>NC_138883.1:33616333-34216333 GCF_965194825.1 Balaenoptera physalus
TCCCTCACCATCCTTGACCTCTGGTTCTCCAGGGAACCACTACTGGGATGTCACTGGCACCAGATTGTGTCCTGTAAAGGCCATGCTGCAGCAAGGGCAGATAAACAATCTTGTGGCAACAGTCACGTAGCAAACTCATTCTCAGATGAAGGCTCGTTAGTTAGGATGATGTAAGTGATTTTTTTTTCCATTCTGGGCCTAGGACATAGTCTAAGAATGTACCTTGGGATGTGAGGTAAGAGAACAGTGTGGGGAGGGACTTGGCCAAGTACCTTCTTCTAGACACAGGGAGAAAGTCTCTTTCCTCTTGGCTTCCTTAGCCCGGAGCTCATATCCTCTCCCTCTTCCAGCTCAATAAGGGAATTTTATCTTTATGTAAAGGATGTTGTGGTAGACAGTTTCCAAAATGGCAGCCCTCAATCATTTCCCTCCTGGTGTTTGTGTGCTGCTTCTCACCTCTTGAAGTTGGGCTGGCCATAGACTCTTGCTTGATCAACAGAATTTGGTGGGAGTGACATTATGGAACTGTTAAGGCTTGGTCATGAGAAGCCTTGCGATATCTGTCTGCTTCTCTTAGAAACTTCACGCCTGGGACACTTGCTCTAGAAACCAGCCACTATCCTGTAAGAAGTCCAGGCCACACAGAAAGGCTCTTGTCAAGAACCGTAGCTAAGCTCTCCACCAACATTCACATCTCTGCCAGCTTTGTGAATGAGTGACCGCCACTTGGCTGTCCAGCTCAGTAGAGCCTTCAGATGACTCTAGTAGGAGCCATCATTTGACTCTAACTGCAAGAGATCCTGAGTGAGAACGCTCCAGCTGAGCCCAGTCGGCAGAGGTGTAAGAGATAGTAATAAATTGTTTTATGCTGCTGAGTTTGAGGGTGGTCTCTTATGTAGCAATAGGTAACCGAATGGGAATGAAGTGCTGGATGGGAAGGGAAGAAAGAGGAGAGGAACTCATGATAGCTCAGTCATTTCAAGGGGCTCTCATCTCAGTCTTTTCTGTCCCCCTGTGTGCCCCCAATGCCACCCTTCCTTTCTGAGCTATGCTTGGCACACAGCACACAAACCTTGCACTGCTGCTAATTGTTCCATGTGCATTTGTCTCCTCAGTGCCATGGTGGACATCCTGAGGGTAGGTTCTTATTTGATTCTTAGCCTCCCTAGCACTGACAGATTTGTCAAGCTGTTCTAGCGGATAAACTTGGAGAATAACAGCATCGCAAGGTGCTTAAGTGGCTTGGCTTCTGATCTCTGACATTTGATAGCTGATGTCTTATATCATGGCTGCCTGGGCCCACCTGGGAACCAGCCACACCATAGGGGAGTCTGAACCCCACCAACACTGTGGTCACTCAAGGGGACGAGATCAAGGTCAAGAGTGTAGCTGAAAATCTCCTGCTTAAATTTGCACCTCTGGAGGCTTTGGAGCCAGGGAGAGGACACACATGATAGCTCTGGAAACCAAAGGGAGGTTACAACTGTGTGGATGGGAGAAAACCCCACAAGGCTGTGAGCCTCCAGGACTCCCCATGCCCACCTATGGACTTGTGTGTTTAAGCCATGCCAGAGTCAGTGGTGGAGATGCAGGGCTGCTTGTGTAGAACTTGGTGCCTGCTCAGGGGCCCTGCTGAGCCCAATGCAAGCTCAGAGCTTGGGAGAGAGGGAGGAGAAAGAGCAAGAGCAGCTAGGAGTTCCTTCATCCCTTCAATAAACATTCTCCTGTGGGCCCCGCCCCGCCCAGCTCCAGGCACTGGGGATGTCATAGGGAGTAAGGCAAAGTCCCTGTGCCCAGGTTAAACAGCTTCTGGGAGCATTGTATCTCAGATACGCTTGTCACCTACTTGGTCAGTGCTTGGCTGGCAAAGAGAGTCAGGGGAGCTGTGGTCTTCCCTCCTCGTTTTATCTCAGCCTTCCAACTTCATTAAAGACCTGGAAGTTCTGGTGCTTCGAGGTGGTAATGTGTATGGGCACTAAAGCCACACCATCTGAGTTCGAGTCCTGACTTCACCACTTATTCGCTGTGTGATCTTGGGCAAGTTGCTTAACCTTTCTGAACTTCGAGTTCCTCAACAACTCTCTGGGTTGTCTGGGGATTCGATGAGATCCTGCTGGCAAAGCAAGCACTCTGCTCCATGCCTGGCACCTGTAGGTGCTCATGAATTGTTGGCTCCTGTCATATGTGCGTCCCACGAGGCGCAGGAAGGCTCTGGATGTGCAATAATCTGCAACATCCTGACTGAGGTAGCACGAGTGGCTTTTGCTTAGAAGAATCAAAAGGGATGATGGGGTTAGAGAAGGGAGTCTCACCTGGGAAAGAAATTGCCCAGGGTCCTGGCTGTTCCAGTCATCTGCTTCCTGAGAGGATCACACAGGACCCATACAATATTAGCCTGATTTTCCTGGCCAAGATGCTCTCACGTGTCCCGCCACCAAGGACCACTCCTGCATACTGTGAGTTTCACATGGCCTTGGGAGCCTAGGCTCCTCTTCCTGAAACCTGGGATAGGTTTATCCCCACTAATCCCCCCAGGGGCCACTCACAGGGAATTGCGTGGCCCAGGAGCCATTGAGTACTTGGGGCTGTGAGGGCAGGAAACTGAGCTTTGGGGGTCCCCAGAGCCTCAGGAAGCAATTTAGTTCCATCCCTTGACCCCACATCAAGCTCCGGCCTGTGAACATGTCAGAAGGTCTAGGAGAGCTGTGATTTGCAGGCCCTGCTCCTTCCTCATCTTTCCTCTCAGGGTCCCCAGCCCATAGCTCGTTTTTTGACCTCTAGGAAGACTGGGCAGATGGGCAGACCCCAAAGGAGACCATGCAGGGAAGACATTTCTGAGAGGGGGCAGCTGCCCCTGCCCAGGGTTATGAGTTATCTTTGCCATACATCCCTGCAGTGTAAAGCAGCGAGCAAGGGGGACCGTGGCCCTGTCTTCAGCGTCCATCAAGCATTTGCTGGAATCACAGTTCCTTTCCCAAGTGGCACATCGTGTTAGACCACTGTTCAGAGAGCACTGCCAGCGAATCATTCTCAGTGTGGAGTGCGTTCTCTGGTGAGAAGCCTGGCCCTCCATGGGGAGGGTCATTTTCCTGAGAAAATGCCCACTTTACCTCGTCTTACGGGGGCCTACTTCCTGACCAACAGGCTTAAGGTACGTGAAGCTAGAGCCCAATGTCTGGGAAAGATTCCAAAACGCTGGTGTTTCCAACACAGAAGGGTTATACTTAACTGTAAATCTTTACTCTCCTTAAAGTAGTTTAACAGAAAGAAGACATTCGATCCTCCTTTAGTACATCTCAATAGTTCGTTTTCACTGTCATCTGAACTCGGGACATAGAGAAATAAAACACAAAGCCTTACTGGACTTACTGGCTTATCCATCATATTCTATCACCTTCTAAGAAGGCTGCCCTATTAACATATCTAATCACTTGAGGAACACCTGGTTAGACTAGGTGGTGACAAGAGAAGGTTTGGCTTATTTCCTTCCCCAGATGTAATTCTTTGTGCTCTCCACCCAGGGTCACTGCTCGCCCGCATGGCACTTATGAGCAAATTAGAAAAAGCCACCCCTTCCTCCGTGTGGATGTAACCAGGCCAGGGGGCACAGCTTGGCAAGAAGAGTGAGGCCTGGATTTCAGCCCCCACCCACCCTCTTGTACAGTGAACAGCCTGTACAACTGGACATGGTGGTCCTGCCTCCACTCAGTGTCACTAGCTTCAGTTTCTTTTCTTGGAGAGATGTTTTCTGCAGAGGGAGGGGAAGGGGATGCTTACTGCTGTACGTTAGACGGTTCCTGGAGGCCCAAGAGCAACACCTTAATGTGGGCATGTTTTGAGGTCTGGGAGAGTTTCAGGGCATTTCAGAGTAGGGCCCACTTTTCCTGGGAAAGACAACTTAGTCTTTGAAGTTAAGACAGACCTGGGGGATGGAACAGCTGGCCAGTCTGCCCATAATCCTGCTGGGAAACCTGACAACAACCAGCCCTGGATTGGCTCATTTGGATGCCTTACGGGAATTTCCAAGAACACTTCACCCTCTTCTGAGAAAGAGAGGGTAGGCCCGTGGAGCTAGTCTTCCCTCGCCTCCTCTTGAGCTTCGGTCTGTGGTTAGGACATCTGGACACAGGGAGTTTTAACCCATCTCTGCTTTCAGATCTAAATCCAATCACCTGTCAAGGGGCTGGCCTTCCCTGCTTTGATGAGTCCGTTTACGGAGTTCTCCATGGTGTGATCTGCGGGGGAGGGGCTGAGTCCGGAAGACTTCCTGTGGAATCTCAGGAGTATCATCTTCCCCAGCTGTGACCCAGCATACTCACCTCTAAAGCGGAATGACAGCATGCAGCACGTCCATAACATGAGTAGACCTCATGAGGACTCATGACTTCAAGTTCACTTAGATTGTTCTATAAATGGATACATTAGTAGACCCAGCCCCAAATCCTGTGCAGAGCCAAGGGCTCTCAAGAAACGTGGAGACATTTGTTCATTTCCTTGTTCATTCATTCCATAAACATTTACTGAGTATCTACCATGTGCCAGCTCTGTGCTAGGCTCGGGGTAAAGAGGCAAATGAGAAAAATACTTTCCTGCCTTCTGTTTAAATGCCATTTCCTTGGGAAGGCCTTTCCTAACCACCCCTATGTACAGCATTGTACTTAGGTTGCTTGATACATTTCTGTTCTCCCCACTAGACAGCTTCAGGAGGGGAGGGACCATGTCTACATCCATCAAATGCATCTGCACCAATCCTGGCTAAGCGTGGTCCCAAGTATTGTGTGTTGATTGAATCCATTCGCTCTCCACCGAGTGGACCGGAAGTCAGAATGGCTCCCTCTCCTGTGATACTCCTGTGTTTAGGAAATTCATCTCCTGTGGGGGGTCGAATCCCAAGCAGGGATTGCTCTGCTCCTGAGAGGGTTGGGACCAGATGATGGTTAAGGTCCTCATAGCCAGCAATTCTAGGACAGATGGGGCTCTGGAAACCAGGACAGTAAAGGGGTAATTGGAGCGTGGGGTGCAGGCCAGGTAAGAGGCAGGCTTGCAGAGCCATTGTGGGTGCCCAGGCTCTGGTCCTGCTCCCTCTTTAGGAAACAAAGCTATGAACTGAGATTTCAGCTCAGAAGAGGAGCCCTCATCAGTGGGCCTGATGCTGACATCAGCTACTCCAAACCCACACTGACCCCACAGAGGCAGGAGGAGAGAGGGGGGAGGGGGCGGTGCCGTGGCTGTGGGCCTGCCTCCTGCACCTCAGAGCTCTGGGTCTGGTTACACTCATTGCCACTGTGCACAGAACCCAGGTCACCACTGGAAGGAGATTATCTGGGCCCTGGTTTCGAACAGCACTCTTTTATTCTTGTCGGGCCACTAAATCCTAACCCTCTGTTGTTCTGTTGTCAATAGCAACTGGAAGAAAGGCAGTTTTCTCCATGTTGGGAGCTCATTTTTTTCTCCTGTAGATGGGCTATAACCAGCTCAGGGGCCCCCGCACGGAGGCTGGATACCCTGGGCGCCCCAGAGAAGCCTTAAAATCCAGACCCTGGTAGCCAGTGCGGAGGCCAGCTTAGTTCTGCCCCAGGCAAACCAGAGGTGGCTGGGGGAGGGGGACCTGTGAGTGGGAGCTATCAGCTCTTCTAGGATGGGACTCAGTGGCCCCTCTTTAACTTTAATGGCTACACAATATCTATGGGGCTGCCTTGGGTAGGCCTAAAGCACAGGGAGTGGAGAAAAAAAAAGAGAGGAAAAAAGGAGAGAAAACAGAAAAGGAACTTGAGAGTAGAAGAGAAGGTCTGGGGAGGGAATGAGAAGAGGAGAAAGGTGATGTGGAGAAGTATGGTGACACCGACAGCAGCCTTGGGCACCACTTGGCGTGTGAAGCCAAAGTGGGGTGGCCCCAGAGGCCTGGATGAAAAAAACAGGGTTTCTCTCTAGCAAGGGGGCTTCACTTCCCATCGGGAAGGAGCTGCCATCTTGGATGGGTGGGTGGATGGATGAATAGGACAAAGACCAGTGGGATAGGATTTGCCAGGAATTGAGTGAATTAAAACGGGGAGAAATAGAGTCAGCAGTGAGAGAATCCAACAGTGGGTGAAGCCAGTTTCAGCAGGGACTGTCAACTACAATGGTGGTGCCAAGGGGTGGTTTGAGAAGGCCTTCTCCCCGCCATCCAGTCTCTGTCCTAAACAAACAAGAAGTCTAAGTGAAAAATGGTGTTTACTATACAAACAGCCTGAAGCAAACCTCCCTAGACTCTGTATCACCCAGATTCCACATCTAGGTCCTCCTTTACAGAAATTCCAGAACTGCCACTAGTCAGCGGCAAGGCATTGTGTCTACTTTCCCTCCCAAATCTCTCCCCAGACCAAGTGAATGAGGCTGTGGACAGACAGGTGAGGGCCTGAAACATGATTAGAGGAGGCGGGGAAAATAAACTCCAGATTAGTTTGAGAATAGGCAGAGTTAAAGAGCCTTAAGCCTTTCAGTCACTCCTACTCGGGGATTTGGAGTATTAATTACTCTAACAATGGCAAATCATTGAGTGGATTGTCTCTTCTCTCCCTTCAGTAAAAAATGTTAAGTACAGGCTTATTCCCAGGGAAGGCCCAGTGGGAATAGTTCATTAGGATCAGGGTCAAGGGTTAGGGGGTCAAAGGGTTACACCCTCCAAGCCGTGAACCAATAGTGTGGGCGGTTGGTACAGGGGTGAGCAAGGCTTCTTTCATGGAAGGTCCTTATCCTTATAGAGGGACACTGTGAGTCAGATTACACAGCTAGGTGATGGGGGCGGGTGAGAAGGGGCGTCAAGCAGAGGCTGTATGGAAGGGGTGCCATTCTAAGGGTCTTGCTACGTCAGGGCCCTACGGACTCACTCGGGAATCCCAGGGCTCCTGGGTAGATCCAGTCCAACAACCTGCCTGGGTGTATTCTCAGGTAAGTCTGTGTTGCCGTTAATGTCCACAAATAACAGGAAAACATTGGCCTTTTCTCTAAAAAAAGATGCAATGTCAGGTTTAAGGCTATGTAAGAGTAAGGATGAGGAGGTCTCATTCCCAAAGAAGTGTAAACCTTACCTGAAATCTTGGAAGGAGCCTTAGAGGGAAGAGAGAGAGAGAGGGACTGACCCAGGAGCAGTGGCCCCGGAGGCTTTGGCACTGAGTCCCAAAGTGGGCAGAGAAAAGGTGCATTATATTTGGGGCAAGGGTCAAGTGAAACTCTAGGAAAAATGTCAGCCCTGAAGAGTGAACAGGCTTGTCATGTTAGATGCCTCAAAGGGGGCTTAAGTGTTCCTTTGATCAAGAGGAAGACACAAAAGGTGCACTATGCAGAAATAACCTCCCCAGGAAGGCAAGTGGGTTTAGTGGGTTTTCACAGAAGGGGGGAAGGCCACTTCATCTCCACTCTCCCAGGACAGGAAGCTGGTGGGATGCCTGCCCGAGAGGTCGTGTGTTCACTTATAGGGTCTTCACTGGAGCTGAAGGTCTTTCACAGTAGACTGCCACCAACTCTGGCTCCTCTTGTTCGTGGATTCCTTCCACCATACCTTTGGTGTCCATTTCTAAATCTGCTTCAGCCTGCAGGAGGCTGCAGTGCCCCGCTCTGTCTAACTTGCTTTCTTGACCTTTATTGCTTTATGCACTGACTCCCTTTATAATACATTAACCTTTAAAACTCATGACTTTTCCCTCTTTATTATTTAAAACCTTGAACTTTCAACATTTTTCTTTACTCATGCTATTCATCTGTCTTTCTAGTTAAAAACTAAAAATAAGTCTTTTCCAGGAAGTATGCGTCAGGAGGGAAAAGAGCCTCCTATTTGTTTAGCCCTACTGGTCTGGGCTAAAAGCTGTGTAGCTTGTATGAACTTGACCTTGACTATGATCCCCACTTAATGGTCATGTCCATGTAAGTGGTCTTCATGTGGCCTGCTGTCTTAGCCCTCTCCAGGTTGTATCTGCTGCTAAGAGCTGGAGGGAGGGACTTGGATGACCATACGAAGCAGAGCAGCTAAGCCAGGAATTGCAGTGTGGGAATAGGGGACAGAAAAAAAGGTAAGGGATAGGGAGGGGTCGCTATTTGCCCCAGGGCTGCTGCTGTGGTGCAGCCTCCTGAATTAGGGCAAATGGATGGAGTCAGTAAAGTGATCTGCCTAAGGTCATACAATTAGTGGACAGTAGATTGCTCACATTTAGGGGAAGCATCAACAACTCTGTAGTATCAGTCAGGGTCCTGGTGGGGAAAAGACAGGGAATTTAATGAAGGGATTATTTAGCAAGGTATGGGCAGGGTTTAGGGAACTGACAAAGGATGGTGTGATACTTTTGGTTTAGTAACTTTGAGGAGGCATTACCATCCCTAAGTCTGAAGGGTCAAGAAGAAGAAATAGTTACTAGAACCCAGAGTGAGTACCTGTAAGAAGAAGGCTGCCTGACAGGACTTGTGACCTTTGGTGGAGACACAAAACTAATCCACGGTGATTGGCAGGGAAGGAACTAGGGGAATAAATAATCTTCTTGCCTTCCAACTTCCTGCTGTTACCTCCCTTTGCCTGAGCATGACTAGAGACCAGAGGTCAAGGAGCCCCAGGGATGCTATATGGACAGGTTAATCAGCTGTGGTACAGGGTAGGGTGAAGGGTGGAGGCTGGATCTGAAGGAGCACATAGAAGCTATCCAGTCACCTAAGAAAACAGGTAAGGTCTGTTCTTAGTAGCCTACACATTTTTCTCTTCCTTCTTTATTGTCATACCTGTTCCTACATGGCTGTCAGATGCTAGAGTTTTCCTGGTCCCTTTCTATACCCTGGGACCCCCAGCCAAGTCATCAGTGTCTAGTTTTGGGGCCTACCCTCTCTCACTATTATTTCTTTATCAAAATCAGTTCTTACAATTTCTGCTTCTAGCCATGATAAAGCAACAGGATCCAGATTTACTCTCCCACCATCAACAACTAGAAAACTAGACAAAATAAATGTACTGTGGAGTTCATAACATATGTAGAAGTAAAATTTATAAAACAATAGCATAAAGAGCATGAGAGTATAGCTAATAAGCCAATGTTGTAGACACAATTGAATCATAAAAAAGAACTGTCAACCCAAAAGAAGGCAGGGGAAGGTGAAAAAGAGAACAAAGAACAGATGGGACAAATAGAACACAAATAGTAAGATGGCATACCTAAACCAAACATGATGTAAGTACATTATATGTACTTGTAACTAAATGCAAATTGTCCAAATACCCCAATTAAAAGGCAGAGATCACCAATTGGATTTAAAAAAAAAAGCATGTTAAATGAAACCCTTTTTAAATGTAAAAACATAAATAGTTTCAAAGAAAAAGAATGAAGAAAGATATACCATACAACAATTATAAGAAAGCTGGATAACTATATTAATAACAAAAAAAAGATTTGAGGACAAGGAATATTACCTCTTTATCAAGAGGGACAATTTCACAATGATAAAAAGAAAAGTTTTTAAAGAAGACATAACAGTCCTAAACATGTGTGCATCCACTAATAGAGCTTCATTAATATGTGAAACAGAAACTGACCAAATTGAAGGAAGAAATAGAAAAATCCACGATTATAGTTTGGTATTTCATCATTTCTCTCTCAGGAACTGATAGAACAAATAGGCAGAAAAAATAGAAAACCTGAACAATACTGTCAACCAACTTGACCTAACTGACATTTGTAGAACACTCCACTTAACAAAAGCAGAATACATATTTCAAGTTCCCATGGGACATTCAGCAAGATAGAATACAACTGGGGCCATAAAAAAAAAAAAAAAAAGACTAAACAAATTGTTAAAATTTGAAATCTTCACAAAACAATTAAATTAGAAATAAAAAACAGAAAGATGTTTGGAAAATACTCAAATATTTGGAAGTTAAACATTATATTTTAAGTAACCCATGGGTCAAAGAAGACAATGCAAAAATAATTGAAAATTATTTTTTATTGAATGAAAATGAAGGCATAATGTATCAAAGTTTATGTAATGCAACTAAAGCAGTTTCAATGGAATTTTAAAAAATCTTATTTAAAACATATTTATTGAGGTATAATTTACATATTATAAAAGCTCCCTGTTTTAAGTGTACAATTCAATGACTGTAAGTAAATTTACAGAATCATGCAACTGTCACCACAATCTAGATTATCTTCTTACGGTCCCTCAAAAACTACTGTTATATTGCACCTGCAATCAGGTTATAATTGTCAACTTTTTTCCTTACCTATGCAAACAGCTTAACATTTAAAAAATTGAGATCTAATTCAGATAATATAAAATTCACCATTTAAAGTGTCTAATTCAGTGATTTTCTTTTTACTATATTTTACCATATTCATTATGTTGTATCACCACTATCTAATTCCAGAACATTCCTATCACCCCAAAAAGAAACCCCATACCTATTAGCAGTCAGTCCCCAAATTCTCCTCCTTCTACCCCTTGGAAATCATTAGCCTGCATTCTATTTTTCTGGATTTGCCTATTCTGGACATTTCATATAAATGAAATCTTACACTATGTGGCCTTCTGTGTCTGGCTTCTTTCATTTAGAATTCAGATGAAATTTTAATGTTTTAAATGCTTATATTAGAAAAGAAGACAGATCCATTTTTGACATACTTACCAAGAAAATTCAATAAGGATAGAATAGTCTTTTCAACAATTAGTACTGAGACAAATACATATGCATATGCAAAAGAAAGAAGTTGGACCCATACTTCACACTACATACAAAAATTAACTCAAAATGGATCAAAGACCTAAGCATAAGAGCTAAAAAAATATAAATCTTATAGAAAAATATAGGTATAAATCTTTGTGACCTTCGATTAGGCAATGGTTTCTTAGCTGTGACACCAAAAACACAAGCAACAAAAGGAAAAAATAAATTGGACTTCCTCACAATTAAAAACATTTGTGAGCTTCCCTGGTGGCGCAGTGGTTGGGAATCCGCCTGCCAATGCAGGAGACACAGGTTCGAGCCCTGGTCCGGGAGGATCCCACATGCCGCGGAGCAGCTAGGCCCGTGCACCACAACTACTGATCCTGTGCTCTAGAGCCTGCGAGCCACAACTACTGAGGCCCACGCCTAGAGCCTGTGCTCCACAACAAGAGAAGCCACCTCAGTGAGAAGCCTGTGTGCCGCAATGAAGAGTGGCCCCCACTCGCCGCAACTAGAGAAAGCCCACATGCAGCGAGAAAGATCCAACACAGCCATAAATAAATAAAACCAAAAATAAATAAACAAAACAAAACAAACAAACAAACAAACAAAAACATTTGTGCATCAAAGGATGCTATCAAGTGAAAAGACAACTCATGGAATGGGAAAAATATTTGCAAAGCACATGTATGATAAAGAACTTGTATCCAAAATATACAAAGAACTCTTACAATGCAACAATAGAAAGATAAACATCCCACATTTTAAAAATAGGTAAAGGATTTGAATAGACATTTCTCCAGAGAAGATATACAAATGGCCAATAAGTATGTGAAAAGATATACAATATTTTTAGTCATCAGGAAAATGCAAATCAAAATCACAGTGGGATACCATTTTGCACCTCCTAGTATGGCTATAATAAAAAAGACAGACAATAACAAGTGTTATAAGAATGTGAAGAGATTGGAACCCTCACACATTACTGGTGAGAATGTAAAATGGTACAGCTGCTTTGGAAAACAATTTGACAGTTCCACTAAAAGTTAAACATAGAGTTACCATATGACCCAGCAATTCCACTGCTAGATGTGGTCCCAAGAGACCTGAAAATACATCTCCACCCACACTCATACATGAATGTTCATAGCAGCACTATTCATATTAGCCGAAAAGTAGAAACAGCTCAAATGTGCATTGACTGATGAATGGATAAACAAAATGTGGTATATCCATACAATGGAATATTATTCAGCCATAAAAAGGAACGAAATTCTCATACATGCTACAACTTGGATGAACCTTGAAAACATTATGTTAAGTGAAAGAAGCAAGGCACCAAAGGTCATATATTGTATAATTCCATTTTATTTATTTATTTATTTATTTATTTTCTTGACCATGCCACAAGGCATGGGAGATCTTCCCCAACCAGGGATCGAACATGTACCCCCTGCACTGGGAGCACAGAGTCTTAACCACTGGACCGCCAGGGAAGTCCTAATTCCATTTATATGAAATGTAAAGAATAGGAAAATCCATAGTGACCGACAGTAGATTAGTGGTTGCCAGGGGTTGGAAGGAGGGAGGAATGGGGAATGACTGCTAATGGATATGGGATTTTTTTCTGGGTTGATGAAAATATTCTGAATAATATTAGTGATCATTATAAAACCTTGTGAATATACTAAAAACTACTGAATTATATACTTTAAAATGGTGGATTTTATGGTATGTGAATTAAAAAAAATAAGGGATCTGATAGAAATATATCAGTGTTGATACTGATAAAGACTTTATGTGCCGCTCTTCTCAGGAATATCTGATTTAGCTTGACCCCTCCCCTCAAAGGCTACAGAATCTATTTTCTCAAAAAGTCTAGCTTCTAGGACCTTTGATTTTATTCTCAGCTGTGGATGCTACTGGGCTGCCCCCAAAGCCAGCAGAACAGACAGTGCAGGTGAACTTGTATTTTAGGGTCTGTGCAAACTTTCCTGCAGTATGAGTTCTTTAAAATCCATTGCTGATTTGTTCCCACAGCCAGGCTTGATTAAAAGGATAAAAGATGATGATGAGGTACTCTACTGTTCACAAAAAGCATTTTCATATTTGCCGCTCTTTTGATCTTAGGCATTTAAATTTATTTTTTAATTTTTTTATTTTTTTAAAGATTTATTGATTTATTGATTGATTGATTGCTATGTTGGGTCTTCGTTTCTGTGAGAGGGCTTTCTCTAGTTGCGGCAAGCGGGGGCCACTCTTCATCGCGGTGCGCGGGCCTCTCACTATCGCGGCCTCTCTTGTTGCAGAGCACAGGCTCCAGACGCGCAGGCTCAGTAGTTGTGGCTCACGGGCCTAGTTGCTCCGCGGCATGTGGGATCTTCCCAGACCAGGGCTCGAACCCGTGTCCCCTGCATTAGCAGGCAGATTCTCAACCACTGCGCCACCAGGGAAGCCCCTGGCATTTAAATTTAAATTAAGCATTATGACTGGCCACACAGGGGCAGGCCCTGAACTCTAGTCCCAATTTCTCTCACCCCAAAAATCTAACCTTTCTTAGAACAACTGAAATTCATTTTTGAACAGGTCATCCAAGCCCTCCAAGAATATTACGCAGGCTTTTCGGCATTTAAACAACAGCTTCCACTGAGAATCTTCCATGGGTCTGCATTATGAAGAATGACCTCCAAAGTAGTCATGGGGAAGCCCAGAGGTTAAATGGCTTGGTCCAGAATGCTCGCCTCCTTGACTACGCTGTTTGTACTTCCATTTTCACTCCTGCAGGGCCACACCTCCCACAAATGCATGTACCTGTGAGTGCACACGTGCACACACACACACACACACAGACACACCACCCCTCTTTAGAGGTGGGAATTGAGCAGTTGGCTGCCTTCTCTCAGCAGTGCTATGACCAGAGCTGAGTCCCCACTTGTATTTCTTTTGTTCTTATTTTACTGTGGTAAAAAATGCATAACATAAAATGTACCGTTTTACCAGTTTTAAGTAAACAATTCTGTGACATTAAGTATACTCACATTGTTCACCATGCATCTCCAGCACTTTTTCATCTTCCAAACTGAAACTCCATACCCATTAAACACAAACACCCTATTCCTCCCCCACGAACCCCTGGAAACCACCATTCTACTTTCTGTCTCTATGAATTTGACTCTTCTAGGTACCTTATATAAGTAGACTCATACAATATCTGTCCTTTTACAACTTATATTTCTTGCTGGCAAAGTGGCATCTGGTTCCAGAGCTGGCCCATAGGACTGGGGGTTTCATGGGGTAACCAGCCCAGGAAATGTGATAGGAGAGACCAGAGCACAAAAACAGCCCCAGTCGGAATCAGGAGGGCTCTCTCACCACGACAACAGCTGGAAATTCTTTCTGCTCTTCTGTAAGTCGGCTGTTACAAACAGGAGGCTTTTCAAACCCAGTCCCAAACACAGGAATTCTCCCCTCATTGGTCTGTCTCCTGGGCCCCATCAAGACAGCTGCACTTCCCATGCAAGTGAAAGCATTCAACTGTGAGTGCCCGTTCCTGGGTCAGCCTGCTCCCACTTACCTTGAAAGAGGACATAAGCTCCTTCAGAGAAATGAATATTTTTCTGTTTCAAGTTACATAGAATGTAATGTGGAGGACTTTCAAAATGTCCTTTGCTGTGACTAGCAGTGGTTGATGCAATCTATGCCCCGGCAGGTTGGCATGACAATGGTATTTACTCAGCCAGGTCTTTGAAATTCACTGCAAAGATATGAGTCTCATGAATGATCCTTCCACCAGCTTTTGTGAAGATGAATGAACCAATTCCTTATTACTGAAAGAGAGAACCTTTCACTGGATTTGAGGTAAGGCCACAGATAGACTGAAAGCAAGGAGACGTGAAAATGAAGGTGACTCTCACAGACACTGTGATGTCCAGGCCAGATCTGGTGGTGGAGCGCTGAGTGAGTTCTGGGTGGGGATGCCCAGGCACAAAGCCATGTAATCCTTCGCCAAGTGAAAAAGCTTAGCTTTCCCCAAAGCCCCCATTTGAGAACTTCAGTGTGACTACCCAGAGTGGACAGCTACACAGATAGGTGGTACCCTACTTGACTTTTACAAAGCACACTAATTTGTTTATTTTTGGATGGTGCATTTCCTCCTAGGAGCCTACAGCTTCAGAAGTCCTCCTGTAGTGCAGACGATGCTGTTAGAAGGGCAGGAGAAGCTCTTCACACCTCTGCAGAAGACCTGGCCACAGGAAGGGAGATTGATCATGGGTGTCAAGGGTTGGAGGGGTAGAAGAAAGATTTAGAGGAGACGAAAGAGAGATTTTTCACTGGAGACATTGTAAGACGATGATGTCCTTTACTGAAAAAGATGAGAAAGCAATTTCCCTGGAGGTTAAGGAAACAGGATTATACTCACTGTTGGATATTCAGTGTAGACCTGTGGGTGTCGGAAAAATAAGGCTGGATGACCTCTGGCTGCTCCTTGGCTACACATCTGAGGTCTCTCTGTTCTGCTCCTAGTCTGTCCAGTTTAGAGGAGGAAGAGAAGAGCTGAGGACAGTTGGGTGCCCCTGTAGAGGGCGTGTGTAATCAGACATTGGGCAGCTGAGCCTGGGATTCCTAATTTCCTGAGTACTGCACCAGGAACCAGGAGATTAGGGCTGGGATTTCATTCTGCTGCCAACTAGCATCTAAAACCTGGGGCCCCTCTGGCCACAATATTATCATCTGTGAAATGAGGGAACAGGACCCGATTCAAATGCAACAAACTCTTATTAAGTATGTGTAGGCTACAAAGTTGAATAAGAACTATTCTCTGGCCTGTAGGACCACACAACCAGGGAGATGAGACACACACACATGTGTTGGGATGTGGTTGTAATAGGAAACAAACACTTCTGTAAAGGAGAATGGGGAAGGGGAGAGATTGAGTCTACCTCTGGAATCTTATAGGCTTCTTGGATGAGGTGGGCTGTGAGCTAGGCCATGAGTATGGTTGGATTAGGTGCTGACAGGTGGATATGGGAGCAAAGGAGAGGAGGCATCTCTGGCAGAAAAACAAGTGAACAAAAAGAAGAACCTTGTAAATCAACTATACTCCAATAAAATTTTTTTAAAAAAGGACATTAAGAAAAAGAAGAACCAGCAAACTGGGTGAGGGCAGGGTGGTAAGTTCTGGGACTAGAAAGTAGGCAGCTATGACTAGAGCACAGGTGCACATCACACAGTAGGTCCTCGGTCACTATCCACTAAGTGATAGTGGCAGCAGTGAGGATTGGGCTGGAAGGCAGGCCGGGTCTCTCCCCCCCCAACCCCCCAGGGAGCCATGAGCAGTGTGGGGTCCACATGGGTTTCTGAAAGGGAGATGGACCACTATGGTCAGCTCTGTGTTCAAGGGCAGGTGGACCACGAGAGGGGAGCCCAAATGTCCAGGGGAGACTTGATAATGGTTTGAATTTACATAGCCACATTGGGGTGGGGAGGGATATAAAAAATAGTGCAAAAGAAGATTCTGCAGGCTTCAGGAGGCCAATCAGAAGTGCAAGGAGAGGGAGAAGAAGAAGACGAGGACAATTTTGAGGGTTTTGAGCTTGGGCAATGGGGAGAGTGGAGATTCATAAACAGAGACAGGCAATCTCAAGAAGAGAGATGGGTTTAGAGAGGAGATGACCAATTTAGTTTTGTGCAGAAAGACTCTGATATGCCTACAGGGAGTCTGTGTAGAGATGGCCGGCAGGCAGGCAGAAATGTGGAAATTTGGGTAGCTAGAGATCTGGGGCTCATGGAAGCAGTGGTTGAAGATATGGGCGGGGATGAGATAGACAGCAGGTAAAGAGCACCGGGATGGAGAGGAAAACGGGAGCCTGGCAGGAAGTAACCAGGAGGCTGAGGAGTAAGTCCCAGTGGTAGGAGGAGGGCCCGGCCATGTGAGGGGAAGGATGTGCGGTGGCTCCTGGGCCCCTGTTGTGAGGAAGGCCTGTGAAATGGCCCTGGAGCAGCCAGCTGCCAAGTCCTGAGGAGAGGAAGTAGAAGCAGAAGGTGTAAAGGACCCTATAAAGACGTTTGTAATAAAGGGAACGAGAACAAAAAGATGGTAAACTGAGAGGCAGCAGGGCCAAAGGAAGTCATTTTAGGATAAGGAAGATGTGGCCATGCTTCTCACACGTGAATGTACATTCGGATCACAAGGAATCCTGTTAACATGCAGCTTCTGACCCAGAAATGAGGGCAGGAGAGACATGGTCTGGAAGAGGTGGGAGTCCATGGTGCCATCTTGGACCAGGAAAGTAAGTTAGTTGTGCAAAGGAGGCGGGGATGTCAGCTGCACTCAGACTGAGGGAAGGGTGAGGTGAAGGAGCTGTGAGGTGGGGGAA
Source organism: Balaenoptera physalus (assembly GCF_965194825.1). Taxonomy (NCBI): domain Eukaryota; kingdom Metazoa; phylum Chordata; class Mammalia; order Artiodactyla; family Balaenopteridae; genus Balaenoptera; species Balaenoptera physalus. The sequence goes on from NC_138883.1 coordinate 33,633,392, forward strand.
AGGAGACTGAGGGATTCCCCGTGGAAAGGCCTGGACCTTCTTGGTCAGGTGGGCAGTGAGAAATTCTATAGGCAGAAGGTAGACATGGGGCCTGGTGGGGGGGTGGTCTGAGGACAGTGAAAGCTCAGGGACAGCGGTCTGGCTGACTTGCTGGCCTGAGAGCAGAGCAGGACTCAGGTAAGCTGTGTAGCCAGGGTGGCAGCTGTACCCCACCTCAGGGCCTGGAAGCTGCAGCGACTGGACTGGTGGGCCTGAGGGTGCAGATGAGAGCCTGGTGGGAGGGCAAGCTCCTAAAGGGACATGGGGTGGGGTGCGGGGCACAAGAGGCAGGGTTAGAGGGGAGAACAGGAGAAAGGAAGATGTGAAGGGGGGAGGCTGTGGTCTAAGAGCCATCAGCAGAGAAGTTCTCCGAGGTGGGTGGTTAGGGGAAAAGAAGGGGACCAGGCAGGTATGTGGCCGAGATGGAGAAGAATGGAGGCCGGAGAGATGAGGAGCGGCCACAGCACAGAGGAGGGGGAGGCTGGTCTCGTGGTAGAGTGACAAGTGATGAGGAAGAGCCAGGGCCCAACAGCACCGGCAGGGGTGGAGCCCAGGGCCTGGCCTGTGAAATTGCTGGGGAAAGCCCTTCTCCTCATTTGCAATAGCACCTGTTTGGAGGCCGGGATGGTTCCTAGAGTCAGAGGAGCCCGCCCTGTTCTCATTCCCCCTATTCCTGAGGCTCCTCGATGAGGTCTTGGGCTGGGACGCTGAGGCCTGAGTTTCACGTGTTTGCACTGTGACACGGAGGGGAGGGCGTGAGGGGGAGTCCTTCAGCGGCTGACCCACAGCCCCGGGGCCTGCTCAAGGGCACTCTGCGGTCACCCAGCCACCTGCAGCCAGTCTCCTGGGCCAGGGCAGATTAAAACCCGTTCTCAGGTTAGGCCCTTAGGCGCTGAGGTTCCAGCAGGTCCCGCTTTCCCAGCCCCTGGGATCTGCACCCACCGCCACGCCCCCCGCCAAACTGTGAGGCCCATTGTGCAGCCGGTGAATGTCCCCTGCACACCCCCAGCCAAGGAACTCTGCTAGGACAGGCTGTCGGCACTTCCTGCCTTGGGAGGACCAGCCGGCAGCATGGCCGGACGCCCGGCTTGCAGGTTGTTCTGCTCAGTTGGATTCTCTTTCTCTCCCTGGTGAGCTTCAGCTTGTGGTTGTTTGCTCTTCATCAGCAGTTCGGGGAACCAGTGGTGTCTGGGGAGGAAAGAGGAGGGAAAGGAACTCCAGATGCTGTGCTGGTGCCTAGCCGGGCCCTGGGACCTCCCAGTCGGCCTCCTCGGGCCTGTGTGGCCTCCACGGGCACACGCCCATGGCCAACCCTCAGCCCCTCAGCCCTTGTCAGACAGCCCATGTGATCCTTTCCAGGCCCTTGGGACCACCGAGCTCATACCACCCCTGGCAGAAACCGCCATGGGCTCCTTCCCTCCAAATCAGAACCAACCTTTCCTTATTCCCTCCACTAAGCCCTGGGATTTCTTTGCCTTTCAGCCCAGCTCTTCCTCCCTGTGGAGCTCTTTGCAGGAAGGGGGCGGGAGGTTGGGGGCTGGCCTTCCTTTGGCCTAGCCCCCCTGGGTGACCTATGGCCAATCCTGTGTCGCCAGCCTCGCTCTTCCTCCCCAGAGCCACAAGGGACAGCCTCTGGCCCTTCCCGGGGTGTCCTCCCCTGTGTCCGTCTGTCCGTTGTCCTCGTGTTCCTTGTCCCTTCCCTGCGCCCCCTGGTTATGTGTCTACAGGAGTGGAGGAAAGCTCAAAAGGATTTCTGCAGAGACCCTGGGCAGAAGATAAATGGAATTTGCAATAAATCCAGGAGCAAAGTTGTAACTTGACTTAAAAACAAACAAAAGGGCCAGAACTGCACTTAAGCTCAGCAGAAGCTCATCTCTCAGTATAAACAGAAAAGGGCAGACGTGGGCTGCAGAGCCTCGCTCAGGCCTGGGACAGCGAGGGAGGGGTCTGGAGCGGCGGTTCGCCCACTTCCTCTGGAAGCGACGGGCTGTGGGGAAAGGTCTCTGCGGCCTCGTTAAAGGAGAGAGAAGATGCAGGCACTGCTCTTGTTTGCTAGTCGTTTTTCCATGCCTTACCATTTTGAAGAGACACTCTCAGGATTGGGCAGGAAGGTCGTTTAGGGGAAATGCTTTCTTAGCCTGTTACCGAGGCCCGGGGCTGGGCAGATAGAAGCTTGGACCCGTTGAGAGCCAAGTGAAGCGTGGGCGTGAGCTCCCAGGCCTCAGCTTGTCCTGGGACGGGAACATCGGGGAGTTTGCCTGGACCTCTCAGCTGGCTCAGAGGGCCAGGTGGCACCACACTGGTCTTCCTTCCCTCGGGCAGTGGCCTGCTCGGCATGACCCTGGAGGGGTCTCTCTTGCTGGAGCCTCCATGCCTCGTCTAGAAGTGTTAGGCTATAATTACCACAATTACAGCACCTTGCCTTTATGTAGAATTTTTTTTTTTAAATTTATTTATTTTTGGCTGCGTTGGGTCTTCCTTGCTGCGTGCGGGCTTTCTCTAGTTGCGGCGAGCAGGGGCTACTCTTCGTTGCGGTGCATAGGCTTCTCATTGTGGTGGCTTCTCTTGTTGCAGAGCACAGGCTCTAGGCACGTGGGCTTCAGTAGTTGCAGCACGCGGGCTTCAGTAGTTGTGGCTCGCAGGCCCTAGAGTGCAGGATCAGTAGTTGTGGCCCACGGGCTTAGTTGCTCCGTGGCATGTGGGATCTTCCCGGACCAGGGATTGAACCCATGTCCCCTGCATTGGCAGGCGATTCTTAACCACTGCGCCACCAGGGAAGTCCATTTACATATAATTTTAAAGTGCTTCCACACACACCCTCTCATCTGAGGTAGAACAGATAGCATCAGCATTTTATGGGCAGGAAAACTGACACAGAGAGGAAAAGAGATCTATCCAAGGTGACAGAGCAAGTCAGCAGTTGACATAGGTGAGTGCAGTGGAAAAGGTGGGTCCTGAGGTATAGTTCCCATTCAGTTAATAACAAACTGTGTGATCTTGGGTGAGTGCCTTAATCTCTCTGGGGCACAGGCTTTCCTCTGTAAGATGCAATTCCTTCCAAAGTTTTAAACAGATCGGCTGCTGTTCCCTCTAACTCTGTGGCCGGGCTTTTCGAAGTCAGGAAGCTCAAGGGAAACTAATAATGTGTCAAGGAGTATAAACATGGCACATCTTTCTGGGGCCTCATTTCTACACTTGGATATTTCTGGAGGGGAAAAATAAATCAATTTACAAAAAAATTGTAAAACAAGATGGCTGTACTCTAGAAGAGGATGCAAAATTCAAACTTTAAAACAGGAAATGTCAAGGAAATTTTGTCTCTGCTGTCTGTTTTGGTTCCCCCCCATCCCCCGCAAAGTATGTACATAGTTGCACTCTCCTGCTGCCTGGGAACGGGGTGGGAGAGTTTTCTAATGGGTATTCGGCCCCGCCAGGCAGTGAGCTGCAGAAACCCATACTGCTGGTGAATGCGGGGAGGGGGCTGCATTCCCTTTGCTAAGGAGAGAGTTGTTCGCATCCAAGGCTTCACATTAGAATCACCTGGTGAGCTTTTGAAAAATACCGAGGCCAGGTCCCAGCTCGATCCAGTGAGCCAGAATCCTGGGCCTGTGTTTAGTGCCCCATGAGTCTGAAGAGCTTCCTGGGTGTTTCTAATATGCAGTGTGAGCTGGGTTCACTGCCTTACAGTTCAGACTTGGGAGTACAGGAGACGCAGAGGGCCCATGTCCAAGGAGGGGAAACAGTGCCAGGCACCTTCCTCCCCTCTACCTCCCAACTGCTGCTTAGACTAGGTGAGACTGAGTTCCAGAAGCCCACACCCCCAGCTAAAGGAAAGGGCAGTGAGGTTGTGGGGTCATGGGGAGGTGAAGAACAAGACAGAACTTTGCCGAAGGGGTAGGAAGGCTGTTCTGGGTTGGATAGTGTCCCCCTAAAATTCACATCATTCCTGGAATCTCAGAACATGAACTTATTTAGAAATAGAGTCATTGTGGATGTAATTAGTTAAGATGAGGCCGTACTGGAGTAGGCTGAGCCCCTCATACAACATGACTGCTGTCCTTGTAACAAGAGGAAAGAGACACACAGGGAAAATGCCATGTGAAGATGGAGGCAGAGACTGGGGTGAGGATGCAGCTATAGACCAAGAAATGCTAGCGACTGTGGGCAACCGTCAGAAGCTGGGAGAGGGGCCTGGAACAGATCCTCCAGAAGGAGACAACCTTGCGATACCTTGTTTTCAGACTTCTAGCTTCCAGAACTGTGCGAAAATAAATGGCTGCTGTTTTAAGCCAAGCTTTACCAAGTTTGTGATACTGTTACAGCAGCCCTAGGAAACGAGCGCAGAGCCTGATGGTAGTAAATCCTTGCTATGGACGCTGCTCCTGAGACACTTGTGACAGGGACGAGGCCTCTGCCCCAGCCAGCCTGGGGGCACGTGCGGAGCTGCCCGGTGTGGCCAGCTCCATGCCACGGATTCCGTGAGGAGGGAAGGGGACACACGGCAGCGGGTGCATTCCACCGACAAGCTGAGGGGACAGAGTAAGATGCGACCTGTCCAAAGTGTCACTCTGTGAAGGTAAAATGAGAACAAAGGAGCCAATCCCGTCATTCACTCACTCACTCACTACTTATTAATGGAGCCCTACTGTGTGCTGGGCTCTGGGAACCCAAAGGTACAGAGCCCAGAGCTGGCCCTGCCCTGCCGTCAGGGAGCTTGAACCCGAGTGAGGAGGTTGGGTCCTAAGATTCCCTCCAGCTCTGACATTTGGTGACTAAAAGGGAGCAAAGAGGGCAGCCTGTCTGGGGGCCATCGTGCTGCCCCTGGGGCATTTTGGGGGCCACTGCTGTCTCTCTGCCTGGACAGGGCCCAGGAAGGGCTGCAGGGGGTGTGCGCCTGTTAGGATGTGGAGCTGGGCTCTGCTTTCCTCTGCAGGCCTCACTGCAGGGTCGAAGTGGTCCAGGACAAACTGCCTTCACTGGCGGGATGCTGTAGGCGGTGAGACGGGCCTCGGCGGCCACCACTAATTGTACAAAACTGAAAAATCTCGAGAACATTTTCAGCCCATTTGCGCTTATCAAATATCACACTGGAAACTCCAGCAATTTGTGCAGGCTCCTGTCCAGAATGAGGGGGATTTCACACACTTGGCCTGGTGCACGGGGAGTTTCTTGGAATGGCAGCCTCGGAGCGGCCCTGGCCTCCCGGTCTGGGTCACCCGCCTTCGCACACTAGCCTAGCTGCTCCCCGTACAGCTGGTCCCACGTCCAAGGCCGCTCTCAGACTCTCCAGCCACAAGGAGTCTGCGTTCCTCGGGCTCTCCGGTTTCCCCTTCCCATCTTTGGGAGTCCCTCGCAGCCAGGGATTCTGGCAGTCTAAGAAATACAAAGTTCAGGGCCTGAGGCTGTGGATATTTTTTTGAAGCTCCAGTTCATTTGGGCTAGAGGTGAACGCTTCCCTCCCGAGACCCCAGCAGGCGGGGTCTGAAGCAAAGTTCAAGGAACAGTCGCTTCCCCCACGGTTGGGTGGTGCTCCCCTGGCAAGACTCGGCCTGACAACACGCTGCTAGGCGACCGGCAGGCCTGGAGGAGAGGCCCGAGGCGAGACGTGGGTACCTGGGTTCCCTGTTCTGTCCCGACAACAGTTTCACAGCAGCCGTAATCTTTAACTCCCCGAAGGCTTTTATTAAAAGTTCCATGTTACCTGACACTTGAACATAATCAAAACAGAACAACCGTTTGCAGTTCACTTTACCTTTTATGACCTCATGGATTTTTACAAGGACGTCCCAGAACGCTTTCTTTTCAAAGGCTAAGTAGATATGCTGAGGGCCCCCAGAAAGTACCGAGAGCAGGACCCCGAACTCCTCATACTCATAAAGGAAAAGATGAAAGAAAAAACAGGTCCTGTTTCTTACGGTTATAAAAGTAACACATGGTCACGGAGGACACGTTGGAAGACACAGAAGAGAATAAAAAATCAAATAGAAGCCACTCACAATTCCACCCCTAGAGACCACGGTCAATGTTCTGGGGCATATATCCCCTTCCTGAGTATGAAAATACCTCTTAACATCTGCACCTTAAAAGTAAAAGTGGAAACAGACTGGTACGGCAATTCATAATTTCATAACGAGGCCCTAAAATCGCAGGTAAATTTGATATAGAGATCAGTAAAAAGGAATCAAATTAATTAATCCACAAGTAATTGAGGGCCTGCTTTGTCTAAAGTACTGTGGGGATTAGAGACATCTGCTGCACGGGCCTGGCCTTGAGAAGGTGGAGGAGAAGACAAGTGACACGTAGAGTAGCTTTTGATATTTGGATCCTCAGCTCCCGGCAAAGCGCACTATAGAGCTCTCACAATGGTTTGCTGCCTTGAGCTGAGCGGTGCCCATCACCAAGGCTACTCGTTATTCATTTTCTCAACAAGTATTTACCTTGTATCTGCTATGAGTCAGGGGTGAAGGTGTTTAGGTTTTAGAGCAGGGGACCATTGTGATGAGAGTGACGTTTAAGAGATCTATATGCGTGCGTGCTGGCTTACCAGGTGGGTGGTGTGATGGTTAATTGTGTGTGTCAACTTGGCTAGGCCATGGTACCCAGATATTTGGTGAAACAGCAGTTGACGTGTTTCTGTGAAGGTAATTTTTAGGTGAGATTAACTTTTCAATCAGTAGACTTTGGACAGAGCAGATGACCGCCCATGATGTGGGTGGACCTCGTCCAATCAGTTGAAGGCATTAAGACAAAAGACTGAGGCTCCCTGAGGAAGAGGGAATTCTGCCTCCAGACTCCCTTCTGACTCACGCTGCAGCATCAACTCTTCCCTGTGTCTCCTGCCTGCTGGCCTGCCCTGCAGATTTCAGACTTGCCAGCCCCCATACTTGTATGACCCAATTCCATGTATATAGAGAGAGAGAAAGAGAGAGACATAGGTATATATAACCATATAAATAGGATATTATATATCCTATTTGTTCTGTTTCTCTGGAGAGCCTGACTAATACAGATGGGAATGGAGAAAGTCAGCAATAGGGGGACCAGTTCAGTCTGTCAGGATGCTGGGAATGCAGCAAAAATGGATATGTGTGTATACACATTTGTGCCTTTGTGTGTGTCATTATGTGCATGCCTACTGGGTGTGTGTGTCTGTGTGTGTGCCTCTGTGCATGTCCATATGTGTATGTCTGTGTCTATAACTGAGTATCTATGTGTTTGCGTATGTCTATACAAGTGTGTGTGTCTGTATATTTTGTCTGAAGGTCTGTGCGGGCCTGTGTGTGTACCTGCATCTCTTTGTATGTTTGTGTGTCTCTGTGTGTGGCTATCTATGCAAGTATCTATGTGTCTGTGTCTGTTGGAGGGATGTCTGCCATGGTATCCTAGAAAGGGACCTCTGTTGCTAGACTTTCAGTTGGTTCAGACAGCTTTTTGGGAGCAAGAGTGCAAGCTGGGTCTGGGAACCAGGCAGGGAGGTGGACAAGCATGTCCCGTGGTGCATGGAGCAGAAAACAGGAAGGCGGCAGGAGACTTAGGTGGGTTTGGGAACAGAATAGCCAGAGGCCAAGATGGTGTAGAGACCAGTTCAGGGACATACATGTCACACCTGCCTAGAGTCTGGAGGTTCCACCGGCCAGGGACAGGTTTTTGCAAGGACCAAGCAGGTTGGGACAACGAGGGCCTGCACTGAGGGGTGGCATTGGAGAGGGAGATCTGGAGGCTGGGCCCCACGGGAATGGTGAAGAGAAATAGGGCAATTAGGGTAGGAATTGGCTTGGGGACGATGATGACTTCAGTTTAGACTGGTTGGGTTTGAGGATACCGCAGAATAAGATTTTCAAGGGTGAGGAGGGGGTAGTGACCAGTATCATGCTCCAGAAAGGGCAAGGAAAATAAAGAATGAGAAAAAGCCATTGGGCTTGACAATTTGGTAGCCTCGGTAACCTCAGTGGAGGGGACAGAGGCTGGTGTACGGGAAGGAGGCAGTGGGTAGGCAGGGTCGGTGGATAACATCTGTTGGACCCTACTATGATATGGAAATGAAAAACACCAGGATAATAACAAGAGTGGATAGCAAAGTTGAGTGATGGGAGCCTGGTGCATATTTGAATAAAGAATGAAACTCAGTCATCAAGATATTCACCCCTGATCCCGTTAAGTACTTCCTCTGAGAGTTGGCAAACTGATATCCTTTAATCATTCCTTATATTTATAAAGGCCTTTCTCCAAAGAACTCCAAGTGCTCAATAAACATTAATTAATTCACTCTCGCAGCCTCCTTTAGGGGAAAATTGGTGGTAGTTATCATCATTATATTTATAGGCCACAGACACTGTGGCCAAGATGAGAAAAATGCTGCCAACCAGGGTCACAAAGCTAGTCGGGGTGGGAGGTGCTGTATCTGGCTCCACCCCTTCCGCTGTTAGGCCATTCTTAAATCACCCACATCTTGCCAGGCCCCCCAAGTTGCTGGTGAAACTTGGCTATGAGACCAACTACAGAGTCTGATGCTTCAGGGGGTGACTGCAGGATAATCCCAGAGGGATTCGAAGGGCCAGCCGGCTGTGGGGCTCAGGAATGGATCTTTTGTTTGCTCAGTCCTGGACCCCATGGGCATCTAGGCAGCTTTCTCTGCTGAGTCCTTAAGGGTCCCGAGCAAATGCTGAATCTAGGAAAAAACAAAATTGCCAAACTCAAGAAAGCATGCAGTTGTTCCACTTGTTTTTTGTGGGTTCCCTCACACAAGAAATTCTCTAGTGCCCTGAAGTAGGGCAATACCCCCAATCCTTATGCTTTGGGCTGTGCAAGATCCAACCATTTGCTCAAAAGCAAAATGATCTCTAAATGAAAAGAATAATCAAGGACAGCCCACTGAGAGGGTGATTTGGTCACTTCCGGTGGTGAGTTTCGGTTTTATTGGGCCAAGAGAGGAAGAGAATCCTAGAGATCACAATGGTGGAAGTGGTCTGCAAAGCCCCCCAGCTGCAGCCCCAGAGAGTGCAGACATGGGGACCATTACCTTAAAGTCATGCTGTACTTCCGGGATTGGGCCTGCCTATGCCCGACGAGCGCTGGGAGCTAGCGATTCTCAGGCTCTTACCTACTGAGGACTGGCTCTTGTGGGACCAGCTAAGTGGTTCACATTCCCAGTCCAGTGTTTATGCCACTTGGGTGGACCTGGGAAATTCAAGGGGCCACCAGCTTGTTGGCCCAAAGCCAGGGTTTTATTAAGCCCTCAATCTCCTGTGATTCCACCAGGGGCCTGATCCCGGGGAGACTAGCCAAAGTGAGAAGTATCCCAAAGAGCATTCGATCGGCTTCTTTTGAGTCTTTACCTTAACCCATTGTTTGTGGAGGCCTTGCTCGTTAGTGGGAATAATTCCCTCAAAGTCACAGAAAACTGGAGGACCAGCCCTGCACAGGATCAGCTTAACTATGGTGCCTACTACAGTATGTAGGTGGTTTCTGCTGCATGCCATGGAACATGAATATTCATGAGGAAAGAGAGGCTAGATTAGCATAATAACACTTTCATTTTGAGGTTTCCGTTGAAGAATCCTCGGTGATTGATCAGAAATTACCAAAAACATGTCTTGTTCAGGAAATGGAATGATCAGTGTTGACTATTTGAATTGGGAGACCCAGAAGGCCCAGCCAGCCTGCAAGGCAGAGGCCTGGGACCCACAGCCAAGGCCTCATCTCTGGAGGACCAGCAGACCCCTGGGAAGGAAGAAGGTGATGTGAAGGGCTTCTGAATGGAGGAAGGACCTGGGACTTTCAGTCTTCTTTTTCTTGTCCCCATCCCTCTTTCACAGCCACGGAACAGAGAAATTCCAGCTTCTTACAATAAGGGTGAAGTGGGCCAACAGCAGAATGGGCAATCATGGTGCAGACTCACCCCGTGGTCTGGGTGGCCAAGGGTGAGAATAACATTTCCATGGAGCTGACTGATAAAGGTCATGGGTGCAGGTTGAACATCGGGGGTAAGCGTGGGCTGAGGCAGGTTGTGGGAAGAGAACTGTGAAGTCGTGTCTTTCTCGGACTTTTTTTTTTTCATTTGAAGAGAGTAAAGGGTGAGTCCTTGGGTCTTGGAGTCAGATGGCCTGAGTTTGCACCCTGGAAGATGCCTTTTGGAAAGCTGGTCCCACTGCCTTTGGGAGCCTACAAGCCCCATGGTTCTTCTAGCAACACTGAGGCCAGTGGGCTTCCCAAAGCGGGCAGAGCCACATTTCTGCCTCGTGGCATCTCCTTTCTGCTGCAGCTGGGGAAATTATGAAATGAATTATGATATATAATGTTAGAACAGTCTGGCAGCTAGTAAGTTCTAGGTATTAGTCCCATCACCATCATCATTCTCAGCCTGGTGTTTTGGCTGGATATGGAGATTTGCCCGCACTGCCACGGCTCCTGGCAGCCTCCCTGCGTTCACAGAGTGTGGGAATAAGGCACTGGCCGACATCCGAGGGTCAGCGCTACAGCGGGTCGCAGAGCGGCAGAGGGAGCGGCCAGCTCAGATAGCACGCTGGAGATGAAAGCCGCCGTGTTTGCCTTTCCAAAGTGCCGCTGTGTTCCTCAAGGCCTGCAGCTTCCTCTGCCCTGCTGGGGTTTTTTTCTTCCAAGTTCCTCTCAGTGATATCTTAAGAGGCAAACTTCCAGCACTAACAGGAGGTCTTTTGTTCTCCTTTTCTCTAAGTGGACTTTAACCCAGTTACGACAGATGAGTCACTGTAAAAACAAACAAATAATAATACTCCATTTTCCTCAAGGCTCTTCCATGCCTGCTGACAGCAAAGGGGGAACCTGACACTGCACTGGGCCTGTGGGGCTTCTCCCCGCCCTGACCTTCTGGAGGCACAGCCCAGGAGAACCTTCCAGAACACTCTGGAGCCCAGCACTGTGGGACTGTTCAGTGGGGCTCTGGCTTGTTTAGAATTTTGTCTGATTTGGGGTGGCCCAGGGGCTCCGAGGAATTCTGGTCTCAGCACGATCCTGGCTGGGGTTTACACTCCAAGAGCCACCACAAACTAAATTCTGTACTTACTTCCTGTCACACTTTAGTTTCATTATATGTGATGTTTTTATATGTGTTAGACACTCAATGATTTTTATCAGGAAGGACTTTGCAATAGAGTATCTTCTGCTCTATTAAAAGACTCCAGGGCATGCTCAGTACACAAGTGCAGCCTACGTTCATTCAATAAAAGTTCACTAGGCACTCAGGTAGGCACTGGGGTTACAGAGATGGTGCCCTCAGGGAGACAGATGTGTAAATAGAAGAATGCGGTGACTTCTGATACAGGTAAAAAGGCTGAGGTGCCAAGGGTGGGGTATGGTAATAAAGGAGATGACCATTCGATCTGGGAATGTTGAGAAAATCTTCTTAGAGGAGGTGGCATTTGAACCGAGTCTTGAGCCCTGAGTGCATGTTCATCAGATGCTTGGGTGAGAAGGTTACAGGCAGAGGGAGGGAGGAGCAGAACCAAAGGACTGAGACCCATGGCAAGTTTGGACCCACCCTTGGGCAAGCCCTTTCTAATCTTTGTCCAGGCATATTTGCCTACATGCTTAAGTAGAGCTGGACCCTCATTTTCCTGAGAAGGAACCGTCCCTGGATGAATAGGCTGCTGGCTTCAGGACTCTGGTCTGAGATGTCTTCTGGCTGCACGAAACATGAAGGCTTGCTTTGGGTCACCAGCCCCCTGGGCGGGCTCACTGCCGAAGAGTGGCCATGGCTCCTGATGGATGGAGGTGTATATGTTCTCCAGAAGGCTGTCATCCACTGTCACAGCCACTGCATCCTGACTCCCTGGAGCTCAGATGCATAGTGAAACACACGCATGTCTGCAATGAAAACATCACTTCAACTGCCTGGAAAACTCCTGCTCATTGTCAACGCCAACTTACAAGTCTCTTTTACTGTGAAGGGCCCCAGAAGCCGTGGGTAGAATGAGCAGCCCTTGTCTTTGTGCTCTGGGGCTTCTTCTTACGTTGTTTTAGGCTCTAACCATAATCTATTGTAGTTTCTCAGTTTCCCTGAATGCCCTCCTCCCGGGCTGTGAGCTCCTAGAAGGGACCGTTAAGTAGTGTACAATATTTGGTTCATGTACATACAAGGTGTTCAATAGATGTTTGTTAAACAGACACAGGAATGAATGAAGAGGTTTGAGTCGGTCTGTTTTGCATGGTCTGACAGTGAGCTCAACTGAAAGCTTCACCTTCATCAGCTTTGACAATAAGATAGTAGGGTCTCAGGATTTCCTACCAATAGCACTGTTTTGTGCACAAGTAGATCTCTCTTGCCCAGAAGCTACTGGCACTGGAGAATTTAGATTTAAAATCTGAATGAGCCTGCTACGGCACTCTAGGGCAAAGGGGATCCTCATCTATTTTTTCAAGCTGACTTCCTTGCTTTAGCAGATCCCAGGAACCGAAACAGTGAAGATCCTCTGTTTAATCTGTTGGGTTTGTGCCCCCTAAAACACAGTACTTCATATTTCTGTGTCAGTCATCTGAAAAGTGAACATCTCCCTATTTTGTGATCTGGCAAGGACAGGATAGACTTCCTTCCATCAGGGTCGATCTAGGTCTATCTCCTTTTATTTATTTATATATATATTTAAGGATTCTTATCAAGGGCCAAGGTGGTGGAAGCCTTATTCTACAGGGCAAGTGCTCCTCAGCTGGCCCTTCCTTCAGCGGTCTCTATCTATTCTGCCATCTCTAGGTGTCCCCAGGCAATCAAGAGCAGATGACATGAAATGATTTCAGTGGTGGGGCTGAGAGGGTGTGGACACAGCCGGGCCTAGCCTCAGCTTATTTCTCTGCTTTGGGAGAACTCAGGCCCCTGCCTCAGACTTCGTCTCTTGGGGTTGGATTATAGTTTTCAAAGAATGAATAAAAAATTCCAGGAACAACCTCGGTCTCAATGACAGTAGCTGGTTAATTACTTCTGAGACAATGGAAACCTTGGTCTCCTGATGTGTGCAATGACAGGCACAAGAGGAATTTTCCAATACAATAGGGGAATGAAATTTCCAAGGACAGGCTGACTGAGAAAAGCCACCATCTGACTCTGCCCCAGTCGGGTAATGTGGCACCCCCCGGGGTGGCGGAGTCGTCGGCGGGAATAGCGGCCGGGGAGGGCAGCAGTGCCCCCGTTACTGTAAGATCTGCCGTCCACAGGAAGGGTGCCTTCAGGACAGCAGGAGTACTTGTAGTGCCGGTTCCTGTGGTGAGGAGGGAGATAGTCTAGGCCATTTTGCTTAGGACGGAGGTGGTGATGAGGAGCAGCTAAAAGCTAGGTGGGGTCTCTAAAACCTGTGGCAGAAACGGTGTGCACTAATGTCTGTCTCTGTTCGGACTTACCCTCGGTCCCACTGTTCTCTCCTATGAACTCATTTCTTACCCCCTGCGTCCGCTCTCTGGGCCGTCCCTCCTCCACGAGAGACCCTGTCCTAGGAACTAGACACAGCAAGCAGGACTGTCTTAGCCCCTCAGTTTTGTTCTCTCCGATTCCCCTCATCATCCTTCCATAAAAGAAGCAGGGCCGTGGCTCTCCCCGCTCCTTCCCATCTCACTGGGACAGCAGGTTTTCAAAACTCCAAGGGACAGGATGCTGTAAAAAGGCCCTGGGGAAGGGATGAATCATGCTTATGTTTGAAAACCCACGGAGCAGCTGTTGAGGGTTATAATTGTCCTCTGTGAGCCCCTTTATACATATTAAAGATCCCTTGGAGAAGCTCGGCCCCGATTAGAAAAAAAAAATGATTTGGATACAATTAATTCCCAGTGTCAGGTGGAAATGAAATCTTTCCAAAGCTGTTACTGTCAGTGACTAACTCACCTTGGTGCTGTTGTTTAGCACCAAGCACTCGGCCTCCTGCTCCATCAGTATCTGTTGTGGGAAGGGCTGAGGGATTTGAATCTCCAAAATAAAATGGAGAATAGACATGGGATAAGAAATAGGAAACACATCTGTTGATTCCTCAGATAATCATTTTTTTTTAAATATAAATTTTTTCCTGATTTTGGAATAATATGTATTCATGGGGGAAAATCTGAAGGATAGAGACAAATCCAAGAAAGAAAATAAAAGTCAGGCCAAATCTTAATACACAGAAACAGCACTATTAACGTTTTTATACGTATTCTTCCAGTTAAAAAATGTAAAAAATATATTTTTTCTTGCGAAACTGCTACATTCTATGCATATTGCCTTACAATCCGCTTTTCCCTTTAATGATATGTTGTGAACACTTTCCCGTGAGATTAAGCCTTCTTCCAGCCCGTAATTCTAATGACTGCCTAGTCTTCCATCATACAGATGTTCATTCAACTAATACCCTGTGGGTGAACATTTAGGTTGTGGCTATTTTTTTTTCTTTTTTTTTTTTTTTTGCTATTGTAGATAACAATTCGTACATACTGGGGAGACTAACTCAGGCTGCTTCATTGTCTTGGTCATAAGTCACTTAGTCCTTCCTCAGAAGCTATCGGTCATGTGTGGGCCAGATAAACTCTATCACAGTTGACTTTCCAACCCGTGCTCAGAACACAGAGACAAACAATCTACTCAAGCTTGAGCAGCCCTGAAAGTTCTCTCAATCCCACAGAAACACCTACCAATGTAAAAAGATAGCTGTGCTCAACTTATTTCCTCACAGATGCGTTCTTTCAGACAAAACGGGGTCCCTTAACTGGTTCCCCTTTGACTTGGTCACCTTTTCGACAGGAGAGGCAAGGTTACTCTAATAGCTGTGGAAGCCTGTAATTAGCAAGGGTAAAGCAGTAAAGGCAACGGGAAGCATGCCTTCTGGTCTGCATCAGCCATCATTTGGAATCATCTTCCATGTTTCATATTTTCAGTGTCGCTGTTCTGCTCCATTAGAGTAGATAATTGTGAGGGGAATAGCACAAAGGCCCAGGGCTCCCCTCATGCCAAGTAGTTTACACTGTGCTTGGCTTGGCCAGAGGAGAGCACTGAGCAAACTCCCAGTCGAGAATCTGGGGCAAAATCTAGGTCATTGGTTCCCAGTTCAGCTCAACTTCAAGAAACCCAAGCTGCCACGTGGGGGTGGGGGGGGTGTGTGTGTGTGTATGCCTTAGACACCTCCAGTTTCCATATTGCTGGCACTTTAGCCCAGAGGAAGCCAGAAGGGAAATGTGCTCCGAGGTGGAAGGGCAGGTGCTTCAGGACTGGGAAGCTGGGCCTCGGTGGGGCAGATCAGTGGTCATCTCCCATGCCATCGCCCCCTTCTCATCCTAGTGGCCCCACGCATCTTCAGCAGTCTTTGGATGATAAGGTCAAGAAGGAAGAAATTCTCATTTCAAGGCAAAGTCTAAGACCCTCTTGCTATCCGCTGAGGCCCCGAGGCTTCCGGAAGAGGCCAGTAGAGGAAGACTTCATGCAAGAGAATGAGTTCAACGGGAATGTCATGGGAATGCATATGATGGTTAAACCGTGCAAAGAAGTAAGAGAAATTAAAAGTAGGTGGGGAAGAACACTAACTCACTCTCAGTTTAATGGGGTTTCTGGGAGAGGAGATTGTAGTCTCTGATGCATGTGAAAAGTCCTGGAGTCAGCACTCTAAAGAGAGTGGGGCTGGGGAGCTGGGCCAATCACAAGATTCCCCTTAGGCAACATGTTTGTCCCACCTCCAAAAGGCCGTCTTTCGTTCTCAGCTGCTCTACTGTGTCGCCAGACGCCCCTGCCCAGTCTGACAGTCCCATGTCCATAAATAAAGCACCCCAGTGAGCCTTTCTTTTCCCAAGCTGCTGAGGGGTCTTCTGGGGGTTGGAAAGGATTCTTTCTGGGCCGTTCCAGCCCTGGCTGATGAGCTCAGCTGTCTCCTCTTCTAGGAAAGCAGGCAGGGCTTCTAGGAAAGATTCACTGAAACAGGACATGGCTGCCTTCCACCACCTTCCCCGGTTAGCCCCGTCTTTCTTCCAAGGCAGAGACTGAGGTTGGGGAAGTTTATAGAGAGGATGCTGGGAATATATCAATAGTCCTGTCCTGGGTGATTGAGAAACTGTGCAAAGGCAGCGGGAATCTCTCTTCGTGCCCATAATTGGATAACAGTGGTGACACTATAAATGCCAGCCCAGAGAAATGCCCCACTTCCATCCAGCCCAGCTGCTAGGCGCCTGCATCTTGGCCTCTGGTGATTGAGAAGGAAGAGCCCAATGCCTGTTTGCCAACCTGTTACACTAAGGATGTGAATTCCCTCTCTGTCCCATCAGATTTCATCTCTCCCTCTCTTTGAAGCCTACAGGAACAGTTTCTAATTGGTTCCTTCTACAGTTTTGTTCTCTCTGCCGCTGGGACAACTTGGCCCCTATCTGGAGCCTCAGCCTGCCTCAGCCTCAAGGATCCAAAGTGATCACAGGCTGATGAGAGCTTGAGAGCCAACCACGGGCCAGGCCCTGTTCTAAGGGCGTCTCATGTATTAGTTCATTGAGTTCTCACAACAGCTCTATGAGGTGGGCACTGTTATTACCCCCATTTTCCAGATGAGAATAGTGAGGCCCAGAGAGGTTCATTAACTTGCCCAAGGTCACACAGCTGAAGAGTAGAAGAGTGAGGATTTGAACATGGCAGCTTGGCTCTGGAGTCCTGCTCTTTAAGGCCCCACCGCAAGCAGAATAAAATGGCTCTGGTTCTATCTGTCCTGCTGCTGGTCCAGATCTGACCTTGGACCTCAGTCTGACAGGGGGATTCTGTCTTGCTCCTGTGCTTGGGTCCCTGCTTTGGAGACCTCCAGGTATGCTCAGCTCTCTAAGATACCTTAGGATGCCCTATTTTTACCATCCCCCATTTCAAGTTCTGGAATTCCACCCCGAGCCCAATCTGCTGGTCACGGCCATGGACCTTGCTGATACCCAGAGGATAAGATCAATGTCTTATTCAACTCTGGTGCGGTGCCTAACACACAAGAGGTGTTCAATTTACATTTGCAGAAGCAAATCAATGTCAAAATGCTCTGTGCCTCAGTTTCCCCATCTGTACAGTGAGATAATAGCAAACAGAGTTTTGTGGCAATGAATTAAGTGAATCTATATAAAGCACTTGGAACAGTATCTGGCACATGGCGAGTACACTGTAAATGTAGGCAATTATTATTATCAGTGTAGATATTGTCACTACGGTATACAGGTGGACGAGCATCCTAGTGAAGACTTTGGGCTCTGGGTCAGAGGCCAGGATTATCACCCGGGTTCTGCCGCTTCTCAGATCCGTGACCGTTGACAATTGACCTAACTTTTCAATGTTTGTTTTCCCATTTGAAAAATTACATAATAATACTTGTACCCCATAGGTACCTCACAGGATTAAATGGCATAAATATATGCTAAGTGCCTGGCACTTAGCATGTATTTAGAGAAAGATCTCCCTGAATGATAGCCAAAAAATGATTAGTATTACTATGGTGATTATTTGAAAACTGGGATGCATATGTTTACAGAATTTGGGGCCACTCAGTCCTCTCCTTGTGACAGAGACCTCCCTTTGATATTCCAGAAAGACCTGTTTGCTCCTCTCTCCCTTCCCTTGAATGCCTCCCCCCGCCCTCCCCCTCCGCCCCAACTGCACCTCTGCCTTCACATTTATGGTGAAATTAAGGCCTTGGGTTTTTGCTGTTCCCCTATCAGCCCATGAAAGCAGAGCTTCCTGAGGCAGAGAAGGGGTTTAGTTCTTGAAGTCCTGGAAAGCATCCATTTCCTCACTCCTGGTACGGAGGGGACACGACATCACAGCCATCTGGAAAGAAGGGCTTGGTCAGGTCCCTCAGGGAAGGGGACCTTCAGAGAACAGGGAGGGTGGGCTTCCATTTGACCATCTGAAAGTCACCTGTCGTCTGCATCTGTGCCTGGCTCTACACAGCTCTAGTTTCCCAGGTTCCATTCCTCCAGTGGGATCCACTAGTGACAGGAGAAAAGGGAGGTGACAGAAGGGCTCTGTTGGGCATCTGGCTGGCCAATCAGCTCCACTTCCCCGGGGCTCAGGATTACAAGCCCAGTGGCTGTTTGGGATCCCTAAAGATCTCCCTGGGCAGAGCCAGAGCCTCACATGGTAGCAGGAACCCAGCGCTCCTTAGCAACGAGGGTAGAGATGCTATTGCAGATACTTGTTGTGGGGACCCTGGGGAGCAGCAGAAATGAAACAAGCAGCTCCCATATCCCCCACTCACCTCCCCACCCCTCACATACACACCGAGGGGCAAACGCTCAGGGAAGGACAGCCAGACCAACAGGGCTGTTGATGTTGAATTGATTTTAACCACCAGCAAGATCTCTGGTTATGGTATTACCATATAGTTGTTTCTGGAGAAGTGTCCACATTGGAGGGGAATTCTGGAGGGACTTACGAATGGAAAAGCCAAGGAAACAGCTCCCCTCTTCCTCTTTATCGCTGAATGTGTGACAAGTGAAGCAAACGGAAGGGGGCATCCTTAAGAGTCTGCTAGTAGCTCATGGTGGCCGTTCAGCACGCCCAGCTCAGCGGAACCGGTCTGGGGGACCATCTATCCCTTGCCCCTGCTTCCCAGGCTTCCTCCGGCCTCCATTTCCCACAGTTCTCGCATGTGTCACCCTGTTATTGGAGCCCAAGCTCATTCCACTGTGTCTGACTTCTTGGAGCAGCCTCCCTTAATCCACTGTGGAAAGGGTGTCATGACTAAGCCTCCAAAACACAAACAAACAAGAACCAGGGTTTTAACTTGCTTCAATAGGACGGAGAGAAGAGAAGGATGACGGGTGCGTGCGATGTACGTGGTAACGCAATCACAGTGGGGAGAGGAGGGGACGGTGGCTGCCCGGCCCTTCTCAGGTGGGACAGTCACTGAGTGAGGACTTACGGGGCTGAGCTCAGCCGCCCACCACCATCCCTCTGGCAAGGCCCCTCAGGGTGAGGGCGCCGAAGATGGGACATCCTGATGACTCCCCCTCTACCACGCTCACCAAAAGATGGTTCACCAGAGTCTGCAGTTGTTGACGGTTAGCTCAGCTCTAAACAGCCCCTGAGTGTCTATCATCAGACACTCAGGTAGAAAGGCTGCAGGGACATGGAGGAATTAAGGCGGGGTGGACCTCTTAGACAATGGGCAACCCAGGTAAGGCAGCAGGTGGTGTCAACATACGGCACTCCAGGTAGATCTGTCTATACCCGCGGTGGGAGCCCGGAAGAGGAATCCAGCTCCACTCCTCAGTCTTGGGAGGCAATTAAGGGCTCTGAGCTCCAGGGGCCTTCAAGTGGCCTTCAGTGGAAGACTTGAAGTCTTTCTTTGCTCTGGGAACCAGATTCTGAGACAGGTGACCCCAAGCCCTGCAGGGCAGGTGAGCGGGAACACCCCGCCATGGCAGCAAGCCGGGTGGAATTACAAGTATTGATGTGAGGAGTGGCCAGACTGGTTGCAAGCTTGTCACCTACCCACGGAAAACTGGCTCCATCTTTTAACAGCTGTCACCTTGGCCCCTGGGCAGACCGGCTGCCTGGGCGGCGTGACGAGATACGGGGTCACTGTCGTCTCAGCCCTCGCACCATCAGGCGGCAAAACCTTCCCAGACTCACGGAGCCTGACAGACACGAGGCCGTCCATGTCTCGCTGGAAGGACGGGCCAGAGCCCGAGGCTAGCACGAACCTTCAGAAGCAGCCTCGGGGACGACACACTAATCAGCTGCGCCGGGGTGACCGTGCGGGGACAAGCAGGGCGTGAATGTGAGGTGCGGCTGGAGGCAGGGAGGGAGCCTCTGAATTGGGGCTCAGTCTGAAGCGAAAATAAGTGCCAGTGCAACGTGGACAAAGACGCGCCATGAGCGCGGCTCCGCCTGCATATGGAGCGCATGCGTGGGCGTGCGCGTGCGTGCGTGTGTGTCACTTGAAGGACCAAGGAAAAAGGGAAAAAATGAAAAAAAAAAATAGTCTTTTCTATCCCTGTAACCGTGAGAAAGTAAATGAAGTCCAAATTGCGTTCAGGGCTGCTGGGACAGAGGAAGAGAAGCAAGGATGGAAAAAACAGGCCATAAAGATGCCAGGGCTGCTTAAGCAGAAACATCTGTGGAAGTCATAAGACTCGGGGCCTGGTCAGGCTTCTAACAAACCCAGGAAGAGGAGAGTCTGTGCTGGATCAGGACGAGCCTCGTCCGCCCCGTGCAGGGCCCCTGGGACCAGCACGCGCACAGACGAGATACCTTCTCAAGGGCTCAGCTCCGGCCCTTGAGAGGCCGGAGAGGCCCAGGTTGGGAGGGGTCTGCGGCAGTCATGGGGGCAGGGCCGTGCCAGCAGTTTTGAGCATGTATTCATTTCAAGCTTTAAACTCACTGGGGTCGTCTGGTGAGCCACAAGTCTCAACTTCTGTGGTGAAAGAAAGAAATCTGAAGGTGGGGGAGGGGAGGGTCAGTTGCTGACCTGCGTGGGAGCCGGGAGGATGGGCTTGCTGTTTGCAAATGGAGGCCACTCTCTTATTTGTGATTTTTTGGCTGAGGCCAACTGTCCAAGGCCCACCTCTTCCAACAACCGCAAGAATAGCAGCTAACGTGTATTGACCATGTCCCTCTCTGGACCATGTTCCTTATCAGTATCACCTCATTTAATCCGCCAGCAATCCCATCATCCCCAGAATGGGTAGAGACTTGTCCGGCATCTTCAGAGAGTTTCTTCAGGCTTAATATTATCATCCCAGGAGGAAACTGAGGCTTAGCAAGGTTCAGTGACTCACCTAGGTCATCAGCCGGCACATTCCAGGGAACACCCAGGGGCTGTCCTTCTCTTTTCTCCCCAGAACTAATTTGAAAAGCAACTTCAGCACCGTTGGGGAAGCAGCTCTGCGAAATGAGCCCGGCATTCAGGGAGACCTCAAGGTCCCAGCAGGCCCCATTATATTAGCCCGGGAAAGTGGAGGGAACTATAGCTATAGAATCACCAACACAGGACACAGGGGAGTAGGTTAGTACCCTCTACCCCCTCAACCACAACAGAATCCTATCGTCTCGCAAGGAAACGCAGAGATGGTAAAAGAAATGAAATCCAGACACTCTATTACCTGCTTGTGGGAAATGGTCAAAGCGCTGTTTACAAGGCTCCGTTACCAAAGTCAGAGGCTGTGTCCCCTCTTCCTAGAAGCCCCGCCTCTCAGCCTGGCCCTGCCTGTCCACATCCTCCAGCTCCTTCACCCACAGCATCCACCCTACCACAAGGGCACTCACCATCCTAATTTCACTTATGGGGAAACTGGAGATGAAACACTACGACCCTTGGCTTCAGGGTTCATGATCAGAGTTCTATAAGTCCCTCTCCCCCCTCCCCCAGAAAACGCAAAAGTGAAATAATAGCAAGACGGCTGGCTGAAACCCCATCTTCTGGGTAGCTGGCTTGCGGAAGCCAAGGATATTACTGTTCTCTGAGCAAGCAATTTTATGCTGCTAACATTTACTAGGATTGGAGCCTACTGGTGCCAGGCCCCTGGTCACGTCAACCCTTTATGATAGACAACACCACTTCTGCTTTAAAGGGAGGAAACTGAAGCTCAGAGAGAGGGCTTCACTTACCTAAGGTCACACAGTTACTGAGTGACAGAGCTGCAATTAGAATCCACGAGGTCAGAGATGAAAGCACCCCTATGCTCTTTCCTATGTGCCAGTGTGTCTCAGACTCAAATGTGCCTCCGATCCCCTGGCCATCTTAAAACGTATTCCCTGATTCAGCAGAGGCCTAAGATTCTGCCTCTGTAACCAGCTCTGGGTGATGGCCCGGCTGCAGGCCCCCGGACCACACTTTGAGGAACGAGGATCTCCATCCCACTGCCTTCCTTAACCCACGCTTATCTGTGCCATTGGGGTGGACACGTCTCTGCCTCTTTATTACAACTTTGCTGCCAGAGTGAACTGGAAAACCACCTATGCAAGCCAGTCAGCTACGCTTAATTGTTGTTAATCATTTCACTCCTCCCTGCTCCTGGGCTGACTGCTAAAAAACCTAACATCAGCCTTGGATGAGAAAGACTGACAGGGTCTGCTTGAGAGAGGCACAGAGTGGATGGTGGTGGAGACCAGTGGCCCCCCAGGGCCGAGATAAGACTTTGATACGATTCTGTATCTCAGGGGGAATCTATGTGATGAAATCTCCCCCGGTTGGTCTCCCACGAGCTGACAGGAATTTCCTGCTCAGAGCAGCAGAGGAACTTGGGGTTTGCTCCTCCAGGGCCAATCTCGGTGGGAAAAAGAACACAAGCGAGAAGGCAGGAGCGGCTTTTGTCTGAGCCACATGCCTTGGGTTCCTGGTTCTGCTCCATCTGTAGCCGGGGAGGGCCTTCTCTGGCTTTTTAGTTGCAGCCTCCAGGGATGGCTCTGAGTACAGATCTTTCAGGAGGGCTGGGGTGACCTGCATTCCATGGAAAGGAGGGGCTGGGAAAGACTGGGGCTCAGGTCTGCCCAGGAGCACAAAGACAGGCTAGAAAGACAACCCAGAAAACCCAGTCCCTGCAGTCTGTCCGCTGACAGCTCTCCTTTCAACAGACATTAACCGAGGGCCGCCTGCACATGGGTGTTATGCTGACACTGGCGCTTGGCAGAGACCAGGGTTCTCTGGCTGTGGCCCTACAGAACCCACAGGCTAGAGGGAGATGATTTTTAAGTAGATAAGCCAAGTTCCATGGAGTAAACGCTGAGAAGTGTCTGTGATGCTGGGGTTACAGGTTCTGGGGGCACATTCCCTCCCCGGCTGTGCCGATCACCCAGCCCGGCTCTCTCCTCTCCAAGGTGAAACCGTCACCTCTTCGGGTGGACTCGCCCACTCTCACACTGCCTTGCAAACACGGGTCTCCCGTTCTTCTCTGGCCAGCCTCCCTGACACCACCCTTTTAGAACCCACTGGACACCTTGGTGAAAACCAGAGACACACGTGGGCTCGTGCTCCCATGGGCATCTGGAACTCATCGGCACAATGACTGGCGAGGTCGTTCCTTGGGAAGTCTGCAACTGCTTGCCTTGGTCAAGAATAAATGTGTATATGTGGAGGGGAAAGGTCGAGTCAGACAGGGAGGAGACAAGAGTCAAGGCTGGGTGTGCAAAACGGAAGAGGAACAGGAACTGGGGTGCTGCTGTAGCCTGGTTACCCCAAACTCGTTACCACCAGCCTCCAACTGGCCCCGGGGCCCATCGCCGCCCTGGGAACAGGACGATCGTGGCTCTGTCTCTCCACACCAGCCTGAGAGAGTTGGACTACAGTCTCCCCCATAATTAACTTCTCTTTTGCAGGCTTGGAGGTGCAGGCTGAGGGGAGGGGGTTTGGAGGAAGGCTGAGTGCAGCAGATTCACTATTAAAGGAAAGGCGTAATGCACTGAGGATGCTTTGCAGGGAGTGAGGGGATCTGCAGCAGATGAGCCGTTGTCTTGGAGACGCTAATGAAAAGCAGGCCTCGCAGAGGTCCCAGAACCCCCGTGGGCTGAGTTATCTCCCCCTTCTGCAGCTCCCCTCGCCGCCCCACCACCAGCCTCAGATCAAACTCCCCGAATATTTATAAAATCTCTACCAGAAACAGAGAAAGTCAGCCACCCAGCCAGGCGTCTGCCCACGTCCTTCCGGAGCTGCTCGGGTGACACTCTCCAACGACGTGGCTCATTATTCTATTTTTCTTCCTTGTAGTGCGCAGGGCAACCAGAGCGGGAGGGAGAAAAGAAATATGTTTGCTCTGCCCTATTCTGGCTGGGTTTGAATGGGGGAGTTGACTTGGAGTTTAGGAGCCTTATTTTGGGCAGGTCACCCTGTCCCTAGCACTCCCTGCTCTTCTGCCCCCAGCACTCCCTGCTCTTCTGCCCCCAGTCTGTTTTTCCCTTGATCCCACCCTGTGTTAAAGCTGGGCCCCTCCACCCGGTGCCTCGTTAGCTGCGTACTCAGCCCCCTTCGCCCTGGGGCCCGCCAGCCTCCTGCCTGGGAAAGTCAGAGGGGAGGCTTGCTAAGATGCTCTCCCGGCTTCCAAATTGAAAATGTGAGGGATTATGGAGACTGGCAGCAGGAGGAGCTGGCCCTCTGCCACAGTGGAGTAGGAATTGGGCTTATTCTTTTTGAATTAAAGGGGATACAGCAGGAAATCAGAGCGGGTCTGAGAAAATCTGGGTGACCTCTGGTAATCCCTTTTTTTTTTTTGCTGGGTGGTTATTAAAACAGATAGCGGGCTTCCCTGGTGGCACGGTGGTTGAGAATCTGCCTGCTAATGCAGGGGACACGGGTTCGAGCCCTGGTCTGGGATGATCCCACATGCCGCGGAGCAACTGGGCCCGTGAGCCACAACTACTGAGCCTGCGCATCTGGAGCCTGTGCTCCACAACAAGAGAGGCCGCGATAGTGAGAGGCCCACGCACCGCGATGAAGAGTGGCCCCCGCTTGCCGCAACTGGAGAAAGCCCTCGCACAGAAACGAAGACCCAACACAGTCAAAAATAAATATAAATAAATAAATTTATTAAAAAAAAAACCAAAAAACAAAAAAACGGATAGCAAGGAACTTGACAAACATGGGGTCTACAGAGGTGGGCTGCAGTTCTGGGTTCTGTCCTGCCGGTAAAGGGGAGGCACCATTTGCCCAGCTGATGAGTGTATCACATGATTGCCCCTCACGACAGCCCCATCCTGTGGGCGACACAAAATTCCACGTAGAGGGGCAGCAGGTGGTTGTGGGGAAGTCCTGCGTTGGGTTAAGAGTTGAATGTAATTTTAGTGTAATTTTAGCAGCTTCAGCCTGGGTAAGTTATGAAACCTTTCTCTCTTGGTTTCCTCATCTTCAAAAAACGAGGGTTGGATGAGATGGTCTTTAAGATCTCTTCTAATCCTATGATTTCTATGGAACAAGGAACGAATACTAATGCCACATGGCATAAAGTACTACACGAATATAATTCATGGGCCAAATACGGGGTTCAGGTGGTAAACAATGCAGGTGATAAACCAGGAGAAGGATTAATGGAAGTACTGGGAACCGTTCATGGAGGTGAAATTTAAAGTGTACCTTGAAGAATGAAAGGGATTTGGACCGGAGAGAGCTGATGAGCCGGGGGTAGATGAGCAGATGTTAGGAGAAGGGGAGGAGCCAGGGGACGAAGGTGAGCTGGCTGGGGTCGAGGTAGATGCTGAGAAACATCAGAAGGTAAGGCTTCATGGAGACGGCTGGTCCAGGCAGTGGGGCAGCAGCGTGAGTGCAGGAGAGGAGAAAGGAGGCTTGCTCTAAGCGGTGTGACAGCCCCTGCTTCTCTCATCAGTGAACCTGCTTTGAGTGACTCCACCAACACCCCAGCAGTGGGAGGCGAGAGGACACTAGGGTCCGTCACTGGAGGTCAGGACCCTCAGTCATTGGCTCATACGGCCCCAAGGAGGCTTTGGGTTCTGTCTGCGGGATCTGACTCTTCAGAGAGATGTCCTTTGGTCACCTTTCTGCCAAGGAGGCCAGCCAAGTGGCACAGGCTGGTGGGGATTAGAGTTAGGGAGTGTAAGAGGAGGGAAACAAGCTCCCCACTGTGTCGGGGGCATGAGACGGTGACACCCGAATGACCCCAAGGCACGAGGTCTTGGGCAGATGCCCAGCCCAGGACAGGGAGGCGCCTGGGCACACTGAGTACTCTTCTAGGAAACATCTGGGGCTCCTCCTCAGTGGCTACCCTCACCCCTAGTGGGAACTGGCCCCCGTCCAGGGACAAGAGTGTCTCTTGCTAAGTCCTACAAGTTAGGGGTCTGCTTGCTCTCCTGCAGCCACAGTCCACCAGCCATGAGCCAGGCGTCCGTGTGCTAAAGGGACACATCCCCAAAAGCCCACACAGGCCCCGTGGCCAGTCCTTGCTTCAGGACACGGACCCTGGAGTTTCCTGCCCAATTCCCTGAGCTTAATCCCAAGGCCAGCGTGGACCTCTAACCTAAGTCTGTCCTGCCAACAAGGGTGGATCGTGCCGTGGTGTGCATACCTGTGGGCCTCAGGGGTGACCACGGCGTGGGTTTGGGGGGCGTGTGTGGATCTGGAGCTTGGACGTGTGGGCTGAATGTCCACATACTTGTGCGCAGGGCCCTTCCTCGTGCCAGATGGGGCCGGGGAATGAAGCCAGCCCAGGGCTGCCTCCGCTTAGGCCACCACATTACAGTGGGGAACTCCAAGGAGTCCACGAATTCTAAATTCAAACTTGGCCTTAAGGATGTCATGAAAGTGTATTTGTCAAGGTAAAGAGAAGAGAATGTATTCTATTTAATAGTTTGTTAGCTTGATGTGGGAGCTGGCCTCTGTTGTACTCTTGCCTGGATCTCCAAATGTTAGGGGGTGGGTCTACATCTCCTAACCCATTTTATAGCCTATCCTCCAACTTACGAGGCTATTAAAGGTCATCTGGCCTCAGAAGAGCTCATCCCCTCCTGGCAGGTGTGCAGGTGCCCTAGGCAAGCCTGATGGGGAAACCCAATGGACACCAAGCCTTGGTGAATCACCCGCTTCCCTGCAGCCAGTCTCAGGAGGCACAGTGACACAGAGTCTCAGCCCACCAAGAGCCCCCCACTCTCCCAGGTGTGTCCCTCTGGCCTTGACCACCTGTTTAGCTAGGGATCCTGTGTGGGCATGCAGGGCCTCCCCTACAGGGCGGCAGAGTGGGCCCGTGGGTGATTTTGAGAGAGCCTGGATGACCTCCTTGGCTTGCCCTAATGCCTGTCCCCCATGTGCTCTGCCTCCATTAGTGGGGCTTGAAATCTGTTTATAGGCACCAAAGCCTCTTAGTCCCTTCTGAGTCTCCTACTCTGTGTCTTTGCTCAGATCGTCTGTTGTACCCTGAATGGCCTTCCCCTACTCCATCCTAAAAACAGGCTACTCGATAAAGAAGGTCCTGGGAGCCAGGTCAAAAGACATCCATCTCTTCTCCTCTAAAAAAAACCACATTGTCATTGCAATTACTATTAGAAAAATAATTAATGCTCATGGAAAGGATTAACTATCTTCCAGAAGGGTAGAAAGTGAAACACAAAAGCTCCCTCACCGGCCAAGACGCCCATCTCCAGAGATAACCATGGAAACACAGCAGTGGTACCCCTTGTAGAACTAGTCTGTGTGCATCCAAGGCTAGACCCTCTTAGCATTCCCATCTGTTGCCGGAGATCTCCAAGGGAAGGGGATCAAGAGATGAGAACACAGCCACGCCTAGAAAGAACCTGGGGTTAGAAGGGACCGAGGGAGGCAAAGGACGGTAAGAAGGATGCAGAGATGCCAACAGGGGAGAAGCAGCGTGGCAGGGGGAGCATCATGGATACCACGAGAGAAGACAGCGGGAGGTGCGTGGCAATGGTGGCAGGGGGCTCGAGAGGGCGAGAACCAAGAACAGAATCAGCAGGGATGATTGAGGGGGCCCTTCAGGAGCAGCAGGGATGGAAAACAAACCCCAGATGTAACAGTGTCTTCTCCGTGCTGGTCACTGTGCTTCCTGCATATTAACTCATTTTATCCTGAAGACAGTCCCCATTTGCAGATGGAAACAGACGGGCAGAGCGCTAAGTATTCCAAGGTCACACAGCTAGGTCGAGGCAGGGATGGGGATTTGAGCTTGGGAGACCAACGTGTGCTGACCACTATATCCAAGGCAGACCACAGCTGGTCTTTGAGTGGGACGTGAGGATGTGGGGCAGAGCGACGGGGCCGCCACCATGTTCAGAACTGTCCACATAGTGTCCATGTCTACCACCTTCCAGAACACTGAGGGGGCTGAGAATGGAGAGGGGATGAGTCAAAAGGGGGAAATGAGAGGGTCCTGGAGCTCAGGCCCTGTTTGTCCAGCAGAGGCCTCAGGGAGGGCAGGGCAGGCAGCTGATCTGCTGGAAATCAGTGCCTCCCAGGGTGGTACCTTTCAGAAGCCCCCTTCAAAGCTCCATGCTGGCCCTGCTGGGTCCTTTCCCTCTCTCTCGCTTCCGCTTCCTGTCGCCACCCCCTCCCAAGCTGCCTCCTCCTACTGGGGAGATTATCTTAACAAGGTCCTTCACAGATCCCTGTGCCCTTGAGTGTGGGGGGCACGATGCCATGAGCAGTTTCTTCCTTGCGTTTTCTTCTTCTTTCATTTTTTTCATGCGTTCATTCATTTATAAATTGAGATAACATTGATTTATAACATTATATAAGTTTCATGTGTACAACGTGCATTTCCTTTCCTGGCTGCTCTGACAGAGGCCAGCCAGCCCCCCTTGAAAGGGATGGCTGTGGGGAACAGGAATTGGGGTCAGGGGTTGCATCCTATGCAGTAGGCCCAGCCCTATCCAGGCTGATCAGGGCATGGCTAGTGTGTTTAGGAACAGCGCAGATAGGGTTACCAGATAAAATAAAGAATGCCAAATACAACTGGGATTTCAGAAAACAAGGGATGATTTTTCAGCATAAGTATATCCCCAATATTTTATGGAACATACTTTTCAACTAAAAAAATCATTCACTGTTTATCTGAAATTCAAATTTCAATGGGTGTTTTCTATTTTCATTTGCGAAATCTGGCAATGCTACTCTGAAACACAAGCCCTCAGCCTGGCTCCAGGACTCAGTCAAAGAGAAGCCCAGGCCAGTGCCGTGCCTTTGATCTAGTGGACCTGCTTATGTCCTTGTGCTCCCGGAATAAAAGAAATCTCTGAGCTGCCTTGGTTCATTGTCTGAGAAGCTCAAGTGCCAAGTTAAGAGGCCCCTCCTCCGGCCCACTCTGGCAGGGGGACTATATCTCCATGGGTGGTAGCCAGAGTGAGGCATAGGGGGAGCTTGGCAGTTCGGAAGCAGCTGGAGAAAGATCTTGAAGCAGAAGACTAGGGGCTGCTTCCTTGTACGAGAGGCTCTGAAGTGACTTGCCTTCAGATCCTTGAATTTTTGAGGCGAGCGAGGCCAGGTGTACAAAGGGAAATTGGGGATGGTCTCGTTGGATAGAAGCTAAGCCTGCAACCCAGATCACTGAAGATCCCAATACTTCCCAGAGCTAGGTCTTGGGTAGGGTGACACAAATCTATTAGCCATTCCTCCAGTGCACTCTCCTCTCCTCCTTTCTTTCATCACCCTTTGATCTGCCATGTGTTGGAAGGTACATGTGTTGGCTACAATGTCTAAATCCAGGCCACCTTCCCTGAACTGCCTTCTGGATTTTGGTCCTGTGACCTACTCCTTCCATCTTGGCCTTGGAAGTTCATTATCAAGGACCTTTCCCTACAAATTGATATATTTTTCAAGGAGAGCTGTTATCAAAAGACATTCAAAACCTGGGGCTCAGATGTGCTGCTCTGTTTGTTTTTAACTAATTGTGTAGTAGGTCATGTGTGAGGGGGACTGGTGGGTTCTGAAACCCCTGTGAAGGCTGCCATGGCACACTCTCTATGGGGGGAACATTATTCATTTTTGCTTTCTTTGCTTTCGCTTCCATTAGCAAAGAGTTCCAACAGCTGTGGCCACATTTTGCTGCGTGGGCAGCAATGTGTCTGACAACGTGTCAGCGATACACAGACACACACCACCGCATCAGGAATGTCAGTGTGCTTTTTAGGAGTTTGCCTGATGGAAATGACCCACTGGGCCAGCTTGAAATCCCACAAAGCAGAAGACACACCCAACATTCTCTCAGCTTTGAACCTACCCCCGAGGACATGTCATTCATTCATTTATTAAATACTTATGAAGCACCCACTACATGGAAGGCACTATTTGAAGTGTTGGGGATGTAGGTTTGGAGAAAACAGACAAAGTCCCTGCCCTTATTCTTGTGTGTGTGTGTGTGTGTGTGTGTGTGTTGAGGGGGAGACGATTAATAAACAAACAAACACCATCTATCTGGTGACTATAGTGCTATAGAGAAAAATACAGCAGGGAGGGGGACAGAGTGTTTGGGGGTGACGAGTTTGCTCTTTTCTACAGGGAGATGACAGAAGCCTTTTCTGATAAGGTGATATTTTGGAAACCTTAAGTGAGGAACTAGTGAAGATTTAGGGGATAAAGCATTCCAGGCAGAGGGACCAGCAAGGAGAAGGGTCCTGAGGTGGGATCATGCCCATTGTGTTGGAGGAAAAGCACAGAGGCTAGCATGCCAGGGCAGAGAGCAAAAGTTAGAGGAGCCCGGCAGGGGCGGGGGTCGGGGGGAGTAAGGCCCTATCAAGTGTCCTTGCAGGCCACTGGAAGCACACTGGTCTTCACTCTCAGTGAGGCTGGGAGCCCCCGGAACGCTTTGAGCAGAGATGTGACATGATCGGTTTATGTTTCAAAACAATCACTCTGGCTGCAGTGATGAGAACAGTTTGAAGGGAGGCACGGGAGGCTGGAAGCAGAGACCAGCACAAAGCTTTGGCCATGATCTAGGCAAGAGATGATGGTAGCTTTGACCAGTAAAGCAGCAATCGAGGTGGTCAGAGATGGTTGGATCCTGGGTTTATTTTGAAGGAATTGCCAACAGGATTTGCTGATGCCTTAGATGTGGGGTGTGAAATTCCCAGAGGAGGCAAGGAGGACTCTAAAACATTTGGCCTGGAAAATTGGAAGGATGGAGTTACCTTTTATAGATATGAGGAGACTGAAGGCGGAGCGTGTTGTGGGGATGATGAGAAGCCGGAGTTTGATTCTGGATATTTTAATCTGAACATGCCCAACAGCTATATCCCAGTGGAGATGTCAAGTAGGCAGTCAGCTATGCAATTCTGGAATCTAGGGGAGAGGTCCAGGCCAGAGATTCAATTCGGGAGCTGTCAGCAGATGGCTGTCGTACAAAGCTAGGAGACAACATGAGATCTTTTAGGGAGTGAATGAAGACAGAGAAGAAAAGAGGTCCGAGGGTGAAGCCCTGAGGTCCTTTTCTGTGCTACTGAAGAGCCACGCTCAGAATTCGGTGGCAAGTCAGGTCACCCACAGCAAAGGCTGGTTCTTTTTTGGGTACAGAGTTTCTAAGTCAGGAACAGGCTTGGGAGTGAGCGATGGCTCCAAATGGATTGCACACCTGTTCTATTGGACCTGGAGGAGGTGTTCAGGGAGATGGGCAGATCTTGGTGTCCCAGTGAGATTTAAGGTGTACACAGTGGGAGAGCCTGTGAGGGCATAAAAGCCAGGCTACACAGGTAGGAGATTTTGGGTGGAGATGATCGTGTGCTGGCGACAGGCTGTGGGGCCTTGTGAACCAGAGGTATAGGCCGAGCAAGGTCTAATGAAGTAGATCCCAAGGAGCTGGCTATGCTTGGGTGGGTGGGTGCTGTAGCCAGGGGTCCAGGCAGATGAGAAAAGGCAGAGAGGAACCTTTCAATGTGGTGGCTCAGGGAGTGGACTCTGCAGTCAGGCTCACCCAGGCTCACCTTGGGCGAGTTACTGAGCCGTACTATCACCAAGGAGCTAGTTAGCACTGAGCCTGCAAATGACAATCAATAAAGGTAACTGTTAGGATTGTAATGATCATTCATGATCTTAGGATACTCGGTCTATATCCAGGCCTATCCAGATAACGACTGGATTTAAGAAAAAGCAAGGACAACACACAGTCCCTCTAAGACAAGAGTCCGGTTTCTAGAAATGGCTATGCTGAAGGTAAAACAAGGAGGAGATTTATTTTTATGAAGTGGGGAGCAGCTCCCTTACTGAAAGAAATGCACCTTGGGAGAACCTGACTCTTGGCAAGGACACATTTTTGTCTTCAAGTGAGATAAGAAAGGGAGGAAGGGGACTTCCCTGGTAGTCCAGTGGTTAAGACTCCGTGCTCCCAGTGCAGGGGGCCTGGGTTTGATCCCTGGTCAGGGAACTAGATCCCACATGCCACAGCTAAGACCCAGCACAGACAAATAAATAAATTAAAAAGAAAGGGAGGAAGGCAAGGAGACTCTCCAAAGCACAGAGCCGGATATGCAGGCACCTGGGCTGACCTGGTCCCTGTGTTAGCGAAGAGGCTGATCTCAGCCGCAGGGGACCAGAGAGGGGCTGCCCAACACTCTTTTTAGAGGCGCACCCCAGGACCAGCCTCCCCTGTTTCATTTTGAGAGGAAATCTAAGGCTCGAGCAGGGAAGGAGTGGCTGATGGGCAGAAGGGCTAAGATTAGGTCCAGGTAGGCGGAAGCTGCAGAGTGGGATCTGGGCTGAGGTGTCAGGAAGGTGTGAAGAGTGGGAGGTAGGAACCCTGGCTCGTGGCCTGGGATTTAGAACCTAATGGCAATGACCAGCCTGGGATTCAAATTTTTTATTCTTTTTAAGTAAAAATCAGAGGAACAATGAGTAATATCACAAGAATAATAACTTTACATTTCACCGTGGAAACATTTAGACTAAAGGCGAGAGGATTCATCCTTGGTTATTCCTTTCTGAGGCCAGGCCTTCATCTTCAAAAATGATTAAAATCACAGACAAGGTCATGATAAGATCTTGGGATGAGGAGGGACCAGGGGATTTGCTTTAGTTATCCTGCAGAGGGGAGGCCAGTTCCTTGGGTTCCCGTGACCCTGGACGTGCTAAGCTAGCATTGCCCCCCTCTCTGCTGGTCCCGTGGGTCTCCTCTGGAGTTACAGGCATCATGGAGATCAGTTTGGTTCTCTGGCTTTTAGGTTAAAGGTCAAGGCCTGAAAAGACTGGGAACCAAACTGGAAATTCTGCTTCTCTCCCCATAACTCCCTGCCAGCTTTTAAGCCCCTTCTGTTTGTACACATCTTGGAGAGGGCATTGGTCTCTCCTGCTCTGACATAGGCCCTGGCTTCTTAAGCTTGCTTTCCAGGGACTCTCAGCAAATCACAAGCAGAATGGCCCTGTTTATTCCTCTTTCATCCAGGCTGGTTTCTAAATAAGAGAAAATTAAACATTTTCTCTTGCTCTTGAAATGTCTGCATGCTGGGATCTGCTGTACCGAGGCAGTGGTGAGCTCAGAAAAGAGCATGGATTCCGAATCAAGAGGCAGAGATCATCCAGCTCAGACCCATCGCTGACCCCTTGCTGACCTTACATCGTGCCCTTGTGCCAAATCAAAGTCCAAACCAGATCTTGCCTCCAATGCAGCCAATCCAACAATAGAGTTCAGAGGAGTACTACTGATCTACTTGTTAAGAGGCAAGTATGTCTCCTGCCCTCGAAGCTCTAAGCTCCAATACCAAGGCCTGGATTGTTCCCTGAGAGTGTTTCCCTGTGTCCCTCAGGGCTAGTCATGCCCGTTGCTTTAGTGTCTCTATCCCTAAAATAAGACTCATTCCTCATCACCAGGTGCCATGGGAAGGATGCCAAGAGACTTGCCTAAAGACGAGGATTTTATGCTTATGCATCCTAAACCTTCCTGCAAACGTCTTAACATCTCATTCTCCAAAGCCTGGAGATCCACAAAGGATGAAACTGGCTGCCTGTTGGGCAAACAGGCCGGGCGCAGGGGTGGCTGCTGGTTTCTAGAAGTTTCCAGAATGGCCCTGGCAGTTGCTGAACCTTCCTCTTTGGGACAGTCCCAGCTCACCAAGGGTGTGTGGGGGGAAGTGGGGAGGGAGGTTATAGTGAAAGGGACAGAATCTGTGTTCTGGAATCTACCAGGCTGAGGGTGGGGATTCAACCGTCAATTTCAACTTACCAAACGGGGCCCAAGACCCCCAGAAGCACCCACTGAGCTCATTTCACTCTGAATCAGCTGGACCCCAAACTTTTATAGATTCTCAGCCTGGAATCTGGTGAACGCCAGGGAGCCAGGAGCAGAGGCTTGTTATATAAGCTTTGGAGTCAGACAGACCTAAGTTTGGATTCTGGCCCCACTATTCAGAAGCTACATGAACTTGGGCAAGTCATGCAACTCCTCAGACTCAATTCCTTCATTTTCCAATTGGAGATAAAAACCACATCCTCATAGGGTTGCTGACTCAGTAGTTCTGACCGAATACCCTTGGCCGAGCAGCTCCCAGTAAGGAAAGGCATCGAGACACCTTGCCTCAATGCCTGTCTCCAAGCAGACGCCCAGTAAATGCCATCGCTTCTTGTCTAGGCCCATATCCATGGCTTCCCATTAGAGAACTAGTCATTCTTGAGAAACTTTTTGAAAGTGAAGGTCTTTTTAGTTAAAGACTTATTAAGGCAATCAGAAAAACAAAGACACATTTTTCTTCCCTCGAACCTCACAGTGGATTTGGACGAGAAGACGTCACTCACCCGCCCCTGCCTCTTTTACCCGTTGGCCCGTTTCCCCAATCCCCCCACACCCAGCAGCCTGAGACAAAAAACCCCTGGCTCAATTGGCAGGCTTTCACCTCTCTCCAAGGAGCTCTGGAGAGGACTAATGAGGTTACCACAGGTGCTGCTATGCTACTAGCCATAAAAAAAATAAATAAAAATAAACTACTCTCTGTTGGAGGACAGTGATGGGGGACACAGGCTCAGAATCTGTTCCTGCGGGACTCTCAAACCACAGGGCCGTTTCAGTAACACATTCCTGTTTCCCGGCCTGGTACCCACTGACCGGGCTCTCATTAGGGCGGGCCTGCTGGATTCAACCCGGAGGCCCCGGCGCCGTGGCCTCACTCAGGCAGCCCTCTGGGTGCCACCTACACAGGCTGCTCAGGTACCAGGTGGGAGGACAGGGGCTGTCTTTGGGAAGAGATCAACAATGATTTTTCAATTTTATTATTTTAAATAATGTTCAGTAGGTGGGACAAGGTTCTGAGGGCTGAGAGCTAGACACACGTGGCCAGAGGTGGTATTGGTGAAGATGTAGCTGCTGGTCAACCCTGGCTTGTTGGAGTCAGGGCGAGGGTAGGGGAAAGAGCCCTGGATTCCCTTCAACACATGAGTGAGTACCCTGCCCCGCCTACCCACCCCTCCCTCAAACAAAAAACCCCAGCAGTCACTGAGAATGGAAAATTGATCCTAGCCCAAAAATACATGCCGCGTGTTCTTGTTCGCCAGGTTTCGTGGCGGGAACTGAGCCCTGGATGAAGCTAAATCTTCATCCGTGGGCTGAATGGAAGGCCTTCCACCTGCTGGCCCAGGAATGGGCCGAGGTTGGGACCTGGAATCTGGATAGTGGCGGGAGCCCCCTTGAACATCAGGGTCTTCAGGGGGGTCCTGGGGCTTCACCCGTTCATTCCACAAGTACACGCTGGAGCTTTGCTCCCAGTGGGAGAGACAGATAATAAACAACAGATACATATCTCATGTGTTATTTGGTGACAATTTCATGGAGAAAAATAAGCCAGGTAAGGGGGATAGGGAGTCTTTGGAGAGGGGTGCCAGCAAAGATAGGGTGTTTCTATTCCTTATGTAGACTGTTCCCTTGAGAATGGAATGGGCCAAGATACGGGGACCGGGGAGAGCAACCAGGGAGAAGGACAAGCAAGTACAAGGGCCCTGAGGCAGGCAGGAGCCTGGCTTCCTTGAGGAATAGCAAGGAGTCCAGTGTGGCTGGAGAGGAAGAGAGAGGGATGGGGAGAGGGCAGGAGGTGTGGGCAGAGAAGGAGGAGGGCTAGATCATGAGGGTCTGTAGGCCTCTCTGAGCCTCTGGCTTTTCCTGAGTAAGATGGGAGCCACTGGAAGGTTCTGAGACGAGGGGGGGACATGATCTCGTGTACATGGATCACCCTGGTCGTTGGGAGTGGACGGTGCACAGAGTAAAGTGGAAAGAGGGTGACTATAGCAGTAATCCAGGTGCGGGATGGCGGCTCTCCACGCCCTGGGTTTGAATCCTGACTCCACCTCATATGACCTATATCACTTTGGGTAAGCTATTGATATTTAATCTCTCTGTGCTTCTGTCTCCTCACCTGTGAAATGGACTAGTACCCATTCTTCACAGGGCTCTTTCTAGGGTTGCTGTGAAGATGAAATGAGGTAACACATGCACAGTGCCTGGCACGCAGTAAGCGCTCCAACATCAGCCATTATCACGCCGCGGCTGCTGTTAGTGGAACACAGGCATTTTGGAGATGGGAAGTCAAGGTCTTCAGGGGCAAAGGGGTATCAAGGTTGAAGTCACGAACTGGAAGGTCAGTCATCGAAACCAGGACTCACTGGGAGGTAGGACAAACAGTGAGTCAAGGATGAGTGGACAGCCCAGCTCCAGGGGCCACGTAACAGTCTGCAAGTGGGCAGTGGAGGGCATCCCAGGAGTGATCTGGGTGTCTAACTGGGATCACGAGCTCCAGGCAAGGAAACTGGGAAATAAGGTGTTGGGTTCCTGGTAGACCATAACAAAGGGGCTCTTCAAGACGTCCAACTGAGGAACTACCCAGCTGCAAGGACAGCTCAGGAGTAAGCTTCAGCTTCCAACAAGGTAGGAAGCAGAGCAGTTGCTGACACAGTCCAGCTTGCAAACTGTGAAGTCCTGGAGGCAGCTGGGCAGGGTTCATGAGGCAGGGCTGGGGCTGATGCATGGAAGACAGACTGAAAACCACTGCAGGATTGAGAGGCTCCAGGGGACCACTAGACACTTAGCGAAACCCACTAGCGTATTTGGATTAGAAATACTATCTCAAAAGGTTGACCAGATATTTTTAAATGGGTTACAAACATCTCTGCTTCTAAGCCAGAGGACACAGGACAGAAACCAAGGACTTGAGGTCAAATTTTTGTATGGAACATTACCCAGCTATGCATCGGGGTCTGAGGGGGTGTGTGGGCTAACAAACTCCTCCAGAATGGTATGCTGTCTCGTTCTTGGGATTGTGCTTTATAGAGTCATTCTGCCAGGCAATGAGATGAAATTGATGTTTGCTTCCCGTGTCTGCCCCCCTTCTTCCCCTTAGAGACTGCTCACTCTTGTTTTTCCTTTCCTCTAATAAATATGATTATCCAGCTCTTGGGTGAGGGTGGAGGCTGGGAGGTTGGAAGGAGAGTCTCAAAAAACAGCCAACTAACAACCAACCAACCAAACAACCGGTAACTGACCAATGAACAACCAGCCGACTAACCGATGGCAGAATAAAGGCCCCCTGGGGATGTCCGTGTCCTAATTCTTGGAACCTATGAATATGTTACCTTTCAAGGCAAAGGGGACTTAAGGTAATTAATTGGCTGGCCTTAAAATAAGATTATTGTCCTGGATTATCCAGGTGGGCCCAATGTAATGAGTGTCCTTAAAAATGGAAGAGGGAGGCAGAAGAGGAGGTCAGATCGATGAGATGTGAGAAAGACTCAACCTTCCATTGCTGGCTTTGCAGATGGAGGAAGCAGCCAGGAGCCAAGGAATGTGGGCAGCCCCTAGAAGCTGGAAAAGGCAAGGAAACGGAGTTGCCCCTGGAGCCTCCAGAGAGGAACACCACCCTGACAATACCCTGATCTTAGCCCAGTGAGACCCATGTCAGACATCTGAGCTCCAGCATTGTAAGATAAAGAATTTGTATTGTTGAAGCCACTAAATTTGTGGCAATGTGTTATAGCAGCAATGGAAAATGAACACACTAACCATGCAAACTCTCTCTATTCCACACGGCCAAGCCCAGTGCTGCAGCGTGCGTGGCCCTCAGCCTGTTGCTCTAGCCTTAGTTCACGAGGTCCCCTGTCCTGTGCTCTAGCCAGTCAGGGAAGCTTACTGCTCTTGAACCGTCCCTGCCTTTCACCTCTACCAATGTTCGAGCTTCCTCCTGGAAGGGTCATTTTGTCTTACATTTGCACAGAGCTTTCAGCCTTACAAAGCACCTTGCATGACAGCTCCACGTCTGCAAAAGTTACCCTCTCACTAGATATAAAGCCTCTTTGAGGGCAGGGTTCTGGACTTAAGTATTTATCTTGGCAACCCTCACAGGGAGAAGCTAAGCTGTGGTAAAAGTGGGCACAGGAGTGAAAACAAGAGGGTCAGAAGGAGGTCACAACGCGTTGCCAAGGGCACTGGCTCCACCTCCTGGCTTAGCCACAGGCCCCAGACTCAGACTCCCTGATGACAGGGCCATGCTTTTGCCCTTTTAAATGGAGTAGGGTGTTCGGTAAACAGTTGTTGGAAACATTTCTCTCAGTACCCTCCCCTGGTTTCTTTCAGGTTCTACCATGAACTCTGCCAGATGCCTTCACTCGAAGGACCTTCAGTTGAAGGACCCCTTGGAGAGAGTCTTTATTCTGGGCCCTCCCCTAATGTTGGGCTCCCCTGTAGGTCCTGCCCTGGGCTCTGCTCCAGGCAGGACAGCTCCTTGGCTACTCTCTGTTCCCACAGGTGGGTGCAGGGCAGGGCGCTGCAGGGCAGAGGGACCTGGGTGTGGGGAGCCCGGGGCCACCAAGGTGGGCTTGCTCTTCCCTCTTGTGGGCTCGGCCAGTCCTGTTACTCTGGGTCACTCTAGGTAAACAGGGGAAAGAAAACAATGTCTGTCAGCTACAAAACAAACCCATCAGGAAAGGAATGTTATTGCCAGTGTTGGCAAACAAAGAAGGTGAAAACCTGTCTTTAATATCAGGCCCCAGGTATGCCCCCTGGGCCCCGTGGCCCTTCTGTGAGCAGAGGCCTGGTGGCCCTTTAAAGAGAGCCCCTTTCTACTTGCCTCTCTTCCAGGGTTACTTG
Source organism: Balaenoptera physalus (assembly GCF_965194825.1). Lineage (NCBI taxonomy): Eukaryota > Metazoa > Chordata > Mammalia > Artiodactyla > Balaenopteridae > Balaenoptera > Balaenoptera physalus. The sequence goes on from NC_138883.1 coordinate 33,671,861, forward strand.
GCCTACTCCCTCAGCTCCTGGGTGACAGACTCGTGACTGCACAGCCAGCGGGGGGCAGAGGCTGCTGGGATCCAAGCTGCTGTTTAGCTGGGCTCCGTGGCAAACCCGGGAGCCCATGGCAGTGCGGGCTGCTGGCTGGCCCCTTTCAGCAGTGGCGTTCCCATCTCCAAGGAGGCAGCCACGTCAATACAGGACTTCAGCATCTTGCCCTCTGGGCGGGCAGAGGTGTCCCCTAGCAACTGGGGCTGTGATCTGCATATGACAGCACATTGCATCTATTCAGGACTTTCTTCCCCCTGCTTTCTTTGAAACGAGCTTGCCCTATATCCAAGTTCCCTGTGAGTCCCATACAATGAAAACAGCAGTTGACAGGTTCCCTGTAACTCGTGAAATCTGAGTGCATCCAAGGGGAGAAAGAGAGCGCTCATTACTGAAACACAAAACGAGCCCCTTTCAAGGCGAGGCTGGTTGGCCCTTCAGTTTGCTGCCGCTGACCCCGCTGCCCTTCTGAGCACAATAAGCGGAGGCAGGAGAGGGAGAGAGGGGTCTTTACTCCTTAAGTTCCCAACTGATCACTCTCCTAACCCTTCTGGGGCCTTCTTCGTCCAAACAATTCGGGTGACAGAGGTCAGGCCTCCAGCCATTCCTCCGGGGAGATCTTAGCTCTCCCTGTGGGGACTTTCCCAGGTGAAACAAAGACAAGCTCTAGAAGCCTCAAACCGACTCCTGTTGATGACGAAACAGCGGAAACAGAGAAAGGGGAAATTAGAGGTGCCCATAATCACAACACTGGGCCGCAGTCCTTTCATCCAGCCAGGCGCCAACACCCTTTTCATACTCTGGGACCGGGCCATGCGCTGTGGAAGCCCAGTCCTGTCCAAGCTCCAACATGGCAGCCAATGACTGACCTCCTAGCACAGGGCTGGGGAAAGGAAGCCACGTAAGGGGCAGAAACTGCTCTATGTTTGCCCACATTGGTGTTTAGCAGACATTTAATATTCCCAAAAAATCAGAGGATGAGAAGGAGGAGGAAGAGAGGGCAGAGGAAGAAGAAAAGGAGGAAGAGAAAGAAGAAATTCATGAAGTAGGCCAAAACAGTGCAAGCTTTCAAAGAAAGCCTGTAGAGAACTGCAGCCCACTCCTGAGGCTATCCAGTGAGGGCTCTAGAAGACCCAACTCCACTGCTTGGATGGTACACCTTATTTTGCACAAAGCAACACGGGACAGTGTAAATGAAAAAAATACACTGGGGCTCTGGGGCTTATCCCACCCCGTCCTCAGAAGAGCAAGAGATGGCTAAGCAGGATAGGCCTCTATTCTTCATTCCTGATTCCAGAAGCAGTTACTGAGTCAGTACACTGTCCCATTGTGCCAGTGACCTGGTATAAGTTTACTTGGGGAGCACAGGCAATCATTTAAACATTGTGCTTTCGATTTTGTCACTGGGAAATAAACTGTACCACTTCCAAGTCTCTAAATATGCCATCTGCTTTCATTTTTCTATCTTCCTGCTGGAGTGCCCTCCATCCACTCACCTACCTGACAAATTCCTGCTGATTCTTCAAGCTACATAGTTAGTGCTATATTCTTTATACACAGTCCTATCTTAGCGCTATTCACATTGTATTATGGTGATCTGTTTACTTGCTTTTCTGTCACGAGACTATAATTCCTTTGAGGGTAGGCTCACCCTCCATCAATCATTATTGTTGGTGGTTAGCTATTTAATAATTACCTGAACAATTGGATCATGACTAGGATAATTGTTTCTTTTTCAGGTCCTAGATTGGGTTTTATTCAATCACCAAGGACTTGTGAACAGGGCTATGGCACTACATAACTCTAGGGACCCCGTTCACATGGAATGTAATGTGAATGGGGCCCCCAGAGCTATACAATATGGTGGCCCTGCTTATGGAACTCTTACCATAGGCCAGGCACAATGGGGGAATCCAAGTATTAGGAGCTTACAGTCTAGTTAGAGAGACAGAGCTAACATGGAAGGATGCAATAAGGGCATAGTCAAGGGTGGCCCTACCTGTGGGTGTGGCAGGAGTCCTGGGAAAGGAGAGGTCTGTGTGGACTACAGCCACGGGGAAGGGCTTTGTGAAGAAAGTAGAACTTGCATTATTCACAACGAAGAAAATAGGATTATAAGAAGAAGGTATGCAGAGCACAGAGGATTTTTAGGGCAGCGAAACTGTTCTGTATGAAACTATAATGGTTATAGTTAAACTATGTCTAACTATATACATATCATTATACATTTGTCAAAACCCATAAAATGTTACAACACGAAGAGTGAACCCTAATGTAAACCATAGACTTCGGGTGATAATGATGTGTCAATGTAGGTTCATCGATTATACCAAATGCACCCACTCTGGTGGGGGATGCTGATAGTGGAGGAGACTGTGCATGTATGGAGACAGGGGTAAATAGGAAATCTCTGTACTTTCTGCTCAATTTTGCTGTGAATCTAAAACTGTCATTAAAAAACAATGTCCATTTAATTAAAAAAATTTTTTTAAAAGGTATGAGCCCATTTTCAAGCATATTGAATAAAGAGCCAGAAAAACACATGCGGAAGACAACAAACAACATGGCCTGACCATAGATGGTGGAAGGGAGTGCGCATTAGAGAGTAATGAGAACTTAGGTTGGGTAGACTAGGTGGGTAGACAGATGATGAAGAATCTTGAAAGCCAAGCAGAGGAGTTGGGACTTGATTTTGGAGAACGCAAGAGGGCCTTATAGGTTTTAGAGCTGAGAAGTGATGTACTGAAAATTATAGCTGTAGAAGCAGAGTTTGATGAGTATTAAGAGAGACTAGAACATTCTCCCAGTCATCAAGTTAGCAGGAGTTTCTCCCAGCTCAGTAGGTGTATGCTGTGATCTCATGACTATCTGTGAGCAGAGCTATGGAAGATCGGGCGGTTGATCTGAAGGCAGTGGGGAAGATCCTACAGTGCTCCTTGAGGAGGAATTTTCTAGAAATGGATCAAGATCACATTATGAGTGAAGTGTCTCACATAACATGTGAGACAGGGAGTGCTCAAGCTTGAAGGGCTGGCCTGGCTGTGCTGCTTTCTTGCTGTTTGAAATATGGCCTTGATGTTGCTTTCCTAGTGTCTAACAAGGATGATAAATAAGATAGTTCTGTGAACAATGGACCAAATTCACCTTCTTGTTTATTCTCTGGATTTTTAGTACAGAGTTTGAGAGATGAAGATGTGGTTTTCTTTACAAGTTGCACCTTGGGAACCAGTCAGTCATTCAGCAAATAGTTATAGACTCTGAGGACAAAGCAGCAAAGAAAACAGACAAACTTCCTGCCCTCCCAGAGCTAACATTCTAGGAAGAAGCTATGTAAAGTTAGCTTCTCATCAGCTGTAGAGAAGGGTAGGTCCTAGAACTGCTTAAGCAGGAGAAGCCAGGAGAGACGGGTGACAAAAACCAGGGAAATGTGAGGGGTTGGTACCATGAGAAGGGAGCAAGCTTACCTTGTTCTGGAAAAGTAGTCCTCACGTTTTCCACCCCAACATGCCCAAGGGATGCAAACAGATGCACCTCCCTCAGCAAGAGTGGCTTGTGGCCACAGTGGTACCAGAAAAGGATGGGAGAGGTGAAACACCCCTGGAGAGAAGAGGTCCAGATACTCTCCCAGCTCCATCAGGATAACGGGATGGAGTGATACACGCACGGGAGCAGTTGCTTCCTCTGAGCATTCTCCGAAAATAGCACCTTTTCAGCAAGATCTTAAAAAATAATATTGACATGAAAATGATAAGCCCATCATGAAAATACATTAGGGGGAAAGCACGAGTCAGTCTGCCTAATATGTAATCAAAATATTAATGATCAGGCATGAGATGTAGAGAAAAGCAGGGGTGGAGGGGGTGGGGGTCAGTCTTCTTTGTGTACCTGCTCTGCCTGGGATGGAGACCTGGCTATACTGCCACCCAGCTCTCAAGAATTATTATAAAACTGGGTCAATGGATCCAAGTCACAGAGTGGCAGATTCCACCCCAATATGAGAAAAAACTTCCCGAGGATAAAAACTTTCAAACAGTGGCTCAGACGTCAAAGTAGTGTACATCCCATCCTGGGAGAATTCAAACCCCAGGATGGTCATCTGTTAGAACAGGGATGTTGGACACCGTGGCCAGTCAGAGCCCTCCCACACTCACAATCTCAGATTCTGGTAAAGGAAAGCGGAGATCTGAAAGGTATGAGGAGGAGTCTGAGATCAGTCTCACTAGAACCCAGAGAAAAACCTTCAGCAACAATCGTAGGAGCCCAAAGGCTGGTTCTTAAAATTGAATGTTGACAGAGTTCATTTCCTGCCAGCTCTTCATCCCCCAAGGGCTTAGCAGTCATTCCTACTGCTGGGAGGCATTTTAAAGATGCCCAAAATGGAGAAGTGCGAAAGTCAAGGGAGAGACTTGCCCAGGATTAGAACACAGTGAGGTTTGCTCTCAAGGGGCTGTGTAGAAACTCAGAACAGAAGGGCCTGGCTCTGGCTTAGAGGCAGATCCCCGCTGCCCCCGGGCCCTCCTTGGCCTCCTCGGATGATTGAACAAATGGCTCTAAATCACCTAGGGCTAGAGGAAGCCTGGTCCTCACAGGAGGGCCTGAGATTGGCCCCTGATAAGGCAGCTCGTCCTGTCTGGCTCTCCGTCCGCACCCTCGCAGCTGGGCCTGCGGTGGACGCTGCCGAGTTCAAAGGCACTGCTTCCCTTGGAGTCACATCAAGGACTGAAATGAGAAAAGGGTCCTCTGACCTTCTCATAGTGAGGGATGGGACCACCTTTGTGTTTTGTGTGTGTGTGTGTGTGTGTGCGTGTGTGCTGGATTTTTCCTGTCACTATTGTGTTTTCACGCACTGGATGTAGAATATCTGAAAACAATCGTCGGAAACAGTCTTTCACCTAAGGCTAGAGCCTGGAGCCTGGCCCAGTGTGGGGAGAGGCTATGTTGCCCCAGTGGGACCCTGGCGACCCGTGTTAAGGAGGCTCGCTAGAGGGAACGGCTGGCCTTTCCCAGCCTCAGCCCCAAATACTGGTGCTCTGAGACTCCCTCCACCAACTAGGCCACGGGCTCTGATGGGAAGTACCTTCCACCCACCAGCATTCTCAACGGGAGAGGTTCACCTGAAGGCCAAACCTTATCCCCAGGCCCATAATCCACCTCCATCTCAAGGTTTACCACTTCAGCTTGAAGGCAACCTGAGAAGCAAGGCCATTCCAGGCCTGAAGTCTAGCCCTCTCCTGGGCTCTTGGGAAGGTGCCTTGTGGTCATGGCAAGCCCTGTGGGGAGACGGTAGGATTTCCACCCATCTTGAGGTTAAGGCTGCTGGGTGCTGGTGGCGGGGAGCTGACGGACTCTATGGCCGTAAGTAAGAGGTGAGGGGGTCCTCCGACCCCAGCTCAACCTCAGGCCTGCGCCAGCCTCCTTCTCTGGGAAAGGGCAACAGGTCATACTCTCTCACACACGCCTGCCCCATGCTGGGATGGATCGCCCAGCTCCAGAGGCCTCCCGTTAACAGAAAGCGCCACAGTAATGCTAACAGGGGCCGTCCAGGCCTCTGCGGTGTGACCTCTCCCGAAAGCAGCCAGGCTAAGCCGTGGGCCAACACCCACAGGCCGAAAAGGAGACCGGGAACACTGAGGAGGGAAAAAATGAGAAGCATGAAGATTTGTACTGAGGGATACTGGCCGGGTGAGGCCGTCTGCAGACTGTCTCAGCCATTCTCTGTCGGCCCTGAGGTTTGAAGTATCCAGAGAGGAAAAATCAGGCTCCAAACTGATTACGGCCCCAAAAGGCGCCCTCTTTTCTGCCCCAAACGCCAGGCAGAGCAAATGCTATTAATAACCCTGGCCACTCCCTGGTCCACTCAGGGTGTGCAGGCTGGAGCTCGCTCCTTGGACGCAGCCAGCTGTTCCGAACAGGTTTGGGAAAGTGATCTTTGGCACAGAATGAAAAGGGTGTGTATGTGTGTGTGTGTGTGTGTGTTGGGGGGGGGCACCCAAGAGTCCTCTATCAGGGCCAATATTATTTTTAATTGCCGAGAATCAGCCTGTGGCTGTTCCTCAAGGCTGCAGAGCACAGGCTTGCCAGGGATCGCAAACAAGCTACAGAGGAGGTAAGAAAGCCGGTCCCAAGGACTGTTCATTACCGAGCTGTCGTGTCTTATGGAAAATCAGGTGACGCCTCAGAGTTTATACAATCCTCTCCCCACCACCTCTCCCTCTTTCATTCCCCCCTAGAAAGGGAGCAGTGAATTTGAGCAATCTGGGAATTTTGGTTTCTGCCCTGCCCCTGAAGCATGACCGATGGCCCATTTTTCAAGCCAAATCTCACCCCTTGCAGGCAGCTGTCAGGAAACCACAGAAGGTGCTTGAAGGAGCACAAGAAATGGCTGGTTCTAATCTGGGGGAAAAAAATGAATTAACAAGGCAGCTACTTATGGAAGAATGTTTTCTTTTCTTCAGCCTCAGCCTGCGTGTTTTCACAACATGTGTACTCTGTTACCTTGTCACTTCCCTGTTTTCTTTGGGTAAATAACTGGGCTCTGGTCTTAGGGGGGAAAAAAGAAAGAAAGAAAAAAAGCCAGGTCGGGAGGCTCTCCGGAAAGGCCCGCCTGGCTGAGCTGGAGGGGAGAACGAGCGTGCTCTGGGGATCACACAGGCGCGACGCAGACCCAGCCCAGCCCGTCCTGGATGGGGCTTTTCACTGAACTCTGCAAGTCACAGTGTGGAAGTCAGGGAAGGGAGGGAAGCCTGCTCCCTCAGCCATGGGGCTGGCAGGCCCCGAGGCTGGGGGAAATAAAGAACTCTTCTCCTTCGCCAAGTCTAATGGGAAGCCCTCTCTGAACTCAACACAGTCAACCAAGCACACTCTGGCTTTCCTCCCAGCCTCGCCTTCCCACCAGCCAGGGAGCCACTGGGGGTGAGGGGGGTCGGCCCACGGGGCCCGGCTGTGAACCCTGCAGGACCCAGGGCCTTGCACGGGGCACAGAGGGGGGTCTTCCTCGGCAGCGACACACAGCTGGTGTCTGGATGTGGTGGCAACGGTCTCCATCTTGAAAATGCTCAGAGGATTTTGAGTCTCTCTAGCAGACACGTTGCTTTGTCCTTTTTCACTTTTCTGGCCCAGAGACACTCACCTTGGACTATCTGTGCCACATACCAGATGGGCACAAAACAGCATTGCTGTCCCAGGCAGGATACCTTTTAGACATGCGCTACTGATGAGGGTGCAGGGCGGGGGGATGGCTGGTTTGTGGTTACCTGGTTAGCCTGACAAATTGAGATTTATTTATAAAGCTGTAGCGATTCTTAGATGCTCACAGCTGATCATTAGGACAAAGAGCCAATACTAACAGCGCTCCCAATACTGCAAAAGGAGTTAGTTTACCATGCGGTGCAACACGTGTGCAGGGGGAAACTGAGGCAAAGCGTCCTCTGAGGCTGAGACCAGCACCGGAATTAGGCACAGAAGGATTAACTGGGTGCTGTCTGGGCCTCTGTGTTTGTGCATTTCCTTTCTGCATCTGCTCGGGAGCGAGCCTTTGATTCTAACCTTGAACTCCCTGTCTCACCTTGTAGATCACACAGCCTTCGTCAGGCAGAGGTTGGGAATTCAAACCCGGAGTTTTCGGTTGCAAAGTTCTGGCCCCCATCTGTTGAGTGCTTCCTTCAATATCACTGGGAGGGCGCACATGTCTCGCGAGGTGGGGTCACTTGGAGAGGAAGGGGGATGCCTTAGTAAGCGTTGCTTATTCCAAACTGGCACTTGCAGGGCGTCAAGGGCTTTCAGAGGGAGAGAAAGGGAAAACCGAAGGCTTTCTGGGAACAGGGGGACAAAGACATTCGTGGGCTATCCAGATCATTCATGTGGTCTTATCCTGCAAAAGGCAGCTTCGGAGATGTGCTGTGAGGCAGGGGGGCAGCTGTAAGAACAAGGGCCATAGTCCGTGTCTGTGGAGCCCTCGCTGCTCCCAGCACGGCTCAGTACGTTGTACATACTATCTCATTTAATCCTCTCAATAACCCTCGGAAGTGAGTACTGTTGTCCTCCTTTTCCAGAGGAGGAAACCAAGGCACAGAGACAGTACGTAGGCTGCTCAAGTTCATCCAGAGACCGGACAAGTGACCATCACCCAGACAGGGTGAGTCCAAAGCCAGTGTTTCTATTCTCCATGCTGGGCTGACTCTGGGGAGAAGCTGCAGGAGCTCCCTTCTCACAATATGGCATTTAGGAGCAGTTCCTTCATCTGGCGTGATGGCCTGTCCCACACCAGCACCCGCACTGGCAGCAGAAATGCAAGGTCTCTCGAGTCACTGGCCCCATAGTGTTTCCACGCAGGGCCCCGCTGTGTTGGTCCCTGAGCAGTCACGCTTGGAGCTCCCCAGGCCCCAGCCCGTGCCCACCTGCTTTCTATTTGTGCCTCAGTGTGTGCCCTCACACTTCCGCTCTTCCACCTTGTCACCTCCTCTAAGTGCCCTGGGCGGTGCTTGGCACAGTAGAGGTCCCACGTCAGCCAGCCTGACCAAGGATTAAGCCACATTTCTCCAAGGGTGGCCGTTGGACGACCGGCACCCAAGTCCGCTAGGGTGTCTGAAGAATGCAGAGTCCCAGGCTCTGCCAGAAACCTCAGTAAGAGTCTCAGCGGTGGGGCTGGAAATCTGCATTTTTAACAAGCTCCCCAAGGGATTCCGATGCACCCTAAAGTTTGAGGCCCACCATTTAGGCTTTTTATGAATTAGGATGTGTTGAACACCAGCCAGACGTGAAACCAAGCAGTGTCACGCTGAGCTCTGCCCCTTGTCCTTCAGAGGCTGTGGAGCGGGCACCGTGCAAAGAGCTCGGAGTTTGCCTGGGTAGAGGCACGGGTGTGCTTGAATGGGGAGGGGAGGGTGAGAGGAAGTGAGGAGCAGCGGAGGGAGGTATAGGAGGCAACGTGGTAGCTCTGCCCGTCCAGCTGAAAGTCCTGGAGAGGCGACGGCCCTGGCAAAAAATTCCCCAGCAAAGGTTCCAAGCAGAATGGCTCCAGAACCCCATTTTAAAAGGCATTCCTGAATCTGGCCATTTCCTTCAGGATGATCCCAGCAAGCAGGATGGAGGGCAAATCAGGCCCTAGGGCTTTCAGAAGGGAAGTCAGGCAGCCTGTGAAGTAGAGAGAACAGGGTGGAGAGCAGGTAGGCCACCTGGGGCAGAGGAGAGGGTGTGAGGGTGAGAGCCTTCCAGGGCTGCTGAAGGTCACTTTCAAAGGCTTAGGAGAGAGGCAGCCCCTGAGAGACCCTGAGTCCCCAACTTATTAATGAAAGATAATCCCGGGCAGGCCACTGTGTCCAGAAAATGAGATTAAGCTTTTGGTCAGTCAATTTGGAGTTTGAGAAAATGAAAAAAAAAAAAAAATCCTTTATAAAATTGGAAAAGGTTTACCTCAACTCACCAACAACTCCAAAACAACTGAACACAAAGTACTTTAAACTTGGCATGAGGTAGGACCTCCATGAAAATAATTTCTCAGCTCATTTGAAGGGAAAATAGTGCTATTTTGGTGACCACCTATAATATCTGGGCATGCTCAGTAGAAGAAACTCAAGTGAAAATTTGACCGTCAGTTGGAAAAGCGGGACAAGGAGGAGATAGAGAAGGAGGTGACATGAATATGGGGAGACTTTGGGTGCATGGAGGCCGACTTCTACTTCTGGAACTGTCTGTGCCTCTGTGGACTTGGATGAGCCACTTCACATCTCTGGGTCTGGGGAGCACGCAGATTAGCAGGGGAGAACGCAGCGCAGCCAGCGGAGCAGCTGCCTTGTAGCACTGGGGCCACCCGGGCAGACAGACGGCCCTTCTGTCCACCCTGCATGCTGAGTCCTCTTCACAATCCAGCCTGGGCAAACACAGACCTTTCCCACCATTTCTTCAGTGGGAAAAGCACAGGACACGGACTTAGAGCAGCTCTGCGGTCTTCTTCTTTAGGTTAATAAAATTAGGGCATTACTCAGAATTGCTCCTATGATTTCTATTTATATAGTGTCATATATTTATTTATTTACATTGTGTCATACAGCACATATACAAATCACAAATACCTGGCATTTGTATTTATATAAAGTCTTACATAGAGTGTCATATATATTTATATAGTGTCATATATATGACAGTGTAAATACAAATCAAGGGTGTTCATATACATATTACAAATACCTATTACACTATAGGTATATATAGGTATATATAGGTAAATACCTATACATACGGGTATTTGTACGTATATATATATACACACACACATATACACACGCACACACATATATGTATAGGGATTTGTGTGTGTATATAAAACACTATATATAAAAATGAATCACATATACAGACAGACAGACACACACACACACAGAGTCACTGTTTGTTACCTAAGGCTTCCCAATGAAACCACAGACAATAAACATTTGACTCTTATTGAGGGTTGACTTGTGTCCCCCAAAAGATATACTGAAGTCTTACTTAACCTGTGAATATGACCTTATTTGTAAATAGGATCTTTGCAGTTGTAACTAAGATGTAAGTTAAGATGAGCTCATACTAGAGTAGGGTGGACCCTTATTCCAACATGACTGGTGTCCTTATAAGGAGAGTAGAGACACAGAGACAGACATACACAGGAAGAAGACACAGACACACAGGGAAGATGGCCACATGGAGATGGAGACAGACACTGGAGTGATGGAACTACAAGGACTGCCAGCAACACCTGAAACTAGGAAGCAGCAGGGAAGGATCCTTCCCGAGAGCCTTCAGGGGAGCATGGCCTTGCAGGCCCCTTAATTTCAGACTTCTGGCCTCCAGAACTGTGAGAGAATACATTTCTGTTGTTTTAAGCCACCCAGTTAAGTACCAGTGTGTGGGACTTTGCTAGGGCCGACCTAGGAAACTAACAGGACTCCCGCTGCGCAGTGGAAGGGAAGCAAAGCCTCTGTGTTCATCAGGCTTTTACATCTGCTGAGCCCCGCCATTCTTGGCCCCTTTCTCTGGCACTCTCTCTCTCAGGGGAAGGGGTAGGGTGGAGATACTTAACTGTTTCCAACTGAAACCAACATCTGACAGGTTATGAAGGCCTCACGCCCCCAACTTCTCCATGGTGATGGCTGATGGCTAAGGGCACCTGGTCACCACCCTAAGCCCAAGCTTTGGTCACCTGGAAGTGGGGAGATGAGAGAGGACGACACCTCACAACCTTTCTCTCCCTGTCCCGCACCCTCCTGGCACCAGGATAGCTTTTTTGAGAGCTTTGAGCTCTCAAAGGGTGGTAGAAATTTATGTGCCTCTAGATCAGAGTTCGGGCTGTTAGAGAGTTTTCTCTTTTCACTTTAATGGTACACAGGAATTCTCCCCAACCCCTTCAAAACAGGCATACATCTTTTTAAAATTTGCACATTTTTTTTTTTTTTCAGACTGGTTTCCTATGGTGAAGGAAAGGCTAGGAAATGCCCAGTAAATCATCTGTCTGTCCTCACTCAATTGAGAGGCAGGAAATGACGAGAACAGTCCCCTTACCTTTTCCACTTTGCATATAACAAGAGCTATCAGGACCCTTTGAAGGGCAGCCCCTCTGACAGCAATATGAATTCTTCAAGGCCACTGGACTGTTTCTAGGGACCAGACCCAAAGGCAGCAGGCACATTTGGGATGCTGACTGCCTCCGCCATCAGCCCCTTCCATGGTCAGCCTCTCCCTGGGCTGGTCCTGGGAAGTGGATTCAATCAACAACGATCTAAGGGGTTCCACGTCCATGGCACGGTAGTAAGTCTGTGCAGGACACAAGGAATTTTAATCCCTAGTCCTTGTCTTTAAAGAGTTTACAATCTAGACAGTGTGACAGCTCAGTCATGAACTTCAAGATAATGACCCCATACAAGGGGGTTTATGGAAACGTCCAAGGAGAGGTTGGGTGTGTGCGGGGAGGGACAGAAGATGCTTGCCGGTGGCCAGCAAAGGCTTCTTGGAAGAGCTGAAGAAGGCTCTGGCAGAGGCATGAGGACTAGGTAGGGTCTGGGAACATGGGAAGAAGGAGAAGAAGATGCCGGAGCTCCTGAGGACAGCCTGGAACGGGGGGTGAGGGAGGCAGGGAGGCACATGGCTCCTCGGGGGACGGTGAGAAGGCCGGGGTGCATGGAGAACGCCAGGCAGGGGCAGGAAACAGGGCTGCAGAGGTGAGCAGAAGCTTTCTGCCAGGGGGTAGGGGTGGGGGGTGTGTCTTGAGAGCCCGGCTGAGGATGGTGGGCTGTGGAAGGGGACAGACTGAAATTGGGCCCAAAACCTGCGTAAACGGGCTGTCCCTCCCAAGAAGGTTGTCTCCCCTCGGACTCGAATTCAGAGAAAGGCCTGTCAGGCCTGATGTGGGCTCCATCGCGGTCTTCCCAGCGGCCATGCGGGGGATTCTGACATGCCCTTCAGAGCAAACCTTCCCTCAAGCCTCCTGGGGCGGTTTCTCCTCCAGTTTCCCCACTAGAATCAGCCCTCACCGCCCCCTGTCCCTCTTGCTCTTTCTGGCCACCTCCCCTCTCAGACGCCCCGCCCACACCCCGGGCGTCCCCCTCACCTGGCCCCCGCCGTTCGGGGCAGGTGGGCCGCTCCTTCGGGAATTACAGGCATCTTCTCCGGCTGGGCCTGCTTTTCTCCCCGCGACCAGTTCTCTGGCTCTCCTGGGGCCACCGCCTTCCATCTGGCCCTGACTTTTAGAAACAAGGCGGGAGGGAGCTGGCTGCTCTGCTGGGAGGGTGAGGACAGGAGCGGGGCTGGGAGGCCACTGGCTCCCCGTGCGGCCTGAGCAAGGCCCCGGGAGGGAGAAGACCTCAAAAGGAGGGTAGGAAAGTCAGGCCCAAAGCTGGGGCTTTCCGGGTTGAGGTCTGTCCCCGGTACCTGAGCGGGAGCCACGAGCCTTTGTCTGCACCCTTCAGCACCGCTTCTCTAGGCCCCGGAAGGCTCCGGACACATGTGGACATTCAGTACATATGTACTGAATAAATGAAGTCGGGGTGAAGGGGTGAGTGGGTAAATGAGTAACTCAGCAGAGCCCCCGCGGAAGAGGAGGGACCCTCTGCAACCCCACGGCAGGTGACAGGGTTCTGCACACTCTACCCCCAAATATGGCAACTTAGCATATGAAATATTTTAAGCTGAAGGAGTCTGAGAAAACGGAGGAAGCAGGAAGGTCGCTCTGACTGTTCCCCTGACCCTTCTCCCCTGAAACAGCCCATAAAACCCTCATGTGAGTGGTGCCCTCCCATACCCAGAGATATATCTTGTCTCCGAAGACAAAAGAACACCGAGAAGAATCTTAACAAACAGGCCTTGCTGAGTTTCCCCAGTTTGCTCCTCTGACCTCGTGTTCCTTAAGCTATCCTATTCCTCCACGACTGCCCACTCTTCATCAGACCCAGCATAAAAATATCAAATCTGTTTCCTTGGGTCTTCCTTTCCTTATGAAGGCCCTCGTGTCACACAAAACTGACATTAAATAAGTGTGTATGCTTCTCTCCTGCTAATCTGTCTTTGGCAGTTTAATTTTCAAACCCAGCCAGGGACCCTGAGAGGGTCCAGGAAAACTTTTTCCTCCCTTACACAGGTCGATGAGCAGACGTCCCAGGAATTCCAGCAGGCAGAGGAGAGGGGACCTCACTCCACCTGGGTCCCCCATGCCTGTCTCCTGTTTTCCCCGCACTGAAAACGTCCTCTGTGACCACACTTCTCAGCCGCCATTAGATGGACCAGGAGACGCTGACTGGTTCAGGGTGTGACTCACCCACTTCTCTTGAGGGCCACTGTGGGATTTTTCCCCCGGCAATGTCCGCTTCGTGGACTGCATGTCAAGGCTTAATGTGTTATCCCTTCCAGAAATATTTTAATGTTAAGAGATGACTGTGCTGAGCGCATAGCATTTAGCAGAGGAGAAGGGAAGAAGAGAAAGGGACCTCACACATACTGACTCCCTCTTGTGAACTAGACACCATGCTAGTGCTCCTAAGAAGTCTTTATTTATTCTAATACCTTTACTGCTACTCATTCAACCATTCCTTTCTTGAGCACCTACTATGTTCCAGGCATGGTCTAGACTTGAGGAAACATCAGGGAAAAAAACCAGACAAAAATCCTGTCCTCTACATTCTAGTTGAGAAAACAAACAATACACAAGAAGATGAATAGCATGTATAAGATACTAGAAGGTGATCAATGCTATGGAGAAAAATAAAGCTGGGGAGGAGACAGGAAGTGCCAGCGCTGGGGGTTGGTGGTGGGAGAGGCACAATTTAAAACAAGGTGGTCAGGGAAGGCACCACTGAGAAGGTGATATCTAAGCAAGACTTGAAGCGGCCGGGGAGTGAGCCTCGGCGACATCTGGGGGAGAAGATTACAGGTGTAGGATCTACCTGCAGAGGAGAAGGTACGATCCTGTGGCAGGAACATGCCTGGTCTGTTCAAGGCACAGGGAGGAGGCCAGTTTGGCAGGTAGAATACTAAGTCCACTCTCTAAACATGGAGACAACCAGCTTTTCCTGGTAGCTCACCTGGTTAACTCATCTTGCTAAGGAGGTCAAAGTCATAGGCTTAGGATACATTTGTTTTCCAACAAAAGTCATCTCGCAAGGGCAGAAGAATGGATGATTTATCACAGCTCTGTCCTTCATGTTGGTCTGGAGCCCAACTCCACTGCTGCTACCTGTCTGTTTACACAAATCACACTCTCTGAGCCTTCTGTAAAATGGGCGTATACTTAATAACGTTCACCCCAAGAGACTGTGCTACTATATTGTATAAAGCACTTTGTAAACTGAGGTGTTCTGTAGAAATTCTTCACTGTTGTTATTATTATACCATAAAGCAACTCAGGGGCTCTGTTCAGCTCACGTTGGGTCTGTAAAGCCATTTTAACAGGCAATTATAATTTCTTAGTTCTGTTTGCTAAGTTGTAAAGACTATTTTTACATATCATTTGGGGTGGGAAAAGACTTCACAAGGCTCTCTGGCTGATCTGTCAGTCCATTTCCCAGACCTGAGATAATCCTACGATCCCCACCCTTACCCACACCCCATCTTAGCTTCTGTCTCCCAGCCTCACTGGAGTTGCGTGTCTGTGCCAATGGCTTGTATTACTAAATCCCATGGCATGACCTCAACTGGGCTCTCAATGCTGCCAAACAGTTTTCATCCTTTGGTTAAGCCCTTGTTTGCTTCCTGCAATGACAGCTCCAAACCCAAGTCCCCAACCCCACGTCGACTCCACTCGTTGCCGGCAGATGGCCTGGCTTTGGCCACACTAAGAGGTGCAAGTTCAACAATGTGGGCTCCTCCCTGCCTGAACATTCCTTTCCACACCTCAGTCTACTCTTTACCCTTCTTTTCTAGATCCAGGGCCAACACCATCTCCCAGTGGAGGGGATAATGTCTTCCTGTGCTGGTGAGCACATCACACTTTCTATAAAAGCAATCAGAGTGAACCAAAAGGATTTATGAATGAGGAAGTTGATTGTTGTGCTGCTTATAACAGCAAAAACTGGGAAGCAGCTCTCTGCCCAGCAACAGGGAATTGTTTAAACTGATTATGGGTACAGCCATGAGATGGCAAGAAAAACTTTATAAGCAGTAAGATCCCAATTTTTCAAAGAGCCAAAAAAAAAAAATTTTTTTTTTTTTTTAGTAACAATAAACACAAATATGTGCATAGGAGAAAAAAAGACTGGAAGGAAATACACAAAAATATAAACTGATTATCTTCAGGTGATGAGATTATGAGTGATTTTTTTTTGCTTTTAGTACTTTATTCTGAAATTTCTACTGTAAGCAACAGTATTTTTATAATTGGAACAGAAGGCAAAAATATTATTAACGTTTCTCTGAAGAAGAGCTGCCTGTGATTCAATTCTGCTTCTTGCCCTTTAAATGCAGCCTTTCCTGGGTGGTGTCTGGTTGACAGCTGCACAGTAACTCTTGTTACATGTACGGACTAGAAGCAAAGAAAACCATAACCAATTAACATTACAGCGGGAACCGAGGCGTGCAGAATGGAAAGGACTCAACGGGAACGTGTTATTACTAATTTTTTTTTTTTCCACTGTGGGACAGGTGTTTAGGGGAATGCACTAAATTTGCTCCAGATAATTTATTTTTTAAAATACTTTGATTACTTCATTTTTCGCCTCTGTTTTCATGGGAACTTTTAACATGTGGAAACATTTGGTTATGGCTCTTTCATTCTAAGTCTCCTTCATCTATTTACGTGAGGCCCTACTGTGTGCCAGCCCTGGTGGTGCAAGGGGTTGTCTACCAGGGGTTCTCAACATGGGATGGTGTGGCACCCTTACCAGAGGCTTTGGAATCGTCTGGGGGGTGTTTTTTTGAGTGCCAAAATGATTGAAGGAAGGGCGCTACTGACTTACTGGGTGAGGACCAGGGTTGCCGAACAGTCTACAATACGTAGACAGTCCTGTGTTACCAAGAACTGACCTACTCCCAGTGCCAACACTCTGGGGGAGAAGAACGGTACTGGACAGTTGATGCAGACCATGTCTGGGAGGGATGGAGAGAAAGGAAGGGACAGTTGCTTCTTGGCGGCAGCCCAGCATCACCATGCTGAGATTCAGGGTTACTGGATCGCCCAGATTTTCCTACAAAGCCAGAGATGTAGATGATGATGTAAAATTTCCTGATTTTTAAAAAACACTGCACGGGCCAAACAAAACACATCTGTGGGCCAGATTTGGCCCTCGGGTTGCCAATTTGCAACCCTGTCTTAGGGAAAGACACAGTCTCTGTCTTCATAAGAGTATAACAGAGCCCTTATGAGTTCAAGTTCAAGTTCAAGAGTGGACAAACCTGGGTTCAAATTGCAGCCCTATCATTCACTACCTACGACTTCAGGCAAGTAAACATCGTCTGAACCTCACTTTCCTACTCCATAAAACAGAACTAATGGGAACACTCATTGGTCTGCTATGAAGATTAATCCTAGCAGAAGTCCCCAACACCTTGCACATGGGGAATGCTTAATAAAGTAGAGTGATCATTATTATTAAGGATGTCACAGTCTAACATAAGCACCTACTGTGTACAGCACACTGTGCTAAGTGCTGAGGACTTATAAATAGGTGTGAGAGAAAGTCCTTGACCCAGAGGTGTTTTCATTCTGGAAAGAGAGAGAAACCCTGGACGCAAATATTGTGAGCCAGTCAGATATAAGAATGTGACCCACATCAGACAGTTACAGGAGACCAGAGGAGGGCATTTCTCGTGAAGGGGGTGGGGGCTGGGTAGGGTCCATCCAGACGGAGGGAGAAGGGGAGGTGCAGCCCAAGCAAAGGAGACCTTATAAAATCACAGTAACAGCTGAGTGCTTACCACATGCTAGACCCGCTCTGAGTACTCCATGGGTGGTAAATATGTTTCTTCGGCCTCATACACATGAGGGACAAGGCACGAGACGGGAAGGGTCCCCTGGAGCCAGGGCATGGGGTGCTGACTGCCGGGCCAGAGCATGGTGGAGTATCTCACTTGTTGGCGGGATAGTGGAAGCAAGGAAGTGACACATAGGAGCAGCCATCAGGGGTCGGTGAGCAAGGGATGGAGCAGAAGTGGAGACGAGGCAGCAGACTTACGGGGAGGCCCCGTGTGGGGCCCGGGAATGGGTAATGGGTGGGAGCCCTGTGAAGGGTGCTTTCTTTACCAGGACTCTGGATGGAGGAAATTTGGGAGGTGTTGAGGGATGCTGTAAAAACTGACTGCCTGGGGGATGATGGGAATTTTATAGAAGGAAAACAATGTTAAACTCTTGTCTCCTCCCACCTCCATGCTCCCCCGGCTCTCCTTCCAATACCCTCCACTAGCATGTCCGTGTTCTCTACTGACCAGATCTTGTGGTTGCAAATGCTTTCTCCTTAACTATTTTTGAAAATCTGGAAGCAACTCTTTCTTTTGCTAATGTACTGTTATTTTCAAATCTCTCCAGAAAGCCTGTGCTTAGCCTCTCTTTGTCGCCACCTCTCTAGAACACAGATCACTGCTAGGGTTGATGGCTGGGGTGTAGCAAAGCTTCCAGAGTTTTGACCCATCAGGGCTGGCTGATGTAAAATCCCATACTGCATACAAAGGAAGAGTGTGCTTAGCAAATTCTGTGAAACAATTTTTTCAGGGGGAAACTGGTAATCCACTAAAAGAACAAACTGTTTCCAAGCACTCCAACACCATTTACAGTCCAACAGGCAAAATGCTGTTTATACACGAGGTCCATCTACTTTTCAAAGTAGAGCAGGCCACACCTCTCCTAGGGAAGATTTTTGTTAGCTGTGATTCTGATTTATTCGACAGGATGGAGAGTAATAAGACCATTTGGCTGGGGATGTGTGATGCCTGAGGCTCTCTAGACCGTAACCCGAATTAGTCCAAACCAGTGTCGTTTCACGGCAGTGCATCTTTAGCATGAAAGATTCCATGAATAATAACTTACCACCCTGGCCCCATAACTGCGGTACAACCGTCGGTGGGGATCACGCCCCTTAACAGTCTTCCAGGAAAGGACCCCTTGCTCTGAAGTGAGTAAAATGCCGTTGTGTCCATATTTCCAGGAGGCAAAGTAAACAAATGCAAGTATGTGGTGGTCGGACCCCCTGCAGGCTAGAAGGGGGTGTCTGTCTGTAGTGTATACACAGGAAGGGAGCAGGGCCCACTGAACAGAGCTGAGAGGGTCTCTTCGTGGTGCACCCTCAGAAGACATCTGAGTCCCACTTGTTCTCTTCCCGAAGCAGGACAGCCTATGTCCCCCTTCAGAGACCCCCGCCTAACTCTTCTCCTAGGTCCCACCCCACCCTGTGAAACAGATGCAGGACAGCTTGCAGTGGTAGTGTTACTAGATAGCATTCAGAGCTGACCAGCATTCTCACAGGCTGCCTTCTCGCTGACGACAGGTTTCCTCTCCCCAGGGGTGACCAAGGGACAGCTCAGTACCTATCAGCAGGGACTTCGGTAGGATTGTGGTTCCCTCAGTAACAAAGAAATACCTATCAGACCCTTCTTTCCTTCTTCTAGAACCTTCTGTAAAAATGTATCCTGGGCACGGACGAAGCAGCAGACATAGGCTAACGAGCATGTGGCTACCGGGCCCTGTGATTTGGCTCAGGTCACTTCTCCTCGGTCAAATGGGGAGTTAGGCTCAAAGAAATCTGAGTTGGTTCCTGGGCTGAACATTCTGTGACTTGTAGACAGCGGCTCAAAAACTGGGACTGTTCCAAGTCAGACTCAGGGCCTGGGAATTAGCATTGTCTTGCTGAGGAGGTGGGACAGATGGCTGGAAGCATATCTGATGGCTTTTGAAGGACCTGACACGGCCCTGGGCTCAAAGCTCTCTCAGCTCCCACCCTGAAGTGTCACCCTCCCAGTCTCTCCCTGGGGATTTGAATCCTCCGAGGGACTGTTCAGGGGTCCTGTAATCAAATGCAAATTACGCCTTTAAGCACTAAAGGGGTGGGAGGAGGGATTCGCTGACAACCCTGGGAGCCTAGCCTAAGGCCCTTGGGAGTGACAGCCCCCCACAGGGGGAGGTCAGGAGGGAAAGAGCAGAAAAGGGAGGGAGCCCAGGAGGGGTCAGAGGCCTCCGGCGGCCCCCACTTCATCTCCAGTGTGCCCCCGAACATGGCCCTGGGTGGGGGGCTAATCCTGGGGCCGCTCACCCTTGGCATTGTCATGGCAGGCTCAGAAACTGCCCCGCCCATGCATCGCTGTTCACTGGCTGCACTTTTGGCCCGCCCGCGCTAACCTGCAATTCTACAGGCTAGGCTCAGAACCCAGACTCATCCCCTCGCTTCCTCTCTTTCCTGCCCAGGCTCAGAGAAGTCAGTACTGAACACAAGGAGAGGGAGGCCCGATGGGGCCATAGCTTGGAGAAGAAGGGCGCACAGAGAGTGGCAGGGCCAGCTAGGAACCAGCTCCAATAGAGTAAACCAAACTCTCCTCCCTGCCCCTCCCCATGCCACCCCACAACCCTTTCCAATCAGCCAGTCTAAAATTACCATTTTACAGCATCTGCAGCCAAGCTGAGCACTAAACAAGATGAATAGCCGTGACGCACGAGCTGAGTGGAAGTATGCAGCAGGGCTGGGCTGGGCTGGGCACCAGGGTGAGTGAGCCTTAGGGGGTGAGCGGTGAGGTCCCAGGCAGCGTGACGGACAGGATTCACCCAGCCCTACAGGGAGGTGGTAGAGGGACAAGGAAGCCCCAGCAATGTCAGTCTGCTAGAAAAAGAGAGAGATGGAGCAATTAACAAAGAGAGAGACAGAGAGAGGGAGAGAGGTAGAGTTAGAGATAGATAGATATAGATACAGATGGATAGATAGGTAGATACATAGATAGGCAGATAGTTAATAGATAGATAGAATATGATGTTAACTTTACAAAGCTTCTCCCTCTCGTCCTTCTGCTTCCCTCCCTAAGAGGAAACAGTTGAGGCCTGTAAGACAGGATCCTTTAAGCTGTGTGTGTGTGTGTGTGTGTGTGTGTGTGTGTGTGTGTATATGTGTGTGTGTGTGTGTGTGTGTGTGTGTGTGTGTGTGTGTGTGTGTTGGGGGGGCTCCTCCACTGGAGTCTTGTTTTGGACTCTTACAGTGGGACACCCATGTCTGTGAGTCCCCTTCCCCCAAGCAGCCTTTTCCAGGGAAGCGCTGGTCAACCACACAGACTAAATGACTCTATTCATAAAAAATCCCCGAAAGCCTTGGCGATGGAGCTCTGGGAGAGACCAAGAAGGGAATGATATGAGCGTGTTCTAAGTCAGGGTGTTCCAACACTCTGTCCCAGCCTGGCCTGTTCTCTCCCTGGGAGGGAAAACGCCCAGGTAGAGAGTGGAGACTCATGACCTGCAGACGCTTCCTCAGAGAACTTCAGAGCCAGGAGGACCAGGGGAAGGGATGAGCTAAGGAATCGAGGCGCACAGCCTTGGAGACCAGTGCGGACTCTCCCATCCCGAGGCTCACAGAAGACTCCCTGGTGCTCTAGGACTCTGAGTGAGTGGGACTCCTGGACCCCTCGCTCCTCCCTGGAGCCCGGGCATCCCCACTCTGGTCCGCTTTGTGTCCTGGGCTTCTCTTTAGGTTTTCATTCCTTTTCCACAACATTTTCAGTGACTAGAGTAAGTGTGGAGATCACTGGCCTGTACTGGCAGGCAGGAAGTGGAAGCCAGTACATGGTGGCTGGAAGGAAGGCAGGCAGAATGAGGGTCTATAGAAACAGGGTGGGCTGTGGCAGAGGATGCTGAGAAAAGAAGGTCGACACCGAGGGGAGGTTGAGATCAGCGCTAACGTGTGAAGCAGCTCCCAGAGGAAAACGTCTCCCCGAGAGAAGTGGAACCAGCTGCTGTCTGCAATCACCCTGCTAGACCCTGAACCGGACCCCAAAGTAGGGCCATCCGTTAAGCAACGGTCTAGTCCCCATGAGCCATTCTTGGTGGGAGGTGTTAAGAGGCAGGATGTGCTGGTGCTGGAGTCGTAGCTGCCCACTCAAAAATATGTCCAAGCGGAGGGCATCCTCAAATAGGCACACCATGCAGTACATGTCTAAATCTGGCCCTGCCCTCGGGGTCTGTCAGAATCAGAAAATACTGATAAACTACACGGATGTGTTTCTAGTCTTCTCAGTGGCCCAGAATTGCTAAGAGCTCCCACTTCACCATTAACGTGGGAAGAAATGGGCAGAGTTAGTCACCCAAGAGGGCAGCTCCCATTCCTTTGGCTCTGTCCTAGGTGGACCCATATTTCTCAAGTGGCCAGAAGCCCCTCCTCCCTTCTCCTCCTAACTCTTAGACCTTGCCTTCTGTCTCCTCCACGGCCTCCTCCTTCCCAGCCTCCCTTCATTATGTTTCTTCCAGGTTTGGGCTTCTGCCTTCTTTTCGAACTCCACTCTCTTTGAGTGCCCTTACTCTCTGCTGGCTTCATTTATCACTGAAAAGCCTGTGACCTCAGCCCCAGCCACCTCCTGAATTGCCCGCATATATTTCCAACTGTCTGCCGAACATCTCCAGTAGGACATTCTACAGTTGTCTCAAATCACACAAGTCCAAAACTGATTTCATTATCTACGCTCTCCTGCTTCCCACCACAAGCCCCTACATGAGTCCCTCCCCGATCCTTTCTCTCTCAGTCAATGATATCACCGGCCACTCACACATCCCAATGGAAACCTTAGAGTCACCTCTGACTCCTCCCTCTCCCACATCAGGGTCTGTCAGTGTTAACTCTGATGAGTCCTTTAAATCTCTCTCCCTTCCATTTGTGCCACTGGTAGGCTCTTAGCCTCTCTCTGCTACTACAATCCCTCCTACGGGATCTCCCAGCCTTGGCTCTCCCTCCACTTTACAAACAGGAGACAATTCTCTAAACGTAGATCAGATTCAGTAAATATTTGCTGAGGGCCCACTTTGTGCCCGGAACTGGGCACACAACTGTAAATGTGACCAGTAGGGTCCCTGTCCTCATGGGGCTCACATCCCAGTTGGGGAGCCAGCTGGGAAAAAGCACAAAACACATGAAGGAATAAAATACTTTTAAGTTGTAGTGAGTGCTCCGAGAGGGATAAATCAGGGGCTGAGGTAGGAAAAAAGGGGGGGGGGTGGGTATGTGTGCCACCACCCACATGAAGGCCTTCAAAGGCTCCTCAATACCTACAGAACAAAGTTCAGCTCCTCAGCTTGGCATCCGAGGCCCTTGCCAATGCGGCCCAATCTTTTTTCAGCTCCTCTCCCACCACCTCCTCCCTCCCCAAACCATTCCACCCTATGCTCCATATCCCATTCATCTTTGAATCCCAAGCTCCTTGTTTCTGGCAAATAGCAAGTGGGTAATAAATGCTTGGGGAATCAATGTGTGGATGAATGAATGATAGATAGGGTTCCCTTTACAGTCAGGCCCTCTCCCCTTTCTCACGTCTGCTCTTTGGTGAAGCTTCTTTGCAGTGGCTCCTTCCCCTGAGTCTCCATGGTGTTTCCACTGTTTCTGCCCCAGGTACTTGTAATATTTGACTGCCTCTCCTGCTAGACTGCTAAGCCATTGAGGGAGGTCTTG
The DNA here is from genome assembly GCF_965194825.1 of Balaenoptera physalus. Taxonomy (NCBI): domain Eukaryota; kingdom Metazoa; phylum Chordata; class Mammalia; order Artiodactyla; family Balaenopteridae; genus Balaenoptera; species Balaenoptera physalus. Next base: position 33,694,978 of record NC_138883.1, read on the forward strand.
TTGCATTCTGAAAAAATGCCTGGCACACAGTGGGTGCCTGCAACATGCCAGCTGAATTGACTGGGAAGAGCATGAAGCAAAGGGAAGTGATTGTTGTCCTTTGTAGACCGTTACCTGCTGAAACAACTCTAGTGGCCAAAATATTTGGATGGAAAGAAGCAGTGTGAAGACATCCATTGCCAAGTGGACGGCCAGAGGCACACACCTCCTCCTGCTCAAGGAACAGCTTCAAAGAGCCTAACTTTGTCACTATGTCTTTGCCTTTGAAAATATTTTTGCACAACCAAAGCGGAGAACAATGAAGCAGATATATGCCCATGGAGACTGGTGCTCAAAGAGTTGCCTGTATTCATATGAACAGAAACTCCCCTGGGTTGTGAGTTGGTTCTAGGGCTCAGTTCATCCCTTCACAGGATGTGTGAAGAACCAGCTCCATTTCCATCCTAGCAACTAGGGTACTTGTTTCTTTCCAAGGACCTTAAATGAAACCTATCTTCTCTGCTGTTCCCACATCCCATTCTTGGAACTCCCTAATCGTTACTCCCTAAGACCAGAATAATTGAACACAGGGGTCTGTTGGTCTTCGGCAAATACCTCAGAGTCCCTGGCTCCTTTGGCAGGACGGGGGGAAAGTGGACGGGGAACCAAGCATAAAAATTACAATAAAAAAATCTGATTAAAAGTAAGAATAAAAAGAAGAGGTAGATTTTCTGACTTTTTTTAGGCTTGGTGCCGGCTCTCAGAAAGGTATTGGGCATGTGCCAATCTGCCTGGCTTTCTCAAATCACTGTTGATTCATTTGAATTTCACACATGGTCACCTCATCCTCCTTTCTTTTTCAATCTCCCCAGAAAGCACCCCAACCCTGACCTGAGTATTTCGTTAGTCTTACGTCCTTAGGGACCATTTCAGATTTTTTCTTGACAGCCTTATTTTATTCACTCTGGTTCAATGTGGCCAACTCAACTGTCCTCAGCCAAGCCTCCAAAGGAAATATGATCCACTTGCTGCGTCAGATCATTTGGAAATAGATACGATTGGCTTGGAGTCACTCCATGCGGGGCTGTAAAATTGCTCTCTCTCCTTCTAAGTGGGTTGGGTCAAACCCAAACTGAGGCAAGAGGTTTCCAAGGAACACAGAGCAAAGGACTGGAGTAAGTCGTGGTGATTCAGTCAGTGGACCTCTTGCTTCTGAGTCAGTATTAACCTTCCACTGGCAGCAAGTATGTGTAGACGGCCTTCATAGTCAAACAAAACAGTGAGGTCTTCAACACTGGGGTTCATGAAACATTTTACAAGAGTAGCAGGGATGCAGGCTTGGTGTGAATCTCTTCATTCAAGCCAAGTTCTAGTTTAAATTTTTGTGTTTCCAATATAAATGAAGTTTAGTTAAATTGATTTTGAGATTTATGTATCTTGTGCAAAGTTGGCAGGGTGTCTATACTTCCACTGGGCCAACTCCACAAAATACCATTGAAATTCTCACGTACATTGTCCCAAGTCTCTTTGGAATTTCAAATGGGATTAACTTATTCTTTGAATTAGTTTTGCACTGTGTCATTTTGTTCTAACCACCTGAGAGGCTACCTAGTATAATGAAAGAGCTTAGGTTGGGAATCAGAAGACCAGGGTCAAAGTCCAAGCTATATCATTCACTGGGCAACTCCCTTACCATGCCTCAGTTGCCTCATCTACAAAATGGGAATTGTGCTACATGTTTTGCAAACCACAAAGCAACACATAAATATAGGGAGGTTTTGGCCTTAGCAGTGCCTGTGTGATTGGAAATGAAGTGCTTCTCCAGGTTCTACTGAAGTTGTGAGTGAAAACAATGTGATAGGGATATGAATGTGGGTGCTCAGATGAGCAGGACACTGACCTGTTAGAAAGCCTAGTTCCTACTGAAGCCAAATCTTTTAATCTCATTAATTAGGATTTTTATATATCTTATATTTGGGTAAGTCTTAGAAGCCAGCCATTCAATCTTGTACCCAATGGAAGAATTTTTCTCCATTTTTCTATCAAGAACATCATGGTAGTGCTTGATAATCAATAATATGCTTTTACTATTGGTACAGCCATTATGGAGAACAGTATGGATATTCCTTAAAAAACTACACATAGAGCTACCATATGATCCTGCAGTCCCACTCCTGGGTATATATCTGGAGAAAACCATAATCCAAAAAGATACATGCACCCCAATGTTCATAGCAGCGCTTTTTACGATAGCCAAGACACGGAAGCAGCCTAAATGTCCATTGACAGATGAATGGACAAAGAAGATGTGGTATATATATATATATATATATATATATATATATATATATATATACACACACACACACATACACAATGGAATATTACTCAGCCATAAAAAAGAATGAAATAATGCCATTTACAGCAACATGGATGGACCTAGAGATTATCATACTAAGTGAAGTAAGCCAGACAGAGAAAGACAAATTGTTATATGAGATTGCTTATATGTGGAATCTAAAAAAAAAATGATACAAATGAATTTATTTACAAAACAGAAATAGATTCACAGACATAGAAAGCAAACTTATGGTTACCCAAGGGGAAAAGGGGGGAGATAAATTAGGAGTTTGGGATTAAAATATACATACTACTATATATAAAATAGATAACTGATGGCTTCACAGGCAAATTCTATCAAACATTTAGAGAAGAGCTAACACCTATCCTTCTCAAACTCTTCCAAAAAGTTGCAGAGGGAGGAACACACCCAAATTCATTCTATGAGGCCACCATCACTCTGATACCAAAACCAGATAAAGATATCACAAAAAAAAGAAAATTACAGACCAATAAAACTGATGAATACCAATGCAAAAATCTTCAACAAAATGCTAGCAAACAGAATCCAACAACACATTAAAAGTATCATACAACATGATCAAGTGGGATTTATCCCAGGTACACAAGAATTCTTCAATATATGCAAATCAATCAATGTGATATACCATATTAACAAATTAAGGAATAAAAACCATATGATCATCTCAATAGATGCAGAAAAAGCTTTTGACAAAATTCAACACCATTTTATGATAAAAACTCTCCAGAAAATGGGCATAGAGGGAACCTACTTCAACATTATAAAGGCCATACATGACAAACCCACAGCAAACATCATTCTCAATGGTGAAAAACTGAAAGCATTTCCATTGAGATCAGGAACAAGGGCTTCCCTGGTGGCGCAGTGGTTGAGAATCTGCCTGCCAATGCAGGGGACACGGGTTCGAGCCCTGGGCTCGGAAGATCCCACATGCCACAGAGTAACTGGGCCCGTGAGCCACAACTACTGAGCCTGCGCATCTGGAGCCTGTGCTCCGCAACAAGAGAGGCCGTGATAGTGAGAGGCCCGTGCACCGCGATGAAGAGTGGCCCCCGCTCACTGCAACTAGAGAAAGCCCTCGCACAGAAACAAAGACCCAAAACGGCCAAAAATAAATAACTAAAAAAAAAAAAAAAAAAGATCAGGAAAAAGACAAGGATGTCCACTCTCACCACTCTTATTCAACCTAGTTTTGGAAGTCCTAGCCATGGCAATCAGAGAAGAAAAAGAAATAAAAGGAATCCAAATTGGAAAAGAAGAAGTAAAACTGTCACTGTTTGCAGATGACATGATACTATACATAGAAAATCCTAAAGATGCCACCAGAAAACTACTAGAACTAATCAGTGAATTTGGTAAGGTTGTGGAATACAAAATTAATGCACAGAAATCTCTTGCATTCCTATACAGCAACAATGAAAGATCAGAAAGAGAAATTAAGGAAACAATTCCATTTACCATTGCACCAAAAAGAATAAAATACCTAGGAATAAACCTACCTAAGGAGGCAAAAGACTTGTACTCAGAGAACTATAAAATACTGATGAAAGAAATCAAAGATGACATAAACAGATGGAGAAATATACCATGTTCCTGGATTGGAAGAATCAATATTGTGAAAACGACTATAGTACTCAAAGCAATCTACAGGTTCAATGCAATCCCTAGCAAACTATCAGTGGCATTCTTCACAGAATTAGAACAAAAAATTTTACAGTTTGTATGGAAACACAATAGACCCTGAATAGCCAAAGCAATCTTGAGAAAGAAAAATGGAGCTGGAGGAATCAGGCTCCCTGACTTCAAACTATACCACAAAACTACAGTAATCAAGACAGTATGGTACTGGCACAAAAACAGAAATATAGATCCATGGTACAGGATAGAAAGCCCAGAGGTAAACCCACACACATATGGTCACCTAATTTATGACAAAGGAGGCAAGAACATACAATGGAGAAAAGACAGCCTCTTCAATAAGTGGTGCTGGGAAAACTGGACAGCTACATGCAAAAGAATGAAATTAGAACACTACCTAACACCATACACAAAAATATACTCAAAAGGGATTAAAGACCTAAATGTAAGACCAGACATTATAAAACTCTTAGAGGAAAACATAGGAAGAACACTCTTTGACATAAACCACAGCAAGATCTTTATTGACCCACCTCCTAGAGTAATGAAAATAAAAACAAAAATAAACAAATGGGACCTAATGAAACTTCAAAGCTTTTGCACAGCAAAGGAAACCATAAACAAGACGAAAAGGCAACCCTCAGAAAGGGAGAAAATATTTGCAAACGAAGCAACAGACAAAGGATTAATCTCCAAAATATACAAACAGCACATGGAGCTCAATACCAAAAGAACAAACAACCCAATTAAAAAAGGGGCAGAAGACCTAAATAGACATTTCACAAAGAAGACACACAGATGGCCAAGAGGCATATGAAAAGATGTTCAACATCACTAATTATTAGAGAAATGCAAATCAAAACTACAATGAGGTATCACCTCACACCGGTCAGAATGGCCATCATCTACAAACAATAAATGCTGGAGAGGGTGTGGAGAAAAGGGAACTCTTTTGCACTGTTGGTGGGAATGTAAATAGATACAGTCACTAAGGAGAACACTATGGAGGTTCCTTAAAAAACTAAAAATAGAACTACTATATGACCCAGCAATCCCACTACTGGGCATACACCCTGAGAAAACCATAATTAAAAAGGACACACGTACCCCAATATTCATTGCAGCACTATTTACAATAGCCAGGACATGGAAACAACCTAAATGTCCAACGACAGATGAATGGATAAAGAAGATGTGGCACATATATACAGTGGAAAATTACTCAGCCATAAAAAGGAATGAAATTGGGTCACTTGTAGAGACGTGGATGGACGTAGAGTCTGTCATACAGAGTGAAGTAAGTCAGAAAGAGAAAAACAAATATCGTATATTAACGCATATATGTGGAATCTAGAAAAATGGTACAGATGAACCTATTTGCAGGGCAGGAATAGAGACGCAGACATAGAAAATGGACATGTGGACACAGGAGGAAAGGGGAGGGTGGGACAAATTGGGAGATTAGGTTTGACATAGATACACTATCATGTGTAAAATAGATAGTAGTGGAAACCTGCTGTATAGCACAGGGAGCTTGGCTCGGTGTTCTGTGACGACCTAGGTGCATGGGATGGTGGGGGGGTGGTGGGAAGGAGGTCCAAGAGGGAGGCGATATATGTATACATATAGCTGACTCACTTCATTGTACAGCAGGAACTAATACAACATTGTAGAGCAATTATACTCCAATAAAAAAAATAAAATAAAATAGATAACCAACAAGGCCTACTGTATAGCACAGGGAACTATACTCAATATCTTGTAATAACCTATAATGGAAGAGAATTTTTAAAAAGGATCTATCTATCTATATATATATCTATAGATCTATCTATAACTGAATCACTTTGCTATACATTTGACACTAACACAACATTGTAAATCAAGTACTTTTCAATAAAAATTAAAGATGAATGATATGCCTTTACTGAATGGCTTCTAGACCCCAGACTTCTAGCCTCTAGAGAAGAGGAATAAAAGATTTTTACTTCAAGGAATTCTGTATGTTGGGGAAGATGAGCTTTTAAACAGACAATCATGGAGAAAAATCTAGAAGGGGAACAGTAGAATCTCTCTAGGGAAGGGGTTAGCAAACTACGGCCCTAGGGCCAAATTCAGTCCACCGCCTATTTTTGTAAAGAAAGTTTTGTTGGAACACAGCCATGCTCATTGGTTTGTCTGTATCGTCTACGGCTACTTTTGCACTACAATGGCAGAATTGAGTAGTTGTGACAGAAACAGTAGGGCCTGCAAAACTTTTCTGGCCTTTTACAGAAAAAGTTTGCTGACCTCTGGTCTAAGGGAATCAGGTCTTTCAAAGATTTAACTTGGGTTCTCAAAGTTGAATAGGAATTAGCGAAGTAGAGAACAGGAGAAGGGCATTCTGGTTGGTTGGAACAGCAAGTACAAAGGAGTGGAGTTATTAAAGGATATTTCATGTTTAAGAAGCAATGGGAAGTCTCAGTGGTACATGACAGGGAACAATGAGAGATGAGTTTGAGAGATGGGCTGAAGTTGGACAGAGAAGGGCCCTTTAAGTCAGTGCTAATATGTTTAAAATTAATCCTGTAGACTTTTGGTCTCCAAATGGAATGTACACCCCAGAGTTTACACAAGATGATTCGTCAGGATTCAGGAAGAAATTATTAGGATTTAAACTTTATTTTCATCTAAGAAATAAGTAATTGGCTTTATAATATTTAATATACACACTGACTGGGGTGGTCACTCCATCCGTGGCATATGGCCACATGTCATGGGTGGTTCATGAGATGAAGCATTCTTTGGCAAGGTTAGGAATTGCACAGTGCAGAGGGGTCAATGGTGGTGACCTCAGTCCTTCCTCTTCTGCTGGCTTTTAACAAAATATGAGCCACTGCAGTTTACATGTTCTTGGGTCATTGGATTATGGATATTATCTAGTTTAACCTAACAAAATGGACAAGGGACTAAGAATATTCTTGCATAGAAACAACAGATCAAAGATAATATTAGTAGTATAAGTATAGGTTAAAAAAACAAGAATAGTAGATGGATACTTTTCTTAGAACAAGTTCTCTTCAGCCATATTCTAGCTAAAAACAATGACCAAACTTTCAGATGCAACAAGAAGTCAAGACAGAACAATTAGAAAATTCCAAGAGAACTATCAGACACATGGATTTACATCCACCATCATTTATGATGAACTTTGCCTGACGTATTTACTGTGTTTTGTGATATTAGCTAATAATAGTATGAAGAAACCATCACAATTAGCAGGATATTTTAAGCTATTGCTCACTTCATCTTTATTTCAGCCTTTAAAAAAATTTAACTTTGTGTATGTTTTATAAAGTACACAACGTATTAGTAAAATAATACATGTATATAAGGTAAAAATAAAACTACATGTCTTGGGAGTACATACTCAAAAATTGTTTACTCTTAGAGGGTTCAATCCAAAAAGTTTGGAGACTGTTTTTATAGAGAAAGAGAAACAATCGAGGTCCCAATAAAGGAAGAGACGGGATTAGGTTTGTTTTGGAGAAAGATGGCATAGCCTGCCATGTGGAAGACAAGACTGGAGAGGGAAAGGCATTGCAGAGTGGCCACTTCTGGCCATTTTTAAGTGCTTGGAGATCTTGAAACAAAAGGTGTAAATATTAAGAGCTGTTATTACAAAATCCACTCTGCCAGCTCTCTGTTCTTTCAGAAATGAACAGGGTTAAGCCCAAGCAAGGCCACAAAGGATTACACTGACGATATAGCTTCGCAGGGAACAAAGTTATTTGGATGACATGGAAGCACAGAGCAGGTTTCAGGGATGAGAAAACATACCCTAAGAATACTGCATGTCATCCAGACTCAACTTTCCTCTCTGACCTATATGGGTTTCCAAGGCAAAGATTCTTTAATCATGAGGGACACAGCCACTGTTTCAGTCAGAGAGGCCATTCCCACTGCTAACAGGCATGATTAATTGATTCTGAGGGGCAGGCACATCCTATCAAGACTCTGGATGTAGTAGGTAGGATGTGGCTTCCGGGAAGGACTATGGCATTTCTCCTTGGAGAAGGGCCAGGTGGGCCCTTTACCTATTACAGCCAGTTCCCCTTAACAACCTGTTCCTTGCGACAAAGGACCAAGTTGCCAGGTTTGAAGAACTTAACCTATATCCTGTCAAGTCTTTAGGAAAAGAAGCGGCTAAATTAAATTCGGCAGGATAAGGAATTCCAGGGGAAATACAGGTCAGGCAGTCCCTGAGCAGGAACCAGCACTGGTCTTGAGGTCTAAACCTAAAAACCCTGAAACATCAAAGAGAGTTTCCTTCTCTGTGCTCCATTCAGGAGAGCATGCCCTCTTCCTTTCTGTCTTTCTCTTCAAAGCACTTGGAGGGGAAAATGAAAATAAAAACAAAACAAAAGCAACAACAACCACTTTTTATGGCCAAAGATGGAGTTAGGAAGGAAAAACAGCATGCTCTGGTTTTCACAACTACATCATCTGGCCCTACTCTACAAAATCTTAAATCTCATGCCTCATGTGGATTCTTCATTCCAACAATGTCTGTTTCCTTCTCTCAAACACCCCATCCAATTCCACCCTTTGCTCTTGGTTGAAATACTACTTAACTTGGAGCCCTCACAAGCCTCCATCAGCTTCATAAAGCTTCCCTCACTGCTCCTAAACTCACTCTCTCCTCTTCCTCCTGGTTAGCCAGAGTTTCACATCCAATTAGGGCCTCCTTGTGTGCTTCTGTAATCGTTTTGGGTCTCCCCAGCTGACTTTCGTTGGGGGAATGTATCATGTGTTTCAATAGCACCTAGAACCACGCTAAACTGAAGTTTACAAATACTTATTGTCTGACCATCCAGCTAATAGTGTGTGTCATTTAGAGAAAAGAGTGATCAAGCTGGAGAATAAATAACCCTCTCACTTCTCTGTGAAGAGCAAGATCTTGGGAGAGTGGCAGGTGAATTAAACTGACTAAGAGGGAGATGGATTAATGACCTCCATGGTTCGTGGGGTCAGAGCTTATCTCAATTGTCAAGGATTTCTGACTTTTAAAGAGTTCTGATGACCCACACTGGTATGCAGTGGACTGCTTGAAACTAGAGCCTCAAGATGAACACAAGGAACTCAGAATTCTTCTTCTATGTTTGACCTCAGCAGATAGTTTGAATTCTCTAGATCTTGTATTAAAAACAAAACAACAAAAAAGGAACAAGACGGGATTCACTCATGACCTGGGAGCGCTCTGAAGGGGCAGAGGACAGACAGATCTGTCGAGTGGATTCTGTCCGTGTTACTTCGGTACAGCTGCTGGGGTCAGATGCCAGCACAGACATGCTCTTACGAGGACACATCCTGCCAGGCTTACAGGGCCTAAAGGAAATACCAACATAGAAGACAAGCCTAACATCCTTTCTTATCGCATCCATAAAAAACAGCAAACGCAGGAGGCTTAGCTAACAGTAGCCTAGATGATGTGGGGCCTGGTTGGAGGACATAGTTAGCATGCTTTCACCCAGATGAGGGAAGAAAGTTCCTCCTTTCTCACCCCTTCCCCAAAATTAAAACAATGAAAATCAGTTCTCATTATCCCGATAATTAAGTCCCATTCAGCCGGCTGACAGCGGCCGAAGAATGATTTTTCTGTGCTGTGTTGTGTGGCTGCCCTCCATGGCCCCATTCATGGGCCACTGTGTGCGTTTAATCACCCTTAGCGGGCTGAGCTAATGAAATGCTGGGGCCTTGCCCTGCCCTGACCCTGCTGCTATTTCTATCTGAGCTCAGCACGTCCTTTGCTTGACGGTTGCAACCGAACAAGCAGATTTTTCTCTCCCATTATGGAGTGTTAAGAGCCTATGTTGGCAGCCTGTGGGGCCGAGGACCCCGCTGGAGAGTCAGTGAAGGCCCCTGGAGGTTAACTTGCAAAGCTGTTTTCCAGACTGAGAGGCGGGGTGGAGGAAGGGGTAGAGCGCTGGAGACCCGGAGGCACTGAGGGCTGTGGCCCCCACGCACAGGGGGAGGAAGGGCAGGGGGCTCCCCTGGGGCAGAAAGGGAAGCTGAGTCTGGGTAGAAGTAAGGGGCCATGCAGCGGGGTGAGCTGACTTATCCTGACACACACCTGAACGAAAGCTCTTTTTCAGTTATCAAAGATCTCCCTCACTGGGGTCAAAGTGAGAAAATCCATTTTGTTTGGTTTCCAGTTCGAAGAGCCTGGTGGAAGTGCGGGACCCCTGCCGAGAGACAGACTGCTCTCTTGAAATTCCTAGCTTTTGTTTTAACGATTCCCCAAGATTCAGAAGTTAGGGAATAGGATGCTAAAATTATAGGATTTATCCATATTGAAATTTAGGGAATTACAGTTAGCTAATGAAAAACAAAAAACAATTTTCTTTGAGGGAAGTTGGAGAGAAGAGGCCCCAAATGTATAAAATGTGTTAGTAGGGCGGCTTTATCTCGAAAGGACATATCTAATAAAGGATTTGAATCAGGGGTGACAAATTCAAATGCCCCCAGGGGCCAGAGAGGTCACCAAAATGAGTGAAGGGAGACTGGTGGGAACTATGGCCAATGAGAAGACACCCGCCCCATCCAGAGCAGGCAGTTGACATGCAGCCTCAGCCCCTTTCTGCCATACGGGTAGGCAGGCCCTGAATGACATGATTTTCTGTTTTGTTAAAAAGAAAAACCAGAAATCTCTATTCTTATATGAAATCTCCCAATTGCTAATGTTGGAAACTAATTCAATATGTTAAAAAAAAAAAAAACCCAGCGTGCTAGCCAAACAAAATATGTTAGCATACTGCAAGACCACCCCTCACATTTGAAGGGCCTGGGCCAAAAGTACAAATGGAGGTCCACGTATCACATGTCTAAATATTGAAAAGGTATAAATCAAGCTCACTAACTGTTAAAATATGTTCTGTCTGCTTACAATGAAAAAACATGCCTTCCTAATGACCTGGAAGCCAGGTGTGAATTCAGAGTTTGGGGATACCTTGGCGTTCCTTACAGAAATGGGGCAGCAGGGTGAGAGCTGGCTCCCAGTCCCCAGCCCTTATCTTCCTACCCCTGGCTCTGTCCTGCATTACCAGGGGCCTCATACACCTGCATGGACACTCCAGCCCACAAGTCCAAGTTCTGGCTCTACCCCTGTATCTCAAATGGCCACTCCTTGACGGTCCCTCTAGCTTAGTGGTAGGCACATCAAGGGTGCAGTCTGCCCTTGGGAGGACAGGACCCAAATAGGCTTGGAGACCCAGAGTGTGGTCTAGAAGGAGGAGCATGGGCTCAGGGTGGTCACATCTCTTTGGTCCATGGGGTTAGACAAGGGCCAGAGTGAGGCCCTTTAAAACGTGGGGTTCAAGGCCTCCCTTATCAGATCTAAATGCAGTACTGGCATCAATTTGAGATCCCTGACTTAAATCATCAAATGCCCAGAAGTGAAGATATCTTGATTCTTGGCCTGGTTTTATGACTAACTAGCTATGTGACTGTGGGTAGGTCACAATCTTTTGATGAATCGGTTTCTACGTTAATCAAATGGGGACAAAATACCTTTTCTAACCAACTCATTTGAGAAATAAAATGAGATTATGCAGTGAAAATACTTTAAAAATAGTAACTAAATAGAGAAATAAAATGGATAAGAAAATAATAACTGTCACAGACAACTTTTATCAAAGGGAACATATATGAAGATCTCACTCAAAATGTTATTAAAAAATCTATATTACCCCAAGATATGGGCTAAGTCAATAAGAATTGAAATGACAGTACTTTTCATTGAGGGTCCTCCCTCTTTTCCAACAATTTTTTGGGATGAGCCTCTTATCACACTGATCTTAAAGGCTATTGCAGAAATAAATAAAACTGAACCAAAAACTCTGTGGATTTCAGTGATTCATGGCTCTTTACCCAAAACATAGCAACCACTTTTAATCATCATTAAAGCAGGATCTCTTTTTAGGGGCACATGTGCTCTTCCTGTGATAGTTATTCTGGAAATGTTGGGTCCTCATTTTTAATGAAAGAAAACCAGTGGGAAAAGTGGCAAAGGGAAAAGACTATTTAAAAGAGGAAGGAAATATTAAAAATTTCCATAAACATCTAAATCAATAACAAGTCAGGAATTTTATTTTTAAAGACTTAGGGAAAAATAACTTCAAACCACATAGGGAGACAAAATTGTACAAAGGGTAACTTGGTATACGAGGAAGCATTGATGTGACAGTAAATTTAAGAGTTCCTTCCAAAGAAATATTGTTTGATATTGATAATCATGCCAAAGCATACTTGGCCTGATACTCAAAGATATCTTTCTATTTAGACCAAGCCAGGACTGACTCTGAAAGCATAGCTAGAGAGGAGATAAGGTTTTTTATCTTCTTAAATACCCATGGAGGAGTTGGGAATTGTGGGAGTTGGTTGTGTTAGAATGCCTAGCAGCCATTTCCCCTGCCTAACGACACCGTTTTCTTTTGGGGGGATAATCTCTTCCCTGTAGGATACAGTCTGTGGATAGAGCTGATTATCATGAGATTTGTGATCCAAGTTAGGCCAATCAGATTCTTCCTCACTGGAATATGAGTTTTGAGCAGAGCAACAAAGAGAATGGGAATGTTAGGAATGTCATCCCGTCTGAGCGGAGTATCCTAACCAGACTTTTGTGACCCTTGTTGTGGTTCTTACTTCCTAGATTCCAGAGCTTGATTGCTTCTTGTCCGTTTTTGGGACTGGGTCTCCAGTCTTCCCTCAAGCCCGTGGGCCCCCTACATCCTTCTCTTAAACTCCCTTTGGCTTATGTTAGCCAGAGGTGTTTCTGTTGCATGCAGCCGAAGAAACTTAATGGACACAAGTTATCGTGTCCATTTATTATCATACCCAATGCACCATGGGTACTGACTTTCAGTCCAATTTATCCGGTGTTTATTGAGACTTTCCATATACCTTGACCTTCACACAAAAACAATATAGAGGCTTAACACAAAAACAGTGGCACTATCCCAGGTTTCTTTTACCCAGTTACACATATTCAGTTTCTTTCTTGGTTCTCCTGAAATACTGGAATGTTCATTTAGTTTTTCACTTCATAGTATAAGTTGTTCATAAAATGGCCACCAGACTCTCAGCACTTCAAAGGGCACTCCCAGAATGAGTATGTAGTTGGAATCAGTATGACAGTGAGTCAGCCTGGTGAGCCTAAGGCCTGCTGAAAGATTGATGTGTCAATATCACATGCTTAGAAACTAGGTTCCGATGCACCTGACTGCCCTTGACCAAAGTTAGTGGAAAAGGCCGAAGGTTTGCCAGGTGGAAGGAAGAATAATGAAGATGGGAGATAAGTGGGGGGATGGGGGTGGGTAGGTGAAGATATGGAGGAAGGAAATGAAAAGGACCAGGAACTGATAGCAGAAAGTGCTTGGGTCACTGTGAGAGATGGACAAGAGTATATGACATCAGGGCCCTTATCTTGATATTTTTCTGGATGTCCACCAACCACAGGAGGTGGAGTAATTTAGAGGTTAAGAAGACAGGGGCTCTAGGGCCAAACTACAGCTAGAGTGTGTTTGAACTTCAGCTTTACCACTTGCTAACCCTATGATCTTAGTTAGGCAAGTTATTTAACCTCTCTGTGCCTCAATGCCCTGATCTGTAAAACAGGGTAATAATAACAAGACATGTAAATGCTCAGCATACTCTGACACATTAGCACTCAGCAAATATTAGCTACCATTATTTATTCAACAAATATTTATTGAGCGTCTATGATGTTCCAGGTGCTGTTCTGGTCCTTGGGATACATCAGTAAACAAAATAGACAAAGATCCCTACCCTCATGAAGTTTACATGCTAGTGTGAGTGGGAGTGAGGGCAGAGAGAATTAATGATGTTGGTGCTATTATTAATATCTGACCCAATATCCACCTATTCCACCAAATTTTCCAGAACTCCTTTAACTCCTTATCCTCTGCTTTAAACATTCTGTTCATTTGGTGCCTTAACTGAAACCTGTTTGGCCCTGAGGTTGTGATTTTTCCCATTGCACTCAAAAGAGGGTTATGCTTTTTCTCTCACTGTACACATATCCCAGAGCCTGAAGATAAAGAAGCTGATTTCCTTGATTCCCACTGCTACTCTCGTACCCTTTCTCCTCCTCATCCTATACAAACCACAGCTATTCTTCAGACTCTGTAACTCTTCTCGCATTTTGTTGCTGTCATCAACAACCTCCCCATCACTCATTTATTGGACACTGGAACACCCAATGCATTCTCCTCCCTTTCACCCCTATTTCTGTCACCATTCTTCATGACTTTAACATCCTGAGTTCCTTGGCCCCCTCACGTCCAATGATCTGTTCTTCCACCTTCCTCAGCTACTTTAAAACGGCCATAGCCTAGACTTGTCATCACAAGCTTTCAAGAGTAGGTTTCATTTGTCATGTGATCTAACCACCAGTTTAATCTTTCCAGTTAACTTTTTCTAGTATTTCTCCTCCAATCAATTAAGCTCACCTGCTCATTTATTATTTGTTTTGTTTTGTTTTGTTTTGCTCTGTTTTGTTCTATTTATCACCTTCTCTCATGTCTTTGTTTGTCTCTTTACCCATCATCAATTTTATGGCCCATTATTGTAAACATTGCCTACAAATACTACAAATATCCTCTACTCCTTTGCCCCTCTCTCCTCAAGCCAAACTTGTCTAGCACAACCCCAAGCTGATTAAACCCAAATAATGGAGAGAATAATATACTGAGTTGACTGATCACACTTTAAATCCATGACTACTGCAGTTCTCAGATGAGTACTCAATATTGCCCAGAAATCCTACATTGCTTCCCTAGTAAGTTCCTTCTAATTTTTCCAAGATCACTCTTCATATCTCTTCTCCCTCTCAAATCTCCAGTGATCACCTACTTTCAGCTGAAGGTCTCAACTCTTGTCTCATTGAGAAATAGAAATAATCAGACAGAAACTCTCTCATCTCCCCATAGTGACATCTGCAAAAGTATGGTGTAGTATTTGTCTTCCCTCTCATTACAACAGAAGTGTCCCTCTTCCTATTAAAGCCAAAACCCTCTACTTGGGTTTTGGAGGCCATCTTCTCTTTATGTCTCAAGGACTTTGTTCCTGAGGTCATCCCCCTCCCTTATCTGCATTATCAGTTTCTTCCACTCTACTAAGTCATTCTATCAGCATCAGCAACAAAGTGCCCAGGTATCTCTTGTCTTTAAAAATCTTCCCTTCCGATACAACATTCTACTCCAGCTACCATCCTATTCTCTGTCTCCATTCTAATTAGTTTTTCCTAGTGTATATGAAATGCTGCTGACTTTTTAGACTTTATTTTTGGAGAAGTTTTAGATTCACAGCAAAATTGATCAGAAGGTACATAGATATTCCCCTGCCTCCATATATGCATAGTCTCTGGCATCATCAACATCTCCCGCCAGAGTGGTACATTTGTTACAATTGATGAACCCACATCGATACATCATTTATCCCTCAAAGCCCATTGTTTGCACTAGGGTTCCCTTTGGTGTTGTATAAATGCATAATGGTTTGAGTTTAGACAAATGACATGTATCCATCATTACAGTATCACATGGAACAGTTTCACTGCCCTAAAAATCCTCTATGCTCTGCCGATTCATCCCTCTCTCCCCACTGGCCTCTGGCAATTTCTATATTGATGTTGTATTCAGCAAACCTGGTGAACTCTCTAATTATTTAAAATAACTTTCTTATACTATGGATTTTCTGTGTAAACAATCTTATTATCTTTAAGGAAAATAGCTTTGTCTCTTCCCTTTCCAATTCTTATATCTTATTTCTCTTTCTTTTCCCATTGCACTGGTACGATTTCCAGAATGGTATTGAATAATAGGGGTGATAGTAGGTATCATGATCCTTTTTTTTTTCTGATTTTAATGAGAATACAGTTTAGGTTTTACCATTGAGTGTTTTGTTTATAAAGGTATTTGTTATATATTCTTTATCAAGTTAAGGAAGTTCCCTCCTATTCTTAGTTTACTGAGTTTTTATAGCAAAGGAGCTTTGGATTCTATCTAATGACTTCCTTGCATCTGTAAAGAATCATAAACCTGTTCTATTTTAATTTATTACAGTGGCGTATTATAGTAGCAGCTTCTGATGTTGGGTAATCCTTCAATTTTTAAGATAAATTTCAACAGAAGATTTTTAAAATACACACACACACACACCATCATCATCTCTGGTAGTATTTTATTTAGGAATTTTTCATCTATATTTGTAACAGACTAATCTACAATTGTATAGCCTTAGACTTCATATCAAATTCATACTAGCCTCATAAATTGGGTAATTTCTCCTCTTTTTCTACACTCTATGATACTTTGTATTATATAGAAGTTAGCTGTTCCTTGATTGATTGGTAAAGCATTCCTGCAAAACCACCTAGGCCCAATATCATTTGAGTGGAAGATTTTCAATAGTGATTCAGTTCCTTCATGGGTTTCTGACTGATTTGAATTTTCCAATTAATTATCATTGATTGAATTTTGAAAATTTATTTTTCTAAAAATTATTGATTTCATCCATTGGCATTAAGTTGTTTATAGAGTTGTTCATAAAGTTGCTCATCCTACTTTATTCTAATTTTTTTCATCACAACTATATCTGTAGTTATGAGTCATGGTGCCTTTTTAATCCTTAATATCATTTATTATGTTTTTATCTTAGTTTCTTGAGCAGTCTTATCGAGTTTTATCTGTTTAACTAGTAATTTCAAATAATCAACTTCTGGATTTGTTGATTCCATTTTTTTGTTTGCTTCTCTGTTTCTTTTCCATTAATTTCTGAGCTGTATTATTTTGTTCTCTGCTTTTTTTGGACTTAATCTGTTGGTTTCCTTGCTTCTAGATTTAAATACTTAACTCCCTTATATTCACTCTATTTTTTTGTTAATGATTTTTAAGATTATAAATTTCTCTCTTAAGTACTGCTTTAGCTTTGTCCTCAAGCTTTGATATATGACTTCATTGTTTCTATTTTAACATATGAGTTACTTAGGAGCCTGGTTTCCAAACATATTTTAAACTATTTTTATTGACTTTTTCTTATTTAATTCTTAGCAATTCTTAAAAATTTGCTG
The DNA here is from genome assembly GCF_965194825.1 of Balaenoptera physalus. Classification (NCBI taxonomy): domain Eukaryota; kingdom Metazoa; phylum Chordata; class Mammalia; order Artiodactyla; family Balaenopteridae; genus Balaenoptera; species Balaenoptera physalus. Next base: position 33,712,107 of record NC_138883.1, read on the forward strand.
AGACCCCTTTTGTGGCCTATTATGTCAGTTTATGTAAATGTTCAATGTTTTCTTAAAAAAGAATATGTATCCTTTATTGCTGAATTTTGAGTAAAGGGTCAGTTTGTAGTTATATCTTTTAAGTTCTTAATAAGTGTCTTGGTAAAAATGAATTTAAATCTCCTACAATGATTGTATATTTGTAATTCTCTCCGTTTTTATTTTATATATTTCAAGGTTTTGAGGTTATGTTTTAAGAGGCATGCAGGTTCATGATTATTATGTCTTCTTGATGTAGAGTTCCTTTTATCATTATGAGTTTCTCTTTATCTCCTTTAATATATATTGCCCTATATTCTGTCTGTTATTGATACTCTGACCCCACCTTTCTTTTGGTTAATATTTCCTGGTATATCATTTGCCATCTATTTATTTCTAAGTTTCTGTGTGGTTTGACCTAGGTGTGCCTTTTGAAAACAGCCCATAGCTGGATACTTTAAAAATTCTTATCTGATAATCTCTAGTTTTTAGTAGGTACATTTAATCCACTTACACTTATTGTGGTTATTATTATATTTCATTTATTTCTTCCATTTTATTTATTCTATTTATCTTCCTTCTTTGTTTCTTCATTTTTTTTCTCCTTTCTTGCCTTCTCTTATATTGATAAGGTGTTCTGTATTCCATATTTTCCTCTTTGTTGGTTTGGAAGCTATAGATTGAAGTTCTATTCAGTTTCACCTTAAAGTTTTACCATCTACATTTAATTGCAAATGTTTGAAAGCATAAAGATTTTCCGTATCTTATCCTCCTCTGAACAGGCAAAAGTCTTAGCACATTTAAACTATCTAATGAACACTCCCTCTCCCATCATATTATCTTGATTAATATTTTGTTTTAACCTTTACTTTAAACTCCAGGTTTAGTTATCTTTATAATCTGTTGAAGAGTATTTTAATCAATTTACTTCTGTGCCCACTATAAATTCTTGATTTGTATATCCTACTCAGGATTCAGTTTTCTTCATGTTATAATACATCCTTTAATGGTACTTTTAGTGAAGATCCAAGGCTGACAAACTTCATTTATTTTATTTTACTTCTAAAAATTCCTTTATTTTTAACTCACTTTAAAGTGCCAGTTTAGCTAGGTATAAAACTCTAGATTAACAATTTTTTTTCTCTTAGATCTTTGAAGATATCATCCCACTGTCTTCTGCAATCTTTTGTTGCTACTGAGGTGTCTATTATCAATGCAATTGTTGTTCCTTTACAAGTAACCTCTCTTTCTTCTGGTAACTTTCAATATTGTCTTTTTTTTTTTTTTTTTAATCCTTGAGATTCTATAGTTTTGCTACAAAATATATAGATGTTGATTTATTTTTATTTATCCTGCTTAGTATTCAAAGTGCATTTTTTCAGTTAATATCTTTTCAAATGTTGATTCTTCACAATCCCCTCAAGTTTCTTCCAGAACTCTTACTAGACATAAATTGGAGCTTCTCAATCTATCTTCCATGGCCTTAACTCTGACTCTAGGCTGCATTTTGGGTGATTTCTTAAATACTACCTTCCCATTTGCTAATCCCCTCTTCATCCATGTCCTGTCTAGAGTTTATTCTATCTAAAGATTTTACCTTTCCACTTGGTTCTTTGTGTATTTACCTGTTCTTGTTTCATTTATGCCTGCTTTGTTTCACAATTTTCTTTTAAAAATAGATGTTATTCCTCTTTGAATATTTAATCACACTTAATTTAAAGTCTTTATCAGATTGTTCTATTAATTTCTTTTGGACAAAATTCATCTAACAAATGTTAATTTTGTTGACTGTTTTTCCTGGTGTTGAATATCTTTGCTTGGATGCTAATTTGAGTGGGCTGTCCTTTTACTTTCTTTCTCCTGATCTTTTCTACCCTAGAGGTTTTATAGAGGCCTCTGGTTCAGAACCAAGTGATGGCTTGAGATCTGCTTAGCCATTGGTATTAGTGATCTCTCCCTGAGTAGTGGAAGCATCCAGGTTTCTGGCTGCTGAGCTGTGACTACTTCCTCCTTCATCCAAAGGCTTACAGTTTCATGGAAGCAGTCCTAGGTAGTGTCACATGCATCTTTTTTTCAACCTCCTTTCCCTAATGAAAAAGTTCTACTTCAGTGCTTAATTTTAAGCCATGAGACTAAATCCAGTCATCTACCATGCTTGGAGCAATTTAGTCCCTTTTACTCCACAGAAGCTTCTTGTACTGCTTCTGGATTTGAAATTCAGCCAAATACAGCTTCAGCCTTGTTTACCATTTCAACATTAATTCACGTAGAAAAAGAAAATTAGCTTCATTTGCTGAAGCTTCATTTGCTGAAGCATTTGCTGAATTATTTAGAGTTGGACAGACCAGGGTATTAACCACAGACCCACCACTTAATAGCTGGTAGATTGGGGGAAAGTTTTCTAACTTGCTTGAGCCTGTTTTCTCATTCATCAATTAGAAATGATAATACCTACCTCATAAGATTCATGGGATAAAGTTTGAAACAGTGTTTGGCACCCAGTAGATGCTCACAGTACATATTAGTATGATTATCAAACAATCATTTTAAAAGGTAAATATTTAGTTTCAAACAAATCCATATTTGTAGTCAGAATTTTCTTCCCACTAAATATGGGACCTGGACTCAGAGGCTTTCTCTTTAGTACTCTTCATGCCCCCCTCCTGGTACTTACCGATCAAGATGCTTAGTAATATGAATTTTAGCAGGCTGATCATAGGTTCTTACAACAGATCTGGTAAAATTTCATTAATTTTGTTTGTACTTTATGATTTATATCCAACTTTCAAAGTATTCTTGAGATAGTTTACAATAACAGACATGTGTACAATAAGTTAGATGAATAAGAAAAAGAGAAGTTTGAACCATAGAGGGGGAAGGGAACATAATTATAAAACCTGAGTTAATCATTACTGTAACTGAGCATTAAATTTGTTCAAGGCTTCTTGGCAGCTGAAGGCAAAAGAGAGGAAATGTGATGGGTGACAGTTCTCAATAGCTAAAGTTTTTCTCTTAAATAGTTTAGCAAGGTTATGATGGGCTAAAGACCTTTTGGGGGTTGAGCTCCATTCAGGGTGCATGGTGCAGAAGAAGGAATTCTCTACACGAGTCTATCCCTATGGCTTTAGCAATAGGTTGAACAACTCTGGATTTGGATGGCTTAGTGCAAATATTGTATGACTGGCGCCAGGAAGCTGGGATTGATGACTTTTTAAACAGTAATGTTTTGAAAAGTTCAGATAATAAAAAAATACATATTTGTTATCGAAATTTGGAAAATACAAAAGAGTATAAAGAAAACAAAAGTATCTCTTCATAATCCCATTGCCTAGAAACAATCTTTATTAAAACTTCCATGAGTTTCCTTCTAGACGTTTTTCTACATGAACATAAATTAGCTGATGACTTGTAGTTTTCTTCCAGTTAGATGACTATAAATTAGGTGGTCTTTGGCCCAAGTGGTTGTCATATTTAATAATAAAAATATCTGCTGCTAGCATACTGAACGCCCAATGTGCTCTTGGTATTTACAGTCCTTCTAAAACCAACAGGTACAAGGCAGTTTCTCGTGTTTGCAGAGAGGTTATGTAACTTGTCTAAACAACACCCAGTAAGAGGAGGAGCAAGAACACACGTTTGGGTGTGTCTGACTGTGCAGTGTAGTGTTTTTCTCTTACCAGGCACTGCTTCTCTGAGACACAGGCATCTCCCTGGCTCCTGGTGCTCGCCTGGGACTCCTGGGAGTCGGGGTGCCTGGGTCTGACATCAGCTCAGCTGGCTCTTGGGCTCCAAATGGCCAGAACAGAAAGCAGAAGGAGGTTGTTCTTTCCCTGCTCTCTTTCTTCTTTTCTCCCCTTCTCCTGTATGCTGGAGGTCAAGAATCTAACTTGTCTAGGTTCCCAGGTTAGCTCAGGCAGCTGTTCTGATGGGTTTAGCACTGCTAAAATATTGTAATTCAAACATCTTTTATGGGGATCAAGGTAAGAGAAAGTCAGGAATCCTGGTTCTGTTTTCAGTCTGCATGATACCAAAGAGCATGGAGCATTTTTGCCTGTCATTGTTATTACTGTGCTTTATAATTGAAGCTTTGTGCAGATGTAACTTTCTTCTCTCTTGAGCCCTTATCTGCCCAGGGACTTCTCTCTTGGGTGAGTCACAGGCTGAAGCATCCTACAGCAGCCCCTAAGTAGCCACTAAGAGCCTGCTACCTCTGCACAGACCCAGGTCACATGGTCACCAGGACAGGCCTGTTGCCACATCCAGACGGGGCAGTTAATTGTGAGTGGTCTCTGGCCAATGCAAGCAGTGTCCTGTGGACAGGGGGTGCTTTCTAGCTGAAAACTGGCCAATCTTCTCCCTTCTCCATCACCACTATTGGGGACTGATGAGCTAAGTGTTGAAGAATCAAGAAGCCTAAATGTCGGGGCTCCTGGTTGTCCACACGGTGAGCTGAGAGCCTCTGAGTGGTGAGCTCTGAGCAACCTGGTTGAATCAGGCTGGGTTGCCAGTGGGTGTGAGTCAGCAACTGAGATGCCCTCTCTCCACTACATTTGTATAACTCTAAGCACAGGGCTTTGTCTTTCCTAACAATTACTCATCTGACCCTGGCATACCAGAGCCTGCTTCCTGAAGGAGATGTTTGTGAGAAGAAAAGTTTTCAAAGAGGATGTTACACACCTGAGCTTCCACACTCTGTGCGGTGGTAATTCATCTCAATTGCCGGGAGTAGAATACATGGCAAACCCTGAAGAAGCTGGTTTTCCCGATGTGCCAAATGATTTGCCCCTGATGTTTGGGACCCATTTAATAACAGTAACAACCAGAGCACAAACAGTAATAATAACAGCAAATAACTCTTAAATAGCACTGAACATGTGACAGGCAGTAATCTAAGCACTTTACCTATATTAACTCATGTATTTCCCTCATTTTACAGATAAGACATGAAGCACAATGAATTTAAATAAGTCGCCTAATGCCACAGAGCTAGTAAGAGGCTGAGCCAGAATCCCAGGAATTCTAGTTTCTTAACCCAGCTCACAAGTTTGAGTTGGATGTTCATGTGCGAGGAATAGTGGAAGATTGGAGAAAATCACAAATTTTGCAACATATAGCTTCTCAAATCCAAGGGTGGCTCAGGTTGTCCACCCACACTTAGCATATGAAGGTTCTGTCATGTTAATTCCATATTCTACATCTCAGAGAAGTTGTGGCTGGCTATTTGGAAGGGGAGAAAAAAATCCCCCAAACCTTGAGCTGGCCAGAAGTGTTTGGAATTTTGGATGCATGTGAAGCGCAGCTCACCGTAGCACCACAGGGTTTATGGACCACACTGGGGAAAAGCCCTGGCAACACTGCCCAGAAATGGAACATCCCTAGTTGAGAAGAGGCCCCATCCAGGGAAAACTCTGATGGCTGGAGTGCGCACATGTAGATTGTAATTGGCCAGGGGCGCGGTGAGAGTTTCCAGACAGTCATCGGGAAAATGCTGAGGTGGCCATCAGCGTTTTCCACCGCCAGTTCATGGACCCTGGAGGAGTTTGTTGTCTTTCACGTTGTAGCTGTCTACCAGGCCCTGGATTAGTTTTCTACGGCTGCTGTAACAAATTACCACGAATGTAGTGGCTTAAAGCAATACAAATTTATTATCTTACAGTTCGGGAGGTCAAAAGTATGACACAGCTCTCGCTGTGTTAAAATCAAGATGTTGGAAGGGCAGTGTTCCTTTCTAGAGCTTCTAGGGGAAAATTCATTTTCTTCCTTTTCCAGCTTTAAAAGGCTGCCACATTTCTTGGCTTGTGGCCCCCTTCCACCTTCAAAGCCAGCAACGGCCCGTCAAAATCTTTCTCATATCACATCACTCTGATTCTTCCCCTTCCCTCTTCCCCATTTAAGGACCCTGTGATTACATTGGGCCCACCTGTATAACCCAGGATGCTACTATTTTAAAGTCAACTGACTAGCAACCTTAATTTCAACTGCTTCCTTAATTCTCCCTTGCCATATAATATAACATATTCACAGGTTCCAGGGATTAGGACCTAGACATCTTTGTGAGGCCATTATTCTGCCTACCATAGGCCCCAAATGGAAAAGCTGAGAACTCCGATCATGGGCATTCACAGCCCAACTGAGAGCCTGCTAAGCAGTTGGCAGTCTCTGCTGCAAGCTGGAGAAGACTCACCGGGGGTCTACTTCAGGGAAAAGGTTGGGAAATCGCATAAATGATGCTTAAAGAGCTACAGAAGCACCCATCTTCTTGAGAAGACTCAAACAACTCAAACTCTAGAGGGTCAATATTTCTACTCCCCGTCAGAACTTAGATGTATCCAGAACATTTCTTAATCACGTGCTTTGGATCTGTTAGCGCACTTTTTTCAAAAGCAGCTTGAGCCTGTGGGCGTGTTTCGCCCGTCTCCCTTCAAGGGTAGTGAGCGTAGTACTTGCAATGTGCTTATATTTCTTGGTCTTGACACAGCTCCTTCAGGAGTGTACAGGAGTGAGGCCTCTAATTCCAACATCTACCGGGTTACCTGCTCAGGGTTTACCCCAGCCATACACTTTTAGTCTGCCCAGGCTGAAAAGGTTGGATTTTTAAATTTTAAGCATCTTAATATTATTATTATTATTTAATTTTTCAGTGCTTCGAAGCCATTCCAGGATCATGGCAGTAGCTTTCTCTGTTGGTCCATTATGAGCAGTGCTAATTCCCTGTGTGATCTTGGGCAGGTTACTTGACCTCTCCTTGTCTCAGTTTCCTCATGTGCACCATCAGGATAATAATAGCACCTACCTCACAGGGCTGGAGTAAGGAGTAGATGAGTGACCACACAAAGCCCTTAAACAGTGCATGGTACTTGGTAAAGCTGTGATACATCTTGGCTGTTATGATTATCAAAAGACCTAATAAGACATGAACCTCTTCTCTTATAGTCAGAGAGCCAGCCGTTTTGATATCTCCAGAACACTGATATTCACACAATCTTGAGTGCAGCAGACACATTCCTAAGCAAAATTCCTTTTTGTATTGCTCTACAGGAATACTGTTCCCATAAGGGCTGTTTCTTATAGTCAAAGGGAGGCCTCAAGGCCCATTTCAAGTGGGTGGATGACAGGCAGATGGAGAGCTGAGTAGCTATGCCAAGGCCAGGAGAAAGCTGCTCTTCTCAGCTTGGGATAGGGGCACAAATACAGCAGAGGAGGTTTTCTTGGGGCTCTCTGGTGCCCACAGTTTACCCGAATCCAAACTCAAAAGGGGAGCCTCCTAGGACAGTGTCACGTGGCCCTCATGGTCGGCCCAATCCTACTAATTCAAAAGGCCACCTGGACAATCTTTCTCGGGAACAGATCTTGGCCAAGACCATTCTAATCCAGCTTCAAACCTCTATGCCCCATCTCCACTTCCACCTCTGCACTTTGTGGCCCAGTGTTGAACACCACAGAATGGTCCTTGGGTTCTACAAAGAAGCATGAGTCCTCATGCTTCCCACACCACCCCAGGACCGCTTGCTGACCTCTGACCTCTGACCTCATGCCTGGTAGTCTGCTTTGCGGTAGTTACCCAGCCTACCTCCAGATGGCCAGATTCCACCACCAAGTCCAGAAGAGCTTCAGGGCTGGAGAATTTAAACCTCAAATGGCACAACGGCCACATAAATTCCTCAAATATGCACCCCAAAACAAAAGAGTCCCCGGGGATTCAGTTTCTCTCACTAAGTTTGAGCTGAGGGAAAAACATTTTAATGGCACATAAGGAAAGCTGTCAGAGAACTGTTTTGCTCAACATCAAATGCATTCCAGGCCTTATCTAATCAGGGAGTCTTCACAGCTGATGAAGAGGCCGTTCCTGCAAATTGTTTCCGAGCCAGGGAGAAGAGCCTTGATTTTAAATACAAAATAATGGTCCTTTTGGCACAGGCAAAGTCGGTTGGCAGCTGGAGGTTTGGGGTGACCCCTGACCCTCTCCCACAGTTCCTCCTGAGTCCTGCTGCACAAAACTAAGCCATCCTCAAATCCCAGGCTCTAATTGGCTCTGGTTTGTTTTGCTTTTCTATTCTATCCAGAGCTTCAAAAGGCGCTTCCATAATTGTTTGAGGCATGAAAAAGGCAGGTTTCAGCTTTCCTAACTGGAATTGGAGGTAATTACTGTCTTGCCCACACGAGCCGGTACATGCTTCAGATCAGATGCTCCTGGGTTGTTTTATAAAGTGTAGCTTGGCCTCTGAGCCAGGAGAGGGAGGATGATGGAACCTTCCAAAGGCTTTGTTCCAGAGAGAGAAGAATCTGAACACCTCAGAAATGCCGAAGGGAGTTTCCATATTCTTCTGCAGTCACTGCAAGCTCTACCCAAGAGGTTCGGCCTGAAAAGACTGTGTCCTCGACCTCATTCTAGAAAATTCAGGAGACGTTTTTTGGTCCTCTCTCTTAAGAGACAGAAGCTGACACCTCACAGAACTCCCGTTTTGTTTGTAATCAGAAATTATGGGCTTGGCCTGGGCTGTCCTCCTGTAAAACCTCAGAACAGGGCCAAACTGAGCCAGGCATAGTACGAGCTGCCTCAGAGAACCCGACTGCGGTTCACTTTTGTACACTTAGGACAGCAAGCCCAAACACGGGGTCTCAGATTCACCTCCCTGAGCGTGGTCTGGGAAGCAAGACCCTATTTCAAATCTCAGCCTGCTGTCTCTGTGTCCACAGGCAGCTGACTCACATGGCAAATCCTCCACGCCTCCCCTATAGAATGAGGACAGTGGCCCAACCTCAGAGGGTTGCTGTGACATCTAAACAAGGTCCACCTTGTGTAAAGTCCTGGAGATACTACCTACACCATGGTGAGTGCTCAGTTAATCCTAGCTGTTATTAGCTAACATAAACGTCAGGGGCATGGCCATGGTGCCAAAGAATCCACTCTGCAAATGATGGAGCTTTTCAAGACTCTAGGGATTCAGGAATGGAGGAAGAAGCGAAACTGCTGCAGGAACAATGGAAGGAAGCTGGAGGGGAGCAGACTGATACCCCCTCCCCAAATGCCTTCCTGCCCAAGGGCATTGCCTGAAACGTACGAGATTTCCTGAAAGTACACAGATTTGAGATTTAGTTGTGCCTTTGTTCAATGATATATCTCACTGAGGACTAGCTGGTTGAACAGCATTCACACCTCCCTGTGAACTGGTTTACTCGCTTTCATCCTAACATCTACACACTTAGCATCTCCAAGGGGCCAAGGAGCTTGGGACTGAGGAAGAAAGAGAAAATGATAGAGTCATGAAGCACTGCCCAGGACAAGGCTAGTTGTTCAGATTCTGGGAGTTCCAGTTTAATCCACTCACTGGCCCACAGACAGCCTGCCTGGCTCATGGGAAAAGAGGAGGTGGGAGTCACATGTCCAGGGGGCCCTGAATTGCTTTTCTGACTTCCGTATTTGTGTGCCAACCACTCCTAAATGCAACTGACCGCTCTCTTCAAATGGCTTCCAGGACTCCTGCCTTCTCCTCTGCCTAAGAGAGCTCCATACGGGCAGCCCAGGGTGCAGCCCTCAGACCTCGCCTCTCCTTTTACACACCATTCCTAAATTATCTCATCTGGGCCCTCTGATGAGGGCTCCACTCTGCTTCTGTGTTGCCAACTCCCCAGCCAAGTGCTCTCCTGATTTGGGTATTCAGTTGCCTACTGGACAAGGTATAATCATATCTTTATTTTCATACTTTTTTGTATAGTATCTGTCTCTCAATAGACTGTAAACTTCATGAGCATGAGATACGTTCTATCTTCCTCTTGTTCTTCCCTACACCCAGCCCAGTGCCTGACACATAGTAAGTCCTCACTAAATATTTGCTGAAGGGATGAGTGATTTCAAAGTGGAGATGAGGGCTTGGGTCAGGCAGAGAGTTTTTAGGCACAAGAAGGCCATAAAATCCAGCAAAAAATACTTGACATCACATCTTGTTTTCCTGAAGTAGGCTATTTGGCCACTTCTCCCTCCCACTTGATGAAGTTTCATATTTAATAAAAGCCCTGAACAGTTAGAACAAACATGTAGGCCCTGATCATGAACTTGATAAACTGCTTCGAACCTAAATGCCTGATATGGGGAGTGCCTAAATTATACTCATCAACATGGTCGACTCTCAATTTTCCATTCCAGTGGATAATCTAATAGCCAATAATCTAATAGTCTGTAATTTAATAGTTTATAACCTTGAAAGTCTTACATGTGGCTTTGGATTATGTTTCTGAATTTGCATCAGGATATAAGGAGCTCTGATGGTTTAGAAAATCACAATAATTTGAGCTCAGATGTCCAATGTCACCGTCCCAGTTGCCTATTAAGGGCACCTCTCGGCTCCAACCACATGCAGAAAAAATACTGCATTGGGCTTGAGAGGAAAATGCGTTGGTTTTTTTGGTCATCAGAATTGGGGTCCAAACTTCAGCCCTTCCACTTTACCAGCTCTGTTTTCATGTGACCTGGTCTGGTCTCTGCTTTCTCATCAATACCTACCTCCAAGAACTGTTAGGAAATGCAGTCAAGTTCTCAAAGAAAATTAATCTGAACTATTCCCTCAGGTAGATGCAAAACAGGTCAAAAGCAGAGTTGGGCCCTCTACAAAGTTTCTGTTTCACATCTGAGGAAAGAAAGATTTCTCTTTTCTTCTCTTTTTCTTTCTTCTTTAAAGGACCTTCTCTTCCAGGCCCAGTGGGCTAAAGTAAACAAGGTCCTTGCTTTATAAGTCATATCTGGAAAGCTCTTGCTAACACCTGTACAAATCTGGAAGAAAAACAGTGTCCTAGGCAATCTAATACGGAAACTGACTGTGGGCCCTGCCTGGGCTCCTCTGCGTAGGTAGGGCAGCCACTGACCCTACCGATGGTATGAATGGTGTGACTTTCTTCATGTTAATGCATATGTCTGGGCATTTGCTCATGTTGTCTTGGGTCCAAGTCTCAAGGTTAGAACGTGGAGACATCCTGAGATCCAAGGCAGAACCAGTCATGTTGTCAGTGGGTAGATGGGACCCCAGAGTTCCCACCTCCTTTTCCTGTCATGAAGTTTATATCTCGAGGGAAAACAGCTGTCCATGTGCAGGCCAACTGGGACTGAAGCCAGCTGTTCCTTCCAGATGCCAAAAGCCAGATGTACACCCACTCTTCTTTCCCACTCCCTAAGCCTGAAGTCTCAAACTTTATCGAATTTATTAATAACCTCGCTAAAAATGCATTTCCCCAGGCTCCCCTTCCAGAGAATCTGATTCAGTTAGTTCAGGTTGGCCAGGAAATCTGCATTTTAAACAACGATACCCCCACCCCTACCTTCTTTTCTCCCTAGGAAATTCAGATATAATTGCTCTGAGAATCATACCTTGAACAGCAATCTCTACAGTGAAGGCTGGTAAATGTGCTGGTGAATGTTTAACAACTAGTCTTGGAGGGGAGAAAGTCTGGATTGTAGCCTGTTGATTTCTGTGATGTAAATATCCCCATCACGGTCAATTCAAGCTACCAACATGACATCCTGATTTTGAAGATGGGAAAAGGTATGTGCAATCAATCCTTACAAGCTCACAGGAACTGCTTCCAGCAGGCCGCTGGATGGAAGCCTCTGGATGCCTCTGAACGGTGGTTCCTGAGCTCTGGCATAGAAAGGCCACTGTTCAGCCCACGATGTCACATCTCTTAGTTTAGTTTTGTTTTTCCCTAAATCCCTAGCTCTTTGAATGGTTTGTTTTAGTGACTGGTTCCCAGAGACCTCTAGGGGTTCCAAAGCAGAAAGAGAGGAAAGGGAGAGGGAAAGAGCTCCAGGAAAGAAATCGCAATTAGTGTGGGATGCTGGCCTTAGCCACACTGACAACCTTGTTCAACCCAGCTTTCAGCGGGGGAGGAGCTTTTCAAACACCTGCTTCTGCCTTCGTTTGATAAGCTTTCTGGTCGACTCACATAAACCTGATCTGCTGACCTGGGGGATGATGAAAAGGCTGAGTGTTGGGGACCTGAGGGGATGAAAGGGGCTGGGGGAGGACCATGGGGTGGTCATATGACCCGGGGTCGCCAGAGGCTTAAGGCTTCCCCTCTGTCGCCCTGGCTCTGGCCCCGTGTTGGAAGGTTTTGGTGATTTCCTCCCGCCCCCGACTAGGCGAACAGATGTGGAAAGGTCTCCAATTCCCAGGGCTCCGGACACAACTGCTCGTTGTTTCTCGCCCGCAGACAGGGCCTGCGATCACAGACAGAACAGCTACACAATCACTCACCAAAGAGCTGAGCCCAGTCAGGTGCGGGTTCAAACCTACTCTGCATGTCTGCAGCAAAAAGCTGAACTGAAACAGACTGAAAAATAACCCCATCCCTCCCTGTCTTGCTCTAAGTCCACTTTGTAGGAATGCTGAGGACTTCGGGAGAGGCAAGGCCAACAGCTCTTCCACGATGATAAACATCCTCATGGATGCCGTGACCTTTTGAACAAATGCAGCCTCTCGGGCCTGCTGCTTCTCTCATCCTGATCGCCGCGGTACTGACAGAGTGAGTGAGCCCTCTATCCACTTCAGGCTTGGAGCTTGAAGGACCCCACTACTCTGAAAAGGATGCCTTCTGCAGTCCACTGAGCTTTCACTGCTCATTGGATGAAAGGGAGAGAAGAAAAGTGTTATAAAGGAAGGGGTGCAGATGTTAGCTTCCTTGTTTACCTTAATTATACCACCCTGATCATCCGAGGAATTTCTCAGAACCTAGCTTCCTCCCCCATCCACATACCTTTCATAAGTGGGGCAAACAGAAGCATAAAAATACCCTAACCTCCCTTGTATAAAGAACCTGTCTCATCTAGTCCATCCACAAGAATAAGCCGGTATCTAACAAGCCAATGTTTCTAGCTTATGCAACATATGGTGGCCATTACAACCTGACACAAAGACCTGGTACATGCATGTATTAGCATGTAGCACATTCACCTACAAACGATGGAAGTGATGGAATGGCACCCATTTCCCTAAAGCAATGGGTCTCAAAGTGAGTTCTATGGACCCCTGGGGTCCCTGAGACCCTAAGAAGGTATCTGCAAGGTCAAAACTATTTCCATAATTCCAAGATGTTATTTGCCTGCTTCACTGTGTTGACATTTGGGTAAAATTGTCATATTCTTCACTGCCGCAAAGTCTCAGGACAGAAAAAAAAAAAAAGAGGAAACCAGTTTCACTTAAGCATGTCCAAGATGAAGCAGTAAAAATTATTAATTATATGAAATCTTGCCCAAAGTCCACGTCTTTTGACTATTGTGTGTGGCAAATTGGAAAGCAAGCATAACGCACTTCTGGTGCATCCTGAGGTACAATGGTTGTTTGGAGAAAAAGCATTTGTGAGAGTGTCTAAGTTGTGAGCTGAACTAGCCACTTTCATGAAACACCATGTTTACTCGAAAGGACCAAATTACCATGGTTATTCAGACTTCGTTATTGGAGACATTTTCTCCAAAATGAACAAGCTGAACCTGTCACTTCAAGAGAGATAATTGACAGTGCCTGTTGTCAAAATAAAAGCTTTCAGGCAAAAATTAGAATTTCTGAAAACTTGTATCTGTCACAGTGAGCTTAACACCTTCTCAATACTTAGAGACGTTTCTGACGAGATCAGTGGTGATATTAACAAATGTGAATTTTTAGTTTTCATCATGAAATAGATCAAATTCAGATCCGCATAACTTAGTGAAGCAATATTTTCCAAATGACCATGCATGGTATTACAAAATCCTGCATGGGTAAAAGATCCATTCAGTGCAGCACAGACCAAACAGATTTTAATCTAACTAAGTACAAAGAGTTCATTGAGACAGTTTCAGATTCCACATTGCAACTAACCTTTAATAAACGACCATTTATCGAGTTCTGGTATAGTGTAAAGAAGAATATCCACAATTATCTAAAAAGGCTATTAAAAAATATTCCTCCCTTTTCCAGCTATGTATCCATATGACGCTGGGTTTCCTTCATAAACTTCAACCAAAACAACGTTATCACAGCTGATTGAATGCAGAAGTAGATATGAGAATCCAGCTGTCTTCTATTAAGCCAGACATTAAAGAGATTTGCAAAAATGTAAAACACTGTCATTCTTCTCATTAAAGTTTGTTCTCTTTTGTTTTGGAAAACACAGTTGTTTTTACAGTAAGACTGTGTTATTTTAAACTTTTAAACAAATTAACGAAGTTATCAATTTTTATGAATTAATAAATGTGAATTTATTCATATAAACATATATTAAATGGATGAACAAATAATTATTAAATAGTTTTCTGTTTTAATTTTTAATATGGTAAATGATTTAAATATCTATCACTGCATAGCAAAATACTCGCAAACCTAGTGGCTTAAAACAATAGTCACTAAACGGATAAAGAAGATGTGGTACCTATATATGCTGGAATACTACTCAGCCATAAAAAAGAATGAAATATTGCCATGTGCAGCAACATGGATGGACCTAGAGATTATCATACTAAGTGAAATAAGTCAGACAGAGAAAGACAAATGCCACATGATATCACTTATATGTGGAATCTAAAATATGATACAAATGAACTTAACTACAAAACAGAAACAGACCCACAGACATAGAGAACAGACGAAGATGGTTCCCAAGAGGAAGGAGGGGTGGGAGAGGGATGGATTGGGAGTTTGGGATTAGCAGATACAATGCTATATATAGCATATATATATATAGAATGGATAAACAGCAAGGTCCTACTGTATAGCACAGGGAACTATGTTCAACATCCTGTGATAAACTGTAATGGAAAAGAATATGAAAAAGAATGTGTATATGTGTATAAGTGAATCACTTTGCTGTACAGCAGAAATTAAATACAACATTGTAAATCAACTATACTTCAATAAAATAAATTTTAAAAAAACCACACACAATCATCACTTGTTACCCCTCAGAGTTGCTGTGGATGAGGAGTTCAGGAGTGGCTTGCCTGGGCTGTTCTGGCTCAGGGTCTCTCAGGAGGTTGTAGCCTTAAGGCTTGACTAGGGCTGGAACATCTGCTTCCAAGGTGGCTGCTCACAAGCCTGGCCAGCTGTGCTGGCTCCTGAGAGGGGCCTCAGTTCCTCTTCGCGTAGGTCTCTCCCAGTGAACTCAGAATATGGTGACCGGCTTTCTCTAGAGTGGACAGTGGAAGAGACCAAGTAGAAACCTGTAGTCCCTTTTAAGGCCTAACCTCTGAAATCACACATCCTCACTTTTGCCATTTTCTGTCTGCACATAGACCAGCCCTGAGTCAACATACAGGGCCATGAATGCTGGGAGGTAAGGATCACTGGGGGCTATCCTGGAGGCTGGCTACCCCGGGATTTATCAACAGATACAGCCACGTAAACAGAGGCCTTTGGGGGTCCTCAACAAGTTTTAAGAGTATGAAGGAGTCCCAAAGACCAAAACATGAGAGCTGAGAGCCTCAAGGAATTGATCCACATCTTAAAAGGGTAAAGAGTCTTTACTGATTTTTCTTCTCGTTCTCCTCCTTCTCCTTCCCTTCCCTCTCCCTCTCCTTCTCCTTCTCCTTCTTCTTTGTCTCCTTACTCATAGTCATACCATCATTTAGGCAACTTCTTGCTCACTTACGCTCCATGAGCTTGGGGACAGTTCCTTCTAGCTCCGTTTCTTCTGAACTTGAACTTATCGGGGGCTCCCTTATGAGTTTAACCCTCCCTGTAGCCTTGGCCTGTTGGATTGTTGCCTGGCAACGCTTGAGGCTCACGTCAGCTCTAGTCCTTCTCTGATCAGGTTCCCTGAACGGCTCGTGTCTCCAAGAGGCGGTCAGGTGGGAGAAGAAGAGCAGCTCTGGGCCAAGTGCCTAGAGGCACTGGAGAGACAGCAGTGAGCTGCACAGGCCAGGGTCCCTGCCCTCGTGGAGATGACAATTCTAGAAGTGAGGAGATAGCAAAACAATAAATACAACCAATACCAAAATGATGTACAGTCGGCCCTCTGCGGAAGAGAAACCTGCAAATATGTAGATTTCGGTATCTGTGAGGGCTCCTGGAGGGGTGACTGTTGTACGTTAGAAAGTGCTAAGTGTTAAGGGGGAAAAGGCAGAGTCAGGTCAAGGGGAGCGGGAGTGCAAGGGGCGATGGGGAGAGCTTGAGGTGAGCTAGGTGATTGGGAGGAGCCTCAATGAGAAGGTGACATTTTAGTGAAGACTTGAAGAGGTGAGGGAACAGCTGCAGCCAAGGCCCCAATGTGGACACATATCTGGTGTGTTTGAAGGAAGCAAGGAGGCCAGGGTGATTGGAGATGAATCAGGGAGGGGGAGAGGGGAGGGCGGAAAGGTCAGCGTCAACAGGGGCGAGATCCTTCAGGGCCCCGATGGCCACTGGAAGGACTTTGGCTTTTTACTCTGGATGAGATGGGAGTCATTGTGAGCCATTTGGGGGTTTGAGGCAGAGTATGTTGAGAGTACGCTGGTAGGGCAAGTAGAAGTAGGGGGACTAGTTAGTGGGAAGTGGAAAGAGGGAGCCTGGTAGGAGGTTATCACAGTTGACCAGGGAAGAGATGGTGGTGGCTTGGGCCAGGATGCCGGCAGAGAAGATGGTGACAATTGGGTGGATTCTGGATAGGTTTTGCAAGTAGAGACAATAGGATGCCCCAGCACCTTGGAAGTGGGGTGTGAGAGAAAGTCGGGGATCAAGTATGACTCCATTTAGGTTTGGGGACTTAAATAGCCTGAGGGTTGCTATCACTTGAGAAGAGAAAGTTGCAGGTGGAACAGCTTGCAGGGAGGAGATTTACAAAGTTCCACTGGACACATTAAGTCTACGCTCTTCCCTGAGTTTTCTGTAAAAGCCCAGCTGCGCCTGATGCCCCGGGTCCCTAAGAGCAGAGGTTTCTGACTGCCTGTACAGGCCGGTCTCCTGCCTGCCTTACAGAAGACAGTAAAGAAAATCACTCACTGTGTGCAATTTAATTTAAAAGAGTGGGAGAATGTTGTTCTTGAGCCTCTCACTCTTTTTTTTCTTTGTCTTTCTGATCGGAAATGAAAGAAAACAGCCAGGGGAGATAGGATCTCAGGTCTCAAAATCCTAGCAGGTAATTTGGGGGTTGAAAACAAATCTCCCCTGAAATGTATTAAGCAGGTGAAGGGGATTCCAGCTTCAACTCTTAAACTGCACCTTCTCCTGGCCTGGCAAATAACTTCCTTCCAGCCCCAGGCAAATCCACTTCCACCCACCAAATGCCTGCAGTTAATAAACGTTAAACAACAACAAAGCCCCGAAGTAGAAAGAGGAAGACTGATTGGAGGCCAAGATACCAGAAGGGCTGCTTGAGAGCCTCTCCCTGAGGGCTGCACCCGGAGAAGGAACATTCAGGCAAAGGAAGCAGGGGCCCAGGGCTGGGGGACCCAAGACATGACTGCTTGCAGAACACCAGAGCAGGGGAATATCTGACTTGAGTCACAATGATTACATTTCTTGAGCAGACTTGCCCACTTGTTTCATTAGAACTTCATACCACTAACCGTGCTCAAACCCTTCAAGGTGGCTAAACTCTCCAGCATCCATTACTGAGCCATGATCTAAGTCATGCTTCCCGCTAAGCACAGCAGGACTGGAGATTCCAAACTCGGGTGTAGATAAGTCAGCTGAGGGTTGGCGAGGATGTTCTCAGAGGTCCAGGGAGAACTAAGAAGAATAAGGATTATGTTAGGCTGTGAGAAATTCACCCAGCATTACTTATTATTCCCATTTTAAAGATCAGAAAACTGAGGCTCAGAGAGGTTGAGTGGCCCCACAGCTGGTCAGTAGCCGAGCCTGGACAGGGATTCATACGATAAATCATGGTGACTGTCATTTGCTGGGTACCTATAAGACAGGAGAAGTACCCTGTGCTTTGTGCGTGTTAACATGTTCATTTCTCATGGGTTACTTCCTTTTCAAAGAAGTGAAACTGTCCAATAGAACTTCCTGCCATGACAGAAATGTTCTATGTCTGCACTGCCCAGTACCATGATAGTCACCCGCTCCATGTGGCTACTGAGCACTTGAAGTGTGCAGAGTGGGACTAAGGAACTGAATTTTAAATTTTATTTCATTTTAATTGATTTAAATTTAAATAGCCACATGTGGCTGGTGGCTACGCTATTGGACAGTGCCGTTGTAGGAGGTTCAGTAGCAGTTCCAAAAGCTTGTTAAGCAGTGAGGCAAGGGTTGCATCCCAGGGCTGACTGAACCCAAAGTCCATGCCTTTTCCTTCTTCCCTCTGCTCCCAGTAAAGTGGCCCACATTTTGCAAAGTGAAGGGCTTGGGAATGAAACCGACCAGACAGTATACAGTGAGCCAGAAATAAAGCCAGATCCCCTAAAGGCCAGGTCTGTATTTGAGCCTGCTTCCTCTGAAGGCATCCAGAGGTCTCAACAGGCAGCCCAACTCCCCAGCTGGGGGCTCTTGAGACCCGGTATCAGCAATTTCACAGAGCCTACCAGTGGTAACCTGGTTGACTGAGGGTTCTATGACTCACGGGTCCCAACCCTACTATTTAAACAGCAGCATTTCCTTTTTTGAGGCTTAAGACTATTTGGTAGAGAGGTAGTGAGCTCCCAGGCCCAGCCTCCCCCTGTCAAAACATGTAGCCCTCAAAGGTTTCCACTTCAGGGACCGCCCATGAGGTACAGCTACCACCTGCCAGGGGTCTGAGTGTAAACGTTTAACCTGAGCTGAGCCATCATTGCTTTGTCAGCTTCTCTATGGCTCTCTGATGTGCATCTCTGCCCCATCACTCTCCTGCTGCAAATACATTCCAGGATGCTCAGAAAGCAAGCGAAGTCTTCCTTCTCTGACCTGGCCTCTGCTTACTTCTCCAACCTTATGCACCCTTGTTGTCCCCATTGCTCACTCTGCTCCAATCTTGACTTCCTTGCTGTTCCCATACATCAGACTGGTCCCTGTCCCAGGCCTTTGCATTTATTGTTCCTTCTACTTAGAATGCTCTTCACTCAACCCTTGCCCAAATGTCACTTCTTCAGAGAGGTCTTCCTGACTCCATTGTGTGTAAAAGTGTCCCCCTCACCCATATCTCTCTTTATCGTGCTTTACTTTTTTCAAGGCACTTATCACTAGTTGATGTATGTGTGTGTGTGTGTGTGTGTGTGTATATATATATATATATATATATATATATCGTTGGTTTGCTTATTGTCTGTTGCTCCCACTAAAATGTAAACAGAGTAAGGAGGGACATTGTCTTTTTTCACTCTATATCTCCAGCGTCTAGAATGGAATCTGGCACATAGTTGCTCACTGAATATTTGTCGAATGAACCAATGAGTCAATGAATGAATGCATACATGACTGCTCAAGGCGAGTGTGAGGGGGTGGGGAGGGATGGGTAGCCTCAGGCTTCGATCGCTCTACACAGATCAGCGTGTCCATGATTTGGATGCTACACCATGAGAAACAAAGAGATTTGTTGGTTTAATTTCTTTTGCCTTGGGAAAGTTAAAGATCACAGATAATCCAGAACTCAGTGCGAAGTTCTCTGATTTATAGTCGAGGAATTATTCACACAGAGGTAAACAAGAGCAAAGGACTGGCAAGCGAACTATAGGAGAATGATGGTGAACAGACTGAGGGACCCCTACAATCTGTACTCCTTCAACTGGCCTGGGTTCCCAACAGCACTGGCTCAAACTTGGGTCCAGAGAATCCCTGACAATTGTCACTCCCAGAATCCTTTGGGCCGGTCACCCAAGTCGTGACTGCAAGTGAAGTCATCCTGTTTAAGTCCGTCCTTACGTGAACGTAACGTCATCAGGCCATCTAAGAGGCACACCCAGAACGGCAGGTGTTTCCCAAGGATGCCCAGTCTCACAAAGTTCTCCTAAAGCCTGAACTTGGGGGCGGGGGGGAGATTTTCCTTTCCTTCTTTAATGTATTCCACAGAAATGGACCTCTTTTATTCCATCTCAGAAAATTCAAAGAAACAAAATTACCAGCACCTAGAAGTGTCTGACACATAGGAGGTAATCAATAAACATTGAATGAATGAACAAAAATGTCTAGGCAAAGGGGAACTGTGGCCTGGTAAGGAATGGTAGAGTTGAGCAAACCCTGACATACAGAAACCATGGGCTGGACCCCCTACTCTGGCTTCAGGCCTCAGTTTCCCTATTTGTAAAACAAAGTTCTGGGCTGGCTGGACTCGAATTCCCCTCCCAGCTCTGACACTCTGTAATTCTCTGAACACGTCTTCATAGCTTTCTTGTGGACTAGGTCTTACTACTTGTGTCCTACTGAAAGCCAGGCCTACTGCTCTGGAGACCACCCATTGTTTTTAAGCACCAGAGGTTATTTAATAGCAATTCTCCCAGAATATTTTTCATGTCCTCCATGAAATAACGTTCTGGAAGGTAGCCATCATCAAAATAGGAAGTAAAGCCAGGCTGGGGTTCCATTTATCAGATAACGCAGGCTTAACCAAAGTTCCTGTTGCCCCATATGGTGATTCTGGGAGCTTGACCAGGTTTCAGAGGTTTTAGACTCAGAGAAGTAAGAAATCATCTCTGTGGCTTGTGGGATTTGGTACCTATTTCCCTCCTTTCCGAAGCTCAGGGCTGTGGGTACCAAGTGAAGGCTCCGGTGACTCTCCTCTCCTCCTCTCAGGACCTCAGTGCAGCGGTCCAGCGCCCGAGAGCCCCCTCCTGGAGGGGCACACTCGGAACGCAGCGCACTGGCCCGAATCAGTCCCCTGTCCACTGCAGTGCTTTATTTTAAGCCACGTGTCAATTTCACCATTTCCTTCCACTCTCAGAACTGTCCCAAAGCACCAGCCAGCCCTAAAGAATTCAGACTCCTTCTCTACCTTTGCAGCTCTGTTCACAGCCTTGATGTACCAAGAGGAAAAAGAACACTGGACCGAGAGTCTGAGAGCAGGAGTCCAGCAGGAGGCATCTCTCTAGGCCTCAGTTTCCTCAGATGCGAGGTCAGGATGGGGTGCTGGCCGGGGGCCCTGCCTCTTCCAGCCTCGTGATCCCCGCCACCCCAACCCGGCACCACCCCACACCGGCCCAGAGGCAGAGCCAGCTCTTTCCCATGAGGGAGGCACAGCTTGTACGTTATGCAACTTCTAGAAAGGCAGGGGCTCTTCTTTTTCTTTTCCTTTTTACTCTAGGAAGAGAGAAACAGTTTTATGATCCCAGTAACCAATAAACATAATGAAAATCATGGTAACCATCAGCCTAATAAAACCCGAGGCAAAAGCCTCCACATTCTCAAACAAGACCCTGGGAATTCAAAGCTCTCTGAAGCCATAAGTGGCCAGGGCCTTGCTGAAGGCCTCGGGATGCTGGCTGATGGCTGATGAAAGGATTTTAACGCGCCACTGAAATTCTCTTTTCCAAAATAACCACTTTGAAACCTGTTAATTACAGACACACAACCAGCCCCGGTCCCCCAACAGGACCCGGGGCTGCACCAGGGAGAGCCCAGCTCCAAGGCTGCTGGCTTCCATGGTGCTACACATGCTTTGTGTTGGGTGAATTAGCTTCAGGAAGAGAATCCAAATTAATTAAAACCACATGGCCACTCCCCTCACCCCTAGCCTCCTACCCCACCTCCTTCCCCTGGAGACAGAGGCCAGTTCAGTCTAATTTGGTCCAGTGTTTTTGTTTCCTAAAATCTGTCTTGGGCTCTGGGCCATTAATAGGTTGCAGCTGATTTTAATCTACATGAATCAGAGACCTCGCTTCTTGGGCTTTAAGGAGATTACAAATTGTGTGTCCCACAAACGGGATGGAAAGGAAAGGCCCTGGGTGGGGAGGGGGAGGGGAACAGATCCTGGAAGGCTCACAAACTCTGCTCTCCATTAAGTGGGTGGGTTTGAATGAGCCTGTGATCTGTCAAAGCTGGGGGAGGGGAGTGAAGAGGAGGTGAGGGTCTTGCCACTGTGACCCCATGGCAGGAACACAGAACCTGGGCCTGTGAAAACAGTTAAAATCAAAGATCTGGATGGACAGAGAGGTCCCTACTCACCTATCTTCAACAAATTAATTTCCCAAGGTTTTGCTGGGCACCTATCATGAGCTAAAGCAGGGGTCAGCAAACTACAGCCCACGGGCCAGATTGGGTCCACAGTCTGATTGTGTAAATAAAGTTTTATTGGAAGACAGCCATGCCCACTTGTTTACATATTTTCTATGGCTTCTTTAGTAATTGTAGCAGAGATGCTAGGACCTGTAAAGCCGAAAATATTTACTATGTGTCCCTCATAGTAAAAGTTTGCTGACCCCTCACCTAGAGAACTACTGGGCAGCCATTCCACTCACATGACAAAAGAGGACAGATTTAGGATCCACTCAACGCCCACATCATACCAAGCTCTAGGCTCCTTCCAAACATCACTCTTTTTTTTAAAATAATTTTATTAATTTATTAATTTATTAATTTAATTTTGGCTGTGTTGGGTCCTCATTGCTGGCTCTAGAGCACAGGCTCAGTAGACGTGGCACACGGGCTTAGTTGCTCTGCGGCATGTGGGATCTTCCCAGACCAGGGCTCGAACCCGTGTCCCCTGCGTTGGCAGGCGTATTCTTAACCACTGTGCCACCAGGGAAGCCCCCCAAACATCACTCTTTAGGGAAGTGTCTTTATGCTCAATTAACCAATGGCAACAGAGAACTTGGCCAACTATCTTGCCACTCCGTTATGGGTTCAAGTACTTGCCCTGACAACGCTATACTCCCATTTCGCAAATGAACACACTTCCAGCCAAGGAAGGATGTCTCCCCAGGCTGCAGTGGCAGTGGCCTGGAACACCCCTCCCCCTCCCCCTTCTCCTCCTCTTCTGGGAGGTGGTTATGTTGGGTCTTGAACAGAATCACAGCTCAACAGAGTGCCACACTAGCTTGCACAGAATGTCAACTCTATGTAAAGACCCACCCAGCAAACAGGAGCTGAGAGTTCCTGCAAAGGATAACGGTCTGCACCTCACGTCTCCATCTCCACTGCTGTCCCCAGGTCCCTCTTCCTTGGCAAGCTTCTCCCTGAACTTTAGGTAGTGCCTCAAAGGAGTGTAGAATTCACTGAGGAGTCATGGGTCCCAATCCTTCGGGTCCTGCTATTGTTCAGAGGTCTCCCAGTTCACTAGAGATTGTGAACTGCCTGAGGATGACAGAAGGGCACCAGCTGAGCAGGGATGAAGTATAAAGCAAACTCCTACCATCACAAACAACTGCAGTCCTGTGCTGGACCAGGGCAAAACCTGGGAAATGCTCCCATCAGCATCTTTGGGTCCCACCATCATAGGGACTGTGTGCTCAGAAATAGCCTTAAGCAGGGCTCAGACCTTGGCCTGGAAGAGGATAAGGCACGGCTCCGCCGGTTTCTACCCCGCAGTGAGCCTCCTAGCACATTCCCTGGTTGGTACTTTTCACTTCCACCAGCACCAAGGGTTGTGGATATAACCCTCAAAGCTCTGTTTTGCCTAGACTTGGTCTCTTGATAGGATTGGGCTCTCTGCTCCATGGAACCCAACAGCCAGGAGATTTTTGCTCCTGCTTCCCTGAGTCTAGACTACAGGAAGAGCAGAGGCTCATGACTGACACATGGGCACATCAGGAACTCATGCAGGTGTTCAGGACACCTGATCTAGCAAGGTCCTGAGCTGGGCTGATGAGCAATATTGGCTCTGTTGTCTCTGGTAATGGCTTCATGGCTCTTGAACAGAAAGGAACGCACCATGGTTAATTAGCAGCCACTGAGAGTTTGTTATGAGCTGGGTGTCACATGGATGAACAAACACCCTGGCAAGAGAGACTCTGAGAAGGTCACATGCCGAGGAGTTTGTGGAGTGCAGTGTCTCCCTACATTGAGGCATTCAGAAATGCCTGCCCATAGCACACCACAGGGTGATGGTCCCCACTCCTCAGCTTGGCTGCGATGCCGGCCCGAGGACCCTCCGTGATCTGGGGCCCCCTGCAAAGAACAGAGTGCTTAAGTCAAGCGCTACCCTCTGTGCCACCAAACAAAGGTGAGTCAGAATACAGCGGGATGAAAAAGCTCATAAACACTTTCTGGGGCTGGGCTCCCAGACTAAATCTCAGAGTGAAGCAAGCCAGCCGCGCTTAAAAACACATAACACACAAGAACGCCCGGCTGCTATTGGCTGAGCAGATTGGGTGCTAAAATGGCTTCAGAGCGATGAAGGAGGACAGAATTAATTTTAAGATGAGTTCAATCTTCTCTCCCTTTCAAGCATATAAGGGTGGGAACTGTGGATTAAAATTGAAAATTGATTTCACTGCTCCTTCAGAAGGCACAGGGCAGTGACTTAGCCCACCTCCACCACTCTGCTTCCCCGTCCTCTCGAAATACACTGGCCCTTGACTCACCTCTGACACCTGGAGCTTTTGCTCTAAATCATCTTTTGTGTCCTGTATAAACAAGGGCTGGTAACTAGTACAGGAAATTAGCTTCACAAGCATTGAATGTGTACCAACCTGTGGTATGGGGAGTTGCCAGGTTTTCTTCTAACTGAGGATTTTCACAGACTCTCAAAACTTTCTCTCCGCTTCCCCTCGGCACACTTGAATGCGTGCACACCCACCATTCGTGCGCACACACCCAAACGCAAAATTTCCCCTCAGTTTCCCCCAGCACGCATGAACGGAGACACACGCTCACACACAGATACCCTCGCATTCTCAAAACTTCCCCTTGGTTCTCCCACAACTAGAAACTTGAGCAGCTAGGTGTGTGGGAGCTCCCTGTCACCCTCTCAGACACACATGAAACTTTTTGCCCAGTCAGCATACCCCCAGCACATACCCCCAGGAGCTCAGAGCCAAGGATGTTTATATTCCTATGTACACACACACACACACACACACACACACACACACACACACACACAGCCACATTCCAACTGGCTCAGTCATAGCCTTGACAGGCCTGGGTCTGCTTGCCATTGCTTCTCATTTTGCCTCTAATGGGAGCTTCTTGTAACAGAGAGGTTTGCCATCCGTTTTGTAGCATTTACTGAGCCTGAGTGCTGGGAAGGTGGCTTTTTTAAAGCACACGTGACGGTAGAGCAAAAAGCAGGGACAAAGGCATCCCTTTCGATTTCCTGCCTGAGTTTCACATGCTAATAAGCAGTGTTCTGGATTGTTTAGAGCATTTCTTTATTTGCTGCCCTGTCTGAAACCAGGCTGGGAGGACAGAGGCTCAGCTGAGGAATTTCCACAAGTCCCATTGTCAGGGGGGGAGGCAAAAACTGCCATGCTGATTTATTACCTATACGGCATAATGAACCCCGGGTTACTCTGAGTCACCCTTTAGGTCTTGGTACGCCTGTGCTAATCTGTGCTGGTGGTTTTATCTTGCTTGGTCCTGATATGGCTGGAAACCCAGCGGTAGTCCTTGACCACAAGAGGGAGGATCTCTGGGCGTGTTCTGATCACCAGTGTCCAGGTAGGGGAGGGAAAGATGACCCCGTCCAGGATGGGGCAGGACATGCTCATGTCTGACTAACTACCTAACACCACCTCAGGGTCCTGCTTTGTCATCTTCCATTATTCTAGGCCCAGGCTGCCTGAGGGCAAACCGTGTCCTCTGGAGGGCCTGGGTAGAAGGCACCAGTCAAATGAGCAAAGACTAATTTGGGTAGAAACTAAAGGAGATGAAAATGAGCCCTAAGTGACCACTACCCCTCTGGGAACTTTGGGGCACAAGAGCTGGATTTCCCCACCCCCGGCCCTGACTGCAGTAAATGTTACACTACGTATGCACAGGGGACGCTGTCTTTGCACTGACTATGCAAAAGTGAAAAAAGTAGAGTTGCTCTGGTTGCAAGGGAAGGGGATGAGTTAGTTGTGTGTGCGTGTGTGTGTGTGTGTGTGTGTGTGTGTGTGTGTGTGTGTGTATGTCGTCCCATCTGATCTGGCTCCATCCTGATCCTTCCCCCAGCTATACTTCAGGGACTCTCTGAGGGGTTCCTCGGATCCCAGTTTGAAAACCACTGTCACAATGCGGGCTCCTTCTCATAATAGTTGTTGAACTTGGGTACCCAAGAAAACACACAATGACAAAGAACTGCTAGAAATTTGACAACCCTTTCAAATGAGCCTGAATTTTGCATACGGTTGATTCAGGCTGCAGCCCGTATTTGGTGTAGCGTACAGAGTTAGGGACCCCTTGCTGAAACTCCATGGCCCCCACAGGTCTGCAGCTCACAAATTGGGAATCCCTGTACAGAAATTAGGAGAGGAGCAAGAAATAAGCCTGGGGTCCCAGATGGAGTCACGCTGTGACAGGGCTCTGGGGCCCAGAGAAGGAATTTGTGCCTATGCTAGCTGGTCATGCAGAGCCATTAAAAAGCCATGTGCAATTATTATTATGACGATGTTATTAAAGCCAAGAAATGACATGGTTGGACATGAACCAGCAAAAAAGAATGACTCTTTTGCAATTAAGTCCCTTTTCCCCTCTCCAGCTATCTGAGCCTCAACATCCCACGTCCACCAGGCCTTCCTGGATGAATGTCACCCCGGATGCCATTTTCCTGCTTTCATCATCAGAGGTTTTTATTGTCTGGTGTGGCCCTACCCAAAGTGAGGGGCCCGGCCCGGGCTTCTGTGCCCCATGAGTGTGAGCACCGGCGATGTACACAAGTGAGCACAGCCTAAATTAAAGAACGTGCCTGTGCACGAACAAAGGGGGATGTATACTGTGCGCGGGCCAAAGTGAGGCCTAATTCCTCAGCTGTGCCCCCCTCATTCCTAGCCCATCTGAGCCCTGCCCCCCAAACCGCTCAAAGAAGGACCTGGCTTTACTTGCTGAGTCAGGAAACACAGCTAGAGGTAGCACCTCACACAGGTTTGGGGAAAGTGTCTGTGCTCCCAGTTCGTCTCTGTGCTCCGTTTTGCCTTGGGGAGGACTGCTAAGGCTTTTGGTACTCAAGTCTGTCCATGCCTAACGTGTGGGCTACCGTCCACAGGCGTCCACCACCTCTAGACAGGGCCGTGAGGATGAAGATGTAATGAGAGCCTGTGAGGGCTTTGTGCTTCCTGGAAGAAAGATGGCACTGTGAGGTTTTATTATCTACCTACTCTGCTTTTTACTGGTCCATCTCCCTTCTGTTTTTCCTTTTGGGGGATCAGTGTCAAGTTTATTAGGTATTAATTTCCGAAAAGGCCTTCTTGCACCTCAGAGCAGGGTTTTATTTGGTGCCTCGGAGAATTTTTTTCCCATAACCCGGACCCTCTAAGGATTCCTCTTGGTCAGGGTGAAAGAGGTCTGTGTGTGTTCAGCTAGTCAGTTCAGCTCAGTTTAACAAATATTTATGGAGCATTCACGAACACATACCTAGCCTTGAGAGGCAGGGCAGGACCAGAAACAGCGGGGAAGGTTACGAACTTTGGAGCCAGGCCACAGGGGGTGAGTTCTCACTCCACAGTTCCACGTATGTCCTAGGAGAGCCTCGGCCACCTCTTGGAATCTCTGTTTTGCTACTTGTAAAATGGAGAAAATCCCATCCATCTCACAGGCGAAGTCATAAAAAGGTATAGATCTCCTAGTGAGTAGTGGGTGGGTGATCAGTAATTCCCCTCTTCAGGATCCGGCCTCTGGAGACGTGGGGAGAGGAGAAGCCGCTGTCCTCCATCCTGTTTCTCCTCCCTGAGGCCCTCTGTCTAGTCCTCGTTCATCCATTTTAGAAAGAAAGGTCAGCTGGTTAAACCAGAGGTTCTGGAACTTTCTCACCTCAGTTTCCCCCAGCTCTCCTGGGCAACCTACTTCCTCCATACATTCCCTCCTTCCCCCAAATACCTCCAAGGACTCCACAGTACTACTCCCCTCCACCCTCTCTCCAAACCCATCCCCAAGAGGGAGGAGAACAGAACCTTCCCAGTCTTTTGAGAAAGAGAACACAGTGGAGATGACTTTGCTCTGTTGCACACCCTTCAGAAAAGACCAAACTGTGGGCTCCTTGAAGCGCTAGTCCTCCAAAGGCGAGCTCCAGTCAGGAGGGAGGCGATGCGAGGCCAGGCAGGGTGGGCTGGGCTGTCCCAGAGGGACCAGTCGAGGCAGGACCAACACAGGTGCCCTCAGCCCGGATCCAGCCTAGAAGATGCCCCGAGAACGTTCCCTGGCAGACACCGCCGTCCAGCCTGAGAGAAGCGCGGTAAAGGTGTCCACATAGGGCCCTGTGCCTCCCTGAAGGAGGCTTTTTGCTGTTTCTCCGTTGCCAGGGAGGAGAGCAGATGCAAGGAAACCCTCGAATAGGCACCGCAGAGGTCAATACACTTTAAATTAAGCTTCTGATGCTTACAAGGGGCCAGGCTTCCCACAAATCCCCCAATGCACAGAGCTTTGAGGTGGCGTGTTCAGTCTGTTTGTTCTTTTAGAAGTATGCCTGGGAAGCCAGCAGTTATTTGTTTCCGAAAGGTAGGAGCTCATCAGGTGGGTGGTCTCTGCATTTTCTGTGTGCTTTGATTCCCTTCCTCTTCTTTTCAGGACCACTGAGGGGTGTACTTTCCCCTCTCCCGGCAGTGCTCAGGGGGTTTGGCTGCACAGTGCCTCCGTGCTGGGTTTTCCCACAGGCCCCTGCAAAGGCAGCCGGGTTGTCTCCAGAAAGCCCTGGGCGGCCCCGTGGAGGGAGCGGGGCTGCAGCTGTGCCCCACCCCCCCTTCTGCAGCAGGCTTTGATCAGGTTTTGTGGGGCTGCATGCAGCCTGACCTCCCATCTCCAGCGTCTCTCAGGTGGAAAGTTCTGTTCAGCCTGTCTGTGGCTTCAAAGGCTCTCCCTCCTTCGGGCTGGGACGAGACTGATAATGGTTCTCATTTTGTTGTCGTGTGATCTCCCAGCAGCCCCCATCTTTCCATTGACAGGCTTCTGCTTGTTTGCTTGGGCTGCTCTGGCCGAACTCAAACCACCTTTCTGGTTGAGGAAGCACATTGATACCCTCTCCCGCTGAGGCTCTTCTGATGGCTCAGACGTGGCCTCCAGCCCAGACAAAGGTGACCGGGCCGCTGCAGCAGGCACCTGGTGAATCAGGCTCTGGGCATCAGGGCAGGGCAGGTGTCTGAGGGGCAAAGGACTCCCTGAGCCTGCGAGTCTGTGAGCAGGAACCCTCAGCTCCGCCCTCCCTGCCTCTGTAGTCGGGGGCTGAAGGAAGGCGATGCTTTCTGCTCCAGTTCCCCACAGGAATCCAGCCATGGGGCCTGACGGCGCGCACCGCCCCATGAACCTGGGCAGAGCAGAGGAAAGGCCACAAATCCTGAAGCTGACTATGTTTCCCGAGAGCTTGAGCTATTCACTCTCTTGAGCCATAGGCACTAGGCCAGCCAAACTCGGGAAGTTCCTTTTCTGGCCTATTATTTCCAAGGGTTATGGCCTTACAGCCTCAGTTCTCAGCCCAAGGGGTAAACAACAGCTAATGTGGCCACTCCAGGGCCCTCTTCCGGCTCCCACCCCACGCCACCGCTGACCCTGGACTCGGACCTCCCAGCGCTCTGACCGGGGTGAAAGGACCAGGGCTGGACGACCACGGCGGCCGTCAGTGGGTTCCGACGGGGTTGCTGCCTCAGAGACGGCCATGCGTCTCACCACGCGGATGGGGTTAGGCTGCACACTGCCCTTCGGTTTCCTCATATTTAACGTGAGGGTGGCCAAGGGCAACAGGAGCGGTCAGGAGAGCATCCTTCTTCCCCAGCCTGATAGCACAGGGCTCTTCCTTCCTTTTGATCGTACTCAAAACAACTCCTGCAATAGAACAATGAGGCCGGGAGGAGGCCAGAAGGAATTTATTATGCTGCTGCCCTGTGGCTCAGCCTTGCCTGACTTTATCTCGCACAGAGGTCTGCACAGGAGGAAATCTGGCAGGTCCTTGGGTTGTCTCCGTGCTCCAGCTCTCCCTCCAACAAAGAGCGCTGGAAGGACAGGGAAGCAGCTGCCGTGTTAGCCACGGCCCGGCCTAAGCCACAGCCAGAGGGGGATCAGCCTAGATCTCCTAAAACTCTGATGCGGACGCTGTGAAAGGCACAGGGACTCCTGATGCATGGAGCCTGCCCGAGTCCCGCCAGGCAAGAGGGGGCCCCAGATGTGCCGGGCTGCTCAGGACAGGCCTTTCTAGAGCCCATCTCTCAGCTGGTTTCCTCTCTTCTTGGTCCTGGCTGGGGAAAGAGCTAAGCAGATGTGTCCCCTGTGTGTGGACTGTCCAGTTTCTCACTCGGCACAGGCCACTCGGTTCGGGGTTTCATCTCTTCCTCTAACAAGGCGAGAGAGGAGAAAGGCTTGGGGCCTTGGGGCCCAGAGGACCAAGATCGGTCTCAGTTGTGGCCGTATCTCCCCCGAATGTGGATATTTTGCCATCACTCTGCTGTTAACAGGGTCTAACCAGGTTCTCTCAGCAAACTTAATCTCAGTCATCCATCACCCAACTGTAATGCCAGTGCTGCTAATATTCAGAAAATAAACAAATCCCCTTTCATCATCCAGCTGGGTGCTGTGGGATGCTGTGGGACTCTGGACCCAATGTCTTTGTGGGGCTTGAGCCTTATTGTAATGCTGCGGATCGAGCATAGGTAGACCTGGGCTCATTTGCTGAATGACCTTGAACAGGCTATATGACCTCTCAGAACCTCAGTTTCCTCATCTGTAAGATGGGGATGTGAATACTAACCTTGTAGAATTATTTTGAGGATCAAACAAGATAATGTATGTAAACATATCTAGTATATGTTAGACTCTCTAGAAGGAGTGTGGTCATTACTACTACCACCATTTCAAACAGGTGGGAGTGTCTGATCTGATCTTCTTGAATCCTGAGTAGCCTCCTTGAGTGAGCCACGAGCCCCACGCTCAGTCATAAGGAGCAAGTATGTGAGGAAAACAAGAGGAAACAGACCCGCAGCACACAGTTAATGAAGTCCACCGCAGACACCAACAGCAAATCCAGGACTGAACTTGGTTTTCCAGACCTCTAGACTCTCCCACTCTCCAGTCCCTACCTCTCTCTGGGCATCTCCACTGTATTAGATTCCCAGGGCTGCCACACCAAATGATCACAAGCCTGGTGGCTTCAACAACAGAAATTTAGGACTTCCCTGGTGGTGCAGTGGTTGGGCACCCGCCTGCCAATGCAGGGGACATGGGTTCGAGCCCTGGTCCGGGAAGATCCCACATGCTGCGAAGCAACTAAGCCTGTGAGCCACAACTACTGAGCCTGAGTGCCACAACTACTGAAGCCCGTGCGCCTAGAGCCTGTGCTCTGCAACAAGAGAAGCCACCGCAATGAGAAGCCCGCGCACCGCAACAAAGAGTAGCCCCCGCTCACCGGAACTAGAGAAAGCCTGCACGCAGCAACAAAGACCCAACACAGCCAAAAATAAATAAATAAATAAAATTTTAAAAATTTCTTAAAAAAACAACAGAAATTCATTCTTTCACAGTTCTGGAGGCCAGAAGTCCAAAATCAAGGGGTCGGCAGGGGTCTGCTCCCCTCAGGGGAGGGTATGTCCTTGCCTCTGCCAGCTTCTGGTGGCTCCAGGTGTTCCTTGGCTTATGGCAGCATCACTCCAGTCTCTGCCTCTATGTTCACATGGCTTTCTCTTCTTCATGTCTCTCTCTGTGTGTCTCTTATAAAGACACTTCTCATCAGATTTAGAGCCCACCTAGGTAATCTGGGATGATCTCATCTCAAGATCTTTAACTTAATTACATCTGCAAAGACCCTTTTCCCAAAGGTCACATTCACGGGTTCCAGGGATTAGGATGTGGACATATCTTTTGGGGCAGGGGCACCATTTAGCCCACCACACCCACTAACCCTGCAAAATGTCCTGTTGGATTGTGACTAAAAAATTAAGAGATCTCACCTGTGGCTGGGGAGGAGGCTCACTCCTCTCCAGGCTGACATCACCAGTTCCCCATTTGACCCCAAAAAGGGAGTGTGGTCCATCTTTGAAAGATAATCTGGCCGTTCATTCTTTATTTACTGGCAGGTAGCGAGGACAAGTTCCACCTGCCCTGTGAAAAACTGAGACCAACTCCCACACGGCGTCCAGTGGCAGAGCTCAATTCAGACCTGAGTCCTGGGGTCTCCTGTTCCAAGCACATTGCGCCTCTGAGGCTTATGAGTGAGCTGTGAAGACCTACTTCCAAATGGTGTGATGAGTCTCCTTCCTGCCAAGTCTCAGGAAGCACTAATTCTCCCAGTGCTCAGGCCCTTCCGCTTCTCTTCTCCTTGCCATCCTGCCAAGGCCCCGCGCTCACAGAGAACACCTAGGAGACTCCCTTCCTCTCTTTTCTCAGAGGCCTCCTCTGGCCCTACTCCCCGACCCCTCTTCTCCATTTCCTCTTTCGGACCCTTCTTCAGCCATGAAGATCTGTGCCTAATAGAAAGGGTGCCGTCCCAGGTGTTCCCCAGCCTTCTCAGGAAGGCCTTCCCCCCCTAGATGGCTGAGACCTCAGCTGCCAGACTGTGAGAGAAGATTATAACTCTAGAGTACTTTTTATTCTTCCAATCAAATAATACTGATATGTAGATTTAACACAGGCCTTGGTTCCTTCTAGGTGGCTTCCAGAAAGAAATCAGTTCTGTGCCCTTTCCCTCTGAAGAGTCTAATTCAGCAGGGCTCTGTTGATGGCCTTCCTTTCTTCTCAACAGCTACTATTAATAACTCTGCTTTTGCAGCTCTCTCTTTCAAGGTATTCCCCCTATTTCTGGCTTGCAGATGTTGACGAGTGGCATGTGTAACATTCAGCATTCACAAATGTGGGAGCTCTAAAACGCTGGATCACAAGCTAACAGAGTCCCACATGTTTACTGGCATCTGGTCAAGGGTGGAAAAGTCACTGCGACCCTACGGTCTTGAGAATAAAGTAGGAGTGAAGACAAACTGGAAAGAAGTGAAAAGAAGCCATGGTAGACAATGAAATTCTTCAGTGTGTTCCTTGTTTAGCTAAGGATAGCACGGCAAGGAGCCAGGTAAAGTCCATTACTTTCCGAACCATCCTTCAACTTGTCTACCAAGGGCTCCACTTTCTCCGCTTTCCCTGTCCACAGGTTTGTACAGAATTTATATCTTCACATATAGACTGTGAGTTCTGTGTACACCGAAAATGGCCCTTTAGACCTGGAAGGGCCTCGTACCACTTTAGAATGTGACTCCCAGAAGAATGAAATCTGACCTGTGCCCTTCCATTGCTGGTGGGAATGTAAAATGGTTCAGCCACTGTGGAAAACAGTGTGGCAGTTCCTCAAAAAGTTAGACATAGAATTACTATATGATCCAGCAATTCTACTTCTACGTATATACCCCAAAGAATTGAAAACAGGCATTCACATAAATACATGTACACACAAATTCATACCACCACTATTCACAATAGCCAAAAGGTAGAAACAGCCCAAATGTCCATCAGTGGATGAATGGATAAACAAAAGGTGGTATATCCATACAATGGAATATTACACGGCCATAAAAAGAAATGAAGTACTGATACATGTTACAATGTGGATGAACCTAAAAAACATGCTAGTGAAAGAAGCCAGCCACAAAAGGTCATGTACTATATGATTCTATTTATATAAAATATCTGGAATAGGTATATCCAGAGAGACAGAACACAGACTGGGGTCTTCTAGGATCTGAGAAGAAGGGTGATTGGGGAGCACTGCCTAATGGGTATGGGGTTTCCTTTCAGGGTGATGAAACGGTTTTGGAACTAGAAAGAGGTGGTGCTTGCACACAACATTGTGAATGTTCTAATTGCCACTTAATTGTTCACTTTAAAATGGTTATATTATGTTAATTTCACCTTGATAAAAATTTAAAATGTGGGAAAAAAGAGAGTAAAAAAAACTCAAGGCTGACCTTTGTGTTCCAGGCACACACCCCAACCCCTGCTCTCATGCTCAATTAACATTTCCTTCCTGGGCAGACCTGTGTGCCCATTTTCAGTGCCAGGGCACCCAATCGGCTTACGGTGCAGATTACCATCAGGCTTGCCCTTGATCCCACTTCTCAGACACATCCTCTAAAATTCCATGACTAAAGCTGAATCTACACAGTAGCAACCAAACGTTCTGGCAGAGAACAATGGGTGCGGGTGAGAACACCTTAATAGCCAGGCTCTTGTTTCCCAATATTTGGGTATTGTGGTGGTAAAATGGATTTTCTAAGCAAGACGAATGGGCTTGTGTATTTCTCTGTCTTTAAGAATTTCTACAGGCTGCAAAGAAGAAAAAGAACACAAATGGCAAGACAGCGAGAAAAACACGTTTAAGGCCTGCATAAAGCCCGTCCAGGACTCTCTTTAAAGCTCTTGTTTGTTGAAATTATGAAGGTAGAAAGTTCATGCTATTATATTTGCTCCAACTTTGAGAAATACAAAGAGACCTTTTAGTTTTGTGCTTCCAGGACAGAGGCGATTTGGGACTTAGAGGAGAAAAATGCCTATAAGGAGAACTGGGGACTTCTCCATGTTAACTGGGGCAGAAAGTTGTAAGTCTGATGACTGAACTGTCATTCATTCATGCCCCCACTCACTCACTCACTCACTCACTCACTCACTCACTCACTCAGCATGGGCCTGCCCTGCGCCAGCAGGCAATGGGTTGGCCACTGGCTGGAGCGGCCAGAGGAGACCCAGTCCCTGGCCTTGCTGCATTTGCAGCTCAGTGAGAAAGTGGGGTGGGCATATTGGGAATGTCATGCGCACATTACAAGTGCTCAAAGACAGAGGGCCATGGGAGCACCGGGAGTGACTGCCTGAGGTGATGGGAAAGGCCTCCCAGAGTTGGTGACATCTAAGCCCAGAGTTGAAGAAGACTGAAACAGGGGACGAGCATTTCAGGCAGGTAAGCACAGCAGCCGCATTGGCCCAAAGCCATGAAAACTGGTGCCTTATCTGGGGAGCATGGCATTTGGAAGGCTGGGGAGGGCTGCAGAGAGGAGGGGAGGCCGTCCAGGCAGGTCGAGGGGAAGCTGTCAGGGCCAGGCTGGGAAGAGCCTTGCATTCGACCTAATTCTTTCTGCTGACTTTTTCCTTATTGTAAGAACAACAGCCAAATATTTATCATAAATTATTCCCTTTAATCCTCTCAATAGCCCCTTTATACAGGTGAAGACAGTGAGTCTCAAAAAGTTTAAGCGATTACCCCAAAGATGGCCGCACACATCACCGGGATGTATAAAGTATAGGGATATGCCCAGCATGGCTGAGCGGTTACCTCTGGAGAGGTGGGGAAGAGGATGGGTTCAGAGAGGGCATTGGAGGCTCTAACTGCATCCGTAATCTTTCATTTCTTAAGCTGGGTGTGGGTCAAGGTTGCTTCTTATGCCTTTTTTGTATGTGTGAAATTTTCCTAATGACTTTTCAAGCCACTGGACCAGTGCATTGGGGTAGCATCTCTGTTGGAAAGCTTGCAGTGCATGGAGGCTGAGGAGGTCTTGGAAGCACTAGAGCTGCCCTTTAATGTTCCAATGCCTGCTGAGCTTCCCACTGTGTGGCATGTAAGTTGCTATGTTTTTATTCCCTTTGCCAAGGTCTCAGTGGCAACACTTGTACAGAAAAAAGAAGGACAGGGAGGCTTGACCCTCCTGGCTGTTGGGCAGATGGTTACTGGAACTGAATGTTTCCCAACTAGGGATGCAGAAGGCGAGAGGAATGAGTCCAAGCTCCATTTTGTGTCCTCAGGGACAGTTTACATGCTGCTTGATGGTCGTGCTCTGCGTTCTTTTTCAAGTGAATTTCCCTTCAGTTACACTGTTTGCTTTTCCTGTCAGAGCATCCTGCCCCTTCCAACCAGCAGACCCAAGGAGGAGACCCAGCCCCTGCCTTCCTGGTGTGCACAGCTTAAAACAAGAGCCCTCTGCCCATCGGACATCCTTACCATTTCCAGCTATTGAGTGTAATCAGGTGTGCCAGGATCTGATTTCAAAGCCCAAAGCAAACGGACTCAGAGGAATCCTCTCTCCCTATTGCTCCAGTGGGAGACAAAGGAGACTGAACAAACAGGATGTGCTGAGAGCTGCACAGAGCACGGCCCCAGCAAGATGGGCGGGCGGGATGCAGGGCTGGACTAGATGGCCTGTGAGCCGGGGCACTGGCATGTGTGGTAAATCGTGCCCAGGAGAAACAAGAAGCAGGACAAGAGGAACAGACACACTGATTCATCTGACAGCCTCTCTGGATGGTTCTTGATAGTTACTCTCTTTCAGGGTCTAGGGAGTTATATAGAATCCCTGCCCTACTGGAAGATCCTGACTCTGGCCATTCACCTTACAGAGAATGTTGATATTTTAGAAATTAGAGAGAACTCGCCATGCCCTGTTGGGCAGGAGAGGAGTGGAACTCAGGGCTCCACGGCAAGTCAGGACTGATGTGGGCTGCAAGTGGGGAAGCCCCACTGGGTGCAGCCCAGCGTTTGGGTCCTGGTGAATCCATTTGTTTCTGTCCCTGTTTCTCTCTTTTATCCCAGACTCTGATTGCTGGGCTTGGTAACTTACCTCTAGTAAACTCTCTCAATCATTAACTTGAAAAAGAGTCCAAAATCATTTCAAAGAACAGGATATGGGCCCAGGGAAAATTTCAGTACTTCCTCCTCCCCTTCCCACTGTCTACATTTTTATATGGGAGAAGTCAGAGATTAAAATAAACGTTCATCAAGTCCAAGGGTAGGAAGCAACTTACACTGGGAGAAAGGAGGTGCCCCTGGGGGTAGACTGACCCCCTCCCCAATGGCAGAACCTAGTATCTGCCTCCAGTGCACCATCTTTCAGAAGTACCATCACTGGTGGTTTCAGTGAGGGGTGCTTAGAATATTGCCTACAGGCACTCCTGGTTCTGACAGTTACTGGGGGATGCACCTGGCATTTTGTGGATGAGGCAGGAAGGACAAATGTCCTCCAGGACACAGGACAGTCCCACACAATTGAAGAACTACTCTAGCCTTTTTTCTAAGAGCTGGCATGGCTAAGAAAGAAAAACCCAGCTAAGAATGGGGATGTGGAAAGCACAGTGAACATGCTAGTTACAAATAATTTCTGTTTATGTAAAGAGATGACATGATTGGAGCTTTACCTTAGTGTTGCCACAGTGGAAACTGAGTGTGGGGTCCTTGGGGGAATTCTAGCTGCATCAGATGGACTAACTAGGGCTGTGTTTTTGAAGGGGGCAGGGGGAAACCAGCAGATACCATCCAGATTTTTCTTAAAGGGAGAGACATGAAATCCATCACTCTACTTGTAAGCAAATGACCCTCAAAAAGAATTTGAATTCTAGAGAGATTCTGAGCACAAGCTTGCAATGTCTTTCAGAACCTGACTTATGATTCAAGATGAACCACTGCTAGCTCTGGGGTTACCCAGCCAGGGAGGGTGGGAAAGGCAGGCCCATTAATCAGCAGGTGGCAGGAGACCCCTCCAGGTGAGCCAACTGTACAAAGGGAGGACATGAACCCAGATGGAGAAGAGAAAGCCGAGAAGGAAAGAAATACCTCTCCCCTCATCTCCTGGTGTGGCCACGAGACAGATCTGCTTGAGGGGAGCCTGGAGGGATGGTCTAACCCGAATTCTCTCTCAGAACCAGTGTGACTGGAGCTTGTCTAAGGAGAACTGAAACCCTTGCTCTGCCACTCACTAGTTGTATGACCTGAAGCAAGCTACCTAATCCTGAACCTCGGTCCCTCACTTGGAAAATGGGGTTAATAGTACCTGCCCCAGAGGGTTGTTAGGGAAATAAGTGAGCATTTATTGAGCACCTTATATGTGCCAGGCCTGGTATGAGGTACCATAGTGACAGTGGTGAGAGGGCTGACAGTTTTGTGAGATCACTTACACAGCGAGCTGAGCGCAGACACTGCCCAGCACACGGTAGGTACTCAACAAACGTCCTTAAAAATTTGTTTTCCAGTCACACAGTTATGCCGTGTGAAACAAAGGAAGGATAGACAGGTAAGGCTTGGCTGAGTGGTGAAGGTTAAGCTTAGACCTGAATGACAGCAAAGATCCAGTCCTGGGATCCTTGTCTCCCCGCTGCCCCCCAATCCCTTTATAACCTCTACCAACCCGGCACCTGCTCGTACCAACCCCTGTGCCAGGCCTTTGGACTTGACATTACATGGCGCTTTGTATCTTCAACGCTGGTTTTACATAGGAGGGAATGTCAGTAGTTTTCAAACCTCCTCGTCAGAGCAAGAGTTATTCCATGGAGAGCCTGCAGGGATGGTGGAGGAGATTTTGAGGTCATAGTCCCTTCAACTGGAGCAGCCCTTCTTGGTCTGTTTTATATTCTGGACCTCTAAGAAAGATCCACCTATATATTGAGGGTCCTTAATGTGCCTGACACTGCTCAAGGTGCTTAGGACACATCAGTGAAAAATCAAAGATGCCTGCCCTCCAGGGCTTATATTGTAGCAAGGAAGACACACACAACGAATGGTAAACATAATGAGTTATTTATTATGTTGCT
Organism: Balaenoptera physalus; assembly: GCF_965194825.1. Classification (NCBI taxonomy): domain Eukaryota; kingdom Metazoa; phylum Chordata; class Mammalia; order Artiodactyla; family Balaenopteridae; genus Balaenoptera; species Balaenoptera physalus. The sequence continues at coordinate 33,750,575 of NC_138883.1, forward strand.
TGGTGATGAGTGCTTTGGGAAAGTCAAAGTAGAGCAGGATGGAGGTAAGGAGAGTGGGCTGCAATTTAAACTGGGTAGGTCTCATGGAGAAGATGACATTTTAGCAAAAACTCAGCAGTGGGGGAGTCATGCCAATATCTGGGGAAGGAGGTGTGGGCTTCAGCTACGGGACTGTCTGGGGAAGAAGCATTCCAACAAAGCGTTCTGAGGTGCAAAGGCCCTGAGGGGAGGAAGAGCACGGAGACCCAGGTGGCTGCAGCAGGTGAGCAAGGCGGGGGGCGGGGGGGGAACCACGAGATGGGACAGCACGTGGGGCTTTAAGGACAGGCGAGGGACTTTGCTTTCAGTCTGAGTGAAAAGGGAGTCACTTCAGAGTTTTGAGCAGAGGAATAGCACGATCTGATTTGTGTTAAAGCTGGAGAACAGGTCAATGTAGTAACCCAGGTTCAGACTGCAGTGAAGGTTGGAAAACCATCCGTTCACCAACATGGTCACCCTCATGGGTCCCTTGGGCTGAAGACTGGACAGATTATTTCTGTTCCCATTTTACACACTGGGAAATTGTGACTCAGGGAGGTCACAGGGGTTCGCTGAGGTCACAGAGCTGGAAGGTGGCAGTCTGGAAATTGAAGTCCTATAGCCTCCTCTGAGTTGGTCTCGGCGGATTGCTGGGTACCAGGATCTGTCTGCTCCATGGTGTCCACGTGGCTCTCTTGTATCCTTGACGACTCTTTTGACGCAGGGAAAAGACCATCTGGGACTACAGTAGTCCTCTCTAATCTGCGGGGGATGTGTTTCAAGACCCCCAGTGCCTGAACCATGGATAGTACTGAACTCTATATATAGCATACTTTTTCTTTCCTCATTAAGTTGAGAGCTTTCACCTTTTCGCTCGAAGGAAGCAATTTACGGCTCCTCTTTGGCACATCCAAATTGCCAGCATCACTACTCTTCCACTTTGGGGCCATTATTAAGTAAAATAAGGGTCACATGTACACAAGCACGGTGATACAGTCAATCTGATAACCCCGAAGGTTACTAAGAGACTAATGGGCAGGTAGTGTATACTGCATAGATACGCTGGACAAAGGGATGATTCACGTCCAAGGCCGGATGGAGCTGGACAGTGCAAGTTTTCATCATGCTACTCAGAGCGGCGTGCAATTAAAAACTTATGAACTGTTTATTTCTGGAATTTTCCTTTTAATATTTTCTGGCCATGGTTGACCGTGGGTAGCTGAAACCATAGAATGTGAAACCACGGATAAGGGGGGACTACTGTATCTTGCTTTTCAAAATTAGCATTTTACTTAAGTTACACATTGAAAAAACCCAGTTTTCCCATAGGCTTTCAAGTTTACCTTACAAATCTTACTTTATTCTCTTAGAAATCGTAGATGCACAATAAAAGCCTGTGGGTGATGTCCTCACGTTTCAAAGATCCTTTCTTGCCTGATGCCTCAACAATGCACCCAACATATTCCACCTAGTACATCCCACTTCGTACATCCTGCAGTAAATCACACCAGAAAGGAAGAGGCGGACCTGCTGGCGGCCTGGGGTGAAGGTGTCACTGGGCCAGATGGGACCGATGATGGGGGGTGGGGTCGGGGGGTGCTAGGGGGTCCAGGCCCAGAGGGCCGACTTCCCGCCAGGCCCTGTGCTGCTGAGCAGGGCACCACAGGCAGGAGATTCAAGAGGCAACTGAATGAAGGAAGAACAGGGAAATGTTTTCCCTTCCCCTATTCCCTATCTCCCTTCTTATCCTGCCTCTGGAGAAATATTTGTGAGGGCAGAGGGGCAGGCTGATTTTGCTTCTACCATGTCGATTAACAGAGGCTCACGGGGCAGCTTTGCAGCCAAGGGCCCTCCGGTCCCTCTCCCTTTCAGTCTACCAACCGCCTCCATAGTCTATCTGGGTTCCTCTAACTCTTCTCCTCGCCCCTCTGCCTCTCAGGACTCCAGTCCTCCCCTCCCTCTTCCTCCCCTCCCCTCCGTTCTTTGGGCCTCTGAGCTCTCAGCCCCTCCCCCCTCCACGTTTCCCTCCAAACCCCGCGCTCTTTGTTGCTGCATTCAAGGTTCTCAATACAGTAAAGCTTTGATGATTTGCCTCAACTGAGGAGGAATGTCAGCTTAAATTAATGAAGGGTCTGAATAATAGAATTTTAAAGCAAAGTTCAGTTGCTTTCACGTTGTAAAGCATCCTTTCCAGGGTAGAAGCCTTTGCATTTACATGCAGTAAGAGCTAGCGCTGAGAAATGGGGCAATATGTCTTAGACACCCCTTTAAATGCTTCAACAGAAAAGAGCCCTTTATAATTGGCATATACTTTCTTTGACTCTGAGTGTTTCTGCTCCTCAAATCTTTCATTTTTAGTGACCAACGTTTCTTTTTATTACCGTGATTTTACTGGGCTTCTCACAGATCCACAGTTTCATTTCCTGAATTCTTTATGACAGAGACATTTCCACGTTGAAAGTCTCTTTAGACATTCTTAATTTTCAATTACACGAGCAATACGTGAATATGTTCATGTATAAAACCTTAAAAATAACAAAAAAATAATAAAACCTTAAAATAACAGTAAATGCAAACCTTATAAATAATAAAATAATTTCTGTGTTTCGGCTTATAATGCCACTTTCCTTACGTTGGTGCTAATGTATCATCTATAACAAGCTATCCCGCACAAAACCCCCTTCTTTGGGGCCCTATCTAAAAGGGAACCACCTACATCTGACTGGGTCTTACTTGCCCTATTTCCTTACTGCCTCTCTGCCACATTCCATTCCCACGTCTCTGCCAAGAATACTCACCAAGATGAATGTTAACAATTATTAAATCTAGATAAGGGTACTTGGGTGTTCATGATACTGTTTCCTCAACTCTTCTGAATGTTTAAAAATTTCATAAGAAAATAAGAAAAACTCACCAAATTCTAAGAACAGCAATACGGCCAAGTGACCTTTGGAAGAAAAGAGGACCAGTTCTAGTCGCCACTGTCTTCCTTCTTCTAGGGATTCCCATGCCTGCATTGGGCAAGGCTGAGCCTCATTTATAGGTATAGTAACGAAGGTAATGCATGGTGTATTTCTTAGCAATGTGCACACTTTTGTAAGCCCTTTCATGCATATTCCTTTCCTTTGGGGTATAGGTAAGGCAAATGTTGTCCCCATTTTACAGATGAGGCAACCAAGAGGTTTCGTGATACTGCCTAATAATACTGGCTCACTTATTACTTTCTTACTAGGCAGCAGGCACTCTTCTAGGCATCGACGTGTATTAACTAATTTCGTCCTTATAACAACTCTGAGTTACATGTATAACTTTCCCAAGATTACAAAGCTAGTAAGTAGTGGGCTGGAATATGAACCTGGCAATGTACTCATGACCCCAAGTTTTAAACACCTACATCCTCATGCGATGACATTACAGATGTCTTTCTAGTATTCCAAGAGTGGAAATCTGGCAGCCTCCAGGGTTCATTCAGACTGTAAATGTGCTTATTTGGCCTCCACAGTATTTTATAATTGTTGAATTAGTTTCCATAATTTAAAGATTTATTTAAAGAAAAATTTCATCTGAAAATCCAGATTTCTGGCTTCCCTTGAAAAATCAGAAGTTCTGGCAACACTAGGCTGGCATCCCACATAGTAACAATGGGCTGGAGCTGGGTATGTGCTGCCCCTTTGGACAGGGCACACTCTTTCCACGTTGTCACAGTCCCAACTACTCCCAATTATTGCACCTGGCCTCTTTTCGCAACTCTGTTACCTGTTTAGCGTGAGCATTTGAGTTTGCAACCCCTCCCTGTAAAAAACTACAACTCCAAAGAAGTATAAGTTAATATGTGCCCTGGTGCTATCAACACACTACCTAAGTCATTTATTCATCCATCCGTCTATCCATCCAACCATCCCTTCATGGATCTATCCATCCATCTGTCTTTTTACTCTGTCTCAGGTGCCCCAACCTAGCTTGGCCATTCTCAAACTGACAGCACAGAGTCACACCTGCCATTTCTTGACCAATATCTACTTTTCTCTCATTCAGTATTAGAAGGGTAGCATCAGAGGAGGGAAGATGATCTGTTGAGGGAAACAGCATTATGGCAGGTGTTATGGACTGAATTGTATCCCCGCCCCCAAATTCATATGTTGAAGCCCTTATCCCCACTATGATGATATATGGAGATAGGGCCTTTAAAAGGAAGTAATTAAGGTTAAAGGAGGTCAGAAGAGCAGGACCCTCATCCAATAAGACTGGTGTCCTTACAAGAAGAGGAAGAGACACTAGGAGTGCACACAAAGGAAAGGCCATGTGAAGACACAGCGAGAAGGCATCCATCTGCAAACCAAGGACAGAGGTCTCAGGAGAAACCAAAGCTGCCGGCACCTTGATCTTGGACTTCTATCTTCCAGAACTGGGAGAAAATAAAGTTCTGTTGTTTAAGCTCTTCTATGGTATTCTGTTATGGTAGCTTTAGCAGATGCACACAGCAGGGGATTGTTTTCCATGTGGCCCCTGCCCACCCTTTCCACCTCCCCAGCCCCTGGCCCGTTTCCTTGGCACAGGTAATCACCTAACACCTAAGGGCATCTGGATTAGTTACTAAGAGAAGTGGCCAGCAATCCCAGTTAAGAAGGCCTATTATTTCTCCAGGGGTGTGAACCCCACCAACAGACAGGCTGGGAGGGTAGGGAAAGGGCTGGGAAGACGCCACTAAAGAATTCTACCAGTGGGATGTACTCAGGACATTTTGCTAAACCTGAAATGTGGGAGATGTTGCCTGACATTCACAGCATAAGGAGCCTTTGGAGTTGAGACGTGGGCATGAAAAGTATTAGCAAAACTCAAGTTGGCTCAAGGAACATTAAGAGTTACTGGTCCATCCAGCTAGGTGCTTGAATTTAGCAAGCTGTTTTTGTCTGGAGAGTCTGAGTTCAGGTTAAACAGACTGATTGTCAGAATAATTACTGCAGAATTGGCTTCATCTTAAGCCTGCCTATGGGTTTCCGCCAGGTGTTCTAGTTAGAGAGGCTTATGTTATTAACACAAAGATAGGTGGTTGCTGATTAACCCCAGAGGGGCCTAGAGAACTGGGAGAAAGCCAGCCTGGCTTCTGCTCCATCTTTGCATCAACTTTCAAGCTATTAGAGTGGTAATGACTGTGGAAGGGGGATGGTTGCGTTGGAGAGAGAGGTTGGACAAACCCCAGATTGGTTCTCAGATCCCAGGGGACAGCCAATGGCAATAGGCTTCAACCCCAGACCGTAAATGAAATGAGCAGAGATCTGGAAGTGATCCAGAGGAACTGGCTCTAGAATCCCACAGCAGCAGGTTTAGAAGCACCATTGGAACCACCTTCTCTGCCATCTTAGGTTCCTAGGGAAACTCGGTAATTTTAGTCAGTAGATAAAAGTGTCAGTCATAGGACAAGGTTTGACCAATGATTTAATCAACAGTGACACACTCAGAGCTCAGGAAAGAGCAGGAAAATACAGGGTTGTTTAGATTTCCCTTTAATGAATTTCTAGCCTCATGTCCACTGAGAGGAATATGGAAATACTGAAATTTGAATGTAGATGGATTGGGTCGGGTTTTTACCACCATCTGATGAGGTATACAGGCAATGGTCTTTGATGAATAAAAGGCAAAGCTCAGTATCACAATTCAATACTCCTCCTAGTTCTCTGGTTGATGTGTGAATTCAGACAAAGCACAATTTCTCTGACTCCGTTGAAATAGGGCAACACCACACGTGACCAGTCCTCCAAAACCATCACGAAGATTTGTGAAAACTGCCAATGAAGAGCTTTGTGCATCTTGGGAGGACACTACTGGCAAAGACCTTATCTAAACAGAGTCCTTCACTTGTGTTCTAAACCTTAGTTTGAAAGTAAATTGTTTGGCACTTATTATTCAAGGGTCTGGGACCAGGGCTCCCTGAGGCCTGAGGATGGGGGCTGGGGAAAGGCAAGGGTCTGAGATGGGGACTAGGAATCCCCACAGGGGTCAGAAAAAGGTCTGGGGGATTAGTGGAGCCAGAATACGTTCCCTCTCTGCTAGGTCAGGGTTCCTCAGCGGAACTTTCCCTTGCTTCTGCTGATGTCTGGTTTTGGGGAGAGGGAAATTGCTGCAAAGATTAGGAGAAAGAGCAAAGGGACTTGGTCCTGGTGGGAATGAGATTTTCTTTAGCTATGAAAGGGTTTTATTTCCATTCCTCCTTCCATATCACACCTTCCCCAGTCTTCCTTCTATTCTCAAATACATGTTAAGACCTCTTCCTTCCCACTCACTAGTCATACACCTCCATGAGTGGGTTCTTTCTTTTTTTTTAAATTAATTAATTAATTTGGTTGCGCCACGTCTCAGTTGCAGCAGGCGTGCTCCTTAGCTGTGGCTCGCGGGCTCCCCAGCTGCAGCATGTGTGCTCCTCAGCTGCAGCCAGCAGGCTCCTTAGTTGCAGCTCGCAGGCCTTAGTTGTGGCTCACCAGCTCCTTAGTTGTGGCACACGAACTCCCAGCCAGGGCATGCATGTGGGATCCAGCTCCCCAACCAGAGATTGAACCCCCGCCCCCTGCATTGGAAGCATGGAGCCCCAGCCAACTGCACCACCAGGGAAGTCCCTGTGATGGCGTACTTTAACAGGACGAGAAGTAGGATACTGGAGTCAGGGGTTGAGGGATGAGCAATAATGGGGGACCAGGCTGCGACAGGGGAGATCAGGTCTACAGTGATGAGAAGGGGAGGTAGAAGCAAGAGAGTGAATGAGTATCTGTGTAGCAATCCAGTTAAGGGTACAAAGAGCACACTACAGTTCATCATCTCACCCTCTCACGGGTCCCTTAATGCAAGCTGCCTTGCCCACATCTGCTGCTGCTTAGGCAGCCATGCTTTCGGCTCCTCCTTCAGCCCACAGCGGACTGGCTGGCTAGTGACCAATGATGTTAACTGAGACAAAACAATAAGATGAGCCTATGCCAATCATATTCTCTCTTAGGAATTCTAACTAGGAAATACCCAGGAAAAAAGCCAATGGGCTTGGAGTTGAAAGGCTGAGGTGGAGAGAGAGGAGCTCAAGAGACCAGGACGAGCCACATGCCAGCTCAAGTTTTGAATAAGCAGAACTATAGTATGTAGGGCATGTCTGCTGGGAGAGAGAGTTGCCCTGGACAGATATGCAGAGAGAAGCAGAGTCTCTAAGGTAATGAATCCCTAGGGTTGCCTTTGCTCCTCAAGGCTCTCCAATTCCAGACCACCCGTATCCTTAACAACACCTGTCCCCTTTTACCTAAGGTAACTGAGATTTTTCTCAATGGAAAGACCCAACTATAACTAACAGTTTGAACAAGTTCTGTGTAGGTAAGTTAAAATTGAATTATTATTTGAAGACATTTTCTTTGGGGAAAATGAGTAGGCTGGTTCCCTTAGCAAACATGACCTACCACCACTGTTTATTTGGAAGCATCTTGTGTACTTGAGATTAGGTTTTAGGCAGGAAATGGTGTGACCTAATTTTTCCCTTTGTTATTCTGATGTCAAGGCAGGTAAAGACTATGTTTCAGTCCTAAAGAAAGGAGATCTTGGTGTCTACAAAGAACTGGTTTGGTCTAAGAAAGGTAAGTCCTTTCTAAGTTACTAAGATTCAGGTCTACAAATCTCTCTGAGGGAAGCTTTAAAACCATGAGTTTTTACCAAGTTAAAAGGAGCAGAGAGGTGTGGCAGCCATGTTGGTTCACCAGCGAGATCTCGTGAATCATTTCTCATCTCGGATTTCAGGGCTCAGGAGGGCTAAACTGGAAGGAAAACTGAGAGCAGCTCTTGTCAATATGAGACCTCATCCATTATGTCCACAGCCTCTTGGAAATGTCCCCCAGCAAGGCTGCCATCAGCACTTGACTGAAAACACATGGAAGCAGCCCACTCAGAGCAGGAATTCATTATTGGAAGAATAATAAGGGAAAGTTTTTCTTTTTCTTCTCTTTCTGATGCTGGGAAATCTGCTTTCTGGAAAAGTCGCAGGGATTAGAGGGAATTTGAATCATGTCCGGTAACAAGGGAGGGAATGGAAGCAGAAGGGCATGTTTCCAGAAGCCATTTCACACAAAGCATGATGGTCCTGGGCAACTCAAAGTGAGCTGTTCTATCTTAGACGTATTATTGAAATCGGGCCATGGCTCCCTTTAACCCATTATCTTTTCCGAGAGTGATTAGTATCAGATAGCTTCAAGGGAAAAGCGCCCAGAGTTAATTGGTTTTCCCTGGCTACTCCTCTTTTTCAAAAGGGTCACCTGTGGACTAAAATGGGCTGCAAAACTATTTGGTCTTCAACTCTCAACACTACCCTGTAAGTCTTTGATAGATGCCCAGTAATCCAAGGGAAAGGCACAAGGTGTGGCTGTGAAAGAAGGAGACATTTGCCAGCTCCCTGGGTCTACAGTATGCAGCAGACATTACAAGTGTTTGCCAATCTCCAGTTCTCCTTCCATTCCAAATACAGACGAGGTTCCCAACTCCAAGGACGACATGACTGCTTGGTCATGAGAGAGGTGATGTGTGTCGTTTCTTAGAGGAGGCCCTTAATTGCCAATGCTCGACCCCCTTCTCATTCTTCCCCTCCTAATGGCAAGTGTGAAGTGCATGTTGATACTGAAACGAACTATTGAATCATCACATGGAGGACAGCCTCCCAGGAGGGTCTCTCAGACATGCACAGGCCTGGTTTTAAGTCACTGAGATTTCATGGGCTTGTTTGTTTAAGCAGCAAAACCAAGTCTCTCCTGACTTATGCCCGCTATTTATTGGTCATCTCTCCTCCCAGTTCTGTTTGGAGTTCTGGAGCACCTGTGCTGCATCTGAACCTCACCCTCATTGAAATTCAGAGAAGTAGGCAATGTGCTTTCTCTTGCACTTAGGATATTCATCTGAGAAGTGTGATGGACTGCTCCCTTCATTTGAGTAAAAGTAGCCTCTGGTGAATTCTGTAGTGGAATAAAGAAGGTCATTTCATAGCTGTAGGACAAGAGTGATGGTGATGATATTAAAACCAAAGCTTGGGAAAAAAATGACCCTCCCAAGTGGTTCTAAGACCACGATTTTTAGGACAGAATCTGATATTTTGCACTTCCTCTTGCCTCCATTCCCCTCTCCTCCATTACCTAATCCTCATCACCCAACTCCAGAATTCTCATTTGGCAATCCTGGTTTTGCAGGACAAACTTCTACAATCCCGTCTTTGAGCAGTAACTTTGCTCACAACATACAACTAAAAGTCACTAGGCATAGAGTTAGGCAATTCTGGGTTAACCCAGAAGTGTTCACTCCATGGGCTGATAGGGACCACACACTTCTGAATCTTCAGCAGGACTGCAGCACATCAACAGAGTAACTAGGATGCTAGTACAAGTAGGGAGACAAAAGTTGGACTTTGCGTTATATATGTATATGTACACACACACCAAGAAATTATTCATATTCAATAAAAGTAATTAACAACTCAAGATGCCTCACTAGCGTTCCATGGGTGGTACCAGTTTGGCAGATTTTCAGCTCATGAATGCCACCTGTGTCTTCTTCCGTGTGAATATTCCCTGGGGGCACCTTTCCTATGCATGTCTCCTCATTTTTAATAATGGCGAAAAGAAAAGGAGACAGTGATGGAATCTCTACCATATTCTCTTCAGTCACTTCTCCCATTGGAAGATCCAACCACCAGTATTGCTCTGATGATTCTTTTATTTGGAAAATATTCACTGAATTTCTATTACGTGTACAGTATTGTGCTGAGTACTTTAGTGAGGATGACTAAGAAAGGTTGTAATAGATACGAACAGAAATACTACAGGGGTGAGTGGGGAGAGGAAGAAGCAAGACTACCTGGGTTCAAATCCACATTCCATCACTTTCTACCAAGAGACTGAACTTTTCTTGCCTCCTTCCTCATCTGCAAAGAAGGAATGATGTGAAGTCCTACCCTGTGAACCTGTGGGGAGGATCAGATAAGCAGATGCACACACGGTGTGTGTGAGACACACAGCAGCACTGAGTATTGGCACAATGCAAAGACAGTGCTTAGGTCCTGTCCTGGCAGCATGGTTTGTGGTGAAATGCCTTGGAGTAGGAGAGCACAGGGATTGATCTGTCTGTCAATCACTGGGGGTACAGCACTGTCTTACTGTTTCCTGGGGTCAAAAAAAAAAAGGCCTCAAGTAGGAAGCCATTTAATCTTTGACATCTGAGATCGAGATATGTTTTCCTCATACCTTTCTCAGACACTCCTGAGTGCCCAGTTTAATGTGTGAACTGCTTAGCTTTTCTTTCTTGGTGGACAGTGAAAGTGCAGAGAGACTGAACTAATAGTTATGGAGAACAAAATATCTTTCTCAACTTTTGTAATAGTCCCTGGCTGTTTGAAAATAGCCAATTCATATTCAAGAATTCACAGGAAATGTACATTGAATCAGCTGCAAAAACTCAGCTTGATTTTCACAAATGTTCTATTGAAGACCACAAGCTCTCCAAAGGCACCTCACTCAGAGCGAGACAAATGACCACAGTCTGGAAACTGTATCCTCCACCTCTTCCAGGTCCATCAAAATCTTTCTCGCCCTCCAATGCCCAGCGCATTGTTTGCTCTCCAGGAATACCTTCCTTGATTCACTCCAGCTGGATAAAATGTTCCTCCTTTGGCCCTTGCAGCCTGTGGCTTGGGCGTACATCTATAATGTTAACTTTATTTTATTCTGCTTTATATTATAGTTAGGAGTACACGAGTCTTTTCCATTCCTTGTAATACACATAGCCTGTTTTTTGAGCTTTGCCTTAGCATTTCGTATGTAGTCAACAAATACTGAGTTGTTAAAGGATTCTGTCATCCAACAATTCTTCACCGATTGGGTACTTACTTTGTGCACAGCACTCTGTTGGGCATTGATAGCAGACATGAGATAGGACAAGACTTGATTCTAGCATCCAAGGCATTTAAAAACCTCTGAAGGGGAGCAGATACAAAGTGATTCTACAGAGGGCAGCTTGAGTGTCACCAACAATTTGGGTAAAAGAGGTCCCAGTGCCAAAGGCTGGGAAGATCTGATGCCTGGCTTTGAAGGGGCTGAAGCCCACAGCCTTGAAGCTTTGGTTGGAAACGTCATGGAAGAAGGAGGGGGTAGGCTGGGTGCTCTGCTAGAAACGACTGAATTATCCTATGGGTCACCAATTGATTTATTTGCTAATTGACTGGCCCAGCCTTGGGCTTTGGATCTAAAGAAATCATTTCATCCTTTATTAAATACTGCAGGAATCTCACTCTTTGTTCTGCAGGGCTCTACACAATGTACCAGTGAAACTTGAATTTACACCACAATAGGTGTACCACTAATGACCTTCCAAATGCCACTAATACCATACATGTCCCGCTTCTCAGTTGGATCCAAACCTGTCACTGAATTCTGAGCCCATCGACCTCCCTCTGACAAAAGAGCAGACCCTCATGCCCATGCCCGCCCCCAGCCTCCCCCATCTTTCCATGATTTCATTTCTGAATCAGTTACTCTTTGGAGACCCCAATTCCTTTACACCTACTCTTTTTATTTAGTGGACAATACTTCATTCGGAAATGTTCCCTCCTGTAATTACAAACCCTGTTAGTCATCCTGCTCCTCTCCCCAGGGGGATTGTGGGCTTTAATTAATTAATGTGGTTAAACCGCTTTGAGGTGCCTGGTTGAAAGGTGCTATATAAGTGCAAATTATTATTATTATGGCTGTTGCCATCCCATGGCGGCAAAGCCTACAGCCCCAAGCATCTAGAGACCCGAACAAAGGCCTCTTCATCTTCACCTTCCCTGCTAGGTCTGAGATGGCTGGCTCAATGGTAAGGAGCGGGGGGTGCAAATCTGTTACCATCTCAACAGCAATCAACTAATTAATCCCCATTATGTTGGCTTCCGTTTCCTTCTTCCAAGCAGCCCGGTCCTGTTTCATTTCACAAATCACGCCCCCATCAGCTCTAGACAAAGGTCATAGTGTCCCTATGGCCTCTGTTGGTCTAAAGGAAAAAAAAAAAAAAGAGAGAGAGAGGGAGAGAAAGAATGTTTGAAAAACCGTTGCTGTCATGAAATGCACTAACTTCTCACTAGCAGTCTAAATAAACCTCTCCTTCCGACGGCAGTCCTCTTACACACATACCCGTCTATTACCCAGGGAGCCAATGGCTTTGCAAACCTGAGACACCCAGAAACTCAGCACAGTTGTGGGTTAAGGCCCCACAGCCCTGGCTTGACTACCGATAGCTACAGACAAAAGGGGAGCCTTTCCGGGCTGGGTGGAAAGAGGTCATCCAGAGAAGCGGAAGCCCCTCTTCAGCTTCCTCTACTACCCCCCAGGTTTCCCCTGAGAAAGCCAGCTGCCATCTGTAGCCAGGAAGCCCTCACAAAGACCGGGGGGCCATGATTTAGATGTTTTGTGCTACACCTAGCACACCGCAGCCCTTAACAAACGCTCGGGGCTTCCACTACGATGGGAGCCATTGAAAGCAGCCCTGTGGGGGAGACTTGGCCTCTCGAGGGGATGCTCCTGACCAAAATGCTCCTTACAAGGTTGTGCCTCAGACCCTTTGTTAGCGGGGACGTGGGTGAGCCTCAGGGGGTCATGTCTTCATCTGCCTCCATTTATCCTCCCTATTGAGGGGCTCCTTCAGGACATTGGTCAGTCTCTGTGGGAAGTGATTTGGAGAGCAACAAAAGAACTTGGGCCCTTTGGGGGGGCCTTCAGAATTCAGTAAACATCTGGACACGGAAGGCCAGGTTCTCAAGCGGTCTAGCTGGGGAGATGTCAAAAGAGAGAAAGAGCTGTGTGTGCAATGCAAGCTTTTAGTTCTGTGGCGACATTTGTTGTCGAAAAACACAGACGCCCCAGTAGGTAGATAGGAAGATTTTTCAAAAGCTCCTCTATTTGTCAGTTTCTGTGAGTGCCGTGCACCATGTGTCAGTTCTCATGGCATGTGTGAGGAAACCGAAGTTTCACATGGCTACGGAGAAGCATGTGATGAATCTTCTGATTCTGTATGGACTCTGAATGACCCAGGGTTGCATAAGCCTGTCCTGGGGATTGTTGTTAAGCATTTCTGTTATCCTTGAGATTTGTAAAGCACTTTTTAGTCAAGGTGATTTGTTGGCTTCTCATCATGAGCACATTTTAATTGACAAAAAAAATGAAGTACCGAGGCTAAGTGATTTACACTTCATCACATGATAAACTTCAGGATCTGAACTCTTGACTCTCAATGTTCCCTTTATTGTTGAATCAATCCATTTAGAACACATTAGTCAGCATGATTCAACATTAGTCACATGGCACTAATCAGCATTCCCCAGCGTGCCCAAATCTATCCTCAAACAGCAAAAGAAACTGGCTTCTGTCAAGAGACAATGGAATGCCGTTTTCGTCAGTATTCAGGAGCTGACATCCAGTTCAAGTACCATGTCCTCTCAGGAACCTTCCTCAGTCATCCTAGATGGAATGAGTCTATTTCCTCTATCCTTTCAAATCCCATTGTTTGAACCTTGATAATAGGTGTGGCAGTTTGCTTTTGATTGCACATTTTGTTTTTGAGCTAACTAGATTGTAAGCTACTAAAAAAAAGGGACCATTTTTTTTTTTTTTTCAGCCTATCTCGTCAGAGCACCATGGTTTACAAACGATAGATGTTTGAGAAATACCTGCTTAACTGAACTCACTGAAATGGAGCTCAAGTCATATTCCAGAAAGAACTCCAAGTCCTTTTGGAAGAGGTTTTCAAAGAAAATCAACAACCTGAATTGATTTCACATCTTTTGATATTATTACCTGGGCATTTTCACAAATGCAAATTGTTAACTGTTAATTGTTAAAGATAGCTAAATGGCTTCCCAGTTCTAAAAGAGGAGCGTGGATCTAGTCTAACTACAGTCCAGGCCTTGGAATAAAGTTTTTCTCTATAACCTTATTCCAACTGACATTTTGTTCCATGGCTTTTTTTTGGTTTGTTTTTTTGGTTTTTTTGTTTTTTTAAGTGAAGACAGGAGAAAACATTTTGGAAAAAAAATGTGTTTAGTCTATGACTTTGGAACCAAATTTATACCCTGCCTTGTGCTATAAGCACTAGTAGCTCTTGTTCAAGCATCTTTCTTGAATAGTGCACAATAGCAAAACATGTACTAAGCTTTTGCTTGACAGAGATTCTGTCTTGGGAGGCGGAACAAGATTTCTGGGTGCTGATCTTTGGTGGCATTACTGACTGTGATACTCTACTCCTCTGCTCTAGACTCTGCCAAAGAAGGTCCTGATAGCATTTTAAATATATAATATTTTTTCTTTTTTTTAAGAACAGAAAAGAGTTTTATTTGAGCCAAATTGAGTACTAGGCTGGAACCCTGCTTTCCAGATAACTCTGAGAAACTGCAATATTTATGTTGCATTTCAACATTATGCAACAAGTCCAGCCCTAGGGTCTGTACTGTTGTACGCTGGGGCCTAATCTCTGCAACTGGGTTCTTCTGAAAGAAATGTGTCACTAAATATTCATCTCCTCTTCTCTCTCATGATAATAGAACTCCCGAAATTTAGGTGGGCACATGGCCACCGAGATTAACAACTACATTTTCCAGTCTTTCTTTCCATATATTGGTAGATTGGCAGAAATAATGTGTGTAACTTCTGGTTAATATCCTTAAAGGAAGGGGGTTGCCCTTTCCTCCCACCAAATCTCTACCCCACACAACTCCTGCTACCTGGATGCAGGACATGATACTGAGCTATTTTGGACCATGACAACAAGGGCAACATCCTAGGTATGATGGAGCAACAAGCTAAGAGCCGGGGCCCCTGGACCAACATGTGGGGCCAAGCTGCCATACCAGCTCTGGACTGCATTCCTCCACAGTGCTATGTGAGAAAGCAGTCAACCTCTACCTTGTACACCACTGTTAATCTAGGTTGTGGTTCCACCCAGCCAAATTTATAACCCAAGTATACTTAGGAAATTTCTTGAGGGATCACTGTATCAATGTGACTGTTCCATCTTAGCTTAGAATTTCAGCATTCAAGATTCAGGATGGGCCTGGAGTATCCCAACAGAGGCTCATGAAGCCTGAGAGATAAGTTGTCACAGGGGCTGCCATGATGGAAGACAAGGGGGCCCAAATTCATTTCCGATTTTATAAAAATCTTAGGAGCCCAGGCTGAGTACTTGGGAATGCCTACAAACCCAATTTTGAGGCAGTGAACATCACTTCACCTTTCTGGAACTCAGTTCCCTCACCTGAAAATGAAGGTGATGAATGGAACGAACAGGTCCCTTTCTGGGAGGAGTATATAGTTAACTTTAGGAGGAGTAGAATAATTTCTGTCAGTTAATCATGTAAGTATATGCATAAAGCACATGCACTGTGCAGAAGACCCCTCTAGACGCTATGGAAACTTACACCCCAATGGCGGAGATAAAAGAGGCAGCCATAAAGAAACACAAGAAGATTGCCCCTGGAAACATGACGGTGAATTTATAATTATAGGAATTGGTACACTATCTCCAGAAGAAGTGTAAATTGGTAAACCTCTTTGGAGAACAATTTGAAAGTATATAGTAAAGATAAAAATGTGCATCCTCTGACTAGCCATTCTACTTTTTGATATATACCTAGAGAAACCCTCACACCTGCATACCAAGAAACATGGGCAACAGGATTCATTAAGTTAACAAATAATCAAAATTTTTGTCAATAGGGGAATGGATAACATGTGGTACATTCATACAATGGATATGGATACCTCAGTTAAAATGAAAGAACATGATCTATGTGTATCAACACGGATATGTTGCAAAAACATAATGCTAAGTGAAAAAAGCAAGCTGTGGAATGATGGTATAATAAACCATTTATGAAAATTTAGGATGCACTCAAAACAAATCTGATGTTTGGATTCACATATATGTAGAAAAGTTTTTCAGAATGGGGAGAAGGATATACATCAAACCCTGGAGAGCTTTTACTTCTGTGGAGGAGTGTAGGGGAGAGAAGGAATGGACTTGGGATAGGAGCAAAGGAGTTTTGAATTTTGTAAGGTTTTATCCCTGTAATTAAAAATATCTGAAATTAGGAGTTTGGGATTAACATATACACACTGCTATATATAAAATAGATAATCAACAAGGACCTACTGTATTGTATAGGGAACTATACTCAATATCTTATAATAACCTATAATAGAAAAGAATCTGAAAAAGAATATATATGTATAACTGAATCACTCTGCTGTACACCTGAAACAACACTGTAAATCAACTATACTTCGATTAAAAAAAATCTGAAATTAGGAGTTTGGAATTAACATATACACTCTGCTATATATAACATAGATAAACAACAAGGACCTACTGTATTGTATAGGGAACTATACTCAATATCTTATAATAACCTATAATGGAAAAGAATCTGAAAAAGAATATATATGTATAACTGAATCACTCTGCTGTACACCTGAAACAACACTGTAAATCAACTATACTTCGATTAAAAAAAATCTGAAAAAAAAAGATAAAATATTAACATCTGTTAATTCTGGATGTTAGAGTCATGGGTTTGCTTTATTATTTTCTGTAATGTTCAGTATTTAAAACGTGTTTTCCACATTGAAAACAAAATCTCTCCTTTGAGGCTAACAGTGAGAGGAAAAGAAAGGACCAAGGAAAGGGTCAGTGCGGGACGATGTCATGGAGGGAGGGGATGTGAAGTGAATGTTGAAAGAGAAGGAGAGGCTCTGCAGATGGGAGCCCTGCCTCTCTGGCCTGGGAAGCACCTCGTGGAGGGGCGGGCAGAAGCAGCTCAGGACAAGACGACAGGCCTGCTCTGCCCTCTCCTCCGTGACCTGTGCGAGCGAGTTCACTCTGCTCCACTGAATCCCAGGGCTCTCTGCCAGGCTCCCCAAAGCATGCCAGGCTGTGCCAGGTGTGGGGGTGATATTTACCAAGCAGACACCTCCATACCTGGATGGAAACAGACTGAGATTCTGCTGGGTCACTTTGAGTCCACTGGGCAGAAACATTTAGATGGGTTACTGATTCGAACTGAAATCTGATGAAATCAGATCATGGTATTTGGGGAAAAAGAATTTTTCAATGAATCATCCAGTTGGCTCAGTGACTAAGAAAATGGGGTGGAAGAATGTAACTCCACTTTGTGACAAAGGAACAAACAGAGGAGATTAATGCCTTTCCAACATGCTTCGAAAGGTGGTCAAATAACCACTCTTGATTTTACAAGAAAGATGAGGCACATAGCTTTCCAGCTCTTAAAAAAATCATTGTTTCTTTGTTTTCTGGTTTATTCCGAGTCCCAATACTGGGTTATAGTATAGGGACTGGTTGGAAAAACAGAAAACTAGCTTTGTTTCTAGACTTCTCTGGACCCATCTCAGGGCGCTCTGGGCTCCCCTGAGCTTCCCTAGCCACATCCCAAGGTTTATGCTGCTCATTCAAACCTAAACTAATAAGAATAGCACCAGAATCCAGATTCAACCTGTCTTACCTGATCTTTATTTTTTTTAAACAATATAAAAGCACATAATTCTGTCCTGTTGAGAAACTAAGCCGTTGTCCTCTATCCTGTTCAAAACACCTTGGTTTTCGTTTTTCAAACGCTTCCTAGATTCCTAAGGAAAAGGTGAGTGTAGAGCAAGGGAAAAGTGAACAAGGAGGAGCCCCCCTGAGCTCACCTCTGCCTTTTCCCTGGCCAACCCTTCCTAGAGCATCTCCTTCTTCGCCAAGTCGGCAGGCCTTCACTGCCTGGAGCCCCATGAAAGCCAGGATGGCTCCGGGAGACCCAGGCCCTGGGTTTTCCCTTTGCTTCCTGTAGCATCAGCAACGGCCTGGCTGCTTTCAAGTACAGAATCTTTATTCCCGGCCTTGACAAAGAGGTCCAGGGACCCCAGCTGTGCTCTGGGTGGCACAACATTTGGGGCTTGCTGGGGAAGCAAAGGACACGACCAGAACAGATGTGGGTCAAGTTGGAGTTCACTGTAAACGCCCCTTTCCCTTCTGCAGCCGTGCGGTTCCGTGGACCCACTCCATGCAAGCCGATTCCCGAAGCCAAGTCCCGCTTTTTCCTCTCCACTAGGTCCCGGCACCGCTTAGCCTCTCTCTGGGCTGGTCAAGCCTCTAAGCTTTCCCACTCGGTGAACAGTGGGATTTCACGGTGAACTCTGGGGACAAAAGGAAAAGTGGATTAAAGGGATCTTCCCCGACCCCCTCCACCTTTCCCACTTCAGTTGCACAAAATAGCTGAACTTTCCCTCTGCTGGGACCTGGCCCCTCTCAGAGTCTGAAGCATCAGCAAGTTGGGGGCTGTGAGATCCCTCTCCTTTGGGGCCCAAATGTTTCCAGGGTCTGGGGCCCAAGTATTTCCAGAGTCTCGGGCCCAACCAGAAGAGGCCAGGATCCCGGACCAGTGCGAGGACAGACAAAGAAGATGCAAACAGCACGGTATTACCATGGTAATAGCCTGAGCCAGGCGGCCTCCTGAAGATGCTGGAGGGTGGGTTTTCTTTCTTTTTCTTTTCTTTTTTTTTTTTTTTTTCTTGCAAAAGGAGAATAGTTCCGCTTTCTATTTTACTACAACAATAGCATGGACCGGCTCCTTCAAGTGTTTAGAAAGCAGCCTGAGAAATCTCTACACCAAGCCCCTCAGTCTCTCCAGCCTGCCGTTTTATTGTCCCTCCCATCCCAGTGAACAAAGGGGCGGGAAGGCTGTAAGGCCCCCAGTTGTCGGCTGTTCTCAGCATCCTAATCCTTGAGAACCGGGGAGGGGAATGGCCTGTGGAGCCGGTAAATCGAATGTTGGCCTCACCTTTTATTCCCTCACTCTGCTTCTGCACTCAGGAGCTCTTCAGGTAGTATAAAACCTCCTGGTTAGCAGGCTGGTAGGAATCTTGGGGCTTGCTAAGGGGATGTGAGGCTCCCAGCGATCATTCCCACATTCACTAACAGCCCTGCTCCCCACCCAAAAAACCAGGGTAGCCCGTTTGGATTATTCTTTACTGCCACTTCAGGCTAGCTCCATTACAAAGACGGAATGTTGAGCCACAGTGGCTGGGCTGGCAGTTTCCTGTTCAGTTGGTACCACAGGAGCTGCCCTCCCTCTTCCAGCCCTTCCCCTCTCTGTCTCTATGCCCCTCAGACGTGGCTTGCATACCCCCTCCCGGAGCTGTAGGTACCAACCTCCATGCCACCTCAGGACTGTTGTGCCAGAGCAACCCCTCACACAAGAAAAGTTTCTTGGCCTTGATATCTGGTACCTTTCCAAGGTTATCACCCAGGGATCAAAGGTTTCTTTGCTTTAAACCTGGGGAATGGTGCAGGTGTTTTTTTAGCTCAGTCATCTGGTAAGACTGGGGGCAAAAATAAGCTTTTATGTTCTGGTTTGTGGAGATCTCAAGGGTAGAACTCTCCTGAGCTAAGTGAATGATAAGTACACCATCTCCTTGGAGAATCAGATAAAGGTGAAGTGGGAAGGCCTTTAGAGATCACCCAGGCCGATGACTGCAATCCAAGTAAGAAAAACATTTTGCACTGCAACCTCTGTACATAAACTCATAATGCATGTACACACACACAATCACACAAGAAATATTTCCTGAAACAGTACAATATGTGTGTTATAATATGTTATTTTCCATTCTCTATTTCTTTTTTTTTTTTTTTAATGCTGGTTATGATTCCTTAATTTTATTTCATGACCCACCAATGGGTTGCAAAACAGTTTGCAAAGCACTGAATCAAGGTCAACATTGTCTTTTTCAAGCCAACAAAACTAGGATGCTAGAGATTTTCTCAAGAACCTACCAGAGCTGGAATGGAAATCCAAGGTGGTCTCTCTAATACAGGAGGGATCCCCATTTTTCTGAGGATCAGAGCTCCTTTTTGTTTCCCCAAAGCCTTGGGAGCACATAGCCAGAGGGGAGGGAATGCCCAGAGGTTTGCATTAAGTGGCATTGCTGACAGGGGCAGAGGGTTCTGCCACCTCCAAAACACCTCAGAGAGGAAGGTGTAGTTTCAAAAGCAAATAGGTGAGGCTCTGAAATCTCCCAGACATTTTTACTTACTGGTTGGGATTCTTGCATCATCAGACACTTTCCTGAATGTTTCTCTTTCCTGGACACCCAGCTCCAGGTCAGCCTCCTTTAGTAATCCACTTTCTCCCGTTTTCCAACTATCTCTAATAGTCTTTCTTTGTAGTTTCTCAACGCCTACCAATTCATTGTAGTTCCAGTTTCTAAATACTTTCCCTAAACAATTTCCTCCTTCCTGTCAAAATCATGATCTTAGCAGTGAGAGTCAGAGAGGCAATTCTATGTATGTTGTTCCCACAAATATTATCCAAAAGTTATCCAAATAAGACCATGCTTTCAAATGTTATTTACCAAAATGCCGAGTGATCAAGATACAGGCACCAACCATATCAAGGCTCTCCTACAAGCCATCTGGGCAGAACTGGCCCTTTTCCTCCTGAAATTATCTTGTAATCTTCCATAGAACTTCTTGAAATCTTCATCTAAAATTGCTATTTACTAGACTTCTAATCTTTTAAGAAACGCTCTAAAAATGAAGAGCCAAAGGGCACACTGTGCACTGGGTAAACACAAGTCCAGCTTTCTGATTGCTTATTACTTATACACCCTTAGAGAGTCTGTAACAAAGGGGCCTGCTGTTTGCTTTGCTTAATCTGGTCTTAAAATCTCTGCTTCTTTGTCAGAAAACAATATTTGCAATTGTAAAAAAAATATTTACCAAGGAACTTAGATAGCATAAGTCAAAGGCTAAGAGTCAAAGGTCAGTAGTTCTTACTCCAAATTTCCCTGGACCCGAGTCCCTGCTGTGGAGCTCAGCTGCACCAAACAAACACGCTGCTTTCTGGGTCCATTAAGAAGTGGACGTTTTAGAAGGAGAGGAAAAGGAAGGCTGCAGCCTGTTCCTCAGTCGGAAGCATGAACCGTCTAGCCTGCCCCACAAAAGTCCTGCTAGATCTTTGCAATGCAATGTGTCTCCGTGGGGATATTGTAAGGACTTACCCTGTTTCATAAACTTGGGAAAAATACTCAGCTTACAAAATCCTAAAGGGCAGATATTCCTCCCGTGGACGGCAATGGCAATATGCTCCTCCGTGGTTCCGGCTAGATGGGCACCTACGCATCTCCTGGGGTAGGGCCTCCTGCCTGACAGCGGGGGACAGACGTGTATCCTGAGCACTTCTGTGGGGACCCTTCTTAATCTACAAAGCTGTCTGGGACATCTGACCCTGTGGGCTAAGTTCAGTGGGGTTTGAATTTACCCCCTCCTGTTCATTGTTTTCTGCAGACCTGCCATTGGATGCCTTTCCTAACCACCCGAGGACCCAGCATCTGGGAATGATGCCCCTCAATCCACTTTTCCCCCTGTTTGTTGAATTAGTTCTGGCTTGTGGCCTTGGGGGGCTCTACCATGGGCCAGAACTCAGGCCCGTGTCACAAAGTGCAGGTCTGCAAGGCCTGGTCCCCAGCCGGGACTTGAGCACAGTGGGAGGAAATGGAGTAACCAGAAGGAGGCCGAGGAAGTAGCGCTCGTGAAGCCATGACGTTCCTCCACCTGCTAAGTGAGAAGGCTCTGAGGCAGGGCTGGGCCCTCCACGCTGGTGTCAGAGACCTACCTCCTGGTCCCTCACCCCACGGAACCTGCGAAGAGGACTGGGGTGGTTGCAGTTCCTAGCCTACTCGATCTGTCCCTCATTCTTGGGTTGTCTGTTAGGAAATTCTATAGTTCTCCGTAACCTCTGTCAAAGTCTTGCCACAATTGCCAGTCTCTCTTATCTTATCAGGATAAACGTCACTGGTCAATTCATCTTGGCCTTTGATTCCGTCCCAAAGGAGCTTCTATCAGGAGCACAGCAGTAATTATCACCCCGCAATGGGCAGCACTGAGCATAATCAGACTAAAGAAATGGCTTAATCCGAGAATCTTACCTTGAAGAACCAGGCCTTCCTTCTCGATGGTGTAGACAAATGTGGTGAAGGTCGCCAGAGGGGACTTGGCAATGAGAATCTGCACAGAAAGCATATTTGCTCAGGATTAGTCAAAGGAAATAGAGATGAGCCTCTATTCATTCCTATTCCCACTTTGAAACAAAGTGGGAACATGTGACTGTAAACTGTGAGGTTTATTTATTGTGAAATTATTTCAGAAACAAATGAGTATTATTCCTTCAGTCAACTGATCACCTTGGAAGGCTGTACATCAGTTCCAACTGTTCTACCACTGAATGCCATATTCTTGAACCAGTTCTAGACATAAGTTTCATTATGATATCGCATGTCTAAATAGCCACCTTTCTGCCCAAAGATAAATTTAGCCTGATTGTCTAATTTCATTCATAAATTTAGCTATTTTACTAAAAAAATAAAATAAAATCTACCCCTGAAAGATAAAGATTTAACATCACTGCAAATATTCAAAATGACTTGGTAAAGGCAGAGCCGTGATAGGTTGCTTTGTTGGCCCCAAATCTTCACCAAGTCTGTATTCACACCCTTAGCCATGTGACTACATTCCCTCCTACATGAGGTGTAGAGTATTTCCCATGGCCCTGGACTGTGGGTTTGTTGGCCACATGACTTGCTTTGAATAACAGATTGTGCCAATTCTTAGCCTAGGCCTCAAGAAGCCTCACATAACTCCACTTGTTCTTTTATGCTTCTGCTACTGCCAGAGAGAAATATGTTCAAGATAATCTGTTATCTCATAAGGAGAATGAGAGACACCTGACCCAGAGCTAGCCAGCCAGGCCCAGCCTAAATAGCTGACCCCCAGGAGACCCACATACACATTGGTTAAATGCTTATGACTGTATGCATGACTCTGCGATTTTGATGATGTTGTCATGAAGTATTATTGCGGTGAGAGTTTACTGCTATATCAGCCAACATAAAATATCAAAAATATTTTGAGCAATGGCATTCTCCTAAGAACACCCACTTTAAAGGGGATGGTCATTTGGTCGTTAAAAAAATTACTATCATTAACACCCCTTATCACACTTCATATGATTCCACAGAACCTGTAAGAACTGGCAGATTATTGTATTATAACATTTCTCCTGAAGGAAGATGAATATCCACTTTCCGTTTTACAAATTAACATCATCAAAAAATAGTGATAGGTTGGCACAGAGCCACTTAGGTAATCAGGGAGGCAGGGGAGAAGGAAGAAATAATTTCAAATAACCAAAAGGCTTACATGTACTATCTCAATCTATCTCAATTCAACAAACATTTACTGACTGTCAACTATGAGAAATGGTTGAAAAGAATGATAGAAAGACCACAGGTTGAAGTCATGGAGTTTGAATCTATGCTCTTCCATTAATCAGCTCAGTGCCTGTGGCAGCGCCTGTGATCTCCCCCAGTCGCCACCCTTTTCCAGTTAGTTAACAACTCGCCAGGTTTCAACATTTTTCTGCCTCTTTTGCAACTAGGTGTGGCTATGTGGCTAAGTTTTGACTAACAGAATGTGAGTACAAGTGACAGGTAGAACTTCTGGATTATAAGAAAATTATGGGCTCTTCACTTTCCCTTTCCCTCTTCCCAAGGGCAGGAACCAGCTTCAGCCACATCCTGGGGGATGATGAAGCAATATGGGAGAAGGAAACTGGGTGACCTGATGAATCAGCAAAGCCTACCACCTGGGGTCACCTGTCCAGCTCAGTACAGAGCCACTTGTCTGAACCACCATATTTCGGATGTCTGTTACTATGGTGTAGCCTGAATTCTACCCAGTACTGAGGCTCTGGACGACCTCACCTTTTTGAGTCTCAGTTTCCTTATAGGTAAAATGGGGATAACAACACCCACCTCAATGAGATTATTTTGAGGATTAAATTAAGTATATAAAATGCTTGTGTCAAACTAAGAACCTTAGTTTGAACGTTTCCAACTGACTCACCACATGTTTCCCAAGTACCACTTAACTTTTACTCACCAAAAACCAATATACTTTGCTTTTACCAGAAGGATTCAACTCAAGGTGAATCTCAACTTTTATAACTGCTCTAAAGTTACCTAGGTAAATTTGCTCATCATTCTCAGAACCAATGAGTAGATGGTATAGGTGGGCATTTACATCTTCACATCAAAAACCTCTCACCTGAAAATTAAGGTGGAACTTTTCTCACAGAGATAGTTTAGGGATGGTTCAATGTGAGTTTATGGATGCCCCTTGGTAGGGGAATCGCATGGTGGAAGAGAGGACAGTGCTTCTCAAGCTTTAATGTTGGTTTGAATCACCTGCAGGTCCTGTTGACATGCAGATTCTGATTCAGTAGGTTTTGAGTGTGGCTTGAGAGTCTGTCTTTCTAGCAAGATCCTAGGAGATGCTGATGGTGTGGTCCATAGACCACATTTTGAATAGCCAGGTTCAGGAAATTAGCCTGATTGAAGAATCGAAGATGGAGAAGAAAGAGATGGGAATCCTGGAGTTAGTTAGGAAGCTACTGTAATAATTCAGGCACGAGATGACAAGAGCCTAAACCACAGGTGTGTCAGGAAGAATGGGAAAAAAGGAAATGGAGAAGAGAAATATTAATACTGTAGCTCAAAGAGCAATAGAAATAAACATATCCCAAACCTCAGATCTTTACTGCCTGCATGAAAAAATTGGACATGAAACCAAAAGGGTATAAATAAACAGTATTCAATAAAGTATCATACTAAATTTTTGAAAATTTATTTTATAGACCACAGGATCTGAGACTCAGACAAAAGGATGTGATATTCCAATGCAACCACTAAATGACATCTGAGCCTAAGCCTTTCAGCTCAGTGGCGCTACCTCCATCAGCTGACAACTTCCTCCCCCAGGGAGCTCATGCCCACTCTGTGAACATGACCAGAGCCCCAGCCAGAAGGACCTCACACGAAGGGACCTCACACCTGGAAGTACCTCCCTTCCAGGAAATCAAGGGGTTTGGACAGGTCATTGATTAACGCCCTGTCCCTCCCAAGCAGGGTTTAAAATGGGTTATCAAAATGATGATTGCATACAGTTAGAAAGAGGAAGTGATCAGTTACGTCAGATGAATTCCACTTCCTTTTTTGGCAAAGAACTTCCAGATTGATAGATCAGAGGGCTACCACCAGCATGAACTGATTTTCAGCAAAAAATGTAACAAATTCTCAGTAGCCTCCTAGATAAAGTGAAAACAAGTTGGGCTGGATGCTAACACCATTAAGTGGATTTGAAAGTGACCAAAAGATCAATAGCAATCTGGTGAGGGGTAACAACCTCTAGTAGAATGTACTTGATTCTATCCTTAGTCCTATCATATTAAACATTTTTACTGACCTGAATGAGGATACTGATGTATTCAACTGTTGTATTCAATCTATACGACACATTTGGGATCCAGCAGGGAATAGAACTGGCAAAAATTGCTACCTTAATAGAGCTTACATTCTAAAGGAGGCAAAAGATAATATACAAAATGAATAAGTAGTGGAATATATGGCATATTAGATGATTATATGTGCTATGGAGGAAAAATAGCAGAGAAAGAGTATAGGAAGTGTACTGGATCAAAAGAGGGGGTCAATTTAAAATAGGGTAGTAAGAGAGGACCTCCTTGAAAACGTGACATTTGGACTTGTGCATCATGTGACTAAACCAACTGATGGGATGCTGAACATGGTAACAGAAGACAAAAAAATTTAGGAGAGGAGTTACTATATTAGATTAGACAATCATTATATGAAAACAAATCTCAATTTGGTTACAGTGTTGGGACAAATCCTGCAAATCTTTTAGGACACAATTTTATTGAAATATATGTAAGGCCTTGGCCTTAAGAATAGAGGACCAACTATTGGTTACAGAATGGGGAAGACGAGATTTAACATTCAGAAAATGAATTAGGTGTTGGTTTACTACAGTTCAATACCAGTTGGCTGTGAGATGTGGTTTGCAAAAATCTAGTGTGATCTCAGGTTATATCAATGGAGACATAGTATCTAGAACAAGGGAAGTATCTAGAACAAGGTCCTGCTCTTCTCATTCAGCAAACCATGCTGGGTGCAATGTGTTTGGATTGGAGCCCAAATTCCCACAGGGAAATGACAAACAAGAGAACAACTGGGGGAGAACCATCAAGGTGGTTAGACGCCCAAAGCAACCCATGACCACAAACACTTCAATGCAAACATGCTGGTAAGAGGCCTGGAGTGAAGGTGCATATTGCTTTTAATATGAGTTTTCTGACCTGGAGATTCTATAGTGTAACATAGTATAGAGGGGAAGTGTAACTTAGCTTTTTAGCCCAAGAGATTTCAGAAAAAAAAGTGATGCTTGCCACCTATCTTTGGGAATACATATCGACTCTTCCCTTTTTTAGACTTGAATGAGTACCCCATGCCCTTGTGCCTTTCAAACAATAAATTACCCTCTTATAAAGCAAACAACCCTCCCTAGCAGATACCTTAGGCTGTTCTGTTTTAGATGCTGTCAACCTATAAAGCTGGGGTGTTCTAATCACTGCCTAACTTGTGCTGTTGTCAGGTGTCCTTCTGTCTTCTTCAGTACATAAGCCCTGCAGGGAGGGCCTGGCTGCTTAATAAAATCCCGGGGCCTCAGTGAAAAAGTTTTTATCATACTCAGCCATGTGTGCAGCGTGTGTAGCTGGCTTTGGAACCCTCTGAGGGTTCACGGAAATACGTAGTTGGGTAAGAATGAGTACAGACCCATGCGGCTCCGAAAACCCTGGAACTCCACAAGACAGGTGTGTGGTATTGTGAGCCATAATCCCACTTCCTGCAAATAGCCAGATTGTTTTTTCTTGAATGTTTCCTTCATATCAGACAAGCTCGACTGTAGCTACGCCCTAATGGATACACTTTCTCCTCTCTTCACCTATCCTTGCAAGGAACGTGTTCATCAATATTTTTAAATTATTCGAGGAACATTTAAGGTATACCTAATATGTACTAGGTGTTGGGTCCCAAATCCCACTACTGTCTGGAAGTAATTTCCATTATTTGTACCATCCACCCATCTATGCATGTACTTGTTCAACCCATAAACATTTACTGGGCAATTTCCCTTGTGCTAGGCACTGTTCTAGGTGCAGGGGACATAGCAGGGGGCAAGACAGACGAGGTCCTTGCTCTCATGGAGCTGACATTCTGGTGGCAGAAGATAACACAAGGAAGCCTTTAGGCCTTTGGGCTGTTTTTCACTTTGACCTTCTACTGTGAGCCCTTCATTCTTGGGCACTCATTCACTCATTCAGTCCGTCCATCAGCAAACATTTACTGAGTACCTACTATGGGTCAGGAGGATTCAATTTGCGCTGTATGAATTTGCACTTTTTAAAAGACTGTGATCTGAGACACACAGATATAGAGAACAAACTAGTGGTTACCATGGGGCGGGGGGCTCAGAGGGGTGGGGGGAAGGGAGGTATAAACTATTGGGTGTAAGATAGGCTCAAGAATGTACTGTATAATAGGAAAATATAGCCAATATATGGTGGGAAGTATAGCCAATATTTTATAATAACTGTAAATGGAAAGTAAACTTTAAAAGTTGTACCAAAAATACACAAAAATTTAAAAAAAGAAAAAGAAAACAGACACACAATCATAGCGTAGACCATTAATTAAACTTCCACCACCAAGACGAACAACAACAACAAAAAAGACTGTCATCTGTTTCTACCTCAATTTATTTCCTAGATGTATGTTCTGAATTCTTGATGGGATTGCACAGATCAGGGGCATTTCCTCTGATTCCATACCCTTCCATTTCATAGGGCCCAGTTCAGTGTTTTGCATGTGTGGGCTCCTAAAATGACTGATGGGCATTTTCTTCACTGTTCCTCACTTTATCCCCATGCTGTATGTGTGAAGGTTTCTCCCAGCGTACAAGCGAAAATCCAGAGGCCTAGGTACTCTAAATAAAACAAGGGGGGAGAAGTTGGCTCTTGCAGCTCACTGGCCTCCCCTTACAGACCCTCTTCCCCTTCTTTTACATCCCTCCACTCAGGTACCTATTTTGCTCTGAGCAAATAAGTTGTCAGCTGATTCTCTTCAGCTCTAAAGCATAGCTGGTTTAAACCTTCCACTGTTACCCTTTCTGGTGTTTGCATTTTAATATGAGACTCTCAGAAAAGAGGAATTGATCTAAAATGGTGGAAAGTCCTACAGGATTGGGGTGGGTGGGGGGGGTCCTTCCAAGGTTCCCACAGTAATGATGATGATGGAAATAACAACCAACAGACGTTATTCCTCAGAACAACCCTTTGAGGTAGGCAGCTCATTAAGTGCCGAAGACATTAAGGCAGCTCATTAAGTGCCGAAGGATTCCAGCCCAAGCCAACTAGTTCTATAGTCTGTACTTTTAACCAGCACGATGGTCGCCCCCGATTTGTCAAGCACAGATCAATCCACTTCCATGGGATAAGACATCAAAGAGGCAGAATGCATGACACCAAATGAGGGCATTTCTTCTGCAGCATGGATATGGCCCGATTCAAGACAAAGAAGGGAACCGGACAGGACATCCATGCAGGTTGATTCAGCTGTTCACAAGCTTCCTCTGCCCTTCATGTCTGAATGTCCAAATCCTACCTACTCTTTGAGCCCCATAAAAATGCTACCGCTTCCAGAAAGCGTATGCCAATTTCTCCAGCCTGGGGTAACGGCTCTTGAACCCACCACACTATCTGTACCTCCTTAATAGTCCTTACTGTTCTCTCCAGCATTTTATAGTTAACGTTACTTGAATTTACTACCGTGTATTTGAAGGCAGAGACCAGCATCATCATTGCTGCTCCTCCTGGTGCTACCAACCTCCAGTATCGTGCTGTATGCATAACAGAAGCGCAATTATGAAATACAAAAAAAAAAAAATGGTGACCCCCAGAAGCTCTGACTCATACCCATTTTGAGGACTTAACTGGCACCCCATTCCCAAAGTTGGGGGACTTAGAAGATGCCATAGAAAAGAGCAGGCTGCCCAGTCAATCACTGCCAAGATTCTCAGCTTGGGCAGGACCAAAGTCAAGTCTTTGGTTTCAGCTTGCTATAGCATCACATGTTTTTCCTGGCGTGATCCCACTTCCAAGAGGCTCAGAAAGTGAAAAAGGAGCCATAGAACAGAAAGTGCTGGGCTTAAGAACCTCAGGCCTCCTCCAGGATGGTGACACCTTCTAGGGATAGTGCCTGTGTCCTTTTAAAGTAGAGGTGCGACCCTCCTCTGGAGCAACCCGGCCTAGCCCTTCACCTCCACGGGTGGTCAGGAAGGCCAGTGTGGAGAAGACGGCACAAAGATGTCAGGAACCTTGGCTACAGGCTATCCTGGAGGCTGTTTTTATAGAGTTCTGGTCCTGGCAGGGTATATGAGTTTCTGCAAAAGAGCCCTGACTTGAGGAAAAAGTGAATTTTGCCTTTGTGGCCCAGGGAAGCAGACATGAATAGGCAGCCGTGCGCTGAGGGTAAGCTGGCACTGGTTCTTCCACTTTCTCTTCTCCATATCCTGTGCCAGGCAGGCTTCCTTTAACACTGCTAATGAATCCTTCCTCTCTTTTATTTCCTTCCCCTTCCCACCCATTACCCCAAATCTCATATTGGTTGGGGGCAAAGGGCAGAGTAAAATGAGCTGGCAGAAGGAAAGTGTAAGCAGAGTTTCTTCCTGTAGGGGCAGGTGGTAGGCCTGGTGTTCTTTCTGTCCCTTTCTTTCTATTTACAAAACGCAGGGCCCAAAGACAATGTAATGTGTTCAGCCAAGAAAACTGGAGTGAGAAGCAGTTGAGTTGGATAGCTCAGAAATAGGACTTTGCATCCATCCACAGTTTCCTAGCTTGCTAATTTTTTAACCCTATCTCAGTCTCCCCCATGATCAGCAAGATTATGTGGCCGTTGATGAACTCACCAGCGATGCTCTTGTTGAACATGTCTAATACTTTCATCTGTATGCAAGGGTCCTGCTGAGAAGCAAAGGGAGCAGACCCACTGACTCTAAAATGTCCTTCAACAGGGACCCTATTATCTCATTTCAACTGGATGCCTGGGCTAATAAAACCCATTGCTAAGCTAACCAAACCTTTCCTCTAGCTGTGCCAAATGTCTGCGACAGAAATCCTTCATGCCAGGGATTTTCCTCCTTGTCCAAGACTTAGAAAAAGGTTGTTTTCTCAGCTGCTTTGAAGCCCAGGAAGAGAGCCAGGGAGGCAAACAAGCCAGCCAGCCTTGCATCAGATAATTCAACAGGCTTTTGATAACCTCAAGTCTTCTGTCCCTTCTCCAGGTTGAGCTGAACTCTCCAAGCCAAGGGACAGAAAGGCCGGAAATGCTCCAGACAGGAAGATCTCTGTGGCTGGAAGGAGGCCACAGGATCAGGGGGGCTTGAAGTGTACTCAGTGATCCTCAAAGGAATTCCCTAGTCATTGTGTTAAGAGAGCTGGAGGGAAAGGTGGCAGAGGTCCAGGTCCCAGTCCATATCTGGATTGTATACTGATTAGAATCGGCTCCGTCACTTGGAAAATCACTCTCCATGGAACACTGAAGCCTCAGTACCAACAGCTTTGCAAGATTATTAGGGGAGAGTAGAGAATGAGTTTAACGGTGTCTAAACTGCTTTCTCAAAATAGGGGAGCAAAATCTGTAGAAGTAATACAGTGCTGGAAAATGACAGGGTGGAAAAATGAACTGTGTTTGAGCAGGCACGAACTTATTAATTTACCTACATGTGGCCTATTTCACAACTTTTCCTACAGAAACTGGGGGCAGAAATCTGAAGCTGATTTGAATCCCTTATGAAATATAATTCTAGACCCTGGGAAGATTCTCCTAGAAAGTTTGGCCCTGAGGCTACAAGATCTTATTCCCCCCCAGAGTATCATTATGCTCTTTCATAACATCTCTCCGGGTGAAGAGATTGTTTAAAAATGTTTATATAATACATTAGGTTCCCAAAGTTTATAAACTAAAAGAGCTTGTTCCTTAAAGAAAACATTAATTTCTTCAGATCAATAGGCTATTAACTTATAAATTATGGGATGGCAATAGTTCAGGGTCAGAGTGGTATTTTGAGTTTATAATTTTCCCATCATTTATTTGGAAAAATTTCAAACATGCAGCAAAATTAAAAGAATTTTATAGTGAATACCCATAAACCTATCAAGCAGATTCTACCACTAACATTTTATTATACTTGTTTTTAATCACTTATCTATTCATCCACCAACCCATCTTATTTGTTTGTTGTTGTTGCATTTTAAAGTAAATTGTAAACATCAGTGCACTTTCCCCTAGATACTTTAGCATTCATATAATTAACTATAAGCTTAATATTTGTTCATATATTTTTAAAACCATGTTAGGTTTTTTTTTTTCCAGTGAACTTTATATGTAGTTTGAAAGAGTTAGTGATTTTTCCCCAATTATGCTAAAATCAGAGAGAATTTAGTGACTACACCTATATGGTAGTATGCAAATTTATATAGTCAAAGAATACGGATCATTAGTTCTTTCTATATTAAATATCAGCTTTATTGAAGTGAATTTACATACAATAAAATTCTTAAGATAGGTATTTAAGTTATATATTTCCCTCCAAGCACCGCTTTAGCTGCATCTAATAAGTTTTGGTATGTTGTATTTTTGTTTTCATTTTCTCAAAGTATTTTCTAATTCCCCTTGTTATTTATTCTTTGACTTGTTGCTTATTTAGGAGTGACTGTGTGAGTATATGTTTAATTTGTACACATTTGAGAATTCCCCAAATTTCCCTTTGTTATTGACTATTAATTCTATTTCAGTGTGATGAGTGTGCATGGTTTTGTCCTTTTAAATTAACTGAGGCTTGTTTGGTGGCCTAATACATGGTTTATCCATGAGACTGTTCCACAAACACTTGAGAAGAATGCATATCTGCTATTGCTTGGTAGAGTGTTCTGTAGATGCCTATTAGGTCTAGCTGGTTTATAGTATTGTTCAGGTCTTCTATTTCCTTGTTGATCTTCTGCATAGTTGTTCTATCCATTATTGAAAGTGGATATTGAAGTCTCCAACTATTGTTGTTGCATTGTCGATTTCTCCCTTCAATTCTGTCAGTTTTTGCTTCATATATTCTGGGGCTTAGTTAGGTGCATATATGGTTAACATTGTTATGTCTTCCCAATGGATTCGCCCTTTTATCATCATAAAATGTCCTTTTTTGTTTCCAGTAATAATTTTTGTCTTAAAGTCTATTTTGTCCGATATTAGTATAGCCACTCTAGCCCTTTTTTGGTTACTATTTGTAAAATGGTTCCTAGACCCAATTCCAAGGTGTATGCTTGTGGAGACCTTCTCACACCAACAAGCAGTTCTCAGACACCAGCAGGGTGTCTGAGAACTGAACCCTGCTTCTGACATTATCTACCCAGAGATAGAATCATATTCCACAGGTAAAGGGCTCAGTCCCACAAGACTTCAGATGGCCCTCCACTTCAGATGCCAGTTGCAAGCCCAGGTTTATACCTGTGCTTCTGACTGAATGGATACTAACTGGAGGTTCCCATGACCCTCTCCTTGTGTTCAATTAATTTTCTAGAATGGCTCACAAAACTCAGGAAAGTCCACTTACTCACTAGACTACCAATTTATTATAAAGGATATTTATTAGAGGATACAAATCAACAACCAGATGAAGAGACATACAGGGTGAGGTCCCAAACAAAATAGCTTCTGTCCCAGTGGAGCTTGGGGCCCAGCATGGTGGTATGTGGAAGTGTTCTTGTTCCCCAACGTGGAAGCTCTCTGAACCCCTCTCTTTTTGGGTTTTTATGAAGGCTTAATTACATAGGCATAATTGATTAACTCATCGTCCATTGCTGACTGATTCAACTTCTAGCCCCTCTGCCCTCCCCAGAAATCAGAGGGTGGGACTGAAATTTCCGAGCCTCTTTTCATGGTTGATTCTCCTGGAAACCAGCGCCTATCCTTAGGGGCTTCACAAAAGTCATCTTCATTAACATAAACCCAGTTGTGGTGGAAAGGGCTTATTATAAATAACAAGACAACCATTTCACTATTATGGCTCTGAAGCATTTTCAGAAACTAAGGACAAGAGACTAAATATTGTAACAAAAGATGCTCCCGTTGTTCTTATTGCTCAGAAAATTCCAAGGGTTTTGGAACATGTGAGTCAGGAACTATGGATGAAGACTAAATATATATGAGAAATATATTTTGGTCATCTGAATGACCAAATATATATACTTCTTATAAATCACAATATCACAGTTTGCATGGTATATAATTTCCATTCTTTTACTTTCAATTGATTTATGTCTTTGACTTTATACAGTTGGATCATGGGGGTGGGGTTTGATTGAAGTGTTGAGTCCATTTACTTTTTTTTTTTTTCAATTTTTAAAATTTTTGGCTGCACTGGGTCTTCATTGCTGCACGTGGGCTTTCTCTAGTTGCGGCGAGCGGGGGCTACTCTTCGTTGAGGTGTGTGGGCTTCTCATCGCGGTGGCTTCTCTTGTTGCAGAGCACAGGCTCTAGGCACCCAGGCTTCAGTATTTGCAGCACACGGGCTCAGTAGCTGTGGCACGCGGGCACTAAGGCTCGCAGGCTTCAGTAGTTGTGGTGCGCGCGCTTAGTTGCTCTGCGGCATGTGGGATCTTCCCAGACCAGGGATCGAACCTGCGTCCCCTACATTGGCAGGTGGATTCTTTTTTTTTTTTTTTTTTAATTTTATTTATTTATTTATTTATTTATTTATTTATTTATGGCTGTGTTGGGTCTTCGTTTCTGTGTGAGGGCTTTCTCTAGTTGCGGCAAGTGGGGACCACTCTTCATCGCGGTGCGCGGGCCTCTCACTATCGTGGCCTCTCCCGTTGCGGAGCACAGGCTCCAGACGCGCAGGCTCAGCAATTGTGGCTCACGGGCTTAGTTGCTCCGCGGCATGTGGGATCTTCCCAGACCAGGGCTCGAACCCGTGTCCCCTGCATTGGCAGGCAGATTCTCAACCACTGCGCCACCAGGGAAGCCCTGGCAGGTGGATTCTTAACCACTGTACCAGCAGGGAAGTCCTGAGTCCATTTACTTTTAATGTGATTATTGATAATATAGGATATATGTCTGCCATTTTGCTGTGTGTTTTTCTGTGTTATCTTGTGGTTTATGTTCCTCTATTTTTCTATTACTGACTTTTCTGTGTTAGATATTTTTCTAGTTTACCATTTTAATTCTTTTGTTTCTTTTACTACCCATTTTCTTATAGGTTGCCCTGGGGATTGCTATTAACATTTTAACTTAAAATAATCTAGTTCAGTCTGATACTACCTTAATTTAAATTGTTTACAAAAAAAAAACTTTGCTCCAATGTAGGTCCATTCTCTTCTCCTGCTTTGTACTGCCATTGTTATGCAAATTACATCTTTATACATTAGAAGTCCACCAACATAGCTTTATGTTTATTGCTTTAGGCAGTTGTCTTTCGTATCATATTAGAGAAAAAAAGAATTACAAAAAAAATCTCACATTGATGCTTCTATATTTACCTATATATTTACCTTTACCAGTTCTCTTTACTTTTTCAGGTGGATTCAAGTTACCCTCAGAGTCTTTTCATTTCAGCTTGAAGAACTCCTTTTAGTATTTCTCATAGGGTAGGTGTACTAGTGACAAATTCTCAGATTTTGTATTTCTGAGAGTGTCTTAATTTCTTCTTCATTTTTGAAGGATAGTTTTGTTGGATATACAATTCTTGGTTGACAGTCTTCCTTTCAGCAATTTGATTACATCTTTCCATTGCCTTCTGGCCTCCGCAGTTTCTGATCAGGAGTCAGCCTATAATTTTATTGAAGATGCCTTACACATGAAGTCACTTAGTGATTAATGATTGAACTGTATTTGAATAAACAGATTTCCCTAAATGCCTTGAATCAGTAAGTCTCCCAGCTTTTGCCAATGGTCTGTGTGTGTGTTGGGGCATGCATTCAGGCAATTTAAAACTTTGTCTTAACGTTCACTTCCTGTTTACAGAGCCTCAAGGTCAGCCAGAAGTGACAGCTTAAGGTCTTCTCAGGTCTTTCTTGGGCATGAGCAAAGCTCTGGACATGTGTGTAGCCTTCTAGAGTCCGTGGTATATGTAGGACCTTTACAAAGCTCCTTGTGGACATCTTATCCCCCAATTTTTCCTTTAAAATTTTTTTGGTCAGCCTCTTGTTAGCTCTACCTGGTAATAGGACCTTAGGCAGCCATGAAGGTAAACAATTGCTACCGATTATTTTCAACGAACATCCTGTAGGTAGGGCTATTCACACAAACCAAGTTCTGAGTCAGGTCAAATAGTGACAGTTCTCTTGCACAGGGCTTTTGGGGAGCTCCAAACCTTTCCAAGTTACAGTACAAAGCTAATGTAGTTGCGAGATGGTTGGCTTTCAAGCTTACTGCAGATCTGGGGAAAGGACGATGGAACTAGTGAAAGTTTAATGCCACAAATCTTGCTGTTCTTACAGAGATTCACCTGGTTTTCTTGAATTAAAATTCGCCAGACTTTCCAAGCCTTTAATTAATTTCCAGAGTTCTGAAAAAGTTGATTTTGACAGTTTTAGTCAATGTTCTTGTTGATTTTGAGGAGCTGCAGGTTGTTTGAGTGCCTTACTCCACCATTCTATATGTTCCGTCTCCCAAGACAAATTTTTAACATTCTGATTCAATACCCATCTTTATTATCTTCCCCTATTCAACCCTGCAATTCTTTTTCTGTTTTAAAGATTTTCACAGTTCTAGAAAATTAATTATTTTGTTTTGTTTTTAATCAACTTAACACTTACACATAATTCAAATACTATCACTTGGTATTACCATCCACCCCTTTAATTGAACTTATGTCAGCTACCATATTTTTGATTTTCAGGAGCTCTTTCTTGTCTTATGACTATTTCTAATTCAATACAACCTATTCTTGTTTTCATATCATCTTTAACTCTCTGAGGATATTAATTATAGTTTAAGGGTCTTTTTCCCCTAAATCTTACATTATCTCTAACGCCTCATGGTTCTTGTTTGTTTTGTTTTCTCTTTGATGTGGGAGGCATGTTCTAAAGTCTGGTGATCCTTGGTTGTTCAGTCATGTTTAAATTATATAATAGAAAATATAATTTATTCTAAAAATATAATTAGAAATACTGTGTACATGGACAACATTTGTAAATTGGTGGGATTCACTGGACACTGATGAATTTCAATACATGGAGATACCTTCTCAGAGGTGGACTGGTATTTACAGAAAAGAGTTGTTCAATCTCTTGTCCAGTTCCTACACTCTAGAAGCAGGGCAGAGAAAGGGGCTTCAGATTCACCATTTGGCAGGTGTAATCCCTTGTTTTAGCCAATGCCTCCCCTTGTCCTCTGCTTTGTTTGAAGTCCCAAGTCTGAAACTTCTCTAATTTATTTTCTCCACAGATAAATTTTGGCCTTCAACCTGGGTTGGAGATTGGTCACCTGGCTGTCCAGGGTGAGAAAGGTGGTCCAGCTATTTCCTATATTTCATGTAAAATTTTCAACCAATCTCCTGTTTTCATCTTCTCTGCCCTCTTTGATACCTGGTGCTTCCAAGTCTCAGGAAATCTTGTAAGTGTTCTACTGTTACGCTACACTGAAAATGCCTTGGTTTGCAGTTTCCTCTGTTATATCTTGTCAATCTTCTATCTCTTCCAATATCTTGTTGAAACCTGTTCATGTCTCAAAGAGATCTAATCTCTTTGCCCTTATGGGTTACCATTTTTTATTATTATTAAACTGAAATAATTTCAGATAGATCATGAGAAAGGGTGGAGATAAATATGAGTGGTCGAACCTCCACATTAAAGAGGAGGTACTCTTTGTGAGCTTTAGTTCTTCTATCTCCAATCAGGTAGTGATTTGGTGGTATTATCATAATACCAGCTTTGAGGGTCAGTTACATACACACACACACACACACACACACACACACACACACACACACACACATGCATGCACATACCATACATAAAAGTACTATACACCAAAAAGCTCCTCTCAATGGTGCTCAATATAATTTTTAACTAACCTCAAATCATTCTTCCAGCGGACTGAAAAAAGGTGGCTTGGGGCCAAGTATGATCATCATTATTACAAAATGTAAGATGCTTTGAATTTAGTCAGTCATGGCTTCAAATCTTGGCTGTATGATTTTGGGCACTCTAACCTCTCTACGCCTCACTTTCCTCATCTCTAAAATGAGCACGATAATACCAGCTTCATAGGCTTATTGTGAAAATTAATGAGATGAATGAAATTAATGAAAAATATGGCACATCATAAGAACCTAAGAAACGTAAATTTCTTTCCACTGTGGTAAGGGAGCAGGTAAAAAATACAGGAAAGTTACTGATTTTCTCTGTCTTGAAGGCTAGAGAGTTAGTCCCATGATCTATTTGCTTTTGCTTGCTGCCCATGTGAGAGTGTCTGTGTGTGTAAGGCTAATGTATAGTTTTATACACAGCCCACAGCACTGTAAATTTAGGTTTAAAATGAGATTTCTAACCATTACTGAAATTGTTAGTGTTACCATTTGTTAGTATTACCATGGGGTGCTGCTAAAGAAAGAAGAAATGGTTGAATTACTAGTAAGCTCATGGCCATCAAATACCACATTTATTTTTCATGTTTTTTTAAAAATCAAAAGTTAGTGTAAGTATTATTGATTTTAACTTTTAAGTAACTTTGAACAAGTATGTGCTGGTTGCACTGTCTGAATTTAGAAATTTGGAAATTTCAATCTGGCTCCAACTAAAGCAACTAAATACTGTTACAGGCAATTTCAACTGACAAAAACCTGTTCCCTTTCTCTACCATAAATCAGGTAGACCACAAAAGCATGATGCACAGGATCTCTGTCCAGATGTAAAAACTAAGTTCTCTGAGCATCCAGTGAGACAGGCCTGACTTCCCAGCACTGTCCACAGACCCATAGGAGGCAGAGCTGGACCTTCTTGTCTAGGACCGCTAGGAAATACAGCCAAGGCAACCCTGGCTCGCAAGGGTCACAGAAGGAAGGCTGCGGCTGTGTGATTATTATGGTAAAAAAGATGCCAGGAACTCAGAGGGTGTGTCTTGAATTCTGAAGCACATCCCTGTTACATCATGCTTGGGCCACACGGGATTTTCTTTAGTCTCACAGGAATTGATTCGAGGAAGGCAACATGTTTCTATGTAAAGAGCCTGAACTCTGGGCTTGACATCTCCAAAAACAGCTGGTCAAGTGGGACTGGTTTGTGTAATGGTCCACATCCCTGGCCCTGCTCTGATGGGTGGAGAAACTATTGCTAGTGGGAATCAACACACTCTTTCTTCAGAGCATGGTCAAATTAATTCCCTCTGTTACCACAGCATTCTTACTATTTCCCTAAAGCCTTCCTCTGGTGAAAAAAAGGGCAAAGGACAAGAAGGAAACACAAGACAGGATTTCAGATGACTTTAAGGGTGTAACAGAGAGACAATAGAGTACCTTCCCTATCCTTTCCCTTAGGGCTTCAACTCAGTCTAGTTTGAACTAGTCTTTGCAACAAGCTCATTAAGATGGAAGGAAGCTAGAACTTCATATAGTAACTCTCTCTGGTGTTGTTAGGGCATAACCGGGAGCTGTCAGTTTAGTCTGAAATTCTCATTAGGATCATATATTCGGACAAAATCTGTGTCTTCATGTGGTCTCCCTGTAAAACACATACATGTTCCATCAGGCAGAGAAACTTCTCCAGAATGAGTCAGTAGATAATCTTGCCTAAAATGCAGGACACTGAAGCTGAGAATACAGATGAATATTGACCATCAAAGGGGTAGAAAACTGTCCAATACAGATGTTCTCTGGGCTGGGAAATGTGGACAGGGCCCTTTGTAGGATCCAGCAAGTCCTGGCACTGAGCCTCTAAAGGAAGGAGGTGTGGGCGTTAGTCTTCGTTGTTTGTCATCATGCTAAGGATCAGCTCTGCTCAGAATTTTTAGGTGTCTTTTAAAGTATCCTAATCCCACAAACACTTTTTATCTTTAATGTTGACTGCACTATGGAATTATTTGTGAGTTACACCAAACAACTCTCTTTTCCCCTGCCCACAATCTGAATATAGCTTTATGTTTCTCTGATTATATAAATAACACATGTTCACTATAAACAATTCAAGCAATATAGAGTTGCGAGGAATAAAGCAAACCAGCCCCTTCCCAGAGATTCTGAGTGAGGGAACTCTTGATGTCAGGGACTACAGAGCAGAGTGTGGGGTCTAAGCTCCCTTCTCTCGCCCGGGGCCCTTTGGAGGTGGTATAGGAGGCAAGTCCAGAAGATCTGGCCTTAAAAAGTCCTGAACTCTTTCTGGTCCCACGCCTTTCCAATGTCAGCTTCAATCTGTCATCCCTCTGCTCCTGTCCCCCACCAGGCAGGGAACTGCCTTCTGGAATGGCACCCAGCAACCTTGGCTTGGCCCAATTAGGAGGTACAACAATGTGAAAAGCCTCTCTTTTGTTCCCCCAGGGTACCCATCTTAAATAACAACTCTCTATTTTTTTCATCTCCTTCCCAAGGAGTTAATCATGTTTTAGAAGTAAATGAGAGCTGTGCCTCATTACTATGGGACAAAAGCTTTCATGGGAAAGACAAGAGCCCACATATTGAAGTTTTCTTAGTGCTCAGACAGAGTTCTTCTAATAGCAACGAGGAAGAATGATTAGAGGTAACTATCCTAATGACACTGCGGATTCATGTATGCACAGGCAGGCAGATTCATCCCTAGGGGAGCCAGCCAGGACTCCATAAAAACTGAGACACCAAAGAAGAAGAAAGGCAAGAAAAAAGAGAATGCAAACAAAACACAAAAACAAAAGCCAGGTCCAGAAACACAAGAGCAGAGAGACCTCAGTCCTCTTCCGCACAGCTGCAGAATCTCCATCTCGCAGAAGTCATGTGACGGGGGAGTGTGATTTGGGGGACAGCATGGGGGATGGGTCTAAAGGAATCCTATTGTTCTGAGCTTGGCTTTATTCGGTGACCTGGAGCAGTTTTCTGAGCCATCTTCCCCTTTTAAAATCAGGATCAAGAGAGAGGACCAATTAAGGCGAGCCCTATGAAAAGACGTTAAAAAACAACAACTATATTTAAAGATCCATTTCAGTCCAGATCAGTAAAGAACAACTTTTATGGAGTATTTGTGTAATGTTTACTATGCTCTTTGGGGTTTCTAGATAGAAGGGGTTAGACAAGGTTAACGATGAAGCAGAGCAGGGCTACAAATACTAACAGACTGCCAGCTGTTTCTGAAGTGAAACTATTGATTGCTACTTCTCTAGCTTAGATCAAAGTTGTTTGTTTTCAATAATTGAAACCAAAAATGCTTAAATTTTTTTTGAGTTTAAGGAATGCAACATTTCATTCATGTTAATGTCATCATCCTGTTGCCTACATTTCTGTATATCCCTATCATGGAACACCACGCTGCTATGAAAAAAGATTAGTACCTATATTTACATGGAAAATTATCCGTGACGTATGGATGATATTGTGAGCACAACATATTTTAATATATCATAGAAAAAGCCTAGAAGATTATATACCTCTGAAAGATTTTCCCTCCTACTCTGTATTATTCTATATTTCTTGCTTTTTTTTTCCACAACAAGCATGCATTACTTTTACGTTTTCCGTTTCAGAATAAATAAGCAAAAACATATTCTCCCTCATACAGGTAGGGAAAGTCAAGTTAAAGAGTGAGTGTTCTGCCACACTTAGTCAGCAATCTAGCCAGGATATACAATTTGTTGTTGCCAGAAATTTCCTGTTGAGCAGGCATAGACTCTAGCTGAATGCCACTGCAAGTAGATCATGCCAGAATGAAAATACAGGACCTAAAAAGGGCAGACACTTTGCAATTATATAAAACCATATTTAAAATAAGTGTAAGCAATGGTTGCTTAGAACCGAATGACTTATTTAATGTTACACTAATTCAACAAATATTTACTGAGTACCTCCTATGTCCTAGGTACTGAGCTGGACATTAGGGAAAACAAAGATGAATATGATGAGGTCCCTGCCCATAAGAAGCTAAATGGGCAGCTTTGAAGTAACCCAGAAAGCCTCGGGAGTCCAGAAGATGACACATGCAGAAAAACACTCACTTCCTAGTTCCTTGTCTCAGGGTGAACATCAGTCCAAGGCTTTTGTGGCATAAATCCCTGTACTTCTAGCTTTCCCAGATTAATCAGATCAATCTATAAAAGAGGGGTCCTTGTAGAGCATATGGATCGTATATCTATCTGATTTTAAAGTGAGTTTTCTCTTTCCATCAGAAAAGCAAGACCCCTTGCACATAAACCAGAAGTCCTCACCATCGAACTATCATGTTTTTAACTTCTTAAAAACCATTCTTGGCTCTCTACTATCTACTTTTCAAACTCTTTGGCAGGTCCTTCTCAACCTGGGCCAACTCACTGCCCCAGTCTCACCTCTTACCCCCTCTCCTCCTGATCACTCCCAAATTTGACTCTGCTGATTAAAGATGTCAGGCATGCCTTACCTTGGGCTGTTCTCTCTCCCTGAATGAATTTCATTAGAGCCCAGCTCAAAAGTCACCTCCTCCGTAAAGCTACCCTCACCGCCTCTCTCTGCCTCAGGAGGATCGTTGTTCCTCCCTCCCCTCTACTTTAAGAGGCCTTGATTACAGAATGACTCCCAGGCTTTTACTCAGGCCATTCCAGTTGTTAAAATACTGAAATACTGCCATGCCATTTGGCAAATAGCTGCTGTTCCTAAGGCCCCAAGGGCTCCGGTATTTCACCAGCCCCAGGACCCGCCTACATGATCCAGTACTAAGGAGTTACTGCCTGACACAGTGGAGGGGGTGCTCCAGAAGCCCCTTCCCCCATGGTCTGGCTTCCATCCTGCCTGGTCCCTTCCTATTCAGGACCAGTTGTACAATGCTTTCACTATCCTCCTGCCCATCACACTACATTACGGTCAGTGGCTCCTAGGCTTGCCGATCCAGCTAGATTTTGAACATTATGTTTTATTCGTCTTTGCTTTTTCCAGAGCCTGGTCCAATACACAGTAGATGTTCAGTAAATGCCAGCTTGCTAAACGACCACATTTCCAAAATTATTTCTAATTTCATCTCAGTTACTTATTTGATGCCACTTTTGAACTAGAAAGAATATTTTACAGCCCATCATTAATGATTAAGTGGGACTAAACCAGAAAATGCTGTATTTTTGTCGTGGAAGAAATGACATCAAGTACTTCCATAAAGCTCAATACGTGGCAATGAAGCTATGGCTGACTAAAACCTCCATATGATTTTTAATTGCTTTTAAGTCATTATTTTTCACTTACTCTTTATCTGAACTATTTCAAAGAGCCTTATAAATCAGAAAAGCTGAATGTACGTTTCATGCTTTTTCTTCTCTCTACAGTAGTGGATGTGAATAAGGAAGGCCAAAAGGAAACCAAGGAGAGGAAGAGCAAATGTAAAAGGAAGAGGAGACACCCAGGAATGGAATCATCAAGAAACGAGGAAGGGGGGCCTGAATAATCAGAACTCCTCTCTACCTAATGCGAGGATATAAACACCAATTTAATAATAATGATTCTCATTTTTAGAAATTTCTGGTCTCACATTGGTACATAACTATGAGCATCTAATGCATGTAATATTCAGTACCCTTTCTGTTGCAAGTCACACAAATGCAACTGAGACTAAACGAAAAAGGAAACCTATTGGCTCACATAACTGGAATGTTCAGGGTAAGTGACCTCAGGCACAGTTGGATCCAGGGCCTCAAACGATGACCTCAGAACTTCCCCTTCTCCCCCCATGAAATCTCTTGGTTTTGTTTCCCTCTGGGTTGACTTCATTGTCATTCTCAAGTGGGTTCCCTCTGGACAGTGGCAAAGATGGCCACCAAGAGGGCCAGGCTTACATTCTACCAATTTAGCAATTCTGATTGTTCCAGCAAAGACCTGGGTTGACTCTAAGCTGACTGCTGCAAACCATCCCTACAGAAAGGGTAGAGGATCCCTCCATCGGTCAGACCTCTAGCCAGTAGGTACAACACAGGCTGAAAATTGAAGAGAGGTGGTTCCTTATGAGAAAATCAAGGCTCAGTCACTTTAGAGTTAGAGCTGAGTTTGACTGCCTTTTCTACCATTTACTAGTTGTTTTCACTTCAGAGAGGTTTTTAAACCTCTCTGAGCCTATTTCTCCAACTGTAAAATCAGGGTAATAATGCCCATTTCATAGTGTTACTGTAAAAACCCACCTCACAGTATATTATAAAGATAATGTTTGTATAGCTCTTATCATGTGCCTGTTACAAAAATGGCAGCTGTTAATGTTTATCCTCGGCATTCCCTGGGGTAGCTATAGAAAGCATAAAGGCTACCCCACAAAGGCTCTTTCCTATAGAAATGAGTAGGAAAGAAGGTGCACATCAATAACCTAGATGCAAGCTGTGGCATAGAGCCTCATTTTTCAGCCCCTCTGGAGTCCACTGGCTTGATCTTGGCACTTGAACAGAAACCCCACCTCCAATTTTTTAAACTCTTCTCAGCCCAACACCACATTTGTTTTCCCTTTACTGTTCAAGTTCGGTAGAATGGGTAATCCCACTTGCTCACCAAATTAATCACTTTCTATATACCTGCTCAGGACTTTGGAAACGTCCTAATTCTAAGTTTCTCAATATAAGAATGATATAACTTGAAAATGGCCAATGCCTACTTGCAATTTCAGGTGAGTCAGCAATTAAGAATGCGAACTATACTAATTCCAATAATTTTATTATCTCTGGCCCAGTGATAAAAACTGAGCAGATAGGGATTCAGGAAAGCTGTTC
This sequence comes from Balaenoptera physalus, assembly GCF_965194825.1. Taxonomy (NCBI): domain Eukaryota; kingdom Metazoa; phylum Chordata; class Mammalia; order Artiodactyla; family Balaenopteridae; genus Balaenoptera; species Balaenoptera physalus. The sequence goes on from NC_138883.1 coordinate 33,794,524, forward strand.
AATTTTAAGATATAGCTGCAGAGTTGTACCTTAACTTAGTGGATAATAATTAAGAACAGCAACAACTAGCAGTGATTTAACCTCTTTGTGCCTTAATTCCTTCATCTGTAGGATGGGGATAATAGCACATACCTTACAAAGATGTGATGACTGAATGGATAATTACATGTACCATGGTAAGCGGTTAAGCACTTAATAAATGTTAGCTGTTGTTGTTAGGCACAACTACATTGGAAACCAATAAATTGGTGATCTTACTGGTCCTTTGACAACTAAGAGATCTCATTTTGGAAGAAAGAAAGTTTAAGAGATCTGGCCAAGCTTACAGGTTTAGAGCTGTGTGAAGCTGGGAAGAGAATTCAGTGGTCTCTTCCCCTAACTCGTCCCTTTGTTGTAAGCCTTGTGGGCCAGCTCTTTAGCCTTGAAAGCAGAGTGTGAATGTGGGAAGACATCCTGTAGTTCTAGTTTGCTGTTGGCTTTGGGCTCCAAAATGAGGGTCTCTGTCTACCCCCGAACCTCATAAACAGACACTTGAGAGGAAAAATTTGCCAAAGTTCAGTTGCATATCAAAGAAAGCCACAGAGCCAGAGAGCTCCCTACGGACCCACATAGCCGCTTTGTCTACTGCCAAGCCATGGCCCTAATGCACAGATACGCCTGTAAGCCAAGAGCCAAAGCCACAAAGCTCCACCAGTTCATTTAGCCTTGGCATTTCAACGTGCTGAGGGATCTGTTATTTGGGTTGTTGTCTCATTGTTAAGGGGTAAAAACAGAAACATCCTTGTCATCGGAAAACTGGTTTACTAAAATCACTACCACTACCCCAACCCCACCCCAAACCCTACCGTGAGAATAGCTCCACTGCCTTGTGTGAGGAAATGGAGCAAACGCCAGCTTTTCCCCACTGGTGAACCCTGACCTCTTTGCGGCCATCCTTTCCCACGGACTGACTTGGATGGGCCAGTTTCTGCATCCCAGGGTAGGAGCAGCCTTGCAGCCAATGCCACCAATTTTGGATCTTGGCATGGGGTCTACTTCTGTCTCAATCCCTGCCCCTCTAAGATGAAGCACTCATGATGGCTTAGTTTCTATTCCAATAGCCCTTCAAGTCTGCCCTAACATCTTTCCCCCTAATATGTAAAAACAAAAGGATTCATAACTCCTTCCATCACTGGGATTTGCTCATTTCCTCGAATGATGCCCCCATATCCAGTGGCTACAACTTTTCTCCCTGGATGCCATGATGTGATGAGTTCTAAAAATATCCCCAGGGACTTCCCTGGTGGTCCAGTGGTTAAGACTCCATGCTTCCAATGCAAGGGGCACGGGTTCGATCCCTGGTCGGGGAACTAGGATCCCACATGCTGCGTGGCACGGCCAAGAAAATTAAAAAAAAAAAGTCCCCAAATGGAAAGCTATATAGAGGACTTACACAAGAGAATGCTGAAGTTACGAATAGTAGCTTGTCATCCTTGGAGAAGTCTGTTTCATTTAAGTCAACAAATACACGTTGGGCATCTTCTCTGCACTGTGCTGGGACCTTTAGGAGTGAGTCAGCCCTGCCTTCTAATTTAGCTGAACACCTAATGTGGCAGGGAAGCGCCACCTAAAACCCACTTGCAGTGGGAACCCAAAGAGCCACTTTTCCATGGTGGGTGAGAAGAATGTAAAGAAATGGCATCATCCAGGCCATGCCATAAAGGACAAGTAGGATTTCTTCAAGTGAAGGGCTTTCCAGCATGAACAAAGGAAGTAAGGCTAGAAAGTTCTAGGCACTACCACACACTGCAAAGTCTTACTGAAAGCATCTAAATTATGAGTAACGAAAATGTACCTGGCACTAGTAATACTTCTTATCTTCAGATTCTGTTGGAGTGCTCAAAATTCATCTCCCATAGAAGAGCTTTGATTATTTGAAGCATACAGCGGTTTTTTGGTGTGTTTTTTTGTTTTTTTAAATTTATGTTTTCAGACAGAAGAATGCAGTCCTTGAGAAGAAGTGACTTATGCAAGGCTGGGCAAAGGTCAGTGTCTTGAACTCTGCAAGTGGCCAAGCTGCAGGCGGATCTCAGAATTCCCATTTTCTGCCATCACCATCAGACCACACTGCCACCTAATAAAACCAACCCCATGTCTTGGCTTTGAACATTTGAAAATGGAAAGAAATGTGACAGGTCAAAATCTCAGATTCCCTTGGCTTTCTGATTACTTGCAAATCCACATAAGGCTCACATATCACTCTCTTCTCATTTTGTCAGCATCTGAATTTGTTTGGTTGTCGTGTGAGTGATGAAACCTTAAAAGCTATGTTGATGTGTGCAGCATGTGGAAAACCACTCCTAGGTTCTCTCTGCACTGGAAAGGCCAGAGGTACATGGACACATTCTTATACACCCAGACAGACCAATCCGTCCACTTGTGCACACACTCAACATCACTAGACACTCATTTAAAAAACACAGTGTACTGTGTGCTGACTTGATGGGAAGCCACAGGCTAAGTTCTCAGACACTGGCCAAAAAGAGATGGGATCCAACCCATCCCTAGACCACAGGAAAAATACTTTCGACCACAGAGCTGGCTGCAAAATATTCTTTTTGTAGGAAACAAAATGTTTCCAGCCCTGGGATTTTTTTTTTTTTTTTTTTAGGTCCTTTCACTGTTATTGAGTAGGAGAGGCGAATGCTTAAGCAAGAGGCCAAGTAAACATCTAAGGAAACCAAAACCAGGCTCCTTTGTTGGGAGAGTGGAACACAGGGTGAACGAGCAGCACACTGGACAAGCCCCAGGCCTCTCGAAGCCATGGGGGCACAGCAACCCCAGCAACTATTCACGTGTTTATGACCCCGGTTCAATCCCACTCCACTGTGGCTCCACTTCTTAGCTAAGTAGACTTGGACAAGCTACTTCACTTTTCCAAGCCTCCGTTCCTTAAGTGTCAAGTGTGAATATTGATAGTGCCAATATCATAGGTTACTGTAAAGAAAAAAAAATGAAGCATATGTAAAAGTTGCACAATGCCCAGCACATAGTAGGGACTCAAGAAATAGGATTTGTTAAGGTTGGTTCAGGAACTCTCACAAGTCACTAAAGAACTACTGCCATGGGGCTTCCCTGGTGGCGCAGTGGTTGGGAATCTGCCTACCAATGCGGGGGACACGGGTTCTAGCCCTGGGGGTGGGGGGAAGATCCCGCATGCCGCAGAGCAACTAAGCCTGTGCACGCTACAGCTACTGAGCCTGCGCTCTAGAGCCGGGGAGCCACAACTACTGAAGCCCACACACCTAGAGCCCGTGCTCCACAACAAGAGAAGCCACCGCAATGAGAAGCCTGCGCAACGCAACGAAGAGTAGCCCCCGCTCACTGCAACTAGAGAAAGTCCGCACACAGCAACGAAGACCCAACACAGCCAAAAATAAATTAATTAATTAAAAAAAAAAGAACTACTGCCATGGACTGTTAGAACCCAAGGATTCCTTAGAGATTAATACTCCAGCCCCGACATTTTATAAATAAGAAAACGGTCCTAGACAGATGAAAAGGTGTGACCAAATCATCCAGTCAGTGGTAGGCCCCAAGCTAAGACCCTGCATACTGGATGCAAAGGATAAAGAGAGTTAAAGTCAGTCATATGGACACCATGTGCTGTTAGTTGGCAGTGGATCTTAGATCCTAGTGTACCTAAGAATCACCTGAGCAATGTATAAAAATTCAGATATCTAGGCCCCCCCCCAGTGCTGCTGATTTAGTCTGGGAGGGCCCAGGAATCTGAATTTTAACAAGCTCTGCTGGTGGATTCCAAGAGGTATTCCTCTGACCACTGGTCAAGAAACATTACAAGAGGAAGTCATCAGCCAAATAAATAACTGAGCAGAGTGCTAGGGTTGTATCCCATGGTTTAGCACAAACAAACAATGTGGCAAGCCCTACCATAAATAATGAAGAATATTCTCATTGTACAAAATAGTAAATGAGATATAGCATGGCATTGCTTCATCTTCTAGATCTATTTTACAGAAGAGGAACCTATGACTCAGAGTCATTCACCCAAGATCACATATCTAATTAGAGACAAAGAGAGAACTTCATTCTCAAATAGCATTATCTTTTTACATAATGGAGAGTCTTTTTTCTAGGTACCTAGAGGTGAAGACAGCGGGCTTATGTATGTGTGAATTAATTTTAATCACTGAGAGAACAAAAAATCATCCTAGCTTTTTGATGCGTTCAAATGGAAAAGTTCTCCTATATTATTTCTGGGGCTATTATTTGTTCCATCAGCTCCCTTGTAGCCTAAAAGAAGAAACTTGGTTAGAAGGAAGAAGTAACAATACCATACAATGCTGGACATTTCAGAGACACCAGAAGCTCTATTCACATTAGTGCACACCACCTGCTTCCTCTTCATTAAAATCCTGCTCTTCTAATATAAAACATATACCTGACCCCAAGGTCTATAAAGTTCTGTGCATCATCAAATTAACCACACAAGTATCCTAGTTATTGGTTACTGTGTTAAAGAATTTGGGAACTTCCTGGACACAGCTCAGATGAATCAATATGGGGTTGGATTCAGAGTCATTCGAAAGGATGGCGTTTCAGCTATTCCCTGTAGTGACAGAGCACATAAGAGCCTCCTAGCTATTTCTGGGGGCTCGCCACCACAGACTAGAAATGATTACTCTCTACTTCTTTGTCCAACATTGAAGGATCTGAGAAGGTACACAGGTATAGATCTTCCACTTCTACTTCTCTTTGATGAATGCTTTAAGACAACAATAATCCCCCAACAGAGTCCCTTCTGAAAGTTGCTAAGAAATGCAGGCAACACAGCCCAGTGAAAGCCATGGCCTGTTTGCAGAAAATCAGTAACATATCCTGCAGATGGATGGTGCCCATCCTCATGAGAATCTCAGAGCGCTCCAATTTATTAAGTTGGTAACAGTGGCCTTAGAAGAGATTTATTATGATTTAGATCAATCTCATAGCCATTATTACTGGCCTCAGAAGGGGATTATAGAATTCTCCTTATAGAATCAGAGGTGGAATCTGAATTAGAATCCAAATACATAGCTAACCACTTAACTATCCTGTCCCTCCTGGAGAGAATTCCGACCTTCGGAGCTGCTCCTCTGCTCTGTGACATCAGTGCATTCAGACAATGCCAACTCCTCTTCCATGACGTGAACCCATTAAAGGAAGGAGCCTGCCATGCTTTTAAACAAGGGAGGGGCAGGGTCTGGATACATGTATACAGGCCCTGAAACATTTCAGCACACCTCTTTCAGAGGAGCTTCTGTTGGTTCAAACCACCAACCCCCACGAGGCATTATTTCCAGCCACTAAAATGTTTCCTGAGCTTAGACACATCTGGAAAGTTTTGGAAAATCCCACAGGAAGGAGACTGGGCCAAGAGAGCTCCTTTTCTCTTGCCATTCAGGAAGCACTGCACAAAATGTTTGCCCTCCAAGACAGACCAGTCCAGGAACCCACCTCTCAGGGCTGGAGAATCATGGTAGACAAAGGAGTCCTTTGGGGAACAGAACCAATGGAGAATGTCTGGGGTCTTTTACTAACCACGTGCCAGCCAGAGAGCTCATGTAGACCATGTCAATCAAGGTCCCTCAGAAAAATGGGACTCACCCCAGGTGGTTTAAGAGAGAGAATTTAATGTTGGGAACTAGTTACAAATGTGTTGGAAGGGCTGAAAAGAAAATAGGGGACAGTGAGGCAACCTAGAGACTAGCAACAACAAGAAGCCACCACCAGCCCTAGGGTTGAGGAACAAGGAAGAGGTGCTGTTACTAGGGCCCGGAGGATGGAGCTGCCCAACTCCAGCTCTTCGTGGGGCTGGGTCCACAAAGGGATCACGGAGAAGGAATTGGTGTCATTGCCTGCGATAGCACTGGAAGCAAAGAGAGGGAGGCAGAAAGACATGGCTTCCCCCATACCTCTGCCCTACCTCCTCCCTCCAGGGCCCCAGACTAAGCAGAATCAATGGAAAGGGAGCCTGGGAAAGGCAGATCGCACTGTCAGTTCCCTGTGGTACCAAGTAGAGCCGGGGAAAGGCAGGGAGTGGACCGAGAGCAAAGAAGCAACCGACTGGTGTGACCCACTAAGGCAGGGATTCCTGATTCCCAATTTGCAGATGGGAATCTTTAAAAAAACAAAACCTTGAAGCCTAAACTGGTAAATCTCCAAATTTCGTTACGGATTCCACACCCCTGGACTTGAAGATTGCCAAAATTCACTGGAGGGGGAGCTACAGCTATCCACAGGCCCTCTCCTCCCTGAGCTCAGGGGCTTGACTGCAAATCGTTTGCCCTCACATTCCCCAGCACATGTTTCCAAACTTCATTTCCCATACATTCTGATGACCACCATCTCTTTACAGAAGCCAGGGTTCTAAAAGAAGGAAACAGCACTTGAGGGTGGGGAAGAAGGGAATGGTGGGCTGGAGGCAATGGTGGGCGGTCAGTGTGGGGGAGAGAACCTTTGGACTCAAGATTCTGCACAAGAAATCCCTTCTGATCTCCAAGCTAACTCCTGATGGCAGTCACTGAGGTCTGGTGGAAGAGTGGAAATTGCCACACTGTCACATAAGCAGGGAATGGTGTGTGTGCCGAGCAAGGCCAGCCCTTGTCTCCCCGCCCCCAGGCCTGCTCATCCTCCTGGACTAGCCCAGTCAATGAGCGATAACCTCATCTACTCACTTACTTACATCAGAAACAACCCCTCCTTCCAACCTCCTTCCAGATCCAATCTCTGTGCTTAAATGCTGTTGATCCCGCCTCCTTACCATCTCGTCTCTTTTCCTTCTTCTCCATCTCAATGACCACTGTTTCCATTCAGGCCCTCATTTCTTTGCATCTTATTTCAAGCCCCTCCAAACCTGTATGGCAAACTCCTGCCCAAGAGGGCCTTGTAAAGTACAAATCTGATGTCACGGCCCTGCTGGAAGTCTCTCAGTGGGGCTTCTGAGAGCCTTTGGGATCAAGTCTGATTTGCCCTACCTTTCCTTGCTTTATCTTTGTACACAGGCCTCATTTCCCCCACCCCCACCCATTGCAGAGACACCCACATACCCTCCCCAGTAGCAATAAAGAAGGACCATTTGCAGTTCTCACCTCGGGGCCTTTGTTCATACAGCTTCCTCAGCCTCCTTCCCCATCCACCTGGCAAGTACTGATACGCCTTTCAAGTCTTATCGATATCTTAAACATTATACCTTCCTCTGAGTCCTTCTCTGACTACACCTTCCCTGCTGAGGATTCTGACCATTCCAATACTGATGCCCACGCTGTCTTCCGCTGACACACATATTCTCGTATGTATTTATGTCTGTCACCCTCTACTAGGTGTTTTCCCTCTGCTGCATGGATCTTCAGGGCAGGAAATCGGGCTTTATTTGACTTCATATTCCCAGCATTTGGCACACATATCTACCCAGCAAAGATCTGAAGGTAGTAAAGGAAGGAGGAGGGAGAGAAGGATGGAAGGAAAAGGGAGTGTCAAACACTTAATGGTCTAGTCTAGATAAAAATAGAAGAGTTATAAGAGGATCCACGTCTATGGTTAGAGCACACACAAAGGACTATTATTACAATTACAGGCGCTAGAAGATTTATTGCTAAAGATTTTAAGCTGTAATGTATACCATTTCTTAACTGAGGAAAAATATTAGATTTTTAGGAGAGGAAAAAAGTGACCAAGACTTCACAGATGCTATGGCCGGCGCTCAGCCAACTTGTCTCAGTGGGTTTTCTTTGAAAATACCTGGCCTTTGGACAACCACAACATGTAATGAGACCCCCTATGCACAGGGGTCCTAGAGACGAATGAAGCCTTTGGTAGAGATGTCTGCTGTTTAATAGGTTAGAGTCTGGCTCTTGGGCAGGACTAGCCTTTTGCAGGCAATGGGATCAAATGCTGACACGCTTTTAGCAGAGGCCGTCACAGGGATCTCAGAGCAAGGTCTAATGGGAAAAGGAGGAAAGAGGGGTAAAAAAAGGTAAGGTTAGTTCCAGAATGGAGCCCCAAGTAGAAGATGGAGGTCAGTCACTAAGAAGAGCCTAACATTCCATTTTAAAAAAAAGAAAAAAAAGGTTCTGATGAACCTAGGGGCAGGACAAGAATAAAGATGCAGACGTAGAGAACGGACTTGAGGACATGGGGAGGGGGAAGGGTAAGCTGGGATGAAGTGAGAGAGTAGCATTGACATATATACACTACCGAATGTAAAATAGATAGCTAGTGGGAAGCAGCTGCACAGCACAGGGAGATCAGCTTGGTGCTTTGTGACCACCTAGAGGGGTGGGATAGGGAGGGTGGGAGGGAGACGCAAGAGGGAGGGGATATGGGGATATATGTATACATGTGGCTGATTCAATTTGTTGTGCAGCGGAGACTGGCACAGCATTGTGGGGTAATTTTACTCCAATAAAGATGTTAAAAAAAAAAAAAAAGAAGAAGAGCCTAACATTCCAGTGCATGGCCAGTACAGGACTCTGTGTCTGCAGAGAATACTGTCTAAATAGCTACAAACAAGAGAGAACAGAGTGGTATGAGCACAGCTGTCAAAGGGGTGAGGCCACATCGGATCTATTGAACTTGTATTTTAAGGAGGCACCTGTAAGAGAACACAGAACTGCCAGAGCATTCCCATTTCGCTAGACAGTGACTGAATCTTCCTCAGGGTGCTGGGATAAAACTTCCAGAGAAGAACTGACAACTCAGGAAGGATTTAAAAGGTAAACCATGGCACTGACTACTCTGTGGGGAAAGTGACTTTGCAAGGAAAGCGTAAAGAGGCAGGTATGGCTTATATGTCATTCTGCATCATCCATGAGGGAAGGGAGGTCTGCCCACCACCGTACCTCCTAGCCTGCAGGTTCTCACTGGAGGAGACCATGAACAGGTAGGCACAGATCTGTCCCCACTGTGGGCAAGAATCCACAGAGACTATCTCTTTCTGCTTTGACGATACATGGCGGAACACTGGAGCCAAATCGGAACGTGGAAAAGACCCTGGCTGGAAAGGCCAGAACTCGGAAGTTGAGAGAGCAAGGGCCAGGATGCCCCCTGAATGGAAGGCGAGATTCAGAGGACCATGTCCCGTGGAGCTCATTCTTCCTCAAGGGTGTTCTGTTGCCACCCAGAGCCACATTGTCATAGGAAATAACTAATGATTATTTAACAGAGATAGACAAAGCTCTCTTAAGACAATGACTCATTTCACTCTTTGAAGGGAGCATTCTACCTGGTACAACCATTGAAGGTGGCCACACCCCAGTGGCTGAATGGAGAAATGTTCAGCAATTAATTCCAAGCAGTGTGTGCGAATAATCTGACATTAACATGGGGCTCAGGACAGGATAATGGTTAAGGACAGAGGCATGTAGGGAAAAGAGTGTATATGTGTGGGGGGACCACCTTAGAAGCTAAGTGATTCAGAGCAGTTTTTAAAAGCTCTGTAAACCTCAATATGCTCGTCTTTAAAAAGTGTACCTAGTAACACGTCTCTCCCAGGGTAGTTATGAGGCTTGAACAAGAAAATGCCCACCAAGCATTTAGCACAGTAACTGGCACAAAGGAAACTCTCAATAAATGGTCGAGTAGACCGAGCAAAGCAACCAGAAAGCCGGGGCTGTGGAGACTTCGGGTGATTCGTGCTCAACCCCTTCCAGATACACCAGATGCCTCAATTCTAACTTTTAGAGGTTTTTACTGATGTGCCTCTTTCTGGAAGCCTGACGCTCAGAGAATTCTGTTACTTCGAGTCATGGATCATAATGCCTGCTCAGCCCCTCATTGCCAAGTCTGAGTCAAGGATTCAGCAAGTAGGCAGTGGGCAGGGCCACTGTAGCTTGGCTCTCCAAAGGTGTTCTCAAAATTATAGTCCCTTTGGTAACAATAAAACAAGGGTCCAAGACTCAAGCACACATGTTCTTTGTCCTAGATGCCAGAGCTCTTAAGCACTGCCAAGCCAAGAAGTGAAATTTTCAGAAAGAGACCCTCTGTGGAAAAATCTCTGCTTCAGGCGTTTGAACTCTAAGGCAGTTGCCAGGAGCCATTGACTGATTGAAAAATCCAGGGAAGGTGACTGGTGGGTGGGTGTGGAGAGAGGAGCAACAGGCTAAGAGGAAGGTTGAGGGAAGGAAGGAATCAGCATGTCCACTGTATGGTAACTGAAAATCCCAAATTACCTACATCAGCCGACATCGGGAAAGCTCAATGAGTTATATTGCAGCTGACAACCAATCATGCATCAGATAATGTTTAGCATACCATAAAATGTTATGGTAACACAACTGGACTTACATATATTCAAACCAAATGCTAAGGACATATTTGATTCATTTTCCCTCACACCTCCATCATGTAAATCCTTTGCTTCCCATGCCCCTACACCTAATTTCATAAGCCATTAAGATTTTGGAAGGGCCTGAACCCCACCCCACCCCGTGCACTGTTCCAATTAGGCTGAAATGCAAACCAGTACTGTACCATGCTGCGACCCTCACAGCCACAGCTGAGCCCTGGGAGAGAAGCAGAGGCCACAGGCCCAGGCTGTGCACCACCCCAGGCCGGCATACTCCCCCATCCATAGCAACCAGACAACAAATCCTCCAAGTTGGACCTGCTTAGGCCACATATGTGACAAGCTGTGCTTTTCAAATCATATATACAGACAGGGCAGGCAGCATTCTGAATCAGTCACATGCCAGGAGTCACAAGCCAAATAACGGCAAGAGCGTGAGTAAACAGCAGCCCATCATCTCCTTCCTAATGTCCCTGCCCCAGAGTGAGAAGTGCTGTTCTAATATGTAACTCAGTAAGCTTTGGAGGCAAGCTAAATGACATTCGAGATCCAGCCATCCTCACGGAAAAATCAGAGAGAAAGATAATAAGGACTATTCGTTGTAAGCCAAAAGAATCATCACTAAGTTAAGGCTTCGTTTTCTAGCATCTCACTTTATTCCTAAATTAAAAATAAATCCCTACATCTCAGAGAACATGGTATAGCCAAAAACAAAACCAAAAACACTTAAGCTCCAGAGTTACACAGATTTGGTTTCAAATCTCAATACTACTACCGGACACACATTATTTATCCTCTTAGCCCGGTTTTTCTGTTGATAAAAAGGTAGATGATGAGATCTATGCTAAACGGCTGTCGCGGGGGTTAATGGAAAAATGCACGTGGAGTTATCAAATATGACACCCACAAAGGTAGGTACTCAGTCAAGGCTAATAATTCCCTTCCGTTCCTGGAAATTAAAGAGGCTTTAAGTTAGTGTTGTCGGGAGCACTAGAACGGAGAAAGGATGCTCTTCAATACCAAACAGTGGGACTCCAAGATGGTAGAAAATGGTCCCCCCAGGGGTTACCTCCTGCCTCCTTTCCTCTCTCTGTCCCACTCTGACTTTTCAAACTAAAGATGCAAAGACTAAAAAATATAACTACAAAGCTTCTCCCATGCTAAGAAGACCAGACACACGAAAGACCAGAGAACTCCAGTTCTCTCAAACCATTGCACACCTTTAGCCTACAAAGATAGGCAACAGGAAGCTTAAGATTCTAAGGGTGACCCTCCCTGAGCACAAATGACAGTTGTAGGAGAGTGGCAGAGAAGCCAGACTTGTTTGCAGGACTGTCTGTAAGTCATTCCACTGGGAAGTCCATGCTCATGGTGAAGTTCAACTTGGAAAAAGTCACTTATTCACATGTCTGGGCCCAAGAATTTAAAATGCTGACTTTTATCTGGTAATTCATTGCAATGTGGGGTGGGATGGTGCCTTTCAAAAATATTTTTCTGCAGAGTTCTGTAGAACCTTTTTATGAACCACTGAAAGTCAGAGGGAATATAAATATCACATTGCCTGCAAACCTAGTAATTTGACTGGGTTGGGGACTTTTTTGCCCAGAGTTTTCCTACTAAAAGTCAGCAAAGTGAAAATAGCAACAGATTAGAAGTTGGGAGAATTTAATTCCAGTTCCATTTCTACTGCGTAGTAGTTGTGTGACCCTGAATAAGTCACCCCTAATTGCTCACCCCCCTGTGAAGGGACCAGAAGAGAGTGTGGGTCTGAGGACCACCCCTGTGAGAACCACCGGAAGTGCTTACCCTCCCTGAGTGGTCACTGGGGGCGGGGCCTGGGAATCTTCATTGTTAACAAACACCTGGGATTCTTAAATTCACTGTAGTTGACAATCACTGGCTAAGATGATCCCTAGAGGGCATCTCAGGTGGGACACTGTCATATTCTAAATGCTTTCGTTCTAGTGAAAGTGCTGGTTCATTTGTAAATCAGTTTGTAGTTTATGTAGATATTGAATCTTTCTCTCCCCTTTGCTTTTCCTAACCAAAGATGTTGTCTCGTTTCCTTCTCACTCATAGCTAACCAACCAAGGCTAAAATACAATATCCTGTCCAACCTTCATTTTCAAATGAGCCAAATAAATGTCGGCATCCTTGATTTCCAGGTCACTGCCTTGTCCAAGAGATCTTGTAGCTGTTTCCTATGTTGTTCCTATGTTTCCTTTGTCCCTAGCCTGACAAGGAGGTCTTCAGTTTGGCTCCAAAGCCCTGCGTCTCTTCTACTTACTACAACAGCTGAGATTTCTCTAGAAATCTCTCGTTCACCTATTTGCCCTGGTTTACTTAGCAAGTTAGAACTGAGAGGGTCACTGAATAAGGAGATTTGGTACCAGACAGTGTGTAAAAATAAAACTAGTCAGAGCTGGAGGAGAATGACGGAGGTGACAAAATACCTGTGAAGTGAGTGGCTCATCACAGGGGAAGTCACCTAAACACTCAGTGACTGGACCACTCATCCAGCCCCTGGCGGTCAGAGACTGTGATCCTCAAAGAGAGAAATGACGACATGTACTAAGTCTTCCATAAAAACAAATGTATTCAATTTACAGCAGTATTCTTTATTCACAGACACATCCTTTCTACTTTTTGATGTTAAATTACCTTTTCCTTTTTGAAATGGTGGTAACAATTAATTTTGCAACTCTAATTCATTAAAAAAAAAAAAAAGACATTTAAAACTCTATGGTGGTTCCCCAACCCTTGCTTTGGTTTGATTTTTATTTTTTATTGACCTCACGTGGCTCAAAATCTCCTAGGAACATGGGCTCTCTCTCTCTCAGTAGAGGTATGTGGTCTATCACAGCCAAAACAGCTGAAAGGGGCACCCCCATCAGAAGCATGGGGGCAGTTGTACCCGTGCATTTTTAACTGTCAATTTCCAATGGAACCTCTTCAAGGGAAAGTTTTCTCTACTTGACCCCATTCAGAAGTAGTGATTTTTGGAGCACACTGACTTTTTTCAAAGGGAGCCCCATGGAGTTTGGGGTTTTTTTTTTTTTTTTTTTTTTTTGTAAGTGGTGGGAAAGATATTGATATTTTTATTTCGAACGTGGAGATAGAAACAGGAAGTGTGCACTTAGGTATGTGAGCTACCCTTTCTCCGTCAGAGCCTGTCTTTCTGCTCTGTGAGTCTTAGTTCACTGTATTCATTTGCTGTTACTGCATACTTTCAGCTGGAATTTCCTTAGATTTTAATACACTTACCTGGTGACCTGAAAAAAGAATCCCTTTAAAAGTCCCCCTTTTGGGCTCCCCTTTTATACATTCTCCCAGTCTCTCAATACCTGTTAGAGCACTTCTGACAGAAGAGTGTAGGCAGCAGGTTAGATTTCACACTTGAGCAGCTCCGAAAAGGGAGGGAACATATATACCCAAGGCAATGTACTTGGCTGGGATTCTCTGTTCCCTTTGCTATTTCTGCAGATATTTATGCTTAAAAAGAAATTTCTCCCACCCTGGCAGCACAGCCAAACTTCTCCTCTGGCTGGATCAAGTCACCATGAAAAAAAAATCTCTTTGCCTAAGACAAGCAGATGAGCTGAGGCAGAAAACAAGGGAACAAACATGATGAATGCCCTGGAACCATTTTACAAAGGTAGAGGGGTGCGTAAAACTATGGCTTACATCAGGTAAAAACATCATCTCCAAGGTCTGTTTTTGTTTCGGTGAATATGGATATATGTTTGACATTCCTGTCCCAAATCTGCCCTTCAGCTTATCTGGGAGAAAAGATTTATCATCTTTTCTTCAGTTATTCAGTCCTTCATTAAGCCTTTCAACCACAGAGAGGAGAACTTAAGACCTGTGGAAGATAGCAGCAAAGATTTCTTATCCTTCCCCTCGGCCAAAGTCCCCAGGCTGTGTTCCCTGAAAGCAGCTGCAGAACCCCTCCCTCACTCTGCCTGGGTCTGTGTTTAGGCCTCTGGCTTGCTTACACAAAGGAATTCCAACTAGGATTTCAAGGGAAGCCTGGTTCCTACCCTCCCACAGCTCCCAGCAGGCTGGTTCTGCCGAAAGATATTCCTATATTCAATATTCTTATAGTATTTCTATAGAAGTATCTGCTTGAATTACAAGGTTTGATGCTAACCTTTTAAAATGACACTTACTAATACTTTAAAGGAACTCTGACACTGCAAAACTCAAATCCTATGGGGAAATGTGATTCTAAATAAGCAGTATGCCCTTCTTCCTCAAGACTGGGTTCACGTATGGCTGCAAGGAGTTCGTTTCTGCTTTCTTTTTCGTTTTCAAAAGACATGCATTGGACGTGTAAGTGTCAAGCATTTGCCTTGCCTCTGAGGGTACACAGCTAAGATTCAGTCACAGCCTTCAAGGGGCTCACAATTCAGGTTTCACAAGTGCAAGACTAGAGACAGGTACTACATTCAACAGTGGGCAAGACTGAAGGAAGAGGGGCTGATTAGGGCTGCAGTATTACAGACTCAAACACCATCACAATAGTCACAGTGATGGTATTTGAGTCTTTTAATACACAAAATGGACACTGAGCACAGAATTACATCACCAGAAAGGAAACGCTATATACTTCCAAGATGCAAAACAACCTGGGACTTCGAGAAAAGCCTGAGAATTCAAGTAAGAATCAAGAGTTTGAGTAACAGCATTGGTCTTGTCAACAATTTACTGGGTACTTTAGGCTCTTCCCTCCAGTGTTCTGTAATTTCAGGGTACCTTCTAAGTAGAAGATGAAAATATTATTATAAAGTCCATTTAAATAAACCTCCTATATGAAAAAGTCACCTCTTTCCAATTTGTTGAAATAAGAGAGTCATAATATTTATTTCATCAAGGGGGTGTGAAGCTTAGTTGGGATTAATTTACTTCTTTACTCTTTCCAGGGCACTTAAAAATTTATATAATCCCATATGTGGTTTGTACAAACAGACTTCATGAGGATCTGATGAGAAATAGTATGAATATTTCATCAAGTTTTTTTCATCATTCTTTCAAGTATAACCACCCTCATTCTAACTTTTCCAGTCCCTCGTTACAAGGCACCTGGTTACTGTGAGAGCCGCCCAAGGGAGTCCTCAGCCAATCCACTCCGCGTGCTGCTGCCTCATTCATCCCCACAGAACCTTCCTTTGCTGTAGCGCCCGTCCCCTCCTCTACGCTCACGGGTACGCTTGATGCATGTACTCTTCACATGTTTGTCTATTTCCCCAGGTACACAGTGAACAACTACAGGACATCAACTTATACTTTGAATCTCTAGCATCTTACATAGTAAATGGCAGAGAAGAGCTGATTAAATAAAGGTTTGTCAAATGAATGCATACACAAACCCTCTGCTCTTGTTAGGAGGCAAACCCCAGCCTGTGTCCTCTGAACATGCGACCTGCCCTCCTGTTTCTCTTCTTCTGCCGTTCACCCTCACCCCCACATCTTCCCTGTCCTTTCTCACTCACCTAGTTTGATCTATTTAAGGCAAGAGGTTTTCAACCTTGGCTGCACAGGAGAATCACTGAGGGGAGCTTTATAAATAAAATGAACACTGACGGCCTGGCCCCACCAGCAGAGATTTGGATTTACTTGGTTGGTGTGCGGCTCTGGTGTTGGTATTTTGTAAATGCCCCTGTGGTGAGTGGGAAGTGCAGCCAGGCTTGAGAAACTATGATTTAAAGTGATATTCGGGGCTTCCCTGGTGGCGCAGTGGTTAAGAATCCGCCTGCCAATGCAGGGGACACAGGTTCGAGCCCTGGTCCGGGAAGATCCCACATGCTGCAGAGCAACTCAGCCCATGAGCCACAACTACTGAGCCTGCGCTCTAGAGCCCACGAGCCACAACTACTGAAGCCTACATGCCTAGAACCCGTGCTCCGCAACAAGAGAAGCCACGGCAATGAGAAGCCCGCACGGTGCAACAAAGAGCAGCCCCCGCTCGTCGCAACTAGAGAAAACCCGTGCACAGCAACGAAGACTCAACGCAGCCAAAAAAAAATTATTTAAAAAAAAAAATAGGGCTTCCCTGGTGGCGCAGTGGTTGAGAATCTGCCTGCCAATGCAGGGGACACGGGTTCGAGCCCTGGTCTGGGAAGATCCCACATGCCGCGGAGCAACTAGGCCCGTGAGCCACAATTGCTGAGCCTGCGCGTCTGGAGCCTGTGCTCCGCAACAAGAGAGGCCGCGATAGTGAGAGGCCCGCGCACCGCGATGAAGAGTGGCCCCCGCTCGCTGCAACTAGAGAAAGCCCTCGCACAGAAACGAAGACCCAACACAGCCAAAAAAAATTTATTTAAAAAAAAATAATAAATAAGTGATACTCAAGTCCCACCTTCTCCTGAAAAGATGAATGTGCCTCTGATGAGTTTACCTTCCTCTGGCTTCAACGCAGTTACTGTTTTAAACACTTATTAGATCAAACGCTGCCTGTGACAGAATCTCAGTATGAGTTTGTTCTTTAACTCACACACTGCATTTTGGTTCATCTCCCGTACCAGACCAGAAGGACCCTGAAGGCAGGAACTGTGCCTTCTACTTCTGGGCACCCCCACACCATGCACGTGGTGGACCAAAACATACTTTTGATCATTAAAAACAAAACCAAAACCGAAACACTGAAAACAAAACAAAACAACCCAGAACACCTAGTAGAGGCCATTTCAATTCTACTCTGAGGATAGGTCTTTGGTAAGAATAAAAATGTTGCAGAAAGGGTGGGGCAGGATTGAAGCAGAGGAGGGAAAGAGTAAATAAAAGTCAAATGGAAAAAAAGCTAAATTAGTCCAAAAGAAAATGTTTCCCAGCTTCTTAAGAGGGTTTTTTTGCAACCCCCAAGCAGAATAAACAAGAGAATTAACTTGGCTAGTGCCCTGATAAGGAGATTTCTTTCTTGGTTATATAATTTACAAAGTTTCCAGGGTGTAAAGAAAATAATCACCCAGGGAGGACTCCTTACCTTGGACTATACAATTCAGCTCTCGGGTTAATCAGCTCGAAGATCTGCTCAGCTTGACCTGACCCCCTTCCAGCCCTGTGGTCTCAGACTAAGCCTCACATGCAAAAACCCTGTTGTAGGGCTCAGTGTCATAGAAAGGGGATAAAACATAATCCTTATTCCATAACCTTGATCTTTTGGTGTAGTGGCCTCTGCCTGTGCATGAAAAAAGAAAAAGCTGTCCTGGTATCTTCCCCAAGTGCTGGTGTTCCATGGGTCTGCCCACCCTAGAATGATCTAGGCAAACTCTCCTACTAAACTGTGTTAAAAGGAAATATTTGGTGCAATTCCCTTAAAGGGTAGCTTTAAAGTCTTGTTCTCTGCACATATCCCAGAAAAGATTTATCTTCATATGGCTTCTCTACTTGATCATGTAGTAAGACCACAGGAAGGGCTCACTGAATCATTAGGTACACCCTCTGCTAAGTCGAGATAAGGTCATCAGCTAGAGATGTGTTCTCTGTATCAGGGGTCCCAAACCCTTGGACCGCGGACTGGTACTGGTCCGCAGCCTGTTAGGAACCGGGCCGCACAGCAGGAGGTGAGTGGCGGGCAAGCGAGCAAAGCTTCGTCTGCCTCTCCCCATTGCTCCCCATCGCTCGCATTACTACCCGACGCGTCCTCCACCTCACCCACAGTCCGTGGAAAGACTGTGTTCCAAGAAACTGGTCCCTGGTGCCAAAAAGATTGGGGACCGCTGTTATATATCAACATTTATCCTAGTTGTTGAGCCACGAATTTAACAACTGGTCCCAAAAGGCATGTCCATTTCTATAGATTAATTAAATGTATGTTCTTTTGCCTGGGGTGGCCATTTTAACACTGGTCATGTTTTACTTTAATTTCTAATTATTGTTTGAAAACATGATTCAAAGACATTTAACTCTGCTCTTGATTGATTAGTAATGATAGTAACAAGTTGTCCTTCGTAGATTAAGATAACACTGTTGACCCATCCAATAGGATATGAGTTGATAGACTGTCACGGATCTATCCATGCTTTGCTCCCTGTTCTTCTTGTGTCTAGTGGTCTGCATTCGACCTTATGAGCCAAGAACCAAGAGCCACCGAAATCCTCCAGTCACCAAAGGTACACAAAATAATAGCTTGTGTCCTACCAGCTACTTCTTGTTGACACTGACAAAATGGAAATGACCGGTTAATTTACTAAAGCAAAAGGAAAAGAAAAATGTGGCTCTTTTTATTTACTAATAAATGCTAACTTCTTTATTTACTAATAAATGCTCACTAGAATTAGGAGAACTAGGATCTGGGAACCTGGAATCCATGGTACCATAGATAATAAACTGAATCATCAAATCAGTGTGTACCGTCTAAAATCAAAAACAGAGATAAACTACAAGTTTTCAAGGCGTAGGGTTAAGGATCTATGAAAATGAATGAATTCACAAGGAATTTTGCTTCCTCAAATTAGAGTTTAGGTAGTAGTGCTTGACAATCCTTAATGATACCCCTGATAGCTGCAAACAGGATTTATTTAACATGCTTTATAACTTAAGATACAAACCAAAGGTCATTAGGTTCTACAGGAACATTTTTGAATGTGTTCCACTGAAAGAGAAGTGATGGATTTAGAACCCAGGACACTTAGATCATCAGGGAAAAGGTATCACTGAGGTAATGAGCACGCCAGGGCCTGAAAACTCTAGAATGTTCCCCTAAGTGAAAACAAGCAGCTCTATCTTCTCAGAACATGGCTGACTCAATCATCAAGCTGGAATGTTATTTACACAGTCCCAAGCAAACTAAGAAGAATCCTCTCGTCTGTAACCAAGGGCACTCAGAAAGTTATGTCTGCAACAGCAAAGTTTTTGATGATTCCTGATTCCTTGAGAAAGAGCCAGTTTACCTAATGCAGGTAAATGTTAACAACTCCCTTCCTACCACCTTCCCCAGAAAGGACCACCAGCATGATATTTCATGCCTCTTTAATTAATAACTTGGATTTGTTATATATTTAGCAAGATGGGCAAGTCTGGGTTCTGAATTCTACCCCATCTAACAAATCAGAATAACTACCCTGTCTTCTTCTTCCTCCCACTTGCAGGAGAGGTCGTGATGGAACCTGGTCCACACAGCAGGATAAAGTTGAGGTTAGACATCAGGAAAAGTAAACTTCCTAATTATGAAACATTTTACCAAAGGGGTGAGACTGTGGTGTTCCTTTCTTTGGAGTGGGAGGGGAGATCAAGAAAGATGTAGAAAGTAACCTTTCCGGCTGGAAGGGGGAATTCTCACTTGAGTCCAGGATAGACAACATAAAGAGACAGCCCAAAGAGTCATTATCCTTTTGATAATCTCCGGCATCATTCAGTACTTTAATCTACTGGTTTATAAGTTAATGCAAAAGTACCCAGGATCTGGGAAGAGTTTATCCACTTAGCAGGGTCTGTGTGGCCTAATTATTTCAAAACATACTAACCTCAAGAGAAGGCACCATCATTATTTAATTTGTATACAAATTATCTAGCCCTCAACAAATACCAGCTAAGAGAAATGATCATTCATTCACCCTTTGAGATCCCTAGGGGTGTGGACCTTGGTCACTTACAAGCTATTGGCAAACATCGGGGGGCAAGCTAACTCTCTGTTTTTGTATTTTTTTCCCTGTGGGTCACTTGTCTCCCCACTTTATTAGAACTGCTATTGAGGTAGGCAGGGAGGCTGGTTTCCTTACCCACCCTCTGACAGTGTTGGCCCAGGACAGACAGCGTGGCCAATGCTTTCAGAAGATGAACACTCAGATTGCTGGTACATCTTGTTCCCTGACCTTGACAGTCAGAGAACATTGTCAAAGCACTCACCTGTCTTCTCCCTGAACCAAGGTACTGGAGAATCAGCCGGGTGTTCACACTGTGACTCCAGGTGTTTCCTAGTGCAGCTGTCACACAGCTGGATCCAGAAGTGCCTGAAACGAAACAGGGCAAAACCATGATTATGGACACCCTATCTTGTCATGGTGTTTCACATAAACAAAAGTCCAGTCATTGCTCATTACTCAGAGAGCACGCGGGAGCCCAGGTCGTTACCACAAAAGTTGATGAAGGAGAGAAGGAAGAGAGGGGTTAAGGAATATGAGACTAAAAAGAAAAGCCAGCATGGGTTTCCTTCAGCCTCAATGAAAGTAACCACCACTGGGCTCAGAGATAACAGAGTTATATATCAATAAGAGGTTGCATTGCAAGGAAGCTTGGAGCCATTGCTAATAATAAATCAAGCCACTCAACATCCATGGCAGAAAAGCATAACCCTACTACATAGAATAAGAGCCAGTTATGAAATAGTCTTAGTTTAATAGAGTTGTTAAGACTTTTTCAGCTTGATAAGAGTCTTAATTCAATTTTCCTTATCAATATGGAAATGGTGGCATATGTATATAAAATTCCTATGCCTTTCCAACCGCGGAACGTACACGCACCCAGAAGAGGAATCTGGAAGATCTCACCATTTCATATCTAATCTGTATTAGACATTCTTATCCCAAGAGAAACATTCTTTTACTTTCTAAGACTTTCCTATAAGGGGGAGGATCTGAAGTAAACGTTATCTGAGTTTCTAGTCTACACCAAGTTGTACTTCAGCTGCTCTCTGACATCTCCAGAGCTTCACTGATCTCTCTTGACATCACCAGGAGGAACCCATTCCTGCACTCCTCCTGTTCTTCTGCCTTAGAGGCAGGCTCGCAAGTCCCACCACTTAGAAGCCAGCCCCCACTATCATACGTAGCACATCCTGAGGTCTCCTCCAAACTCCTGTGCTCACTTTGGCCCTGGGCCATGAGATGAGCCTTAGCCTAAGGGGGCATAGTGGGATTTGTAGTTTGCCTTGTATCCTCAAGATGCCATCTCTTTCCAATGAGGAGACCAAGTACCAAAAGGCTGAAGTCCACTGAATCAGCTAAAACAAAATGAGGTCTTCAGTTTCTCATTTGTTGCCTGCTCAGGGCATCATCTGATATTCACCCCTCTGTGTGGAATAGGAATTCTTCTTTTCTGGGTCAGCATCTTTCAGGGTGGCCTCCCAACTCTGCATGGTCTTAAGCTCCTGGGATCAAATAGAGCAACAGATGAATGGAGTTCAGTGGTTCTAGGCTGGAGGTGATTCTGTGGGTCATGTCTAGGTGGGAGTGCTATGGCGTCTAGAGGGTAGAGGCCAGGAATGCTGCTAAACATCCTATGATGCACAGGCCAGTCCACACAACAAAGAATTATCCAGCCCCAGACAAAATAGTGCCGATGGTGAGAACCCACGGGATAGCGAAAAACAACCATATGTTTTCTCTGGTTCAGGCAGGTGTGGGAACGAACTGGATGGCATCAACATCCAGGGCCTCAACAAGCCTGGGGATTTCAGAGTGAGGGAGAATTTAGCGAAGGAAAGAATAAAATTTAGGGTGACCTTGGCTCATCATGCACACAATTCAAAACACACACGAATTAATTTGGAAACATATCATCTAGACTGTGCTGATCTGATCACACTGCTCCCCTAAAATCCTTCCACAGTCCTTGTGCCTGCGGATAAAATACTAACTTCTGAACTAGGTGTTCTGAATGCTTTGTCAACTGCATCTGCATCTCTCTCTGGCCCCATTTCTCTCAATGGATGGTCCCGTAACCTCCCGACTTCTCTGTCCCCATCCTCCTTGACCTGATAAAGCTTCCCCCTCTTCCGGCATCCAATGTACTGGCTTCTTCTGCTTCTCCTTGTATCAACCATGTTGAGTATTCCTTTTCCTTCTCCGCTTTTCTTCTCCCTCTCCCCTTAGTTGTGGGTGGACCTCAAGGAGCTGGCCATGGCCAGTTTTTTCCCTAACACCCACCTGCCTTCGGTGGCTGGGAAGGTAATGTACATTAATAAAGAGGCCAGGCGTCTGCATCTTAACACGTAGAAAGTCTTCACTACCCCAAACAGATGTACTCTCTTCCATTTTTCTTGAAATACATGACCCTCTCAGTCTGTCTTTCATTTCCCCCTTTTTGATAGCGACATATAACAGAAAAGTATTTTCTGCTTTAAGAAAACCAACACTGCAAGGGCAGTGGCCACTGATGTTCCTTTTTCTTGCATTTTTACCAAACAGCTTTGTCGAGATAATTCACATGTTGTACAATCCAGCCATTTAAAGTGTACAGTTCAATGGTTTTTACTATATTCAGAGTTGATCAACCATCACTACAATCAACTCTGGAACATTTCATCACCCCCCAAGAAACTCCATATCCCTTAGCCATAAGCCTCCAGCCCCTCTTTCCTGCCCTGCAGCCCTAGGCAATCATTAATCCACTTTTTGTCGAAATATTAAGTGTTAGGAGATGACGGGGAGTAGTGGAGACTGTGGTGAATTAGACAATTCACCCATGATCTCAAGGGGACAGCCCCTGTTCAGCTCCAGCTGTTGTTGTCACATGGCGATATGAGTTCACGGTTAGCCACATCTTTTGATCTTTTAATTTTTAAAATCAACACTTTAAGTACAATCTTCTGATTGGAAAATGTTGGCTTATTTTTAAAAATTTTAAAAACACGTAAATAAACATGCTGACGAGCCACATATGACTCATTCTCACCAAGCTCGCAATGTCTGCTCCATATGGCATGTCCTCACTGTTGACAAGGATGACACCCCCAGGTGGATGATTTCTAAGCCTTTGTCTCAACCTTCCACTTAACCTCAGCACCTGTCCCCCATTTTCAACCAAGAGATCTTCCTGCCTGACATAATGAATTTGGGCACCATAAATTCAGTATCTTCAAATTGAGCTCATCCTTTCCTGTATAAACTTACTCCTCCTTCTTTGGCCTTCCAGTTAATCTGGCTTGAAACCTCAGTTCCCTTTAAAAATTTCTCCCTCTCCTGTGCTTCTCAATTCCAAGAAACTGTGAAGACGGATTGATTTCACTGTAAAGTCTCACTTACATCCATTCATCCCACCCCAACCTAGATCAGACCCACATTAGCTTTCCCCTGGGGATGGCTGCTGTCACTTTCTCCCTCTCTCCATGCTCCTGTCAGTTTCTCCCTACGGAAGCATCCTCTATTCTACTGCCCGATTAATCTCCCCAAGCACACACCTAAGCGTGCTGCCCTGCCACTTATGATCAGCATGCTCAAAAACTTTTGGCGGGGGGCTTCCTGGGTGGCGCAGTGGTTGAGAGTCTGCCTGCCAGTGCAGGGGACACGGGTTCGAGCCCTGGTCTGGGAAGATTCCGCATGTGGCGGAGCGGCTGGGCCCATGAGCCACAGTTGCTGAGCCTGCGCGTCTGGAGCCTGTGCTCCGCAACAAGAGAGGCCGTGATAGTGAGAGGCCTGCGCACCGCGATGAAGAGGGGCCCCCGCTTGCTGCGGCTAGAGGAAGCCCTCGCACAGAAACGAGGACCCAACAGAGCCATGAATAGATAAATAAATAATAAATTAATTAATTAATTAAAAAAAAAAAAAAAACTTTTGGCGGCTCCCAAGTGCCTTTAAAGAGTTCTAAATTCCTAGGACTGGCATTCTTGCAGCTGTGCCCGACCTGCCTCTCCACACCTCTTCCCTCCATCCCACTTCATAAAGACTCTGCTCCAATTTAATCACTCCTTCCTCGTGCCGCCTCCACACCTGAATGCCTCTATGCCCATGCATTGTCTTCAATACCACTTCTGACACGCCACCTCCCTGATCGTCACAGAAATAATGCCTTCCTCCTCCAAACGCCCATAATGCTTAGTTTACTCTCTCACATTACTGCCATTTTTTATCCTGTGGTATATTACTTGCGTGCTTTTCTGACCACCCCTAATGTATATTTTAAGAGGGCCAAATCCATGTCTGATTTATGGTAGTATGCCTGAATCACGAGGTCTGAGACCCAGAGGATGCTTCATAAATAGTGGTTAAAGAGTCAATAAGTTATTCTTACTAAACTTTGAACCATGGTATATATTTGTTTTAGCAGCAGATTTACATTCTTAATTCTACCTTGCTTAAGCCAAAATTAATAGATTTACATTTTTCAAGCAAACTCTAGAAACTTGTTGCTTCGATGTCCACTAAGTGATAGCATGAAGTGAGCCTGAGTTTGAAAGTTTGCCAAGAAAGAGCTACATGTGAATAATTAGGAGTTGCTAATTAGTTAAGCGCTCAAAAAAAATTGGTGGTGATACGACTGTAGGTGCACTTCCCAGGCCTAGAAGATGTTTATAGGGGTCAGAGCCACAATTGACCAGTAGTGGCTATTTAAAGAATTCCATGTGCCTAAACCAATGAAAACAGTATTAAAAAAAAGTACCCACATGCTTGGCTGCTTGTCAGACAGGTAAGCTGGGGTTCTTAACCACGGGCCATGAGTGAAAATAACCAGGGAAAAGTTTTCAATGGAAACCTTAAGTGGGCAAGCTTGAGGAGATACATCTTCAGGAGTGCTTACAAACGTTAAGCCACCACCAGAGCAATAACAGCAGGGCCTTGAAAGTTAAATGATAAGGAAAAACAATATTTTTAAAGTGCTATAAGCTAGGCACTAGGTAAGCCCTTTAAATAAGGAGGGCTTACATCTTATTTGAGCTTCATATCTTAGGTACATCTTTTTTGATCCTCACAACCACCCTATGAGGTAGGTGATATCATCATCCCTATTGACAGACCAAGGCTATAGGAGATTAAGTAATTCTCCCAAGGTCACACGGTTGGTTAATGATAGAGCGAGGATTCGAAACCAGGCTGAGTCTTTTTTTTTTTTTTGAAGTATAGTTGGTTTACAATGTTGTGTTAGTTTCAGGTGTACAGCAAGTGATCAAGTGATTCAGTTATATGTGTGTGTGTGTGTGTGTGTGTGTGTGTGTATTCTTTTTCAGATTCTTTTCCCTTATAGGTTATTACAAAATATTGAGTAGTGTTCCCTATGCTATACAGGTCCTTGTTGGTTATCTATTTTATATATAGTAGCATGTATATGACTGGGTCTTAACCACTACTCCAATTAGCCTTCTCCAGGCTCATGTCAAATAGCTGGCTACTCTGCCAACCCAGGGTGGGAGTGGGGAGGGGTGGGCAGCTGGGAAGGGCCTGAAGAGCCCAGAGGCCCATCTCTGGGAAGACACTGATGGAAGTATGTTGTGAGCATCTTATCAACTCATCTGAACTCTGTGTGTCACTCAGGCTCTACACTCGGCTTCCTTTGTTCTGATATACAGTGATAACCCAGGGCAAGGGGTTTCCAGAAAGACGATGCATGCTCTGGCTTGGCAAGTTATTTAACCTCGCTCAGCTGGCCCAGCCACTGGATTCATGTAAATCAGATGGCCTGAAACTGACCCTCTCTGGTTGGAGGCTTAAAAAAATCTGGGCAGGATTGAAAAATATTTTCACTTAATAGGGCTTTGAATATGGAAAAACAATTGAAGGGTGGTTATAGGTGGTGGAATGGCTTGAGAAAGGATGTGGGGAAGCTGTCAGTTACTATAAATTTGTAACTTTATTTTCAACTAGAAAACTCAGTGGTCCCTAATGTCTTTTGACTTTTAAGCATTCCTATGTGAGGCTGGCATAAATGATTATTAATGCTGTTTATGGGAAATTTAAGGTAGAAGGAATCTGCTTACTGGCTTTTCAGGAAAGGTGATTTCCTGCCCAATGACCTAATTGGTCAAGAAATAGATAAGTGAATCTTTTCTATGCTCATTTTAAGCAGAAGGAATAAAAATTGGGGCATTCTCTCCCTCTCTCCTTTTTGATGACTGTGATATTTAGATCTGCCAAGGCAGTATGACTTCACTGTACTGGAATTTGGTTGATTCCAATACAAATTTAAAAAATCAAGTAAGTGAACTGGGTTTTGAAAATATTTTCAACATTGGGGATTTTTCACTGTCACAGGATTGAGCTTGTAGAAGTATCTGCTTAAGCCACAGAGAGAAAATCTAATTTATTTACACTGAAGTCAGGTCTCTCTAAAAAAGACAGGGGGAATATTCATACTCTACTCTCTCAGAGACCCTTTTAGGTAAGTCAAAGCATGTTCTCTTTCTGTAATTGCTTACCCATCTGTAAAACATGAATAATAATTCTTGCCTCCAGGCAACCAAAGGTTCTTGGTGACCCTTAGATGAAGATACTTGATATGTATGAATGACAGGAACAATGATAATCAAACACTGAAGATGAAATTCTAGGGAGAAAAAAAGTTTAATCATCACCTTCTACATTTTTTTATTCTTCTAGTAATGAGTCAGGCTAGTAAAGCTCAGGAATGAAGTGGTTAAAACAACAGGATTTGGATTCTGGAATATCTTTCATGACTACTATCTTTCGATCCAATTCCCCACTCCTTTGGAGTGGGAGTTGGTTATGAAGACAAATTTCTTACAAGGCAAGAAGCTCTCTCTCTGCTCTGTACACAGGGCGTAGTTCTTGTGCAATCAGACTGGAGGAGGATAATCAGGTTGCTATGCAGCCTTGATTTCCAAAAAGGTAATGGGCCTCTGGTACCAACCAGTGTCAGTATTCAGAAGGGGGCTGTTGGGGAGCTTTCAGTGAGGAAGCTCCTTCTCTGAAAACATTTCAATTTATGACTCCTGTGCTAATAAGCATTTCTGGGAGGTCAAATTGAATCTCCAGTACATAACATAAAAGTGTGCCCTGCAGCAAAAGGGTCAACTTTAAAAGACTAGACTTTTCCATGTTAAAAAAAAAAAGTGTAAACAAAGCAGTGATTCCCAGAATAGGAACAGAGGGGAAGGAGAAGTTCATGGCTTAAGAGGGCTGGATATTCTGGACATTCGGTCCCTCCTTCCCCTTTAGATGAAAGACAACTTATTGAGACTAGAAAGAGGAAATTTTAAAAAACGAAAAAGAATTAAAATACTTACAAATGATTTCAGTACTGAAATAAGTTCGGGGAAAGGGACGGTATGTTACCATTGGAGTTGACATTCTCCTTCTGATCTCTCATCCTCACATCCTGAAGCGTGTTCTATACGATGCATGATAGCATATGGCCGGCTGCTGGATGGAAGACAGGACCCTGGAGCTCTATTTCTGACTTAGCTGTGGGCTTTTAATGAGACCAGGTGGGAGAAGAGAGTGATGTAACAGAGAACATCAGGGCGGGCCTTAGTAACGATCGGTTACTTCAGTTCTCTGAGCCTCAGTTTCCTCATCATGACCAGAAGGGGTTGTTCAAAATTCTCTCAAAAGTTCCCGCCTTTTCTAAAAACTTTGAATCTATGGTATTTTAATGATAAGAAATTAGTTCCTCATTCTGGACCTCACTTTTTCCAGGAAGTTTGAGAATGCTCTACTCCACGTGCTGTCTTTGAATGTCTGTGCCCTTACCCAGCACCCATTTAAGCCTGAAGAGAGTGCAGACGCGGGGTCCTTTTCCTAAGAGCAGATTTCTCTCCAAATTAGGGATTTTCTTAGCCAATCCTACCTCCTAAAACCTTTTCATGGGTAAACATGTGTTGGCCAGTGGCCAAGTCCCAGCAAACACAACTTCATAAGAAGAAAGCTTAAAGATGGGAGTCTGAGTGAAAGAGTAGGGATTAGAAAGGGATTATCATTCATTAAATTCAGTTT
Organism: Balaenoptera physalus; assembly: GCF_965194825.1. NCBI lineage: Eukaryota > Metazoa > Chordata > Mammalia > Artiodactyla > Balaenopteridae > Balaenoptera > Balaenoptera physalus. The sequence continues at coordinate 33,822,448 of NC_138883.1, forward strand.
CTCCTGTTTAAAACCAGGCCCATGGCAGTTGCTGATCTTCAGCATACTGTTTTTTTGGTTGTTGTTGGGTCATTCATTTGAACTGAGGAAGTGACTGAGAATCTTGTTTAGCCCCAATAGAAAGATGAAGTAGGGAAATATTTAGGTCTGCTTTTTCCCAAGTTTCTCAGGGTAGCCTAAGTTACTTCTGCCGGTGGATCATCAGCTCTTTTTCTATTTGATGTGGAAAGCCAGAATTTCAGCGACCCACATTGAAGAGACTGACAATCAAAAGGGAGGAAGACTGCCAAGAAGAGGGTATTCGAGAATAAGGATTCAAGATGACCTACAAGATCCATGAGGCCACAGGGCAAAGGTATCATATAAAAGTGATTGAGACAGGCTCAGACATCTATCCACCAGCAAAATTAATTTCCTTGGGGGCCTGTGCTTCACTAACTGAACCTGTGAAACAGCTGTATTGAGCAACGTACTCTACTTCCTTGGGTCTTTAAAATTGACAATGGTCTGTAGGTCAAGTTCCAACGGAAGTGATGTTTCTGACCTAGCTCTATAAATAGAGTACTGGAAAAAACCCATCAGCTGCAAATGGCCCAGCGACCACACGCTATCTATTAAGTAAGTAACCACAGTATCTGTGCTGCCATTTTAGATGAGAAAAAAATTTCTCTTGTTATTTATAATCTTCTGAGCCTTGAGATTCTCAAAATACTTTAAAGCTATTAGACTTCTTTTAGATTTACAAATAAAGGATCTGAGGCATAAAACCACACAATAACTGCCTCAACAGTATCTGTCCACTGAGGAAGGCCTTCGGCCTGAGGAAAGAACAAGGCTGCTTCACTGTGGGAAAGCACAAGATTTCAGTCCCAGTGTCTCTTGGCTACAGGTGAAAGAGGTGGTTGCCGTCCAGTCTCTCCTTGCACAGCACACGCAGGCTGGTCCAAGTTTCAATAAAACTCATTACTGAGGAAGGTGAGAAATGTGAAGAAGGCAAGAAAAGGTGGGGTGATCAGAACCTTTGCAATGCAAGAGTTAGAGACGGAGTAATCCTCCACAGCAGAAGGTAGAAGTAGAGTTAAGCTAATCACTAGGATAAAGACTGGCTGTGCATCAGCACAAACGACTCAAACAACTCCACTGGGTTTTGTGTGGGGAGAAAATACTTTAAGTTTCCCATAGTCTCAGAGTGGACATGTAGGTTATCCTCCAACCAGGACGCTTTTGAAAATGAAGCAGGGACATTTTAATAAGTATATTGGGATAACAAAGATAAATTGGGACTGTTCTGGGCAAACCAAGATGTATGGTCACCCTACAGAGATAATCTTGTAGGAAATGTCCAGAAATCGGGGTGAGGACGCTCACCTTACAAAAAACTGATCATTCTGGAACCCATCTCATTTACCAACCAAAAGTTCTCTGCGGGCTACTGCATAGGACTTCGTGGCTATGTTTGCAGTGACAATCGTGAAGGTCCTTAAAGACAGCTAGGAAAACAGAGGTTTGAGTAGACCAGAACTAGGGTGTCTGAATAGAAAGGAGCAATCTCCCCCCACCCAGCTCAGCTTCCAACATTGCCCAGGAGGCCAGGCCCCTGAACCCTTTCTCCAATAACACGGCTTTCCTCCTGCTACCCTCCATTTAAGGAAAAAAAAGAAAATCCTGAACAGTGGCCTGTAGCTAGGTCTCCTGACCCTTTGAAAAGAACTTTTTAATTAAAAATAAATTCACTCACTCGAGAAAACACATACTATCCTTAAGTAGATGCTGGCAAAATAAAACAAAGAAAATAAAAACCCAAACATTTAAGAAAAGCTGAGGCATTTTCTTTTTAATTTAGGCTGCGTTCGGTGTAAGCCAGGAAGATGCTTATGTGAAATGCGTTTTCTTCCACAGCAATGTGTCTTACCTGCTTGCTGTAAATCAGTGAATTCCTAAAATCGTGCCAATCAGCCATCTTGGTATGAGCTTTGCTTTTCTACTCTCATTGTAGAATCTGAGAATGCCAGAGCTGGATTCTAGTAAGTCTTGTGTATTATATCTGGTCATCATCTCATTTTTTGACCATTTGATTTTTTTTTTTTTCAGGTGACTTTTTTTTCCTGGCTGAAGCAGAAGGAATACAGCCAACTTATCCTGATTTCAGATTGTTTATAGTCCTGGCTGCTGGGAAAAAAATCACCCTCAGATGTGTGCATTGCCTTTGGAGAAAGCTAGGAAGGGTAAAAAGTGGCATTTTTTTTAACATTGGCATTTATATATTCTTTAAACTGTTTTTATTTGTTATTACCTTATTTATTTTGTTTGTTTTTAAAGTGGCATATCTTTTATCGGTCACTCTTCCTGGGGAAATTTAAACTACAGTGAAGTAATATTTGGTAGCTTTACATAGCCAAGGAATTAGTCTGGACAATGAATAAGCCAGGTGACAGCCCATTTGACTAAAGACCAGAGGGACACACTAACAGTCACAGGGTTTGCCTTTGGGAAATCAGCTTCCAAGGCAAACCCAGGACCAGGAGACAGGCGCCTTTCCCAAGGCCTCGACTGATGCAGAATCCAGACCAGGTAAGTCTGCTTTTGCTTCAGGCTGACACTGGATCACTGGCTCTTTGCAAGTAATAAGGACAGAAGGGGAAAAGAAATGCTGTTGTTTATCAGGAAATATGTGCTTGAAAAACATTTCTGTGAAAACAGCAGTGGCTTAAAAAAAATCATTAATGCAGAACGACATTTCAACTAAATACAATGTCTAACCCTGGACTGGATCTTGGATCAGGAAAAAAAAAAAAAATTGCCATGAAGGACGTTATTAGGACACCTGGCAAGGTTTGAATATGGCTGGTATATTAGATAATGGTATTATATCAACATTAATTTCCTGGGTGAGTGAGATCATTATATTGTGGTTATGTCAGAGAAGTTCTTGTTCTTAGGAGATAAGTGCTGAAGTATTTGGAAATGAAGGGTCATGATGTTTAAACTTACTCTCAAATGGTTCAGCAAAGATAACAATAATAAATTAACATTATAAAAAATAAATTGACAACAATAATATGAGAGAGACCAAACAAATGTGGCAAAATGTTAACAATCTAGGGGAAGGGTATGTAGGAGTTCATTGTACTTTCCTTGGAACTTTTCTGTAGGTTTGAACTCTTTTTCTACAAAAAAAAAAAAAAAAGAAAAAAGAAAAAAGAAAGAAAGAAAAACAAATTAGTGTGAAAATATAGGTTGGCCAACCCTAAGAGATGACTTGGGCCAGTGATATAGAATCAGGACACAGGACTGGCTGGAGAAAGAACTAGGGCATTGTTTCCCATGTGTGTTTATGCATCAGAATCACCCAAACCAGGTAAACCTGTTTTAAAAATGCAGAATCCTTGTCCCCATACCAAACCTAATGAGTCAGGATCTCTGAGGAGTGATGCCCAGAAGTCTGCATTTTCAAAATGCTCTCCCAGATCACCTGTGTGTATATATTAAAGTTTGAAAAAAAAATCACATGTTAGGCATTTGTTGTTTTGCTTGTAACTGTAGGCTTCTTTGCAGGTAATGGACGTCATGGATGCATTTGTATTAGAAAATCTCCACCTAGCATCTTGTGATGTAGATCTGCATCCTTTTCATCATGGAAGACATCATTCTGGGGAATGCCCTTTGGCCTATTTCCCAAGGGGGTAGAGAAGAGATGTAAATGCTCTTTAGAAACGCCATAATTCATCTGGTTAGAATGGTTGTCAAAGGGGTCACCCAAAACCCTAATTCAGAAGGTGGAGGAGGGGCAGCTGACAGCCTGGGGCATGAAACAGGACAGGGCTAGTGATGGGACCCAGGCAGGCAGAGACCCTCAGTAAGGTCCTCAGACAGGCTCCTTGACCAGCATTTCTTCTAGACACCAAGCATAGCTCAGCTTTCACAGTTCAAGCTTCCCTTTGTTTCTTCAGTGAGAACAGGAACAGAAAGTAAAGGGAATGAAGTGGGACAGGAGACAGACTCGCTGAGGTGCTTTGAAAACTCCAGAGTATATAAGAGCATCCGATGAATCCAATTAAAGGGCCTTAATAAATACTGCTTCCCTCAAACTTGCAACATTGGTGTAATCATTATTCCCATATCATAGACAAAGAAGTTACTTGACTACTGAAACCCACCTAGTCAGGGGCAGAGCTGGGGCCCGAGCCCAGGCATTCTAAGACTTCCTGCTGTCCCAGCTGTCTCCCTTTTGGCATCCAGAGCACATCATCGTGGAGAATGCTTTTAATTATCACCTTGCCCAGAGTGCGAAGATTTACTGGTATGCTTTCCTCCGGCCCCATCTTAAGCACCCCTTTGGGAAGTAGAGTGATCATGATAGGAATCAGGGTATTTTCATGGGTGGAAGGGAATGGAATGCTGGCGTCACACGTGTTTGTTGCCCCTGAAGGCTCTGAGAAGGGGGCGGGGGGACGTAGACTGTTGAATAGTTAGTGAGGCAATCCCAGCATCCTCAGCACCCTGAGTTTTAGACAAGAACCCAAAGGTTCTTTGGGTTTATTTCCCACACTGGTGAATTCAGCCTGGCTGCCGAGTTCCTTCAGTTCAGCCTGTGTTTCCCTGACATCTGGAGCTGGGCTTCCTGAGTCAAGGCTAGGACAGAAGCAGCCGCACTTCTCCCTTTTTGGGGGGTGTGCACACACGCACAGGCACACACGCGTGCGTGCACGAGGGCTATCCCCATGACCATCATGCCAACATAAGGCTCAAAATAAATTGGGGCCATAGAGGAAGGGAAAATCCCATTTGTGACAGGAATTCATAGTGGTCCCAGATCACAAGTTGTAAGGTCCGAACAATGTGCAGATGGCCAGGGTATGGGGGATCTTAGGCAATGGGGGCTGACCTTGCTTTAACTTCCTCAAGTGTTCCTTCAAGAGAGTGTCCCAATCCCTGGTGGCAAAGTCTTTCGGGCAGCAGCCTCATGGCGGGAGAGGGAACTGATGAACCAAATGTGCTGATGCTAACAGGGTTATTTTAATCGGAGGAACTGGTTTTGGTGGCAGCAGGCAGTCAGTCCACATCTTCAAAACAAGAGTTCTTAAGCAAAGCAATTTCCTTCTTCCTTGAAGGCCACTATTTATCTACAGGACAGAACTATGGGTTTACTGAAAATGACCAGATTCAGCAAAGCGACCAAGACTATTGACTTGGTGTAATCTGTCCCCCATCTCAGATGTCACCTGATAGAAGACATTACAGTAAAGAACTACGAGGTAACATTTTGGGGATAATTAGTAATTTCTGGGCAGTACGCTCAATACCTTATATACATTATCTCTATCAGGGAGATGCCATTATCACACCAATTTTCTAGGGAAGAAAGTTGAGCTACAGAGAAAGGTTACTCAGCAAGTGGCAGAGCGAGGATTTGAACCCAGAGGTCTGACTAGTCACTTCAGCCATTTAGAAAGTACTACAAGAATGACCATTCATTTCCCTCTCTGGGAGGGAAAACTCATAAAGCGCCCTCACCCTGTTTTCTAGATATTCCACTCATTTTCTTTTCCTCATTAAACTATAATAGTCAACGTCTTATTCAGAGTCATCTGTACCTGCCTAGAAAAGCATATTTGATTAGTGTTCTCTCCCTATTGTTGGGAAACTCTTAGTCATATGACAGGTTTCTAGAAATTGATTCCAAAGAAAAATAAATCTCCAGATTCTGTAGCTTTTCAACTGAAAATATGTAAAATAACCTTAGTTGCCAAAATCATGACTGGCTTTCCTTCTGTGACTATAATCTCCACATCTGGCTCACCTTCTTTGCCAGAAGAACATGATTATATGTCTTTTTTATATCTTAGGATGTTTCTATATTTTATGACATTTCTAAGTGGAAGTGCTATGTTAATCGTCATTACAATCCCACTGATAATTGCATTAGTTCTTTTATCAATGTTAACTCCACAGTGAAAAATAAAGCAGCAGAAGGTAAATGTCAGATGGTCAGAACAGCCCCACAGGAAGCCAGTTAGCCCATTTTTCTCATCTGTAATATAGTTGTGGGATGTGAAGCGAGATAGCAACTACAATTATCGTTTACATGTATCTACTATGTGCCAGACATGATTCCAGATGCTTTACATGATAAAAATCTCTTGACCATCTCAACAGTATGAAGTTGGATACTATTATTGCCCTCATTTTACAGATGATGATACTGTGCCCACATTTGTATGTGCTGGTGAGTGGTGGAGACAGGATTCAAACCCTGACAGTGGCCCTAGAGCCTGTGTTCCAGCCTTGCCCGTGATTCTGACAGGCAGCCTGGGCTAGGAGTCCTTGTTCTAGCTGATTCCCCATGTCAGCAGTTGAGTCTGACCCCAGCAGTGGATTATTCTAACATCCATAGCCAAGGATGCCCATAAAATTTTCATGACATTACCATAGACTCATCTTGTTTATGAAACAGCATCATGGTACAAATAGAAGAGTCATGTATTAAGCGTTTTTTTTAAGTAAAAGATTTTATCATCATTGTTCTTAAGGAAAGTGACATGCCTAAGGTTACATGCTTAGTCACAGGTCAAGAATGGTACAAACACCCCTTCACAGGTCCTGGAACCTCAGGACCTACTGCTTCTCTTAAACAGCATCACGGCCTCCTGCCTGATCCAGCATCTCTGTAAGTGGACACAGCTCTGTGCAGGACTGTGGGAATCACTGTACCTGCTTCGCAGCAGCCCTACCTCTAAATTAAAAACAGCACAACAGCAACAACAAAATAAGAATAAAATAAATGGCGGAAAGACCTCTAGGGTATAAAAATTTCCTTCAACTGATCATCAAGTTCCTTCTTGAAAGAGGCAAGTGCCTGCCAGCAGGAACCTAAAACTCATTATTATTCTGTATTTTCTTTCTGCATGACTGAAAAGTTTTTCTATCCTCCCACTCCCATCCCTATCAAAAGAATACCACCCCCACCCAAGACAATCACAAAGTTTAAAAGTAGCTAACTCGCACTTCAAAAAAAGTTTTTAAATAAAAACTCCAAAACCCACAGTGGTTGTAAAACAGCTTTGTGTGGAAGAAGGGCAAGTTTTCTCTTACGAGAGGCTCATTTCATAGGGTTGGGCAAAGAGAGAGATCAGGGGGGCAAGGGTGGGAACGCAGAAGAAGGGGAGGCGGGAGAGGAGGAGATAAAGGAGGAGGAATCGCTGGCTTTAAAAAGCAACATTGTCCAGAGAGGTGAAAGGGAACAGATGGCCGTGGAGAATGTGGCCCTCAAAGCCCCGAAGAAAGAGGCGATGCTGACAGATCTTGCTGTTTCCCATTGATGCCTGAATGTTCTAGTGTGGGGAGCCGAGGCCAGTGAGGGGGACAGACCTCTGTTCCCAGCGGCTCGCTGGGGCACTGGCGCTGAGGATCACTGAGAAAAAGAACAGGCAGGGGGCCGGGGAGGGCAAGCAGCTGTGGCCACAGAGGGAAGGACAGTGGGGGCGTGTGGGTTTCCATAGCCTTCTCTTTTGGCCCGGCCGGGAAAGGTCAGCCCAGTGCTGGTCTTTGCCCTGGCAGAGGTGAAGGAAAGGACAGCGGCTGGGGCCCAATGTCACAGTATCCTCCCCCGCAAAGGCATGTCTGGGACCAAATAGATCCCTTGGGAGAGGGAAATGAAGAAAATATTCCAAATGCTTTATGGAGGATTGAAACATTCAAACTACAATAAACAAGAAATTTGGGTCTATGAAAGAGGTAGAGAATCCTGCCAAGTAAATCTCATATTATTTCATGGAGTCTCAGGGCAGAGAAGTGATCTGCTGAGGAAACACAGCAGGAGTTGGTGGCAGACTCAGGAAGGAGTCCAGAGGTCTGAGTCTGCCTCTAAAGAGGTGCCAAATTCAAAGTGGGGCTTTGCTGGACACAAGGGGATGACAGGAGGGGCACAGGGGCCTCTGGCGCCCAGGGTGTGTTCATGTGTGTTCACGTGTGTGTGTGAGACAGGCACCTTGATGCTGGAGGATGTAACTGGAGACTCACAAGTCACCACAGAGCGACACTGGTATAGGCACCCCTGGAATCCTGGGAGGGGAAAGCCCGACAGTCAGCCCCTGCAGACGGAGGCCTGGAGAATTGGTTAAGAAGGGTAAGGGTTTGCGGAAGCAGCAATTGCAAAGAGGCCCATAAACTTCAGGGGACAAAGATGCGTCGGTGTCATTTCCTTAATGTAACTTTGATCGGGGAAATTACTGTTTCAAATGACCTCTTGAACTCTCCGTACATCCTCGAGAGGATGATGATAAAATTCAGCCCTGCTCCCGTCCAATGAGGAGGGAGCCACATTCTTCTTGGCTCTCTGTCCAGTTGGCTCCCCAGAGAGCTGCGCAAGCTCAAAACATTTCTCTGGTTTGGATTTGCCTCTCTCTTCTTCCCTGACCCAGAAAATGAGAGAGAACTGAACTCAGGCCTGAGGATCTTGAGACAGTGGGGCATGAGTTTGGAGAAACAGACCAGAATCATCATTTGGAAACATTCCTACAGGTCTCAGGCTCCCATAAACATCTCTCATCTAACCCTCAGTGGAAGTAAGAGAAGTTAAAAGGCGGCTCTAAATACATTTAGTGACCTGGCATGTTTATCTTTACCTGGGTTAGGTCTCCGTTTCCTCAGGAAAGAGGAGGCGGCAACGGCCGTCAAGCCCCACATTTTGCGCTGTGCGTACATCCGAGTTACTGAGAAAATTCCCATGGATCAGCGTAGTAAAAAAAAGATCAACCATGATGAAGACCTTGCCTTTTTATTTCCCTGCTTCATCCAAATTGCTCCCCAGGCGCTTTTAGATTTAGAAGCTCCACTAATCAACCTTATAAACAGCAGCCCAGCCACTGCATAGAAATTACTTTGTATAGTTCCTAAGTGAAATTCCCCCCGGGGATAGAAGATGCCCAAGGCTTTAACAATTGCGACAGAACACAGCCTCAGTATGAGAAAAGGAGACAAGTACACTTTGACATCCCAATTGAAACTCCAGGCTGAATCCGACATAGAAGAATGTAATTACCTTTCCTAGTTTGACGGTACACTAAAGAAACGGGAGAAGTGGAATACCTATTAGGTCCCCACTAATCCTCCTCCTAAATTCAAAGCAGGGTTAGTCACTGGAATTCATTTCTGGGTATTCTTACCCTCCACTATTGTTAAACAGCTCAATTGATAAGTGCTTGCAGCTAATAATGCTTTCTACTGAGCTCACCCCTCCTCTTTCCCAGCTGCTCAAAGCACTTTACAAATATCACCTCATTATTCTTTATAACACTCAAGTGAGCCTGATAGGTGGAAAGGTTCATTATCTTCTCCTTACCAATAGGGTAAACAGACAAAGGAAGAAGCAACTTGTTTGAGCCAACAAAGCAGAGGCAGAACTAAAACTCGGCCATCCTCCTGACTCTACCTGTGTACATGTCCTGTGGCAGCCTGGAAAGCTGTTCTGCTGACCCGGCAGGATTTTCTAGCTGTGGACTGTGCTGTAATCGACAGGTCCACAGAACTGGGGCACTGACTGGAGGGTAAAGGACAGGAGTCACTGGAGAAGCCCCACGTGAGTGGCCTTAACTGGTTGGGACAGGTCACTTCACCTCTGAGTCCCAGTGTCCTCCTCAGGAAAAGGAGGGGTTTCCATTAGAGGATCTTAAGGTCCCTTCCAGCTCTTTAGATAATGCGTGAAGTGAGAGTTTCAAAAGAGGGCTTCTATTTTTCACCAGCCCCTTGTGACAATCTGAGTTTCAGTTTGCTTATCGGCCTGAAATAGTATCCTTGTCTCTTGGCCGAGTCCCTGTGTCATCCAATGTCCACCCAAATGACAGTGGGGATCAAATCAGTCTGTGTGAGATGGGAAGTGAGAGAGGTAGTCCTGGGACATCAAGGCCACGGACTAAAGAGATGGAGGGAGGCAGGGAACAGAAAGAAGACTGGAAAGGTCATAAAAAGAAGAATCGGCAAACAACATTTTGAACTCTGCCCGGGGCCTTACCTAGGGACACTCCTTACATTCCAAGGAACCTATGACAAGTCCTTCAAAATTTAAGAAGGCTCCAAAGAAAGAGCATTTGCTTTGGTCTTTCTAAATACAGGGTTCACTTGCCAACCCTAAAAGCCATGTGAACAATGCTCCAATGTACCCTGTAGTGGTGGTTTTCCATTTAAACAGAATTTCATTTTAATGAAATAACATTGGTGTGCCTTCAAGTTAATTAAAACAGGATTTTACAGGTGGCTTCATAGCTTATAATTTGTGTTGCTTGAGCCAGATATGCCTAAGCCCTTAGGAAATCAGAAGCATTTGATCTCTCTGATCTTTTACACTTTCTTTTCCTGAATGATGCTTTGATACTCTCTGTTTGCCACAAAGAGAGTTGGAGAGAGAGGACATTTAGTAAAATCAACATTTGTTTGCAGGAGAAACAGCCCTCACAACCAGAATAATGACCTTGGAAAGAGTCTTGGGTGATGGGCTGATTACAATGACTGGATATAAAGGACTGACTGTGTAGTCGCCAGAAAGAAACACATTTCTGTAATATCTCAGTTGTTTCTATTGGCCTGGCCTTCCTTGCATTCATCATGGGAACTGAGTCAACAAGTTTGCTTGCTTTTATTTCACTGATTACAGTGCATTTTTTTTTTTTCCTCCACATACAGGGAAAAAAAGAGTAAAGAACAAATGAAAGTCAGAGGCTTGACGATCCAAAAAAAAATGGGTATAATTTTATTTATCTTCAAGTCCAGCTGCAAAAGCGACTAGTTGCAAGCTTTATTCCATCTGCTCTCTCTGAGGACCTCAGCCTGACCTTGTGGAACCTTCTTTCTGGGAAGTTAAAGAATTTCCAGGATTAGCTGAAGTCCTGAGGCCGCCAACTGTGACAACCTACAAAGTCCTCTTAGGTAATGGATTCAGACCCCACTTCTGCTCAAGGCCAAGATGGTCCCTGATGAGTTGGAAATATTCTAATTTCCTAGACCATAACGCAAATTAACCCCGGAAGAATTTCAGAAGGGCAAGTTCAACATGTCTGCATACTAAAGACTCAACAACTGATGTATCTGTGACAACAGATATGTAATTGAACTTGAAAAGCAGGAATTAAGAGGTCATCAGAAACAAGTTTAAAAAAGAATACCGGAAGGAAGGAAGGAGGGAGGGAGGGAGGGAAGGAAGGAAGGAAGGAAGGAAGGAAGCAAGGAAGGAAAAGGAAGGGGGGGGAAGAGAGAGAGACAGAAAGAAAGATTTATAAATTTAATAATAATTATCTCCACCACCTGATTCTGGAAGAAGGCATTTTCTGAACATCTCCTGAACTGAACTTTTGAATTCTCCAGGAGAAGGTCAAATTTCCAATGCTGATCAGATAAAATGCCAAATTTCTCTCACCATTATAATCCCAAGGCGAGGAAAGGGGAAGAATGAATTAATATTCTTAGTTTATCGTCAAATGGCCCAGAGAAGAGTAAGGCTTTAGATCCTACCAAGGATTGTTCTAGTTTAATGTAGCCTAGAGGTCACCCTAATCACTCCTCTGACACTGTCTTTCCCTGTATCTCCTAAACAGTACAGATATCTGGGTAGTTAATAGAACGGCTTCCAACTCGATTCTGTGACTAACTCGTTCTGTGACTACCTTAGGCCTCAGTTTCTCTATTTGAAAAATGGAGTAGGATTAGAGGGTCTCTAACATCCCCTCCATCTCTAATATGCCCTACTACTATTGTATCTCTGCATAGATTGGCTCCAGCATTTTCCCCAGCCCACTGTATTTTCTACCTTTTAAGTTTTATCTAGTGCTGGTCCCTATAGGTCCCTTACAGTGTCTGAGGAGTCTCAGGTCATGAATTCAGGCTTTACTGGCCAACAGGAATATTTATTTCTCTTCACTCCTACAGAAGAAAGTTAAAGTCAGAATACTAGTGTTCCAGGTGACCTCACTCAGGAAAACCCACTGGCATATGCCAACAGATACAATCCAAAATGGGAAAGGATGAAGAACCAAGTGGGGAGATTTATCATGTAAACCAAAACTACTACAGGGTAAGCTCTCAGTGTGAACATCTAGGAAATCAATGGGTAGCTTTTAAAATAACTGACTAGAACTTCAAGGCTCAGATGTTTCCACTACCCAAGATTTGCAGTCTAGTTTATGACCCAGCTCAGCAACTATCTCCACAATGATGGGTTTCCACAATGTTAGTTGAGGAAATTTTAAGAATAGTCAGCAACTCCAAGGAATTTTTCATTCAAGAACATTCAGCAATATGTAAGTATTATTTCTTATGATCCCAAACAGGTGTGTCAATGAGGTTCTCCATTTGAGCAATAAGGAACATTTTATAGACTTGTCTCAGGTAAGAGAGGAAGCTAGGAGTTGAACAGAGACTCTAATAAACCACTCACAGAATTATCTGGATTCCGAATGGGTTACATGTTATCAGAAAACCTGGATTTAAAATGGTAGAGAGAAATTTAGAAGATTCATTGAGAAACAAGAGGTCCAACTCCATCCTGAGTATCGGATTTCCCTGGTGACTCACCATCCATTTGCTTACTACCTTTATTCAGAAGTCTTCTGGAAGCCTGACCAGGATGGATCAAATCCAGATCTATCAAAATGACTAATACAGATAACAATGTGTGCTCCTGATTTTTTTTAAACGTAAGTTTCCACTTTTCTATATTACCTTTCAGGTCAATTCAGAATGCAGCCTCCTTAAGATAGACCAACAGTTAGGATACTTTGGTAGAGCTGATATATTAAACAAAAAAGCAAATTGCAAAGTAGTATGTGCACTATGGTCTAATTTTTTTTTTTTGAGAATGGATTTGGAAGGGACTTTTTTTTTTTAAGGGAACGCTATTTATTTATTTATTTATTTATTTTGGCTGTGTTGGGTCTTCGTTTCTGGGAGAGGGCTTTCTCTAGTTGCGGCGAGCAGGGGCCACTCTTCATCGCGGTGCGCGGGCCTCTCACTATCGCGGCCTCTCTTGTTGCGGAGCATAGGCTCCAGATGCGCAGGCTCAGTAGCTGTGGCTCACGGGCCTAGTGGCTCCGCGGCATGTGGGATCTTCCCAGACCAGGGCTCGAACCCGTGTCCCCTGCATTGGCAGGCAGATTCTCAACCACTGCACCACCAGGGAAGCCCTGGTCTAATTTTTGAAAAAAAATTTACATAAGTACTTATGTGTGCAGAAATGTGGATAGAATTATAAACACTGATATTTTACATTATCTTACTGGAAGGGCATTATAAGTTTTATTTTCTTTTTTGGTTATCTATATTTTCTATTGGTTCATACAGCAACATGGAAAAATTTTATAAATATAATGTTGAGCAAAAGACAGCATTACCAAAGAAAACCTACTATGTGATTCTGTTTATATGAAGTTTAAATACAGGCAAAACTAATCTATGTTTGTAAAAATCCGGATAGTGGTTACCTTTGGTGGGGGGTTCAGGGTAGTGATAGAAATGGGGAGCTTCTAGGGTATACTGATGTTCTGTTTTTTAATCTGGTGCTGGTTACACATGTGTGTTTGCTGGAAAAGTTCACGGAGTTGTACACTTACAACGTGTACACTTTTTTATTTGCGTTATGCTGCATTTTTAAAGTTACTTAAATGAAAACCAAACCAAACCAAACCTGCATCTAGAGGCTTCCTCACACATACTGTCAAAAAGTCTAGAGAAACGACTATTACTTTTGGGTGGGGAGAGATATGTCAAACTGTGCTTTCAGTCGTACAACAGTCTCCTTTGGGTGGTGGCGACCACAAGGAGGAGACTACATTATCTCCATAGCTCCAGCTCTGAGAAGGGGGCTCTGGAACCAGGCTCCGTGAAAGCAGGAAGAGAAACACAAAATTATGTTCATGGGAGGGTCCTGATTTGTGCATATCAGTGTCCTTCACAGCTCTCTTGACAACACTGTGTTGATGGTGACTCTGGAAATCCAGGTTTTCATTTGACTCAGCCTCACTATAAGGCTTGATGAATCAGCCTGGACCAGATGCGGCCACATCGGGAGGTGCACGTCCTGCGCTGAGCGTGCATTCATAAAAACAAGCAAAAGTGGCTACCTTTGCTAGAAGAGAGGCTCTGTGAAGGCCAGGACTTTGTATCCCCAGTGCCTAATGCAAGTCCTGGCACAGAATAGACACTCAATAAATATTTTTGAAGTGAGTGAGTGTATAAATAAATCCACTTTCAAAAAGAAGAAACTGTTACAGCTCAAGTAGAAGTTACCATGAATGGTAAACGGAAAGGAAAAAGATGCAGTAGGATGATATATATTTAATGATTTGTGTCTCTGCTTGCCCTTCAGTGTTCCTCAAGTAAAGCCAAGTCAGGAATGGGGAGATCTGTGTTGCTGTAGATTTTTGGTAAAACCATTTAGAAAAGCACCGTCCAATAAAAATGTGACGTAGCCCACAAATGTAATTTAAAATTTTCTAATAGCCACATTAAAAAAAAAGAAAAAGGTGAAATAAATGTGAATAATATATTTCATTTAGTACAACATATCCAAAACATTATCATGTCAACATGTAATCAATATGAAAAGTAAGATATTTTACATTATTTTCCCTGATACTAAATCTCTGAAATCCAGTGTGTATTTCACACTTATAGTACATTTCAGGTGCTTAATAGCCACATGTATCTAGTGACTATTGTATCAACAGTGCAGGTCTAGGGGGATATCCATTTGGTGGAAGTTCTTTTAGAAAAGATGAACAGGGTGTGTGTGTGTGTATGTGTGTGTGTGTGTGTGTATGTGTGTGTGTGTGTGTGTGTGTGTGTGTAAGAGTGCTTGAGAGAGAGAGAGAGAGAGAGACTGACTTGTTAACACTGGTCCCGTCTGTTCCTGAAGTCAGCTATGTCCTAGTCCTTAGCTTCTATAGATATGCCAGTATCCTTATGAGAATTTCCACTTTCTGCTTATGCTACTTCAAGTATGGTTTCTGTCACATGCAATAAAAAGAGGCTTAACTCATAAATATAGAGAAAACACGCCCATGGGTGCATCCTGCTTTAAAGGCAAAACATCTGTCAAACAGTTGACACTAAATCAGCATTGTTGAATTTATAAATCAAGAAATAAAGGCATTAACAAAAATTCTATTCTGAAAGTTTTTTCTGTTACTTGCTGTAGGTTGCACCATCAATTTGTACATCACTTTTGAGAACAAATGAACCAAAGTCTTGTTCTAGCTTGAAGTACTCCAGGTGCATTTTAACTGTAAATTCTGAATCAAACAGGAGTTTAATAAGGTGCAGGCACTACAAGTTACCTGGATACTATCCATCTGAGACTGCTGCAATGTAAAAGAAATGAAAAGAACAGCCTTTCTATCAGCCAACATCCCTCCTGCTTCATCTCAGGGTTTGTCTTCCTGCCAACACACATTTATTTCTGTGTCTTTGGTTAAACATGGAACTGGAGTTTGAGGGGAACGGGTCAATAGTTTAACTTCACTGAGGAAAAAGCAGCCACCATCCCTGATTACCATCGCCTAAATTGCTTTGTGATTTAAATGCCATAAATAATTTTGGTATCTCAGTACTGTTTTTCATTCTGCTATGGGTCCAGACCTGAACGGGAGAGATGATATCAGTGTACAGTTTCAGCTCGATTCCAGCTTTCCCATGTCACAAACCACTCTTTGGGCATCCCAAGAGAATATGTGGTCCATGTTCCTGGGATATCACTGCAGGCAATTAGTGCCAGCAAGGTGGAAAGGCAGGACTAAATGAGAGGCTAAAACAATCACCTTCCCATTGCTTGATGCGAAGCCCTCCTGGGATGAGAAGAGAGAGAATCCCCTAAAGAGAAGTTCTGGACTGGCTTTCAAAATGTCTAATGCTAAAGGCACATGCAATTCAGGGAGACTGGAGGAGATGGTAAAGGCCGAAGGGGTACTTGGCAGTATCAGGGCAGAGAGTCAGAAAGGACCAAAAAGAGCAAGCTCTCCGTCATCTGCTGCTGTTAAAATTCCTCGATGAGCCCCACAGGCACTGAATGTGGGAGGAATCCTGCAGAATTAGCTGTAACTCCCGCCATCCCGAGAGGTGTGAGCTATTTAGTGCCAAGGAGAGGAATGGGGAATGGTATGTTATTGCTACATTCATGTGAGTCATAGGCTTGTAAATGCTTTATATCCTGCATAGATCATTCATCATTTGAGCTGGGAACTTAACCCAACTGTCTATGGAGCTGTTCCTGATTTGCCCTGGTTGAAAGGGTTAAGCAGGTCAGAGAATACTTAACCTCTAATATTCGAATTTTCTGCTCATGATGAGTGGGAGAGACACTTAGCAGATGGAGCCCCCGGCAGGAAAGCAGTGCTCCTGGTTTCTGCCAAGAGCTTATGCGTGGCCTTATGTAAGTCCCTGCTTTTATCTCAAAGTTTTTATTTGCAAAGAAAGGGGCAACTAAAACTTCCAGAGTACACTGCCCTAAATGTTGATAAGAGCACATCTGAAGAACCTGCAAATTCTGGGAAGAATGCTGAGGAAATAGAGCAGATTAAGGGACCACCTTAAGTGACCACAGTAAGTGGCTAAAAGCACAGACTCTGGAGCCGAGCTCTGGGTATCAATTCTGGCTCTGCTACTTATTAGCGGTTTGCCTTTGGACAAACTACTTAATCTCTCAGTGTCTCAGTTTCCTCATCTGTAAATCAGAGATAGTAATAGTACCTACCTCATAGGTACCATGAAATGAGTTCATATACGTTAAATGCCTAGACCAGTGTCTGGCAGTATTAGTAAATTTCACTACTAACAAGTACAGCGTACTTTCATTTTTAGAGCTGGAAAAGACTTCACAAAATATTTAGTCCTTCTCAGAAAACACCCTTTCACAGATGAGAAAACCAAGGGCCAGAGAGGTCAAAATAAGTGAATAGGGATGATTTGCGTATCCCAACCAGCTTGTCAGAGACGATGACACTCCTGAACAACTATTCGCAGAAAATGCTGAGTCATCATTGGATGTTCTTAATGCTAGACTAGGACCAGAAGTAAGACATGTCCTCCTGGACATTGTCCTCGGGGACAAATTAGGCCTTACTCGTTCTTAGCTGCCGGATGGGCTCTTGTGCCCTTCAGCATTTTAAGAAAGGATGGAAGAGCATTTGGCCGATGGTACGTAGTGGTCAGCCCGAAACTGCAGTTGCCTTGAGGAGGTGCTAGGAAGGAAGAGGATGCTAGTGGATGAAAGGCCGAAATCTATCACACTGGCTCTAAGAGTCTTTTGGAAGAATGAGTCAAGTCCAGAGGCTTCCATTCCTGTTCTGCGGGCTGAGGGGAGGCTTCACCTCGAGGTGATGCAGCAGTGAAGGGTGCAGGCCTGGCAAGCTGCCCACTGCGGGAGGCGGTGGCCCAGCTGATGGGAGAGTCAGGCTGAGCAGTCCCACTACTCCCAGGAGACCTGGAGCAAGCTCATAGCCAGGGGAAGTGAGGATTAACACAATGTGGTGTCCGAGCTAATGAGTGAGCAAAACAGAGACAGATGGCAATTGCAGTAACTTAACTCTCCCATCTCTGCTTGCAATGCACTCCCACTAGCTTCTCCTCTGTCCTCATGCTATCTAACTCTGCCCGGCCCTCTCGGTCCATCTCGGCAGATCACGGTCACAGAGAAACCATCCTGCATGAAAAAAAAGCTGTAACACTGCCTTCTAAATATAACCATCAACCACAGGTGGGGTGTAATGGTGAGGACGAGGTCTTTCAGACAACTTTGGAGAGATATTGACCTTTGGTTCTAGAGGAAAAACAAAGTTAATTTTATTGAATTCTTGTTATTTTATACTTGACATATAATTCCTCATAACAACTGCTTAAAAGGCACACAGTTGCATATGAGAATGCTTATAAAGGGGCATAATTTATTACTTGGGGATGAAAACAAGAAAAGGGAACTTTTATTCTGAACCTGAAATAAGTTTCCTTTAGTCAGAACTACAGTCTGCGGAACAGTTTCCTTCACAGGCATTTATCACATGTGATCGACAATGTTCGTGCAGGCTTAGACCAGACCTTGCCACTTTGGGAGGCAAACAACTGCTTTACAAGTTATTTACTACTCTGTACCTCTTTTAGGGATTTGCTTTTTTCTGCTTCTTTTTCAATGGTCATTGTTTCCAGGTGGTATTACTGTGTCCGCTGCTCAGAGACTCACCTGGCACTGAGGCTAGCCCGGACTGAGCCACACTGGAAAATCCTGCCTCCTACTTTGAAAACTGGTTCATTTTACAATAATCTCTTTAATAATAAAATTCCAGTATGTAAACAACAGAAGATCTTCAGAATGAAAAAGAAGTCTAAAAAAAAAATCCCTGACTTATGCGTTTTGGTAAATGTCACCCCCTCCTCCTATTCTGCCTATTTATTTCATTCAATAAGGTAATAAGAAACTTAAAAGAAAAATTAAGTTAAACTTCATTGATGCAAATGGGTTTCACTTTTGCAAAGTGAAAAAGCTGACTCATGAGAAGAAACTTCAGTGGTCACTGAATTATTCAATAGACCATGCACCTAAATAGGGATATTGAGAAAGAGGCCTGTTAGCAGGCTTCTCACTCCTGCCCATATCCCCAAACTTTCCCACCCAGTGACCCTCTGGGGGCTACCTGCTCACCTCTGTCTTCTTAGAACAGGGCCTTGGGACTGACACAGTAAAAGTGATCAGCTGTAAGTCTCTGCAGCTTGTCAGCCAGCAGGGTCAACTTTAGACCAACGGAATTCTGGAGAAATACTTATATTAGACCCTTGATCATATGCCTGATAATTAGAGGCAGCAAAATATGCTGGTGGAGACCTTGAACACGGGGTACAGAAAGTAACACTCTGAGGGAACCAAATACAACCTTTTTGGAAGTGGTACTTCATTGTGGAACACACTTTCCAACCCTAAGGGTCAGCTGTCTTTCATGGGAAGTAACTAGATACAACCTCCTTGTAAAAAGAGGAGGATATCCTGAAGAAGTGAAACTGGTAAGTGATCAGCATCTAGTTCAGTTACATTTCCTGCATTGTACACTATAGGGTTTCTCAGCCTCAGCACTGCTGGCATTTTGGGCTGGATAAGTCTTGCTTGTGGGGGCTGTCTTGTACACTGTAGGATATTTATGGCATCCTCCAGAAGCATCCCCCTCCAGTTGTTATAAACAAAATGACCTCAGACATTGCAAAACATCCCCTGGGGTGGCAACATTACCCCTGGTTGAGAATAACTGGTATACTAGTATACATGGTAGAGCTAAAAATTCTGAAAAAGCTTGAATGGGAGACAGTATAAACTTATGGCTGATGCTTTGTTAAATAATCAGCTTGTAATATATATTTTTATCTTGCTTAATAAGAATTCAACTCTTAAGCAGCCAAAGAGAATGAAATACTGAAGGAGAACCAGCACCAAATGACAAGAGGCATTGAGTGCTTCCAATGGGTAGACATTTAAGAGCAAATTAAGAATTAACTGCTTTTTGAAATAGAAGGAATCCAAATCAGAAAAGAAGTAAAGCTGTCACTGTTTGCAGATGACATGATACTATACATAGAGAATCCTAAAGATGCTACCAGAAAACTACTAAAGCTAAACAATGAATTTGGTAAAGTAGCACGATACAAAATTAATGCACAGAAATCTCTTGCATTCCTATACACTAATGATGAAAAATCTGAAAGTGAAATTAAGAAAACACTCCCATTTACCACTGCAACAAAAAGAATAAAATATCTAGGAATAAACCTACCTAAGGAGATGAAAGACCTGTATGCAGAAAATTATAATACACTGATGAAAGAAATTAAAGATGATACAAATAGATGGAGAGATATACCATGTTCTTGGATTGGAAAAATCAACATTGTGAAAATGACTCTACTACTCAAAGCAATCTACAGATTCAAAGCAATCCCTATCAAACTACCACTGGCATTTTTCACAGAACTAGAACAAAAAATTTCACAGTTTGTATGGAAACACAAAAGATCCCGAATAGCCAAAGCAATCTTGAGAAGGAAAAACTGAGCTGGAGGAATCAGGCTCCCTGACTTCAGACTATACTACAAAGCTATAGTAATCAAGACAGTATGGTGCTGGCACAAAAACAGAAATATAGATCAATGGAACAGGATAGAAGGCCCAGAGATAAACCCACGCACATATGGTCACCTTATCTTTGATAAAGGAGGCAAGAATATACAATGGAGAAAAGACAGCCTCTTCAATAAGTGGTGCTGGGAAAACTGGACAGCTACATGTAAAAGAAGGAAATTAGAACACTCCCTAACACCATACACAAAAATAAACTCAAAATGGATTAAAGACCTAAATGTAAGGCCAGACACTATAAAACTCTTAGAGGAAAACATAGGCAGAACATTCTATGACATAAATCACAGCAAGATCCTTTTTGACCCACTTCCTAGAGAAATGGAAATAAAAACAAAAATAAACAAATGGGACCTAATGAAACTTAAAAGCTTTTGCACAGCAAAGGAAACCATAAACAAGACGAAAAGACAACCCTCAGAATGGGAGAAAATATTTGCAAATGAAGCAACTGACAAAGGATTAATCTCCAAAATTTACAAGCAGCTCATGCAGCTCAATATCAAAAAAACAAACAACCCAATCCAAAAATGGGCAGAAGACCTAAATAGACATTTCTCCAAAGAAGATATACAGATTGCCAACAAACACATGAAAGAATGCTCAACATCATTAATCATTAGAGAAATGCAAAAATTACAATGAGATATCTCACACTGGTCAGAAGGGCCATCATCAAAAAATTAACAAACAATAAATGCTGGAGAGGGTGTGGAGAAAAGGGAACCCTCTTGCACTGTTGGTGGGAATGTAAATTGATACAGCCACTATGGAGAACAGTATGGAGGTTCCTTAAAAAACTAAAAATAGAACTACCATACGCCCCAGCAATCCCACTACCGGGCATATACCCTGAGAAAACCATAATTCAAAGAGAGTCATGTACCAAAATGTTCATTGCAGCTCTATTTACAATAGCCAGGATATGGAAGCAACCTAAGTGTCCATGAACAGATGAATGGATAAAGAAGATGTGGCACATATATACAATGGAATATTACTCAGCCATAAAAAGAAACGAAATTGAGTTATTTGTAGTGAGGTGGATGGACCTAGAGTCTGTCATACAGAGTGAAGTAAGTCAGAAAGAGAAAAACAAATACCATATGCTAACACATATATATATGGAATCTAAAAAAAAAAAAAAAGGTCATGAAGAACCTAGGGGCAAGATGGGAATAAAGACACAGACCTACTAGAGAATGGACTTGAGGACACGGGGAGGGGGAAGGGTAAGCTGGGACAAAGTGAGAGAGTGGCATACACATATATACACTACCAAATGTAAAATAGATAGCTAGTGAGAAGCAGCCGCATAGCACAGGGAGATCAGCTCCGTGCTTTGTGACCACCTAGAGGGGTAGGATAGGGAGGGTTGGAGGGAGGGAGGGAGACGCAAGAGGGAAGAGATATGGGGACATATGTATATGTATAACTGATTCACTTTGTTATAAAGCAGAAACTAACACACCATTGTAAAGCAATTATACTCCAATAAAGATGTTTAAAAAAAAAAAAAAGAATTAACTGCTTTTTTTCCCAGTTGGTTTCTTATCTGAAAAGAAGAATCAGAGTAAACTAAAGGAATCTAAGGAATATAAACAAGGCCATCTGGTGTCAGAAAGTACAGTGGTCTGAGTCTAAAGACCAAAAGGGCTAGGCCCAGTTGAGCCAGAAAAAGCCACGTGACACTGTGCTGGTAATTTAACAAGAGGTTTATTTTTTCCACTTGTCCCCAAGAGTCCGTTCAAGTTTTAACCATGTCACCTTCATATCCTAGGAAGCTATCAAAATACCATCAGTAGGATATGTCTTTAAAGTGGTTTTTAGACTAGCCAGGATACATTTATGCTGTCCAATCAGTGAGATGGCTGGCCCAAGTTAAAGCCAGATAAGGGAATACAACCTTGAAATCTTAATTTCATTCACATAGGTGAGCAAATCAACTATACTGAGTAGCATTCAAAGAGTATTAAGTTCTGAGTCCTTGTGGGACTAGACATAGCAGAGTGCCTGACAAAGTGTCATCTGCAGTAGCTATTCATTCATTAGTGAATGAATGAAGAAATGGTTTTAGAACCTAATTATAGGGAAACTCTACTCTATGGCATTTAAACAGAAAATTCACCATGATCAACTTAAGGGAATTAGAAAATAAAACAGTATTGCTTTAAGTGAAGCTCACATTAGCAAAATTCTTCTAAGGAATAGGTAAAAATATATTTCCCAGGGATGACTATCTGGTGAAGTGGAAAGACTAGCTAAGTAGCTGTGTGATCCTAAAAGTCACTTACTGTCAGTGGAACTTGGTTTCCTCATCCAAAATAAGAAATCACTTCCAGCAGCTAAATTTGGCAATTGACAGGATGAAGAAAAGAGAATATTTAGGAAAATTAGAAAAAGTGAAGGATTTAACATAAACATAAAAATGATTTCATGGCTTAGGTTCTGTTCTTTTAACTTAGAAGCCTATCAGTGGATGTTGGCTAAACTCACTCTGTTGATCAGATCTAGCTTAAAATGATTGAAGTGCTCACCTCATTTATTTTTACAAGACTGAAGGTTGCCTCTTATGGGTTTCCACAAACACGGCCTCAACGGAGGGAGAATTAGAACACAGCTTTCCTCCTGCAACCCAAGTATTCTAACCTAACACCGAGAACCCTGAGATCAGCAAAAGATATGGGATTATGTTTTCACTGAAGTGACACTGGAGGGGTGGTACCAACCCAGCTTCTGATGAGTTATGGCAAAGACATAGCCCAGAGACTTGGCTTTTCTCGGTTTCTTTTTTAACTGATGACTCTCGCCGTGACTGTAAAAGCCAGTGATCCCTACTGCATACCCCACTCCATCTCTCTGTGGGGAATTATAATGTGATTAAATACTCTTAATTATACACACACACACTGACATCCTGAGGAAACTGATGAAAACTACCTGGCAGAAAGCATAGGTGTATATTAACTCTAACCATCTGGGGCCTGCTGGGGCACTAACCACAATCCTTGGCTTTTACTCCTTAAGTGAGATGTCATTCCGAGACCATGCGTGTGGTCAGTAAATCATGTGTGTTTCAGTTTCGTTGGGTGACTATGCTCTGCAATTTCACTCTGGTGCCCTCACATCCTTAGCTTTTCAATATGACCCACAACCCCTGTCAGAGAGGAATAATTGGGAGGGAAAGTAGCCTCCTTATTGGCCAGCCAGAGCCAGACAACTACACACAGTTCCCAGAAGCTACTTAGAAGCACGCTTTAGCACAAGAACATCTCCAGAACCCTGGGGCTCTGAGAAAGAGGCAATTTAAGAAAATGACAGCAAAATAAAAGACTGGAATTTCAGGAAGTGGTTCCAGGAACAATGAGTATATAAAAAATGAAGTGGAATCACTTTTTCCAGGCAATCCACTTTCACAGACAATGCAATCATATGACAATAACTAGCGTTTATGAGTATGTGAGTGCACACTATATGTTTATAGATACCACAGCAGCCGCCAACAGCAGAAGAGGGTGAGTAGATCCCTTTGTGACCAGGAGCCTCCCTCTTCAGCCTGCTATAACTTCACCACACCCGCGGGAGCCTAGCTTACCAGCCCAGCGAGAGCTTCCTCGATTGAAACGTGATGTCCCTGGTCACTAACAGTTCTCTTGGGAAGTAACGGGAAAGCAGCCAAACCACACTATGGAAGGAGCAGACAAAACATCTCTCCCCTTTCCATTCAGACATTTCCTGACCACAGAAACTGTCTTCTGCTCTCCATCCTCACCTTCTAACTTGGTTACATTGATCTGCCTTTCCACGTACTCTTCACATGTCCCCATCATTTCTCTCCTCTCCATATGGTGGGAGTTGATTATTTCAGTCAACTCCAGGCAAAGTGACACCATTTCCCATATCCACTCTGAGGCCTAGGAAACCGATCACAGGCAGGAAGGTAGATAAAGCCAGAAAGGGGATTTCCTCTGCTGGCCTACCAGTGCCCCTTTCTCAGTAGTTCCCTGTTCTTCTCCCTTTAGAGCACTTGGCAGTCTTTGAGCAAATCTGATTGACTGAGAACTTAAAAAAAATGTTGGAAAGAATCTGTGCAGAAAAAATTATCTCCAATGTATGAATTTTTATCAGAAGGATGATTTTTTTTAGGTTTGTTCATCTATTCACTCATCATCCAATAAATACTTATTGAGTAATTTCTAAGTACCAGGAACTGGGCTGGGTAAGACCAGCTAGGTCTTTTAGTAAATAACGTCATGTGAATTATGTCAGGCTGAACAAGCCTGGCAATATTAGTCTATCCTTGAATGAGAAGCTCCACTTCGGATTTCCTGGAACAAACCACAGTGGAATAAATAGCACAATATGGCAAATAACAGCTACCCAGTATATATCTGTTGGTATTATTGGATGAAGAAGCATCACTGGGAAGAACAAGTAAACTGAGTCAAAAGATATGAGGTCTCTCTGGGCCTCAGTGTCTTCATCTGTAAAATGGGGCTCCCGCTACTTGTTCATTTACAAAACAAGATTGCACTGAGAATCAAAAGAGATAACCTACATGAAAGAAGGCATTTTGTATACTGTGAAAGTGGAAGGCATATATAAATTACAGCTGTGATTGCGCAGTCTTGAGGTCATGGATGAGTGGCTCATCTCTTCACTTCAACCAACATAGAAGACTTTCTAGAGGAAGGTGGTCTCAGCCAGGTCAGTTACCAATAAATTGACTCATCTGAGTCTCAAAGGGAAAGGGAAACAGCTATTGGGAGAAACGTGCTCTTATGAATTAATATATAGTGATCGAAAACCGGGAATATTTCAGTTATGAAAACCAAGGAAGCCCATATGCTAAAAGACTCAAACATATTGGGGTGGTCCAAAAGTAATTAGGTCGAGTAGGATGAGGGTCAGAAAGTTAAAGCTAATATTTTGTCCCACCTCTATATCCAGTTTATGAGTATATGGAAATAGTCCAGTGTTTCTCAAAGTGGAATGAGATATGGCCTCCTTCGAAAGGAGAAAAGTCATTTGAGACACCCAAAACACATTTAAAAACCTCTAGGAGACCTTAGTCTGAGTCTCAGAATCACCAACCTAAGAAACTTAAGATTTACTTTTTGAAAAGGTCTTTTAATTGCAAAGCATTGTCTTTATAATAATAAAAAAAAATCCTTAAAATAAAAACAAAAAATTAAAAACCCTACAGAACATGCAGACCCCAAGTCTGCACAGCCCCCAATTTGAGAAATCTTGATTTTTGTCTCACCCCTTCTTTTTATGGATGAAGGAACTCGAGCCTGTGAGGACACAGTGACTCCCCTAAGCCACACAGATGGCTATTAGCAAAAGCAAGCCAGAAGCCCAGGTCACCTGATTTCTAGAGCAAAGCCTTTTCCGTCTTTATACAAGCCCTCCTCTGTTTGTGGCAGAGCTCACTATATGCTCCAGACAGATACTGGTATTGTCTTAG
Organism: Balaenoptera physalus; assembly: GCF_965194825.1. NCBI lineage: Eukaryota > Metazoa > Chordata > Mammalia > Artiodactyla > Balaenopteridae > Balaenoptera > Balaenoptera physalus. The sequence goes on from NC_138883.1 coordinate 33,848,070, forward strand.
ACCAGAGGAAGGGAAGCAAATGGAGGAGAGAAGGTTTGAAAGGGAGGTGATGTGGGTGTGACTGATGCAGAACGTCATTGCAGCTGGGCCAGCAATTTGTAAGGCCCAAATTACAATTACAATTCTTTCATGTAGGTTATCTCTTTTGATTACCTTGGAGGTATTTCCAAGGAGAGATTCTTTTGCTCCCCATTGAAACAAAGAAACTTTGGGTAGAAAACACAAACAGTTTTAACAGCAGTAGCATTTCTGCCGAACAAGTTTGGGCAGAAATGTAGGAAGAATACGGTCTCAAACTAAAAACCGGAGAGGAACTGCGGAAGGTATGAGGTTATAATTCAGGGTGGCCAATTTAATCAGCTCATATTCATTAAACACCCACATACACATGGCGCTTTACAACGAACCCCTTTCCTCACTCTGAAGCATCCATGGGCCTGTTTTAAATGGGCCACCCTGTACATGTTGGGAATCTGGCCAAGGGGTTAAGGCAACTGCTTCCCTTCCTAGGAAAAATGGGGTAGATTTTTAGACAACCACAAGTAAAGGTTAAGGCTTCTCGTTTTACATCCCATCTGAAAGCTGGGAAAGACTTAGAGAATCTGTTTTCCAACAATCTGTTTGCAAAACTCAGTAATACATTAAACCTTTCCATTTCAGACCAGTAACATCCTACACCATCTGCATTCCCAGACTTTACCCTGCAATTTCCCTGGAAGCATTCCTCCTCCTTATTGGAATTGAACTCAAGTGCTTTATGAATATTCCCACATAATGACTGAATCATTACGGTCCTTGAGTTACGTATAATTAGCCAATCAATGATTTTGGTCACTTCCGGCCTTTGCATAATGAACTCGTTGTGTATGTTCTTATCTCTGCCTGTTTAAACTGCCAGGAATATTTTCAGCCTTACTGATTTATCAAGTAACTTTTGATCATGGCAATCTGATGAGAGGACTGAGGATTGGGCCCGCTGCCTTGACCCTCCCCTGGAGCTGGGCCTAACAAGCTTCTGGTATCAGGTGGTCTCTGAATATCCAGGGAGCAATGCCGCACAAGTCATCCCATTTGGGTCCCTGCCCAGCTGTGTTGGCAGGTGCTGTGACTTTTCCAAGATATCTCTGATCGTTCCAAACATTGTGACCCACATGAGAGGGCATCAGATTATCAGGAAAGACTAAAAAAAATTGCCCTGACATCAGACCATTCTCCAATAACTCTCATTCTTCCATGATGATATCCACCACAAGACCCCAGGAAGCTCAGGACAAGACGCGAGGCATTCTAATTACAGCTTATAATACAAAGGACGCAGTAGGTGCTCAATTGACCATTGCTGGCTGATCGTTTGTGTTTAGTTTTTAATTTGGTTTTGTTTCAGCGGGTGGTTTAGGAAAGTGAGATGGCTTCAAGAGGTAGTAGATACAAAAGGAGAGACAGGATGGTTTGTTTGCAGTGGCTCTGCCTGTCTACAGAGACACGAGCAGGGAAAAACAGGCAGTTTTCAAGGCAGTTAGGTGAACAATCATAAGAGCTGTAAAGTATTAAGGCTACTTAAAAACACTCACCTATTACAAAATCCTTAGGTGGTCCTGACAACTCTGCCTTGGGTATGCATGGAATAAACAGCAGGTGACTTATTTGTCATGTCCCCCTAGTTCAGGAGTGAGTCTGCAGCCCTTGAATCCCTAGGAGTCCTCTAACTTAAGAAATAGAACCTTATCAACATTCTGAAAGCCTCTTGTGTAATCCTCTCCAATAGCACCATCTTTTCTCCCACCCAGAGTTAACCTTTATTCTAAGCTTGGTGATTTTCAGTCAAGCTATCATCAACACATCAAAAATCCTATCAGCTTTACACAGGATAAGGCTTCCCAAGCCAATATAAGGGACAAATTTATTTTCACTGGAATTAAATCAGATAATTTATTAATTCCCCTAGCAAATGCTTCGCGAATGTCCACTATGTGTCAAGTAAAGACTTAGGCACTGAGAAAACAGCTGTGCACAAGATGGGTGTGGGCCCTGTGCTTGTGGAGCCTACAGTGTAAACAAACAAATAGTTACAGAAGTAATTAGTTAGTTATAATTGTGAAAAGAGCTCTGTGGGTGAGGTCAAGGGCACTCTGTGAGGTATAACTTGAGTGGTCACAGGGTCTGCGAAGGTGGCCCTAAGAAAGCACCATGAAGATCTGAGCCAGAAGAAGATGCAGCATAATGACACTAGGTATCAACAAGAAAACAGAATCATTATTTAACCCGTAATGGTTTGTTTACTAGACCCAAACCTTCGAAATGCTGGGTCCATAAAGAGAAATATAATAAATAGTGAAGAGTTTAGGAACCACTGTTCCAGACTGACCCACTAGCCACAGAAGCTGGGACGGGGGAAAGAGAGTGTTAGGAAAATTCAACTTTACCACCGCACACAAGAAGATTAAAGAGGATCCTTGCACCCCGGCTCCGGAAGTGCCATTTCCCAAGATCAAGCGGGAGGCAGGTCTTAGGTCTAAATAGGATAGCGCTAAGTTTCAGTTGTTGAAGCAGTTACATCTCTACTAACCTTTACACACCATGATTGTGTCAGTTTTTCCGAGCAGGAGAAATGGATGGAAAGCCAGGCCACATCTTAACAGGGCCCTGGTGAGCTAATGGGTGTGATTATTTCATTGTCTCGGATTCACGCCAGCCCAGGCTCATCAGATACAGGCACAATCCAGGAGAAAGATGACCTCACTTTTGACATGGGACAGCGCACTCAGATGCCAGTAGGAATTTAGCGATCCCTCAGCGTAGGTAAAACTGAGCTCTTCACAGTTCCAGCTAATGAGAAGCATACCAAAGTCACCTAAAACAGTGAAGCTAATATTGACATTAACATACTAGATACTGTGAGGGTAGGGGAAGCCAGGAAAACTTCTGAGACCATCTGTGCTAAGTGTGTCACATCCATAACAAGGGGTGTATTTAAGATAAACTGCCATCTCTTTAAATGATTAAGTACCAGATTCATGAAAAGCTATAACCCCACCAGGACCACAGGGTCATTAAGAGGTTGGGGCTGCAAAAGTGAGAATCTCAAAATTTTAGTTGTGCCACAAATTGTCCACTGACTTGCAAAATCTTTGCCAGGGTGACTTCTGCGCCTCAGTTTTCCCAATGATAGAAAAGCAATTTTATCACTGAGCTCGCACAACTGTGAGGAGAACAAGGGCTCTGCAATCAGAAACATACCTGCATTCACTGATTCATTTTCAGAACCTTCTCATTATATCATGAAGACCCCAAGAAGTATAAGACAAGGCTTGATTCATTCTAACTGCAGCTTACAGCAGGTTCAATCACTAGTCATTCAATAAACTTTTCTTGAGCATCTACTATGTGCTAGAGTCAGAGCCTGTACTAGACACTAGGGATATAACAGGGACTAAAAACAGACTCGCTCCCTGCTCCAATAGAGTTTAGTGTTTGCTGAAGGAAAGTGCCAGGATTGACTCTTAACTCCTTTGTGAGCTGTGGCACTGGGTAACTTAGTTAATTTGTTAAGTTTCATTTCCTCATCTGAAATGAAGATAATATAACCTGTCTGGTATGTGAACATGCCTAAAATTACATCTGATACATAAAAGGTGTCCAATAAATGTTGGTTCTTTCCTTCCTTTATCCAAATCACAAAGAAGACAATAATGTTTAGAGTTTCAATAAAAGATGTTTCACAAATGCAAATAACCAAGCCATTATTATCACTGACAATTTAATAAGCAATGAGGTGTAGTGGAAAGATCTCTGGCTTTGGAAACAGAGACAGCAGAGTTAATTACTGACTCTTTCACTTACTGGATATGTGGTCTTGAGCAGACTATTTAAACCTCTCTGGGCCTCCATGTCCTTATCTGTAAAGTGGCAATGATAGAGCAGTTCTGAGGATTAAATAAGATGATAAATGCAACATGCCTACGTTAATCAATAAGCCGTGGCAAATAATTGGGTGATTAGCAAGTAATGAAGACACACACACACACACACACACACACGCCTGTCTCAAAGGAACCGGTTTGATTTAATTACTATAGTACTATTTGTAGGTACTTTTTTTCATTTACTTCATTTATTCATGGAGCAACAAAAATATAGATTAAAAGAATATATCATTAACCATAAGAATGTAGTACATCACAGCAGGATTCCTGGGAGAAGCAATGAAAAGTGCCATAAAAAGGTAATATCACCAACTTAAAGTGGGAAGAAAGTTCTGTTTGGCTCTCATGTTGCCATTCTTTCAGGAGCTCCAGAACTTCTTCATCATCCACAAGCCCAGCTTTTTTATTTTCTAGTTATCAGAATACCAAGCAAGGATCTTAGAATATAATAATTTTACTTAACCCCAGCATACTGACAGCATTTGAGCAGAATTCAATTATCTGTCAGGGAATATTCTAGATATATACCATCTGGGAAGTCCTCTAGTCATTATTCTCCTTTCCTAAGCTCCCACTGTTGGGTCTGTAGTACACACAGATATGAGTCAAGAGCTCTTTCACAAATATGAAAGAGGCATAATGTGAATGTGGAATGATGATACACTTAGTTCATTTGGTAAGTGTCTCTAAGAAACCCAGTAAGGGACAGAATGAACTGGGTCAGCCTTGCCCCTGGGAGAGCTGGGTAACATGCCTTGAGCCCCACGACTTCAGCCAAGTGGGGCAACTAGGAAGGAGGCAAAGGCTCTGATAGCCTCCCAGCTCCACACACCCTATTGGAGGGATATAAACAGGGGAAGGGGAGTCCTCGGAGGCAGTTCACTTGACCACCAGCATTTTATCCCTTCTTTATAAATCCCACTTCCCTAGCTCACAGAGCGGGCAGCCACTTAGGGAGTCATATCGTTTTTCTGAGCTCTCTCTCTGTTGAGTAAATTACCAAGTCTAGACCTGGTATTCATTTTCTCATGAAATCATTAAGGAATCAAAGGCAGTAGTGGTAAAGTATAAAGATTATCTGACTATTTCATGTGTTCTCCAGTCTCCAACATTCCCTTCCCTCTCTCCACTTTCTGTTGACCATCTCATGTGTTATTTCACAGAGAAAAGTGAAGCCATAAGAAGAGAACTACCTCATCCTCATCCTCACCAAATCTACTTACGTGCTTGCACTTATACTCATGTAGTCGTCCTTCTTCTCTGTTCCGGTGGATAAATAGTCCTGCTTCAACCTAAGTCCAGCCCATCCATGTGGACCTGTATCCCATCCCTTCTTACATCCTCCAGGTCTTGGCACTTACTAGTGGTGATCCTTTTTTCTATCCAGCATTATCCCATTTTCCCTTTCTACTAATCATGTACATCAATACGAAAATACAAACTAAAAACACCTTTGACTTCTCCAGCTACCACTCCATTTCCTTGTTTTTATTCATAGCAAAACACCTTTAAAAAGTTGTCCGTGCTGTTTTTACTTCCTTACCTCTGATTCTCTCTTTAACCTACTCCAGTCAGGCTTAAATCCCCAACACTCCGCTGACACCACTCTTACCAAGCTCACCATTGACTGTATCCTGCCAAATCCAAGGGTCAATTCTCAGTCATTGTCTTACTTGATCTCTCAGCAGCACTGGGTCTAGCCCCTTCCTTCTGGAAATACTTGCTTCACTTGGTTTCCAGAAAAATCACACTCTCATGGATTCTCCCCACCTTACCATCCCTGCTCTCCCAGTCTTGTTTATGGATTTCTCCTTGTCTTCACTTCCCGTGTTGCTGTACCTCTGAGATCAGTCCTTAGGCCTCTTCCCACGTCCAGTTCAGCCGATTCCCCTGAGCTCCAGACTCATATATTCAGCTGCCTACTTGACATCACCACTTGCATATTTAATAGACATTTCAAACTCAACTTTTCCAGGACAGAAATCCCTACCCTACTCCTGTCCACACCAATCTTCTCTTTCCTCCAGCATTCCTAGATTTTTTTGGCCTAAATAATATCATGGAACTCCACAGGAAAAAAATAACAGCATTCTGAGTTATCTAGGCCTCCAAACCTAGATGCAATTCTTGATTTTTTTTTTTTTATTCACACTTTACCTCCAATCTATTTGCAGGTCTTGTAAACAGTTTCTTCAAAATTTATCCTGAATCTAACCACCCCTTCACTACCACCACCCAGTCCAAGCCATATAATTTTTCACCTGAATTAGTGACATGTTTCCTGACCGGTCCCCCACCTTCTACTCTGGCTCCCTTATAGTCTATATTCCACAGAGCAGGACCAATGATCTTTCTACAATGTAACTGTACATCATGCTTAGAATAAAATCCGAACTCCTTACCTTGCTTTACATACCCTAGCCCATGCTCACCTCTCTATCCAGCTTACCAGCTTTACCAGGTTGTTGCAAATATAAAACTAGATACCCTAAGGAACTTTAAAATTATTGGATGCCATAAGTAGACAATGTTGTTGATGCTATGGTTATTATTGGATCGGTTGACCTCTGGTAAAGAGTTTTAAATATGTCTTCTAAACATAAACTGTAAGTCCTGCCAATGGCTGTATATTATTACAAACAGATTGTGTAACAGGCAGATCCTTTCATTCTTGTTAATAGGTTCAGTCATTACCCTCCTGCTATATATTTAACTTTGTCTTTTTCCCTTTCTGGATGTGGGTTGTCCCTTGCAGGAAACAGCAGCTGTGTCACTAACCCTGGACATGGTCCAAGGCCATTTCCATATCCTGTGGGAGAACCATCCCCTCAAAGTTTGTTTTTGCAGCACAAAGTAGAAGAAAGATCATTTTTAAAAAATATACATTGTACACAGCACTTTTTGTCCTAAGTGACTTCTGTGTGACCCAGAGGGACGACTAGGTTGCAGTCTCCAATTCTGCAGCTTGTACTGAGCTAGTCATTACGATTATTCCATCCATTACTTAAATTCAATAGGCTCTGGAATGGAATCGAGAAGCCAGAAATAATGTATAATGACTCGGGAGGGAAAATGAAGGATGTGACACCCATTTAAAGAACAGGAGGAGTTTATGGAATAGGAAAATCATTGACTGAGCTGCACTAAAATTCTAAAGCCAAGCAGCTAGCACTTCTTCCCCTGAGAAGGGCAGAACTCCAATTTCACGTTTTACCCAAGAAGGAACAATGGCATGACCAGGTGAGAACCTTAGTGGACATGGCAATGCTTTGTGGATCACCAATACTACTTCCTGAGTGTTTTAATTTTCTTAGGAAGGTTTTCCATAACTCAATTCAATGGACTCCATCTATGCAAGAGCTGGTGTGCTGAAGTGCCACATGCCAGATCTGATACAACGCCAAGAAAATCCTGATGGTGGTTTCCTAAATGGGTTTCTAAACTTTACAAATAGCCAAACCCATTGGCCCTAGGCTATTTGCCTTAAGTGACTTTTACTTTTAGATGAAAAGTCAACAAACACATGAACAATCTGGGGATTCAAGCAATGAGCCCAATGAGTGATATCAATATGGAACCATGTCTCATCTCCCAAGAGGGATGAATCAGCGGCCTCTTTAGGACAAGCCAGTGGGGCTGCAGGGAGGAGAGCTGGGTACTGGCTTCACTGTACAGCCAAGGGACTCAGGAGGCTGTCGCTTTCTGTGGTTGCCATCTCACTGTGCACAGAGGGAAAAAAATACAATAACCCTAAAAAAAGAAAAGAAAACAACGAACAGATTCTAGCAGCAGCTACTCTGAAGATGAAAATCCCAACTTGATTTTGCCGCCACACTTCAGATGTTTGTCATCTATTTCATCTAGCTTTCTATAGACTTTCCCTTCCAATTCTTAGGTTGCAAATCTTTCTTATAAATTCACTGCTCTTCTTCATTTCTTTATGCAGAAGCCGAATGTTCCCTACTTTGGGAGGGAGGCACGACTTTCTTATATTAGGACTTTAGAGGATTTACCTCATGCACCCCTTTAGGGATAATGTATAGATGCTCATGTAGCAGCCTTGATAACATATATGCAGCCCATGTACCACTCCCCACTATAGAGCCCATGGGAGCTGCTACTAAGCAGTTACAATGCAGCCGTCCAATCAGCCACTACTGATCTTTTGAATGGAAGATGGAACCTATTTGCCACCTCTGGCTAGAAGCACCCAGGTATTGTAGGGAAAAAAGAAGAATGAAATGAATCTACTTTATAGAACAAAAAACACAGTCTGTGACAAAACCAAAACAAATATGAAAGAATTCAAGTATTTTGCTTTTATTCCTGTAGGTGGACATAAGCCCAAAGATTTAGCTAAGGGGGCGGGAGTATCGATAAGAGGCAGACATAGGCTTTGCCAAGTGCTGGCTGTGGGATTCTGAGGATTTCTTTAACTTCTCTGAAGTTGTTCACTCATTTGTGATTATACAGATAAAACACTTGCCTCATAGGTTTCTATTCAAATTATAGGAGAAAAATGAAAATAAATACTTGGGTTATGACTAAAGTTAGTTCCTTTTCTGATTAGCTTTCTGCTGTTTTATTTCTTAGAAGCAACACTACCCTGATTTGGTAGTATTTCTTTGGTTAAAAAAAAAACAAAAACCCACCTTTAAATTGAATTAGCAATAAATAAATAGCAGGATTCTGCAAACTCTTCTGGCATCCAGACAGATCTATAGCCATTAATGTAAGAATCAATTCTAGACTGCTCCCCCATGAGTTCTTCTATGTGGGTGCCAGAGGTATCAGAATGTCTATACCCTTAAAGATATATTTCGAAACAATATATTTTTCAGAAGTTTTCACTTCTTTCCCCCTTTCTACCTAAGTTGTGGCTCCAACAGTTTGCCTCTACCACTAATAATCCAACTTCCTCAGGACCCAACAAGACCCCTCTTGATCCTTCTCCAAGAGGAGAATGACAATTTGGGCCTACATCTCTAATCTGGGCCAGATCACTCATCAACTTGGCCTTGATGCATAACCTTTTCCAGTGTTGAACCCTCTGCCTAGAATACTCTTCTCCATTTTTCTACCTCTTGGACTCTCCTCTTGTCACCTTTAGCCCTCTCTGGACCTCCCCATTCCTAAGAAGTAATTGCTCCCTGCTCGTGTGTTCCTTCAATCCTTATGAACCTGTATTTCAAATATCTGTTCATGGGTCTTGCTGTAGTTTATGCTTTTTTATATTCTCAAGTCTGGTATATAGTAGGCATTAAATAAATATTGAGTAAGCAAATTAATGAATAAATTAACAAATTAATTTTTTTTTTTAAGTTTTCAGCTTCTCAAATGGCTCCTTACAACTCACACAAAAGCATATAGGTCTGTGGTAAGTCTTGGAATTCACTGACTCAACTGGAAGAAACAGGAAGATGGTGAGCTTTCCATTCTACGGATACATGTACTTTAGTCTAGATCATTAAATGATGACCAAGGAAGTGAATATCAAGCACAATTTGAAAGAATATTATCGTCATCATCTCTTAGTTCCAGTAATACATCTCATGAATAGTTTTATTAAGTGGCTATTTTGTAGAGGCTTTCAGGTTGCCTGCCCATGAGACTGGACCATACACAATAACATAGATACCACAGCAGTCTGCAGTCCCTTCCTGCCTTTTATAAACAGCACTTTGAAATGCTCTGGAAAAAATCTGTTCTTATGTCCTAAAGCTCCTGAGAGCGAAATGTTACAGCTGAAAGCCGCCTGAAGCTCATTTATACACTGAAGTTATTAATCCTCTTCTTATATGTTTGATATAAGCCCTAGGGCACCTGGGAGGGTGATCCAATTACCCAATTCAGAGAATTGCCCTTTTCTTTCAATCAAGTTCAGAGCTCTGAAATTTTGTTCCACCAATGACTTTTTGTTTCAGTCAAACAAGGTCACAGAAGAGGCCAATATCTGCCAAGGCCAACAGGGGTTTCATTTACATGCCCACTAATGCGAGCAACATAAGAACCTCTTGAGAGCATTAAACTAGGGTGTGGGACAACAAGCGTGTTATTTACTTACCAGCTCCCGAAGCCACCAGGGCCAGTTTCTAGCTACTCAACATTCTGGGTTACCATTTTGGACTTAATCAAACTCATCTTCTGTGCATCTAGAAGATGCAGTGGGATTTGCCAGGAGGCAAGGAACCTCTGGGGAGATGTTGAGATGAGCCTGGAGGGAAGGCTGCATGAGTCCAGGCAGACCAGGAACCATCTGCATGTCCTTAGAGTCAAACATTTCCAAAGGTAGCTTGTTAAGGACCCAAGATCGGGTGTTCTTTTGCCATTCATCGCCTGCTACAGCTCTTATATTAGTGACTCTAATTTATTTATTTTTGTTGTTTCCTTTGTAATGAACACTAAAGCACGGGTTGGTCTAGCTTTAGCTAAGACTGGAACACTTCCATCATGGCCAGAGAAAAGATGGTCTGGCCAATGTCCTATTACAGTAAGAGAGAGACTTTGGCTCTCTTTAGGGAATTGTCTGTGGTGTGTTTGTTATTTGAAGTTAATGAACAGTTGAGAATAAGCATTTAACAGATGGTCCAGCAAAATAAGGCAATATGTCAATCCATTTATCAGAACTGCCAGGACTCCCACTTTAGAATTTGTGAACAATTAAAATGACACTAGGGTTGTTAAGAGTTAATCTTAGGAATGTTTATTAACCTCAAGGATAAATAGTTATCGAAAAAATATGTTTCTTCAATTTACCAAAAAGTGATACCAGTCTTTGAATTGTTCTGCGTTTGCAATAGAGCAATCAACAGAAACATCTGGAAAACTCTCCTTCCTGCTTGAGTATTTCACAAATGTATTAAAATTATCACTGGAAAAAAGTCAGGAAATGAAAAGGTAAGGGAAAAAATATTATATTCTTCTAGTGGCCCAGTCATAAAGCCAACAGTTTTTGGGTCTGATGTGGCCAAGAGGTGATAAAATTTTGTAAACAGTTGGAAATATGACATACAAAGTAAAGGAAGAAAAGATAGTTTTAAAATATAATAATTTAAACAGCCATACGGTTTCTGATAATACATTCAGCTCAGACGAGAGAATGTCCCGATTGCCTTTTTTTTGTTGTTGTTGTTGGGGGGGACAAGGAGAAACAATTTGTAGATCACATTGATTAATGATCTGGAAACGAAAGGATCTGGGTTTTAATCTTAAGCTTTGAAATTAATTCATCATGTGGTTTTGGGAAAGACTTTAATCTGCCTAACCTCAGTTTCTCCAGATGAAATATCTAGATTATATGATGCAACATAATTCACCAGATAAAAAGCCTTTACAAATAATAGCACACGCACACGTAAGCTCTAAGGGTAAGCGACCTTCAACAGTCTGAAGACCTAAAACACTGGAGAGCATAAGACAGATAGGACAGAGCCTTGTTTTCCAGTGGTGTGGGGTGAAATCAGGGTGTGGGGAGAAATAACCTCGCATCTTTCCTCACTGAACAGCTAACTCAGGCACAGAACCTGACTTCTCTTTATCCCAGATTTCACATACAGGCCCTTTTCTTTCCACATACTCCCCTGAAGCTCTGGCATTAAAGCTGATGGTCTGTTCTGAGGTGGGCCACAAAGCACTGTTTCCTCCCGCCCTACTTTCACTCTGCTGTGAATCGCAGCCTTAGCTACCCAGTCCCAGGCACTTTCTGCGGGCCCGGAATAGGATCAGAAATGTACGGAGCACTAAGTCTCTGAGGTGTTCACCCCAGAGCAGCCTCGCCACAGTCGAGGGTAGTCAGATGCCAGCACGGAGCCCTGGGCATCTCTGTCCCAACACCTGCCAATTCCTGCCTAAAACTATCCAAAGAACGCTGGGGTCTAGGGAGCAGGAGTGGGAAAAGGGTAACTGGCAGAAGGGAAAATACGATCCTGGTCTCAAAACAGCAATAAAAATAAAATTAAACCCTAACACACACACACACACACACACACACACACACACACACACACACACACATACACACACACACACAAGATTCTTTATGTCTTCAATTGAAGTTGCCTGCGTCCTTCACACTGGAACTCCGAGCAAGAGGATTTTCTGAAAAAAAAAACACAACAAAACCGCACACACAACAGACTTTACTGCTCCCTTGAAGGGGCTTATTTAAGGCAAAACAAGGCCTCCCATCATTCCTGTGAGAGATCATTGTCCCCCTGGTTGCCACAGCGCCCTGTAAGGCTGTGGGAAACAAATGACCTCAGAGGCACTGCAGTGTGTGTCACTGCGAAAGAAAAGAGAAGCGAGGGGGCTGGGGGAGGGAGGGTGGCCTCCTGTGAGCGGAGCCCTCCAGGCCCAGCCATCCTCCAATGACAGCCCTGCAGGCGCAGCAGGAATGAGGCTTGTGGGCCCCAGGAGTCTCCATCCAGCCAGTAACGGGATTAGGCTCCCATTCCCCAGAAGCAAAGCGTCTTTCTGGATGCCCCGCTGCTCGCCCTGGTCAGCCGGCCCCTAATTGGCCTTCCCCACAAAGTGCCCGACGATTGTTAGTGTCTCACTCTTGTTTAATGGGTGTCTTGAGTCACGAGAGGGCTCTTCTGGGGTCTGTGGGCAGCGAGTGGTAGCAGAGGGAGGGGAGGGGAGAAGGGAGCAAGGATGAGTGGGGGGGGGGGCAGGCTGGGAGCCGGGAATTGCACCAACAAGGGCAGTCCTGAGAGGGAAGAAGACAACAGGGGCGGAGAAAGAGTTAGGATGAGCCTGATGGTGAGGCAGAGCCGAAGCACATGCTGAACAGACATTCACTCTGCCACACGCTGCCGGTTCCTGAGAAGGAAGCCCACTGCTTCGCTGTCCCCACTCCGAGCACGTGCATGAGAACAGGCAGGCAGCCTGGCCAGAAGCGGGCCTCTCCACAGCACAGTGCCCTCTCGCAGACGCTATAACATCATCGATTTTACCTTTTCTTTGGGCACCTCTGTGATTTCCATCTTATACGTGGGCACACAGAAGCACACAGTGAAGGGCAGGCTCTGAGCCTTACCAGGTTGGTGCCTCTACCTTCAACATACACACACACACACACACACACACACACACACACACACACACACACACACACACCACCAACACCAGCATCACCAGCCTGTTTCCAGCTCTGCCTGGTGGGTTACGAGGCTGGTGGAAACACCGCGGTAGAGCGTCTTCTTAAACGCTCGGAGATGACACCAGCCCCGGCCCTCTGCCCCTGACCCCACTACTTGAACCACAGAGCGATGGTGGTCACGGGGTGACGAGCAGAATGAGACAGGAGGACGGAAACGGGCACAGGCGAGGAGAGTCCAGCACACTGCAGCCAGGGAGCCTCCCGAGTCCCAGCCTGCACCCTCGAACATGGTCTGTCTCTACACCAAGGAAAATTCAGAAAACACAGATAGGCAGAAAAAATGAAAAAAATATATATCAACGCACACACACACACACACACACACACGTGTATGTATACACATAAATGTATGGTTTATGTATAAGATTCCTTTTATATATGTGTGATTTCCTATGGAAATATGTAGTGTCTAGGTGTATACATTGCTTTTTACTGTTTAATCACCTAGGTTAATTCTACCCCCTGCACAGGACCAGTTTCTGAAAAAGAGCTGCAAAAATTGTCCTTATCCATAGAATTTGTTTCGGCCTTTAGCAATAGGAAGACATGGTATTTTGCAGGCTCAAGAGTAACACGAGTGACTATGAAAAATAATTTTGTACCAAAAAATCTTTCCTCACAAAACAGACTCAACTGTGGTAATGAGGGGTTTCGCGCCAAACTGGCAACTGGGAAATACTGGTTTGCAGAGGCTGGGTTTGGTGCATGGGGTTCTGCCCATTTTGAGCTGTTTACCAGGAACACACACAACTCTGGGTCACCCACCCTCCTCATGGTAGTGCCTGAGATTGTGCAAAAACACCAGAGGCAGTGCCTCTCACAAATACGCTCACTCCCCTGAAAATACACATTCGAGAAAGGAATGAGAAGGAATTAAACAGATCACATTTCTATTATGTTTCTTTTAGGTCTGGTGCTTACTTTTTCATAATCAGAGTAGTGATGATTATGAAAGAGTATAGACTCTAGAAGCAGAAACTTGAACCTGAGCTCCCCAACTTAATCTCTTTCTTGTCTCCATCTCCTCACCTGTAAGAAGAGCTGGCGATAGCACCTACGTCGTCAGATTATGAGAATTAAATGAGTTAATATATGAAAAATCCTTGAAAAAGTGCTTGACACATAGTAACAAATATTAATCGCTATAATAATTATCAATATTAATTAATGTATTTCCCTTTTCTCACTCTCTTTTAGGAATTTTAGTACCCCAGTCAAGGAATAATAAAAATGACAAGAGCTAACCTTTACATTTTTTGAGAATTCACCATGCACCAGGCACTAGTGGTCTTATATGTATGTAATTCTTACAACAATTCCATGAGGGAAGTTTATAGGCATCTTCTTAAGGCTTCTGATAGAGGCACTGTATTAGTTTGAACCATACAATATGACCAATCTTCAACTGACCCTTTGAGCTTCATTTAATTTAGCCTAATTTCCTTTAGGTGACAAGGAAGACTTCAGGGCAACAAAGACCAGTTCAAGGAAAGATACACGAGACAAGGACCAGGAGGCTACCCCTTCACTCCATCCCCACCCCCCCCAGAGCTAAAATGTGAAGAGAGGGTATGACTCTTAGGGGTAAAACAGGAGACAAGATGATATTAGGTGTAGAAGAAGAGAGACTAAAGGTCAAGGGAACCAAGTGTAAGGGGCCAAGTGTAAAAGCTGTGTTTCCTGAAATTCCTGGAAAGATCTCCCCAGGCCCGGGAAGCCATTTCATGGCCATGTGTTCAATCAATAGATATTTATTGAGCATCTATTAAGAGACCTGGAAATAGAGTGGAAATGAGTTAAGACCTGGATTCCAACTTGGTTTCAGTTATTTGTTAGCTAAGTGACCCTGGCTGAGTTTCTTAACTTCTAAGCCTCAATTTTCTCATCTGTAAAATGAAGATGATGCCACCTATGATGCAGGGTTATTGGGAGGATTAGAGGCAATGCATGTGCGAAGTACCTAGCACAAGGCACATGCCCAATAAAAAGCAAGTATTACTGTCACCACTCCTGCTGCTAATACGAACACACTGCTGCCCCTAGTACCACAGGCACTGCGATAGACACCTGAGGGTGGGTCCTGCTTTCAAGGCCGTCAGCCAATGGAAGGAAGGCTCTGTGCATTTAGGGCAGCTGTGGATGTCCAGGAGGACTTCAGCAGCCAAGGTTGGGGAGAAAGCTTCCAGGAGACGGAGTGGCACCTGCAGAGGTGGAGAAGCCCAAAAGGCAGCTCAGCCTAGGAGTGTGTTTTGGGGGAGAAGGAGTGAGGAGGAATAAGAGAAGGCCTAGAAGGGAGGTTGGAAAATGAGTAAGTGCGTTTTCTCTTTCGAAAACGAGCAAGCCTAGAAAAATTTTAGGAGCTTCTTTCAAGTGCCAAAGAATTTTTCTTTTGGACCGTTTGAGGGTTTGTTGTTCGAGACCCAGGAGACTAGCTCAGCTGACCAGGGTTCCCCTGTAGCCGACAAACACGGAGAAAGGTCAAAAGTAAACAAGCAAAAAAGTCCCCAGGCCAAAGGCAAACCAGAGGATTTTTTTTTTTTTTTTTTCCCTCCGTCTTCTAGTCTCAGAAAGGACTGGTCTCCAAGTCTCTACTTCGAACAAAAAGAACAGACAGTTCTAGCTTCTAAATACTGGCAGAGAAGAATAACTACTCTTTTTAGAGAGAGAAAACACACCACCCACCACATACAACTTTCAGCAACATTTTTGCCAGCAGCATTCAAAATGATTTCTTTGAGTTAGCCAAGAGGAGCCTTCAAAAGGTGAAGAAAAAACTCGCAGATATGCATGGCTTCTGAGGGAGGTAATCGTCCGCGAGGAGTTGCTGGGTCCTGCCTGCAGCAGCAGACTGGCCTGGCTGCCCGGCCCCCCATGTGTTTTCAGGCAGCAGCAGTTTGTGTTTACCACTCACCGCCTTGAAGCAAGACGAGAGGGGACTTGGTTTCTTCATTCTCCCCCAGTGATGGCCATTCTCCTTTTCCCCAACCAATCCCCCACGCTCGCTCTGCCCTCTCTCCCAACAACAAAAACACCCTGCCTGCCCATGAGCTAAAGGAATCCAATCACCCAGAAAGGGAGACTTTATGAGCTTTCTGGGGGCTCTGGGCGGATGGAAGGGATTAAAGCGAGGTGTGCTTTATGCCTTTTGTCGTTTACTCTCCCACTGCCCCATGGAGTAGCTAATTCCCCACCCTCGGACAGGTCTGCCTGCTCCTCTTGGTGGGTTCTGTTTTTCCCTCCTCCCACCGTGGTTTTTCGTGAGTTGGGGGGAGGGTGCAGTAAAACTTCATTGCAGATACATCATAAAATGTGGAGAGGCAGGCCTATGGCATCGGCGAGCAGGTGAGGTACAATCGGCTGTTGCAGCAGCTCCTCTGCAGGGTGGTATGAATTTGGAGAGGTTTCCAAGAATTCTGTTACTACTTGCCGACCCGCAGCAGAGGGGCACAGCCCTGTCCCACCTTACTCCATGGCGTAGTTCATCATAAAATAGAATACTCTGAAAATAGCTTTCTAATGGTTTTTAAAAATTTCTTTACTATAGGCTTTCATATCGTGCCATCTAACTGAAGAAAAATTTATAGCCCACATCCTGCATTCCATGGACCAACCAGAGCATAACCCTCCCAGAGTTTGCAGACTGGACTAAACAAGCCTGTCACCATAGGAAAAATACAAACAGGCAATAAACACACAAGAGATGCCCAATCTCTCTAGCAATCGAGGTAAAGCAAATGCAATCAACAGCGAGATATTTTCACGTGAGATTCACAAAGACTGAAAAAAATTACAACCCCCACCCCCCAGTACAGGCATGCAAATCAATACCTTCCTCACAGGTAGTGTGGCAGTTCATATAAAAATAGAAACATGCATATGATCCATCAGTATCACTTCAGGAATGTATCTTAAGGAGATGATTAGACAAGTTTGGAAATCTGTGTGAAAAAGGACGTTCATTACAATGTTTTTTTATGATAGTAAAAACTACAGAAAAAACCTAAATGACCAACAATTGGGAAACACATAAATGGGTTATGGCACAGCTATGTAATGGAGTATTATATTATATGTAGCCACTTTAATTAATAGGGTTGTTCTTTATTCATAAATGTTCAACTGACTTGGAGGATAATGGAGCTAAACTACCACTCAGTAAGATTCGTCTTAATGTTTTCTTTATGCAATCCGAAGAGTTAAATCAAAAAAAGAAAAAAAAAAAAAAGTTGTGTTTCCAAAAATAGACAAAGTAAGAAATGGTATGTAAAAACATATTTGCACTGGTCTCACCAAAGCAGGAGCACCAGCTCTACTATTCCTGAGCAAGGTCACCCCTCCAGTGACAAGACACAGTCCCCTTCACTGTACACCACGGTCCCCTCCACAGTCAGAGAGCTCACTCCCTTCACTGGAATTTTTCCTAAATGCTGAAAGGTACTGAGATACTACTCTAACACTGGGACATCTTCTCCTCTTACAGAAAAGGAAACTGAGTCACACTGAGACCACGTGGCTTACACAAAGGCATTTTAGACCTTAAAGCTTGATACGAGGTTCCGGATCCAAAATTCAGTCCTGAATCCACCACTGAGTTTTCCTTTTCTTCCTCGAATCAAGAGTGATTCCAGAGGCTGGCCGACAGCTTCCCGAAGACTAACCTCATTCGTCTTCCCTTCCAGACAGCGTAAGGTTTTCAGGCTTTCTGAGTGCCCAGGAGCAACAAACTTCATTTTTCTATTTTAAAACATTACTGGAAGATGCAGAACTTCTTATAATAAGCAGGTTACCTATGTAGCACCAAAAATAGTAGTGACTATGGCTCTTTTTCTAATCTTATTACTTTACAAGTAGTCTCTTTGTCAAGAAAACATTACCACTATAGTCAACAATTCTAAATCTTTCATGGAAGTGGTGATGAGAAAGGATCACATGTTTGTTTGTTTAACGTCACGGGTGGTTCTTATATTGAGTACAGGTGATTTAAGTGCATCCCTTAGAAACCCACAGGCTTGGGTTACCCCATGTGGTTACTCCAGCTGGGTGGCCTGAGCTGCCCAGAAGCCTCATAATAGAAGCACAGCTATGTGGACACAGGGAAGGTCTTCCTGAACCATTTCCCCAAAGGGGCAACTTTTCAGAAAAATTTTAAGTGAAGTGTTGACAATTCTGTGCTCCCCTCCCCCTGCTGCAACAACCAGACAACAATGGTCCAGGCCGGCCCCCCTGAACACCCCACTCTCTGTTCTGTTCTAACCTGGTTTCACCTCTGCCTCCAAATTTTTATCCTCTCTGCTGTTGACCCCCATAGCTGCTTGGAAACCCACTTTTCTCAACCCTGGTCTTTGCTCTCGTCTTGCTCAAGCGCCAGTCTGAATCTCCCATGGGTAGACCTGGTAGTGGAGGGAGGAAGGGACAGGAGAAAAGGTAGGCACGTCTCTGCGGCAGCACCCTGACCCAGTTCCAGCATCTCACACGCATCCTCCCCTCCACTACCCCATCCCCTACACCAGCATCCTTAGAGGCCCAGCCCAGCTGCTGGGACAAAAATACCAAGAAAGTTGGTCTGCTGGCTCACTAAAATGCAGATAAAGGTGATTTCAATCCTTTGTCATCAGCATCAAGACATCACTCTTTCTTTCTCTTTGGGGTTAAATAGGGTGGCCATAATTTACCTTCTAAACTTTTTAAAGGGAAAGGAGGTGCTACTGGCAATTATGGCAAGCCACCAGGTGTAAACCACGACTGACCTCAGAAACTGGGCTAGGCGTCTGAGGAAAACAACACAAAATAAGGAGAGGCGAGGGAAGAGGCCCAGAGGGGGCTGTTTTGCTCTTAACCTGCTTTGTGACATTGCTAGTCATAAAAACCCTCAGAAACTTCCAAAGAGCTATGTGCTTGCTTCAGGAACTAGAAGGAAGAGGAAACGTTTTACGACTATACTCTGCAGGCTAAACATGGGGAAAAAGCCTGCCATCCCACCTTCCCCGTTATATCCCTCCCCCTGACCCCACCAGATTTCCTATCTGCTGGTGGTAAAAGCAAGGGACACAGGCAGGCCAACACTGGGGGTTCTCGGGAAAGATGACAAAGGGGTGAATGGATTCAGGTGCAGACCTAGAAGAGCCTCAGGGAGCTTGCCCTTGTAGGAGTCCTAGAATCCCCTGGAGCTCCTTCTCTGAAGCCCAAACCCCTCCTGATAACAACAAGGTGGACAGTCCTGTCCCTCGGTGCCTGGCAAGTGGGATGGGAGGAGAGTAGGGAAGAGTCCCCAGACGCGTACCCAGGGCAGCAGTGAGGGAACTCTGTCCTGATACCCCAAGGTCCTCATGAACATAACGTCTCATAGAAAGGACCCTGGTCCATTAGGGTCACTGACGGCATCAGCCTAGGAACCTAGGGGCTTCGCTGGGGAACAGTGTTTGACAAACATCTTCTCTTCACAGAACTCTTAGAGTCCACCCACTTGTAAGCTGGAAGGGTTAGGAGGGGCCCCTCCTTGTGGGAAAGGGGGTGCCTGGTCACTTCCCAGGTTCCTGTCAGGTCTCCAAGTGTGTCCATATGAGGCACAAGAGCTGGCCATGGGACCAAAAACTCACCTTGGCATCCTCACAAGTGACACTTCGCAGTCACAGAAATACGGCACCACATACTTGTGCAGGCCCTCTTCTTACTCTGTGCTCTCCCCTCTCCCAACCTCATTCATTAATTCATTCTACCATTCATTCATTTAATTACATTTATTTATCCGCACTCATGGTTCAATTATCATCTACAAGGAGATGACTCTCAAATGTGTCTCTCCAGCCCAGACCTTTTTGCTAAGATCCAGACTCCTGTGTCTTCCTGGTGTGTCTTCTCAGGGTCTTACAGGCATCTCAAACTCAACGTCTGTAAGGCCAAGCTCATCTTCAGCCCTCAAAATCATTCCCTTCTCTTCATCTCACCACCATTACCCCAGTGCAGACAACCAGCATATCGCCCCTGGCAAATTGGATCTGCCTCCCAGCAAAACTCGCCGGCCCCTCTCTAAACCCGTAATTTAGTCTCTGCACTGCAGCCAGAGTGATCTTTCCAAAAAACACATCTCGTCATCCTGCTCGTTGCTCGAAGAAAGTCAATAGCTTCCCTTTGCTCTTAGAACAAAGGCAAGAGCCCCACTCTGCTCCCTGACTTTCCGGGGGCCGCATCTAACGCCACACATGTCCTCACTCTCACAGTCTCTTGCACGTGCTGTGTACATTCCAACTTCATGCAATGCCCTCCTCCCATCGATGCCTACTTGATACCCTGAGAAGTGTGTTGAATTCTCCTGCAATGCTCTCCTAGCCAACACAGCCCTCTCCTTGGAGGTAAGGGTCACAGCTGTAACCTGTCATTTACTTTGGGCCCCTTGATCCGTGGCTGTCCCCTCCTCCAGACTGTAAGCTTTGTGCGCACAGGGGCCACGTCTGTTTGGGTTACCACAGGCCTTCACTAAATAATTACTGAATAAAGGAAAGAGAGAAGGAAGGAAGCCTGGGCAGGGCTCAGCCCCACACTCCTTGAACACGTTCTGAACTTTTCTACTTTCGGAATTTTGTTCATGCTGTTCCCTTAGTCTAGCAGATTCTCCCTCCTGCTGGTTAAAAGCTGATTTCTCACTAAAAGCCCCGTTTAAATGTTACTATCCGGTATCTGCCCTTCATTTCTGGCATTCTTGGAATCTGGTCCTGATTAGGGTGATTCATATACACAGTCACCTTTTGAGAGGGTCCATGTCTTACTGGTCTCTATATCCCATCACCACCCCTGTCACCGACCTCTGGGCTTAGGACAGCGCCTTCCACAAGTTTACTGAAAAGAACTGGATTCAGCAGAGACACTATTAATAAGGTTGGAGCCATGAAGGAAGGATTCCTCTTCTAGAGTCAGAGACACCATGTTGCATGGTCCCACTGCTGCCCAGTGCCATCCTATTTAAGACTTTATTGAAGCTGTACTGGCAGTTCTGCTAAACTTTCTTTTAAAAAAAGTCAAACAGATGCAATCCTACCTTCTAATATCCCGCTGTCTAAAATAGAGAATGATAATACGCCAAATGCTTAAATGGAAGCATGACAGTTAAGTGTGTTCTGTGGACTTGATGAATGGAGATGGAGGTAGTGAGATCCCTGGGGCAACCATCACCTCCCCTTCACTAAATCAGGGAAACCGTCTATCTTCACTTAATTCTATTTTCTTAACACGAGCCTAAAGAAAACTTGTTTTACTTTATCCGTCTGTCTCATGGTTGCCACAATATAATTTTCAAATGAAATTTCTAAATGCAGACCACACACGATATTTCAGTGGACCTAACATTGATTTATGCTAAGACTGGGGGGAAGGGAGATACTCTGGAGAAAGATGCTTAGCCAGCAGTTTTCTGACTGCCAGACTTGCTTGCTCGGCTGTAGCAGCATGCAGATGTAGTTTAGTGTCTCCATTACTTTTGGATTCGGCCCATTCAAGGCTTATATCATCTATACTATACCGAGTAGGCATGAAAGTCAAAACCGTGATTCCTCAGACAACCATGGTGATAGAATATAAATTAAAAGGCCCCTGCTTGCTTAGCCTTCATCTGAAAACATCAGAATGCAATTTGTTGGACAGATTCTATAATCTGCAGATGAAGGCAGTTATAGGGCTCAAGTTTATCCAGCGTTAACAAGCCCTAATAGTCTAGTTCAGCTCAGACATAACAAACGGAAATGGCTTTAAATTATCCTTCCCTAGAGACATGATTTCATAAGAGAACAAACTCTATATGCGCACAGAGAGATTTCCAATGTAAACATGTGGTGGAAGCTAAAAGCTGCAGCCGGGTTTCAAGCCTGGATATGCCAATGGAAGGGTATTTGATTTCAAAGACACCGATTTCCTCCCAGTGCAAGAGCATGCATGCGTTTTTTGCTGACTACACTTTGAACTGCAGAATACACACAAGCTTGCATATATGTGTAATTTTATAGTTTTCTTTCTAGCTAGGATATTAATAGATTTTACTGAGCCTTTTCCATGCATAAGTATGACTGGGATACAGATGCTTAAGGGATAGAGTTCCCCATGGAAAACACAAGGCTCACTCATCACCTAGGCTGTCTGAAATGCAGACTAGCCTCTGAGGCTTTGGGAAATGCGAGGTAAGCAACTTGGCTCTTCCATGTTCAAGTGGGACATCAACCCAGCTCCTTCTGAATATGAAAAAGTGAGGAAAGGAGAATTCCCTGGCATTCTACAGAGAATAGAACATCCTAGCTTGTTCCTCTTGGACTAGTCAGGACTAAAAAGCCTAAGACCAAAATTTTTTAATGATAATCATCCAATGTCCATTTGGCCTATGGGCCAAATGAGGTCTGCCTCCTTTTTTTTGTATGGCTCATGAGCTAAGGATAATTTTTACATTTTTAAATCGTTGGGAAAAAAGACAAAGGAAAAACAATATTTTGCGACATGGAAATTATATGAAATTCAGATGTCAGTGTTCATGAATAAAGTTTTATTGGAACACAGCCATGCCTATTTCTTCGTGTACTATCTATGGCTGCTTCCACACCGCAGTGGCAGAGTTGAGTAGCAGTAACAGAGACCACATGATGTGCAATGAAAAGCCTTTACTTTTATCTGGCCCTTTACAGAGAAGGTCTGTTGATCCCACATCTAAGCCATGAAACAAAGGCAATATTCATCTTCAATTGCTTTTTTTTTGTGGGGGGGGGGATTGTTTTTTAACCAACCTATGCATTATGCCTAGGAACTCACAAGTGAGCTAAATATTCTTTGTGCAAGAATCCACTTATCCAAAGTTGAAAGCCTTTGTACAGTTTCCCCCCAAGAAACCACAAGTAAGAAATCTTAATTTTTATTAAAAAATTCTTGAATTTGAGAATATTTTATGACTCTGGTCCAGTGGGCACCAGCTTAAAACCTCTCATTTAGAACATGATCATACTTTGGACTTATCACTTTTCAGCCATTATAAGCTATAAGAAAACAGTCTGTGCTTTGCCAAGTATTTTATATTTTTATACAATTAAAAAATAAAAGTAGTCTACATTTCTCATCAGAACCTATCACAGAAGGTATATTCGTTTTAGTGACGTTAATAAGTTTGGACTATAAACTCTTTGAGGAATGTTCTTTTTACTTAACTTTCGTCTGTTCCCTCCCACAGCATGAGCCATGCAATGGTCACGTAGTAAATCCTTGCTGACTTTACCAACAGTCTTTGCTTCTCAGCTTCTCTCTTGTCCTGTTGGCTTTCAGAGGCTGGATGGAATTTTGAGCCAATTCCTTTATTCTATCCCTACGCTGGGGAGATGCATATTTAAACTACTCCAGAAAGATGAGGCTCTTGAAAGCTTTAAAGTCCTCTCTCAATCCACATAGATATTTTCTGCTTGGATCTCCATGCAATCTTTCTGTGTGTGGGTGTTTGTAAGATAAAGACCAAAAGTGGCCAACAGCCCTTTGAACCCTACAAGGAACAAAGGCTGCTAACATCAGTAGCTGAAATTACTGTAGGCAGAGCCTGCTGCCTTTCACAAGGCTGCTTCTTAAAGCCAAATCTTTACAATACAGGCCCCCTCCCCAACCATTTTGGGGGAGCAGCTAATTCCATATTCTCAAAGCTACAGGAAGTAAAGGAATACTGCTAATAAAAATTCCTGAACTGCTCTTCTTTCATGCATATAAACATGCATTTAGTCAACAAACATTTATGGGACATTGCTAAAGTGTCAGACAACAAAAGGATCACAACTTGGACTTAGTCCCCAGGATCTTTTCAGTCTACTGGAGGCAGACTGTTGCAGACAATTTATGAAAAAAAAAAAAAGTTAAGGATTATAGGACACAGAAGGAGACACATGGAAGAGAGTGCTTGATTTTTCCTGAGGGTGAGATGTCAAAAAGACTTCAGAGAGGAAGTGGCACTTGGGTTGAGCCTTGAAAGCTGAGCTGGTTTCGGGGCAGGAGGAGACTGGAAGGGGTAAATTATAGGCAGGAGAGCAGCAAAAGCAACCCCAAATGTGAATGAGCCTAGCCTGGAAGAGGTACTCTGAGTACTTCACAATGGCTCTAGTGTATGTGTTTTGGAGAAGGAGGGGTAATGGAGAAATGAGGCCGAGAGAAAAACCATTCAGAGCCATGGCTGGAGAACTCGGCAGCTGCCAGATCCCTGAGGTCCCTGTACGTATGCTAAGGAGTTTGAACTAAATCCTAGAGACAGTAAAGAGATGCTGAGGGATTTCAAATATGAGAGCAATACAATCACACTGTTGCCTTAGAAGGAACACTTTGGCCACAGTGGGAAAAGGGAATGAAGGACTATAAAGGGAAATGCTGGGTGGGTCCAGGAGAGAGAATATTCAAGGCGTGAACTTAGACACAGGATGTAAGGCTAGATATGAAAGGTATCAAGGAGAAAATCTTGATGACAGAGTGGATAGCCGGGGGGAGGGGCACAGAGAAGAAAAGAACTCTTGAGTTGATTCCAGGTTTTTGGTTTGGTGATGGGGTAGCTGGTAGAGCTTTTCACCATAAGGAGGAATAGAGGATGAGAAATAGGATCTCTTTTGCTTAAAAACAACAACACCAAAAGGAATCAGGGCCTTCCTGATTATAATCTAGGCTAGGAAACCGCAAAAATGAAGTTGCACTTCAGGGTGTCTCGGAAAATCCTTTTTCTGTCCTTGTGGCTTTTGAATGTCATGGATTAGATTAGCATGCCAAAGATGAAGCCACCTTACATTTGTTTTGGAAAAAGATGGGATATAAATAATATATAAAATACCAAGATATTTATTTTTTAATCCATTCTCTGCACATATCTAAAGACAAACACAGGATCTTTCTAAACTCTTTTGTGAGGTTTGAGGGGACCATTAAATTATACACTCTTTCCACACCTGAATTCTGAACCCATCAAAAGAAACAGAGGGGGTGAAAGACATGGCTTGGGTGAATAGCAACTGTGGGCTTCCCCCAAAGTGGATTAGGCAGTGGCTCCCATGACTCTGTGGCTGGTGGAGGACCATACCTGAATGTGAGACGTTCCTTCCTTATCCCAGACTCACCTATCAGCTGAGCCATTCCACTTTCCGTGCGGAGGAGTGATGAGGAAAAAGAGAGAGGCCAAGAGTGGCTCAGGGAAAACCCTCCTTCATGGAGAGTAACAACTTTCCCCCAATGCCCTAGTCTAGCAAACTTTTTTATTATTAATATTTTCCTAATGTAAGCAGTACATACGATAGAATCCAATTCCATTTAAAAAACATCAGGTGGCTTCTGTGTCCCAGGCACTGAACTAGGCACTGGAGATAAATAGATAAAAGACAAAGTTCTTTCTTCAAATGTTCACACCCTATTTCAGGAAGATAGATCTGTAGAAGAAAGATAACCAAGTAACAGAGCAGAGGGCTAAGCAAAATACTTACAAGCAAAGAGGAAGTAATAATTAGTTGTAACCTTGGGTCACTGGAGAGAATATTAAAAAGCACCTCAGGGCTTCCCTGGTGGCGCAGTGGTTGAGAATCTGCCTGCCAATGCAGGGGACACGGGTTCGAGCCCTGGTCTGGAAAGATGCCACATGCCGCAGAGCAACTGGGCCCGTGAGCCACAACTACTGAGCCTGCGCGTCTGGAGCCTGTGCTCTGCAACAAGAGAGGCCGCGATAGTGAGAGGCCCACGCACCGCGATGAAGAGTGGCCCCCGCTTGCCACAACTAGAGGAAGCCCTAGCACAGAAACGAAGACCCAACACAGCCATAAATAAATAAATAAATAAATGTTAAAAAATAAAAAATAATAAAAATTAAAAAAAAAAAGCACCTCAAATTTTTTCCTTTCACTACTTATAGTATTTCAAGCTATCATTTATTTTTCATTAGTGAAGGCTTTTTTTTTTTTTTTTGTGCCAAGGATGTGAAAGTGCCTGACAGGCAATTGTGTAATGTATGGGTCGACATCTGTTCTTTCTGCCTACTCAACACCCCTTCTCCCATTTCTGGTAACAGAAGCCTCTCTTTCCTTTACAGAACTGCCCAGCCCCACCTTTAGGGCCCTTGCTTTCCTGCCTAGGGGGTAGGCAAGTGATCTAGTGGGCCAACTGGATTCTTTTGAGGAATGCTGACTTAAAGGCAGAAAGAAAAAGGACCTCATGCTTTTCGAGATCCTAAGTGATAAGGACTGGGGAAGCTGCTTTGTCATCATGTGACAAAACCTGCTGAGAATAAAACCATCAGGAGAAAGGCAGAGCAGAGAGGTGGAAATATCAGTAGAAACAATGACGACATATCGTTGGAAACCCAGTTAGCTCCACCCCTTAGATTTCCCAATTAATTACCCAATAGATTCCATTGGATCTGCTACTTACAGCCAAGACCCCCGGATAACAGTTTTTATCATAAGCTTACAAATTACGTGGAAACATTACTTATAGATTGTTTTTATTGACCGAAGATGTTAAAGTTGAGACTTCCGCAAAGCTTTATGAAGACCCTTACTGCTTTAATGCTGTAAGATATGCTCCAGGAATTGCCAGTTATTCTACAAATGACATGGGGTCATCTAATGATGAAGCTACTCTGATACAGTAACATTTATCAACTATCACTTTCAGTTTTTAGTTTTCCTATTATATCATACTTATAACTCAGCCTTCACTAATACAAGTGTTGATGATTTATTTGATCCATTGTGAATTTTTTTTGCATTACCATCTACTGAAATACAGTCACCTTGGTTCTTGTTGCCCTTTAAAGAGACCAAATTCATTTTCAGTTCTAATTTAGTCATTAATATTCTGCTCTATCTTAACATTCTATCTGCTTAGTTCATCTTAGTGATGTCTGCAATATTAAGTCACCAAGGTATGTGGAAATCGTTGCTTCACACCTTCCCTGAAGGTGAAAACATCAGCAAAATTAGAATTTTAAATTCTAATTAAATGGCTGACCCTCTTTTAACTCAGCAGTAAAACAGAGACAGTGAACCCTATTTCCTTGTTCTTACCCTGTAAAAATGAAATGGGACAAGTGAAAGCATGTGGAGATCTCTGAACACCAAAGGTAGGAGTGTTATCCACTGCATTTGTATTTTACTTCCCCTACCAAATTCTGTTCTCATAGAGAGCCAAGCATCATGGGCCTCTGTGACTATCCCATATATGTAAGATGGTGGTAAGATGATTAAAAGAGGACAGAATAAAACCTTACCTACTTTCCTTGGTAGCTTATTCCAGTGTTTCAGTACTACCAGGAAGTTATTTCTAATAAATATTTCTAAGTAAATACTACTGGTAAAATACTATTGAATACTAATCCTTTGCCAGGCACTATGTTTTATTCCTTCTAAAAGCATTTCTTCTTTTTTAACCCTTGTGTAGACAAAGAAAAAGCAGTAGCCTTTTCTGTAAAAATTATAAGGTCACACCTCAGCATTGTCTGCAATAAGCTACCTCAATGCCTTTAAGCATTCTTTATTTTGATGATGAAAAGTATATATATTATAGAAAATGACTGTGCCATTCAATTGCTGTCTTACTCTACCACTATTCAACTTTTACTACTTGGGAGAAGCAGATTTCCCAAGACTCTAATTTTCTCAACATTTAAACTGATGCGTATTTATAAAAGGGAGAACTAGGAACAGAGGACAACGCATTCAAGGTTTGCCTCAGTGACATCTGCAAAGTTAAATCACCCCGATATGTGGAAATTGTTGCATCTCAACTTCCTTAAATGTGAAAATATTGGCAATAAAGCTGAAATCAAAAATAAAGTTATTTGGTATGATGGAGAATAAGAATATGGCAAGTAGATAAATATTTTGAGATATCTGAACAGCCTTCAGTCTGAACTCACACAGGAGTGGACCCTTGACAGCCTTGTTTGAACCATGTTATCTGATTGGTAAGGGCAGACATATCACCTGTGCTAGGCCAATCCGATGTTCTCGTAGGAATTTAGATTGAGGGGTGCCAGTCAGCCTAGACTGGTCAGCTGAACTGAGGACACGTAACTGGGTACTGAGGAGGCTACCATGTTGGGACATGTGCTTACTTAGCAGTGAAAGAGGCCAGGGAGAAAGAGAAAAAGGAGGAAGCAGATATACAGAGATAAGCAGAGCTCTGAGTCCACAAGGTTCTGAAGGGAGATGGGCAAACACGGATGCAGCTGGGGAGCAGGGACTAGTTTACCTGGGTCCTTGTCAGTGCTCCAGTTCCAGGCTCAGGTCTCTTAAGAAGCCCAGATAGATCTCATGCCCTTGGGTTCTGCAAGACTCTCCTGCTTTCTTGTGGTAGATTTCTCTTTTTTTTGTTTGAGTGGGTTTCAACTATTCATAAACAAAAGACAGTGGTTCGCAGCTCTGGTTGAGCATCAGAATGCCCTAAAGAGGTTTCTGAAAACCCAAATAGCCCTGCTCTGTTCCCAACAGGTCTGATTCAGCAGGTCTGGGATAGAACCCAGGCACGGGAAATTTTTTAAAACCTCAACCTAAGAACTATGGTTCATGGAATGGCAACCAGTACATAGCAGAAAGCTGGGCATCAAAAGAAAATGGACACTCCAGACCCAGACAACAATGGCAAAAGGGGAAGGAATGACCATAGGATGCAAGAGTGCACATCACTTCCACAAAGCTGCATGCTGTAAATGACTCATCTTAGCATGTACTTCCACACTGAACAAACTCTGGGCAACTTCAGTCATCAGTCATGAAAGGGGTTTAAGGTTCCAAGGATTCAAAGTACTTCAGGTTTGCTTCACATAACAATAAACTAGCCCCTGCAGCTTTAAATCTAAATCATTTTGGTATCTGGAAGCATCAAATCTTAAGAAAACATTATTTAGGTAGACAATTATAGGTTGTGATGGGCTAGGCAAGGCACAAATGAAAATAAGATGTGGGTGTGCAAAAGAGGTAAGTAAGTGGGAATTTGGTATAGAAATTCTCCCCTGCACAGGGAGAAACTGAGTCCGAAAGTTGACTGTGTTCATCTGACAGCAAGATTAACATCCAAATTATGGAATAAATTACTAAGTATAACTACAAATGAAATCACCCTCATAACTTTGACAAAGGAATTTATCTCAGGTTTAGAGACTAGATCTTGTCTGAGATAGATGACAAAGATTATTGTAATATTTGTCAAATTTCTTTTTCAACAACTATAAAGAAGTTTATAATATTCTTCTCTATAAAAATCCATCTTTTAAGAACTACATTCTTTGGTTAAGAGGCACTGGTAACAAATAAAAATATAGTTAGCTCTCCTGCAAACCCTGGGAATGAATTCTCCACCAGGGAATGCATTGATGTCTGAAAGGCACACAAGGATTCATACACAACAACAGGAGTTTCAATAAACTGATACAGAGAAAGAGAATCTGATTTAGGACTTAGAAACCTCCTCCGTATAATAGGTACAAACTTGGCAGCGAGTACAACTCCGGCATCATCTTCCATTAAAGTTCAAGGCACTTCTGTCAAAATGACTGTAGGAATTGCAGGTGTGTGTGTGTGTGTGTGTGTGTGTGTGTGTGTGTGTGTGTGTGTGTGTGTTACGTCCTCCATGAAAAACCTCAAGAACCTGCTGGTAATTGATTCGAGAGCACCATGATAACTTGGGCATTGGACAATAAGACCGCTCAAGGAATGAGTCCTCTACTGTGGTCACTTCATTGCTTAGTATCCCCAAGCTATAGCCCCATGTGTACCAAAAGGGAGGGATAAGTGTTGAGTGAAATGCAGTAAAAAGAAAATATAATCACTACCACTCCTTTATGACACTATTCTGGACAAATAAATGATCTTACCTTTTTGAATTCTGCTTTCTTAACTCCAAACTGAGACTTATCCAAGTCAAATACAAAGAAAGATACTAATGACAGCTTTGAGAGTTAGGTGTGTGGTTTAAGGCAAAAGATGGCAGAACCATAATTAAATATCCAGTTTCCTCAACAGTTTGTTCTACAAATGATGTAATAATAATAGCTAACATTTGTTGAACACATATATCAGACACCATCCTCACAGATTACATTTTTAACTCTTTTAACCCTCATTTTGGCCCCTGAAATCGGTTCTATTAATACGCTCACATTTACAGTGACACAGAAGGGTTAAATTACAGCCAAGGTAAAATATCTGGAAGTGACAGAGCCAGGCGAGACCCAGGCAACTGCCACTTCTGATAAACCCCTTCACCTCTAAGCTTTACTGCTTCATATTCTGTAGTGACCGCACAGAGTTTTCACTTTTCTCCTTCTAGTCTCTTCAAGTATTGCTGGCCCGATGGCCATTTCCGTAACACCAAACCCGCAGTAGGTACCTGCTTGTCCACAGTGAAGGCTCTGAAGAAAGGATCTGCAGAGCTTCCATTAATTCCCATATGTCAAACTTTTGTTACTGGAAAACCAGTAGTCACAGATTCTGTCCTTACTCTACCTTTAATTAGCTGGTGATTTTGAACAAGACTCTCAAGGCCTCAATTTCCTCATTTAAGTAAAAAGAATTATATGAAATGATCCCTGAGGCTATGTTCCAGCTCTACAAAATGTCATGATGAAAAGAAAAAGATTCTAGGCCTCTTCTACAACTCCCCATGTTGGCAGGCCTTATAAGCATCTCTAGGCAGGAAAATCAGTCGTGGTGAAACCTGTTGGTATCATAAAGGAAAGCTGATGTGCTTCAGGACAGGAAAGATGCACATCAGAAACCACTGAAGGACTAAAATATGCTGATTGGACGAGTCAAATGACTGGATGGCTCTCTTCTTTTTTAACTTTGAAAAAATTTTAAATACAGAAAATTACACAGAGAAAAATACAACAAACACTTTCTATATTTTCTTCAGTTTTTTTTTTTTTTCTTTGTTGTCTTGTATGTTTAAAAATATATCATGGGCTTCCCTGGTGGCACAGTGGTTGGGAGTCTGCCTGCCAATGCAGGGGACACGGGTTCGAGCCCTGGTCTGGGAGGATCCCACATGCCGCGGAGCAACTGGGCCCGTGAGCCACAACTACTGAGCCTGTGCGTCTGGAGCCTGTGCTCCGCAACAAGAGAGGCCGCGATAGTGAGAGGCCCGCGCACCGCAATGAAGAGTGGCCCTCGCTCGCCGCAACTAGAGAAAGCCCTCGCACAGAAACGAAGACCCAACACAGCCAAAAATAAATAAATAAATTAATTAATTAATTTAAAAAATATATATATATATCATGTTGGGGACTTCCCAGGTGGTGCAGTGGGTAAGACTCTGTGCTCCCAAGGCAGGAGGCCCAGGTTCGATCCCTGGTCGGGGAACTAGATCCCACTTGCGTGCTGCAACTAAGAGTTCGAATGCCGCCAACTAAGAGTCTGCATGCCGCAAGTAAGAAGCCCGCATGCCGGAACTGAAAAAGATCCTGCGTGCTGCAAGTAGGACCCGGCGCTGCATTAATTAATTAATTAATTAATTTTAAAAATATATCACGTTGAAGTACCACAATCGCTTTTCCTTCTCCAGGTGACAACCATTATCAAGAATTTGGTATTCATCCTTCTAGTCTTTTTAAAATAAATATAGTCTTTTTGGGGTACATAATCTTATCAGTGAAGCACAGAGTATCTCTAAGGCACAAATTTAGAATTGTATTCATTGGGTTGCAGTGTTTGTGCCTTTTTACATCTAACTTGATGCTGCCAGATTGTTCTTCAAAGTGACTGTTCCAATTTACTCTCCCATTAGCAATGGGAATTCTTGTTTCCACACACGCTCACCAACATTTAGGAGTTTTCTGTTTTATTTTTGATTTTTGGTTCTTGGTTTTGGTGAGGTTTTTTGCTTGCCTGTTTGTTTGTTGTCAAACTGATGGGTAAGAGTGGTATCTCATTTTTGTATTAATTTTTGTTTCCTTAATGACTTGGAAAGTTGAACACTCAGGTTTCTTCTAAAAACTGCCAGTTTGTAGCCTTTGCCCATTTTTCTATTGGGTTGTCATTTTCTTATTTATTTAGAGAATATGAATAAGCCTAACTTCTTAAGGCTAGAGGGTCATAAGTTACAGACTAGTTTGGGAGCCACTGGTCGGCCCTGATTGGGCAAAGGGGCCACCCAATCTGGGGGCAGGCTTTGTAGCAGAGCCTGTATCCAACAGCAGAAAGAGTGAGATCATGCCATTCAGGAACCAGCTAACTAGTTACTCATCTGAGTGGGTAGGTTGTAGACAGGGCTCTTGGGATCTTTTTCATTTGCTTGGCCATTGGTCTGTTCATTCTGCTACTCTACACCTCTACTTCCTAGGCAGTAAGAAGGAGAAATCTATACCAGCCTTTTCATGATCTCTCATAGACTGAAGAAGAAAAAGGCCTGGACTCTCTTACGCTTTCTAAAGACAGGTTTCACCTAGATGAGACAATCTGAAAATGCTTCTTCTCAGCTTACAAAACGTTTAAGGAAAGAGCAGATTAAACTAAACTGAAATGGAATTTTTAAAAAGGCATTTAGCTTTATTTCTCTGCACCTTCTGAGAAACAGGAGGAAATATTTTTGTTTTCTTTGCCCTGGGGTTAACTAGAGACAGCCTAGTGTTAGAAATACAACAGATGTAAAGTCTCCTCCTCTGTGAGGTGACTGAATATGTGGCATAAGCTCCTTCCCCAAGACAACTTAGATCTTGGAACATGTGGGCACCAGGCTGCTCTGCGGCGCTGTCCCCAGCTTCCTCAGTGGAGAAGAGCCATGCACCCTACAGAGGTTTAGAAAGAAAACAATGTTATGAAAGGGAGCTTAGTCTCTTTGGATTTTCCTGAAATAATGATCTCGTGTCAAGCCTTGACTGTTAAAATGAATTGTATTTTGATTAATGACCTTTATTCTGTTAAAAAAATAAATGACCAAAGTGTGTGTTTATGTATGCAGAGAGGTATATTCTACGTGTCTGTGTGTGTGTCTCCTTTGTTTGTGTGTGTATACCCAGAGTGAAAGAGCCAGCTGTTTTAGCCATTTATATTTGAGGGGGTGGGGGGGGGGTAATACAGTAAGTTCTGTTGAAAGGAGATGATGGGAGAGAATCTGATACCCTGAATCTTTCAACAAGACAGAGGTCAGAGGGCAAGTGTGGAAATAAACTTAGAAACTAGCTTCTTGTTTCTAAATCAGTTTTTCAAGAAGTCAACCTAAAATGTGAACTCCTTTTGGAAGCTAGGTTTTGTTGCTGTTGTTGTTAGGAGGTGTTTGGTTTGTTTGCTTGTTTGGTTTTGTTTCTCAGTTGATTCTTCCTACAAAATTCAATCGGGAAATGAGTATAGGTGGGGGATTGTGAGGTCCTGTTCTATCAAAATCACCAGCTTCAGCAAACTCTTCCCCCAATCCTTTCAACAACAGGTTTGCAGACTTGCTATTCTTCTCTCTTCCCAGTTATTCCCTGTAACCTGAAAACTACAGATCTAGACATTATCATTTGAATTTATTTAGAATTACTGACCGTGAAGTCAGTCAACCTCTGCTTGTTAAGAGGTTCACTTAAAGATTGGAAAGCCTCCTGTATAAATGACTTGTAAGTGACCATGTGGGCTCCGTGAAGAGGAAATGACTGCTGCTGTGTAATATGCAGAGACTGTAACCTCTAAGCAATGTGGCCAAGGGAACTGCAGAACCCGACAATGGACCTAATTAGTAGATATGTAGATGTGTGAAAAGTATAGTCAGAGGGAGCTTGAACTTGTACAAAGCACCCTAAGTCGCCACATAGCAGAACGTAATGTAGTGGCCCAAAAAAGTACAGAAGAAAGTGGAGCGACATATGACCTTTACTTTTTTTCTAACCTTAACTTTTAAAATAAGTCTAGATCCAGCAAAGCAGTAGTAATGCCAAAGCTATTGTTCTTTAGAATAGCTTTTCCATGTGTAAAACTAGAATTGTTTCCCTAAGTAAAATCCATTTTCCTGAGTCTTGGTTTGAAGTCTCTGAATCTCAAATTAGGCTAGTAAAGTTACAGTAGGAAATAAGCCAGAGACATACCAGAGCCAACATTACATGCTCCTGACTCAACATGGACCCATAGACTTAACTCTACCCCTCCAAAAATACTGGCACCAGTGCCAAGCTATCCCATGATTTGTCTCATTTCTATAGTTACTGCAGAAACAAATTATCATTTGCTTTCTAACAGAGAAAGTGAAGGAGTAGAAAACAGAAATCCTAGGCTTTATCCTTACTTGACCACTAGGTTTCTTTTTTCTGTCGTGCTGTTTGTCCATACACATTTGCTTCTTCACAGGCATGTTATGAGTGTTAGAAGTAACTCCTGGGCAGACCTATATTTAAACTAAACCAGCCAATTTTGTTCATGTTACCTTTTAAGATACGCACCAAGCAGTTTCGCAACTCTTTTGATAAGCAAATTCTCGACCTAGTAATCACAGAATCTTAGTGAAGAGGAATATTAAAGTTCATCTAGTCCAACTTCTTACCCAGTACAGGAATCCTATCTGCTTGAAAAATCCTTCTTTTATACAAATGAAATGTCTAAGGCAATTTTCTCTTCATATATTCAGTGGAGGAGGAAAACATCGGCCAACTTTTCCATTATAAGAACTCTTTCTAGACTTAAATACCATTTATTCTCTCCCTTCAGTCTTCCTTTCTTTAGGTAAATAGCCCACTTTCATCGTTCTTCAGAGATCTGATTTTCCATGCTTTTAATCAGCTCAATTGCTTTGCAGAAGCCCAAGCTGGGCATGTAACTGAATGACAGCTTTGCCACTAAGTGTCTCATTAATACTGAGTATGGTGACTCAGTTTTCATGCCATGCTCCTGTTAATACAGCCCAGCATCATGTTAGATTTTAAAGTATGCTTAAAAACAAAAAACAAAAAAAATATATATATACACATGTATGTATGTACATGTGTATATATATATATGTGATTGATTACTTTGACCTCTTTAACTCTGTTATTAAAAAAAATACTTTTAGCATTAACTTGTTTAAAAGTGAAAAGTCCTCAAATCACTTAGAACGTGTTTGTCCTAAGGTAAAACCCAGCCCTCACAGGATTCAAACATATTTAATCACAGATGACACACATAGCTGGTGATACACCTTATTACCAGTCCCAAGTCCACTCCTGGAATTCCTGAATTTCATACGTGTATCATCATGTTCTCTGGAAAAGTAACAACACTCTGTGTAGTTCTCTGGGCCCCGAAGCTCAAGCTGACCATAATCTCTTTTTAGTAGCTTATGGCCTCCCTGGGGCTGGGGTCCCAGAAAGTGCTGAATTCTCAGATGTGTGGATGTTTTATTCAGGAGCCCAGGTTGTAAATGACAGAGTGCCAACTCAAATTGTCATCATGGGCAAAACAACAGGTAGGGCCTATTAGTGGGTCACATTACCAAAGGAGCTGGACCCAAGTGCTTAAATGATGATTGGAAGCTATCTCTCTCCATCTTCCAGCTCTGTGTTCCAGTGCGTTGGCATTCTTAGGCAGGCTCTCCCTAAATAGTGGCTACAGGCTTACATAATACCAGTTGAGGGACCCTAGCAGACAGAAGGGACTCCTCTTTTCTGGTAGTTCCAGCCAAACTCTTGTGGTAGATTCTCATGTCTTGGGTCACATGTTTATTCCTAAACCAATCACCGAAACTCTGCTTGGTCTGATCCAAGTTCAGAGCCAACCTCTAGCGCTGGAGGGTGGCATCAGCTTCATGCGAACCACATAGATGGAGATTAGGATGGGGTAGTTCCCCAAAGGAAAACTGAGGTGCTGTTTCCAAAAGAAGGGGGAAGGGAAGCGTGGCAGGGGAGAACACAATGCTCCTCTATTCATAGCCCTTCAGTGTCTCCCCATGGCTTTCAGGGAGGCCACAAATGGCATGGTCTGTGACATATAGAATGGAATCGATAAAGACTTGAAGAATGAGTCCACTGGCTGGCAGTCTGGTCCCTTCGTGACCACTGGCCCAAGACCTCAAACACTTAAGGACAACAGGAGCATCGCTTAGCAATGCACCAGAGAAAATGCTTGCTGGGCTGGAATGGTTTGGGGTGGTGGTGAAGGGTTAGGGTTGAGAAGATACAGTCCTTTCTGTGTAATTTCAGGGAGGGAAACCCCAGAATTAGAGAAATCGCTCCCACGCATCTAAGAAGCAGCATACACTTAAAGCCTATAATGAGAATTCCTTTAGCATTTCTTTGATCCCTGGTTCAGTGAAGTTCTGATCAAAATTTTGCAGTGACTTTAGGCCAGCTGAGTAAAATACTCAGGGTGGCCACAGAAACAAGGCTGGATAAAGATGTATGAGGTATATGGGAAGGGAGGAAGAAACAAGGGGCTCCACAGGGAAGTGAGTGCCTATGGGGCTCTTTGCAGAGACAGGATAGCTGTTCTAGGAAACTGCCTACCTTTTGAAAGTGATGTAAGGGGTTTCTTGCTGAATATCATAGTAAAATGAAAGCCTATCAGTGAATAATCAGAAGATAAGATCCTATTCTAATACTGTGCTGAAATGTGCCACAATCATATTTACTATGGCACAGTGATTAACTTTTAAATTCCAGTTTATTTTGCCATTCCAGTTTATAGTCATAGATATGCCTTTGCAATTATGCCTTGATATTTGTGACTATTTTATACTGTGTTTTAATAATACCTTCTTAGAAGATTACTATCCACTCACAGTAGTTAGAACTTGAAATAATTACAGTCTGTTCACCTTTGGTGCCTTGTTGAGTCTTAAGTTAATTATAAAAATATTTGTAAGTAATAAAAATAACCGCATTGGGTAATATGGGCATTGGTATTGAAAGCAAAAGAAAACCAGGAAATTTAGTTGGATTCCCAAAGGAGTCTTTGTCTGAGAAAGGTTTGGGAAGCACCATGCTAGATGTCTCCAAATGTCCTATACTCTTGGCCTAAGCACAGAAGGAGAAAGCAGTAGAGAGAAAAAGAGAGAGGAAATGGAACGACTCTCTTTGTAAAAAGGAAAATCTCTGAAAAATAGCATTTTTATTCTCTGTGTGCTCTGGAGGAAAACAGGCTTATACACAACTTCCCCTTTAAATAAAAAAAAAAGGCTGAACTAGTAAGACACTGAGAAAACTAACTGAGATCATCAAACTGATGGTGTAATAAATATGGCAGAAATATTTTATAACCTTATTAAAAATCTAGCTGGCCAAAACAGATAAAATTGAAATACACACGCTTACCTCTAAAATCAAACTTGCAAACCTGTTTGCCGGCTGTCTTCCTGTGTGTCCCTCCAGATTTTCTCTCCATCCTTCTCCACCTTGCTCTCTGCTTTGGCACCTGACCTGTGTGGACCACATCAACGGGACCCTTTCCTGGGTTTGGCCACTGGAGAACACCAGCAGGAGACTGGAGGGGGCAGAGTGGCCTTGGGCTGTGGGTTGCCCTCACCTCCTGAAGGTTTCAGATCCCTCCCCCCCACTCCGGGGCAGCCTTCTCTGTCTCCTGTTTCCAGAATCCAGCCTGTCCCCTCGTCCTCTCAGGTCTAGGGGTACTAATGGAGCCCCACTATTATTCGCCCTGGCAGACTTGCACAAGCCCTTGACCACTCCACTGAAAGTACTCCTTTTATTATTCAAGTCTCCTGAATGATTCTAATGAAAGTCATCTCTTGATGGGATCCTGGCTGATACAACCTGTAATGTATTCAAGTTGAAGAAAAAGTAATTCGGTTGTAGAAAAAGTTCTAATGGCAACCTGTGCCTTGTTTTATTTCTAGTCCTAACATTTACTAGTATTTTTATAAGAGTTGAATGCAGGCCAAGCCAAGGCATAAGGAGGTTTATGACCAAAAAAGCCTTCAGTCCTCTACCGGTGACCTGGCACAGAACAGAGTGTGGAGCAAGGACTGCTCAGCTTTCAGCATGCTGACATGACCCTGCTGCCTCCTCCCCACTGCCCTCAAAGTTCCTACCTCGTCCTTCGTCCTTCGACCTGTCTGTCACCTTTCCTTTCCACTGGGTAGCAGTGGGGCAAACAGCACTGACTGTAATAGCATTCAGAATAGTACTAAGCACACAGTGAGTTCACTTGGGGAGACAAGTCTTATTTATTCATGAGCCATAAAATTATTAAATTAGTGTTTAGTAAAAGATGAAAGGAAATTGCTAGAACCTCAAGCACCTCAACAGCAGGAACCATGTCCCAGTTATGTGTCTGGGCCCCAGACCTAGCACAGTACCTGACACTCAGTAGGAGCCCATTAAAACACTTACCAGACGAACTAGAGTGTTCCGTTCTCAGGGACAGTAGGATGGCAAGTGCCATGGGAAGCCACACTTGTGTGTCTTGAGTGTACATTTCCACCGTGTGCACAAGTTCCCTCTCACTCTCCTTATCAGGACATCATCAACGTCTTCCGCAGTGGTATCTAACCTATTTTGGGTCATGGACTTCCCCCTTGGAGAATCTGATGAAAGCAATATACCTGCTCTAACACCAACAGATAAATATAGGTCAAAGACTACAGGTAGAAAAAAAAGAAATACTCTTAGTCAAGATGGCCCATACGATCCTGAAGCAGACACGCTGCCTGTGTAGAAAAAGGGCAGGGCACAGGGTACTCCCCGAGGGATCTAAGAAGGCGCATTCTAGTCCAGACTTCACAGGAATATAACCTCGAGGGACTAACTTTCTTTATTCAAACCCCAGCGTCTGATAATGAATACCTGTGGTGCTGGTGGTTGATGAAGGTGATAGCTCTCAGCATGGGCCGGGCACTGTGCTAAGTGCTGTGCTTACCTTAACTCTTAAGGTAGCCCTTACTGCATCTTCATCACGCAGGTACTACTACTGTCCTCATTTTAAAGATGAAGATGTTGAGACCCAGGGAGGTTTGGCAGGCTGCTCAAAGTCATACAAGTAGTTAGCGACGAGGCCAAGATTAGAACCCAGGCAGTCCCAATCAAATTCTTATACTCTTAACCGGTCTGCTACTGCGCCCTCACTAACAAGCGAATACTTGCTCTTGACTACCTTGTCTCACTAATGGAACTTTACTAGCACCCATCTGTTGAGCACCTACTGGAGCGAGAGGCATTGTGTTAGCTGCTATGGGAGGCTCAGAGATGCATACGACAGAGTTTTCTCTGGAGGCATAAGTGCCAGGAAAAGGGATGGGTAATGTCTCATTGACATTAACAAGGCCATATGGCATAGGCAAGGAATAACTGGGGCAGAGCATGAGAGCCAGGGAGGTAAAGCACTGAGTGGGTGGGTCAAAAGCAGCCTGAGAGGTGATATAAACTTCCAGGGAAAAGGAAACTTGAACAGGAATTCAGAGAGTCTGAAAAAATTATGGGTAGGAATGAAAATGTAAAGCAACTGGTAATAAAGACATTCACACTCTAGAAGGAGTAAGTCTGTTTAACATTAATCTGTAACATGAAGCACAGAAGATTACATCTTAAATATATTATTTGCATGATATAAAAGGAAAACAGTATAAAGAGGTTTTTAATCTCATTAGAAGATACCACTTGAAAGCAGGAAAGTTCGGAATGAGGCATGTGCACACTGATCCCAGTGTCAGCTTGGGAATGTCTGAGATCAGAGCATCCAAAATGGACCAGTCCTGGTTCTGGGTCTCGCTGTGTGCCAGGCTCTGTGCCAGGTGTTAGAGACAAAGAGATGAACAGGATAGGGGACCTACCCTCAAGGGGCAGACTATTTGTTGGGAAAACCAAACTGCTTTGTGATTTACTATAAAAACTTTGTGATGCACGTGATAACAGGGGGACGTACAAAGAGTCTACACGCTGAGGCCTGGAAGGTTCACAAGAGTCATCCCTGCTCAGACGTGCAGACTGGGAGCAGCTGTTTTATTCAGGCTACCTGGGCTCAGATGGTCCATTCTAGCACTATCTGAGTGGACTTTAGAACATAAAACAAGAGACTATTTGAGAACCATCAAAACAGCACTGTAAGTAAACTACACACAGTTTACTATTTTGCACGTATCAAATGAAGTACAGTGTGTGCAGCTGTGGGTGTGGTTTTATTTATGGTCCTGAAAGAGGTTAGTAAACTCTTCCAGCCATTGGTGACTGGAGGTGTCTGTACTTGCTCCTTTTCTCAGCTGCTTCCCCTGCTACACCTGGCTGGCTTTGTAGCTTTGGAAGACTCACAATGGCCTACCCTGGTCAACAGGGTCTCTGGACTCCTTCTGCAAGTTCTCTTAGTATCTGAATTCCGTGGCTGGAAGTCAAGCTTGAAGTCTCAGAAGACTGTGTCTGCTCCTGCTCTGCTCTCCGGTGTAGAGCTTTTGTGCATCACTTCCTCTGATGGTTTCTCCAGTGCTTTCTTGTTTGTCCTGTGCCTCTTCCCTGGCAGACCTCCCAGTTCTCTAAGGAACGTCACCCTTAGCTGCCAAGGCCTCGGACTCAATGCCCAATGAAGTCACAAGTTGGGGCTCAGCCCAGTATCTGGCGCATAATAAGAACTCAGTAAATGTTTGCTGAAGAATGAAGACACAAACGAAGGCAGGCTCACGCCTCTGGGCCTCTAAGGGACCCTGCCCTCGGCTGCACAGGCAACAATGCTCAGCTGCCGCAGATGGACGGACCGTCCAGCCCCTTAGCTAGTCCCAGCCTCACCCTGGACACTCCACCCCTCCCATCTGCTCCCACTGCCAGATCCCCTGGTCTCCCTGGGTGTTCCTGTCTTTGGGTCAGGAAGCCTATTTATCTTGTCCTTGGACTCTCCTTGGAGGAAAAACAGCTTCTGGTCTGAGGGCTGCTGGGAAGACTGCCCCCTAGAAACAGCAGATGTTTTCCTCTCTGGACTCTTGCTTTCCTTTTGGAAATTCTCACAGTTGCCGTATCTACTAGTCAAGGTTATTAAAACCATACATCTACAAACATCAAACGCTGCCCACAAATGGGGAAAAAACACATAGCACTTTTTCATTCTTCCAACTGTCTTTGCCAACTGTCTTTCTACCATGTGAGAGCTACGTGGCCACGTGAGTTAGTGTAAATATATTTATAAAAGGGTGGACATACATACCATTGTGCTGGAGTGGCAGAATTTACTTTTAGAAAACAGTTTTCCTCGTATAATTTTATTTATCCATCCACCAAAAATCACACAGGATATGAGTAATAGCACCCCGCTGATTTATTTTTTTAGAGACGGCCACGCATGGTTATGCCAACTTCTCGGTTTCGCTCCAACCTATACACCTCTTAGCAGTGGTGCTGTGATTTTTCCCGACCCTGTGTTTAGTCCTTTTCCCACTAGGCCTGCAAAGTTGGAACATTTTCAGAGGCAGCCCACTGCATTATAAACAGTACATTTTAACTGTCCCTTTTTGCCCAAACTTTTTCAAGGTGCTAATTAAAAGCGTTCCTGGTAATTGTGCAAAGCCACTGTCTCTAGCCCTCTGCTCGCAGGCA
Source organism: Balaenoptera physalus (assembly GCF_965194825.1). NCBI lineage: Eukaryota > Metazoa > Chordata > Mammalia > Artiodactyla > Balaenopteridae > Balaenoptera > Balaenoptera physalus. Next base: position 33,889,588 of record NC_138883.1, read on the forward strand.
CTTCTCCTTTTGTCCATCCCACATTTGAATCCCAGCACACTGCCCCCAAGATCCCAACCTCACAGTGGCTTTGTCTGCCCTGGCCCACACTGGAGGCTCCCATCGTCTTAACACAAAGCAGGGAGGCACTGGCCTTTCAACAGAACATATCCATGAAGCCTAGAGGCAAGATTCATCTAGGTGCCGCTTGGCTCTAGGCCAACCGTTTCCTAGTCTGCAAAAGCTCAAATCAGCCGATCAAAACATTTATAGAGTACCATTTATGTAAAAGGCATGAAGAATGGTACACAACCATCAGAAATGTAGTCCTCACCCCTCAGAAGCAGCTCGTGATCCAGAGGAGAAGAAAGGCTTTGCACTTAAATAGATACCCCAAACTACTGGGCCATACATGCTGACAGCCAACATGAGGTAAAGGCAGCAAGGGCAACTGGATACATGTGGAAGGGATGGGGAAGGGAACTGAATGGGAAGTTGGAATGGGAAATAGTCAATCAGTCTGGCCAAAATGTAGGTGAGAAGAGGTACATTAAGACCAGATTGTCAAAGTCCTTGAGTGAAATTATGGAGTGTGTTAGGTTGCCGTCCTTGGGTTTATTTTAGATCTCTAAGGTGTCAAAAAGAAGCTGAATACACTTATTCAGGCATGAATCAAAAGAAGGACATTCTTATTACTTTTTGCCTTGTTATATTTCCTTATTTAATATAGTGCTTACTATGTGCTAAGCCCTATTCTAAGGGATTCATAAATATTAATTCATTGAATACTCACAGCAATGCTGTGAAGTCAGAATAATTATTTTGTCCTTTTTACAGTTGGGGAAACAAAAATACAGAATTTAGGAGATGTGCTCAAGGCCTATACCTGTGCCACCGGAAGAGCAGGTGATGGACCAAATGCTTCTGCTGAGCCCCTCAAAGAGGCAAATGAGATACCATGGACAGAGACTAATCAATAACATCTTCCCAGAACTTCTTTTGCAATATTCTAAGGCTATCACTTACTGAATTGTTCCTGAAAGCCCCCATGCACCAGCATTCCATCACCCAAAAGGAGGGAAACAAAATGTTTGCAAGTTTACCAAGTGTAGAAATTGACTAAGTTATACCTGAAGTGGGGAGAGGGGTTACAAAAGAACAGAGGAAGGTCAGGAGGGAGAATAGAGGAGGGAGTGCCTGGGGCTGCCCTTAGTCTCCATGGAGAATAGAACAAGGTTCTTTTTCTCAGCTGTGGAGGGCTAAGGAAGAAGATTGTAACATTATGCCCCTCACCTCTGCTGTTTTTCCTAGCATCCCATTTTTTGTTTTAAATTTCCTTTGAGGGTTAGATGGCCTTAGTTTTGAAAACTATGAGGAGCTAGTGGTTAAAGGAAACAGGAACACTGAGAAATGTAGCACGACGGGGAAAGGAGACAGATGATGAGAGTACAGAGGAAGAGAAAAGTAAAGGCCCACTACACTACTCCAGGGGAACAGAAGGATGGGAGACAGGTTGAGAGTCAGAGGAGGAAGGCTGGGGTAGCTTTTCACCAGAAAGAGTCAGTGTTGGAGCGTGACCCTGTGAAAGAAATTCTTCCAGACCCTTGAGTCCATAACCCACAGTTTGAGAAATGCCACTGGGTAGACCACACCCACAGAGATATTTTACACTTAACAACCAGGCCAGAGCAGATGATAGGAACAGAATGGCCAACTTCATGGATTTTCCCAGCTGGAACAAGTAAAACTTTTTACTTGATGAGCTCAAAATGCTGACAACTCATTTCATATAAGGAGTGAACCAGGAGGAGCACATGTTGGTTCAAGAAGAAAATGGTATCTGGCGGTATATTTTTGCTACTTCTTTACCAAGAGGAGAGCTGGGAGGAGGGAGTGGGTGGGAACAGAGGGCCCTGCCTTTGGCAGGAGAGTTGGCTGAGCACTACAGCAGCTCTTCAGAGTTAGACAAATAGCCATTTTGGAACAATCATGTGATTCCTATGTAAGCTCATCTTGGAGCTGTTAGCTATTTACAGTCTCATGCTTGACAGTCTCTTCAGGCTCTTTAAAGATATTAAAATGATGACACATTTGAAAATGTTGGGCTTTTTTTTCCCCGATTGGTTTAATCATTCTCATGTAAAATAGGAAGCATCCAAAGTTAACATCTTCCAGTGCCCAGCTGTCTGTGTCTATTCCACTGGTGCACGACACATATGGACAAAGATGATTTAGGGCCAATTCCAGCTAGTAAGGAACAAGGAGAGAAAGGGCTCATATTCCAATATCAAGTCAAACTGGGGACTGGGGAGGGAAGAATGGGGATCTAAGGGTACCACGTGTGGTAGCACAGTGGTTAAGCAGTGGGGTTTTAGAGTCAGACTGACCTGAATGCTAATCGCAGCTCTGCCTTTCAACTGCTCTGTGACCTGCAGCAAGTTACTTCATCTCTTTGGGCCTTCATTACCTCAGTTGTAAAATGGAAACAACAGTACCCATCTCATAGGGCTGGTTGTTAGGAGGCAATATGAACTCCCGTAGGTAGATGTTGGTAATGTAGGTAAAGCAGTGGCACATATTAGGCGCTCGGTAAATAATAGCCATCATTATTCTCACATGTCTAGTCAGACCCCACTTCACTAGGCCTGGTAGGAATTTTGTAGAAGCAAAAATTCAAGAGGGTCCAGAGCTACCCTAAGGAGGTCAAGCACTTTGGATTTAAAAGGGAGCTCCAGTTCTGATTTGATCATCTGAGTTAAAGCTGGAACAAAGAAGCCATCCAGGTGGCCTACCAAGTATGACTTTGACCTACAGTAGACCTAGGAGGGCCACTCCCAACAGAAATGGATCCACAGAGCAACACAAACACAAAGAAATGAAGAAGGACTCCCTTCACCTTTGTATGATTGACCTGATTCTGTTTTCAGTTTTATCTCATATATTGTTTTGTTTGGGTTCAAAACTGAGAGCTACTTTCAGTAATTGTGAAAGCTCCCAGTCTCCTTGGGTGACATTTTTATTGTGGAAGTAACATAGGGTTGCCAGATCTAGCAAATTAAAATATGGGATGCCCAGTTAAATTTAAATTTCTGATAAACAACAGATTTCTTTTTGGTGTTAATATGTCCCAGTGCAGTATTTGGGATGTACTTACACTAAAAAATTATGTTGTTTAGCTAAAATGTGAATTTAACTGGACATCCTGTAGTTTATCTGGCAACCCTAAACAGTAGCCAAGAAATTGCCCTTTCTAACCTGCAGACTGGCAAAGCAAAGTTACCTCCCATCCATAATTGGTACTAGATTGGAAAATACAGGAAAAAAAAAAAACAACCCACCACCAAAACCCCAAAACCCCCCAGTTTCTAGGGCTGTTACTTCTCAGCAAATATAGTACTAAATTTACAGACTTTTTAAAAAATATCATTTCCCCAACCAGAGATTTTTTTTTTAAAGCATCTCAGTCTAGAGAAAAATACAAACAAACAAACAAACAATGGGAGGGGACTTCCCTTGTGATGGCATGTGAATAATTATTGGCTGACTGACGTTTAAGACATGACACTTGCAAGAGTACTGACCTCTTGCTTTTTTAGCTTTTTCTAGCAAGGCCAACAGGATGAGTTATGTCCTTCCAAAAATCTCTCTTCTTTATTCTTCATGAAAAAAAAAATACACATACAGAAATTATATTTCCCCAAATGAAGCAGCATTTTCTTTGGCAGGTTCAATGCCACAAAATACTACGAAATTAATCTTTGGGGCCTAAACGGTACTGCCCAACAGTGCTGGCCATTGTCTCTAGCTACAGCTGCAGCCTGGCTATTCACACTGACCCCAGAGAGAGGTCGGCCATGTCGCGAACAAGGCCACACAGTAGGTGGACCATCCATGCAAACAAACAAATACAAAACTCCCCCTTCCTTGGTTATATCAAAGCCAACTGAGTTCTTTCCTTCCTGATTGAAAGCCAACAAGATTTCTTACTTTGCAAAATATCCCCAAACAACCCCAGGTTCAAGGTCCTTAGCAACTCAAATTTAGAAAGAGGTTTACTCTGTGGAGCCCTGGGAATTTTAAGGCAAGTGGTACCATTCTTCCTCATTTTTTTTCTTCTTAGACTTCCAGTCTACTTCCTAAGTCTACTCAGGTCCAGCAATGACTCCTTCAAAAGTTAGGACCCAATGTTTCCAGGAGTTGTTTTTTTAATCTTCTTGCAAGTGTTGCATGAAACTTCTGGGCCAGGGTGCGTGGCCAGGTGGGACTGGACAAACACATGAAACTTGGTCTGGCTCACCAACCCGGCACCAGAATGTACTGGTCAAAGAAGTGCTTTTTCAATCACGGGAACCACTAGTGAGAAGTCATTGGTGCTTTGATGGTGGCCACGTGATGAATCATGAAAGAAGAAACTGAAGCAGAAAACTAATCATCATAAACCCTTGGCAGAGAGCCTACATAAGGGCCAGAATGAAATGAACCGCTTCTCTAGGAAGCCTTCCTTGATACAGTCAAGGGAAGGCAGAGCTTCTGATTCACTTGATTTCCCTGTTTCTGACACAGATATATAGAAATAGTTCATACTGTAGGACATGAGTATCAATCCATCTTGGACTGCTCACTGTTCTCAGAATACATCCCAAGCTTCCCTACCCCTGAGCCTTTGCTTGCATTTTTCTTCTGGACTGCTTCCCAACTCTCACCATGCCTGCTGAAATCCTACTTATGGGTTAAAATTCAGATGTTGAGCTTTTTGAGCCTCTTAAGTAGCCTTTGGGCTACTTCTTCTACGGAGGCTTCCCTGAAATGGCCTCTCTTTTGCTTCTAAATTCCTAGCGTGTTCTGTTCTTTTCACTTATATGCAGTCATTACCATCTTATTGGAAGTACCAATGGACTTGTTTCCACACCAGTTATAATGCTCCCTGAAAACAGGGACCAGATCTCACAGAGCCTTGTCCAAATGGAGCAGAGGGCAGGTACTCAATCTATGTTAGGAGGATTGATGTAATTATTAACTATGTCTTTGATTTCTTAGTAATATCTTCTCTAGGAAATCTTTGCCGATGACCTTTCTGATACTGCACAGCGCTTAACTCTACCACAGAACTTATGACGTCATATTGAAATTATCTGTTTAAATATAAGCCACAGGACGACAAGCTGTTAAGGTAGAAACCTTGTTTCACTCATCTATATGTCTGCAGTGCCTAACACGGTACCTGAAGATGGGAGGGCAAGTAAATAAATACTTGATGAGATGTTCAAAGTGGACTATAAGCCCTTTGTGGGAAGGGTACCTACATTCTCATCTTCTGCACCTTCGCTTTATAATCAACAAACGTTCATTGATGTCGACATGCGAGGTAGGTTCTGTAGCAAACAGCTGCTCAGTTCTTTCAAGTAGGTCATACCATTTGATGAGTAAAAATATGGAAAATCTTTCTAAATATAAATGCTAATCTCAAGGCTTCATGTACTTGGAGAAACTTGAGACTTAGTTGTCTCAAATGTCTTCCTGGGTGGCCCTCTTCCTTAGCCCAAGATAGCCTCAAAACTTTATTTTTGCACTTCAGCATGACCTGCATTCCAATTATGATCATTATTTGGCATTTTCAAAATAAGTCCAACTAAAGTTCTAAAACTAGATTGTGGTGATGGTAATATAACTCTCTAAATTTACTAAAAATCATTGAGTTGTATATTTACGATGGGTGAATTTATGGTACGTAAATTATACCCCGGTAAATCTGTAAAAAAAAAATTAACTTAGACTACTCCACAAGGAAAACATCCTCTTCTTCATTTTGACCTCCAGGGTCTACCATAGTACCAGATAGTGTGGCTGTTCCTTGTTAGACAGGAGGTGCGTCCACGCTAGCAGGGGAGATCAGGCAGGTCACCAAATGTCAACAGCTCTGCAGAGGTCACCACAAAGGTACTGTTGTTCTATCTCACAGCCGAGAAGGAAAGGAGAGTCACCATGGAATATCTACTCTCTCTTGCATCCCTAATTAGAAACATGTGGAAGAGGGCCCACCCACGGGTCAACTCAGTGAGAAAGGCCCCGTTTCTTCTGCCTAATGCTGCATGTTGGTTGAAGTCAGACCTCTCCCTGGGCCTGCCATGGGAATGGTTTCAAATTATAGAAGTATCTCCAAAGGCCACCATCAAAGCACCAATGGATTTTCACTAGTGGCTCCCCGTGATCTGAAAAACACTTCCTTGACCAGCACATAATTAGTGCCAGGTTGGTAAACTGGAACCAGTTCCATTGATTTGTCCAGTTCCACCTGGCCATAAGCCTGTTGCACCCTGGCCCAGATTATACACTGCTCGGACCCCCGTGGGTAGGTGCAATGCAGCTCTTAACAAAATTTAAAAGTTCTGGGCGGCACCCTGGCAAGACACATCACACAGATGTCTGCATTCTTTCTTGTCATCCATCTAAGTTGAACTTAATACTTTGGTTCTTTCCATTTTACAGATGGAGACTATAGGACCAGTATCCAAACTGTCTCAATGAGACATCAGGAAAATGAGTAAGAGATTACATAAACTCTATTTGTTAATGCCCTAAAGAAAATGCCAGATTAGTCTAAGATGTTATTTATTGTAATGCTCCCCAAAGAGAAACGCCTCTGTTCTCATTCAGAAAATGAACATTCACTTTTCTTCAAACTCTGAGAGACAGTTACTTGTTTTAGTAGAAGAAAATCCATATTTACTCAGCATGAATAAAACTAAAGTTTTACTTTGGGTCCAAAGAGCTACAAATGCTGACAGACCTAATTATTTAAACACACTAAAATGGTCTTTTTTTAAACATAGGGAGCATTACACGCAAAGACTGTTGTGCTGGCCCAACATGGGGTCTTCTGCAAAGATCAGATCGTCCAAGAGGCCTGCTTTGATCTGACCAGAGACTGGTATTAAATCTCCTATGTGGAAGAAAGCCATAGTTCTTAGCTTAATTACGCAGCCACAGATCTGCTGCCAAGCTGCTCCGAGTCTCCCTTCCTAATGTAAAATAAAATGGCATTTACTTCAAACCATGTGGTAGAGCCAGCTTGTGTCAGAGAATATGCATTCCTTCTCCACTCATTTACAGATACATAAAAGGTCAGTGCATCATTCATGTGCGTTGAGAGCAACGATCAGTCTATACTGCATCACTTCTTCTAAATTTGCCAGACAGAGGACTAGGGACTGACCGTGGGTGATTCTTGGAAAGAAAGTGTGAAAACTAGAGGGAGTTAATTTTACATGTGAAGAGTTATCTTCTTGGTTGAGATGTAACACCTAAAATGAGACACAGACTGAAAATTCTTCTGGTGGAACTCACACAAAGTGCCATTAGCTGGTGTTCTATAGAAAACCAACTGGGTTCTGGCAACTGGATGACGGTTTTAGTAGGTGGGGAGAGGGAGTCATATTTAGAACCCATGATTCCAGTTACACTGGTCACATGCTCTACAGGAAAGTCGCCACTGTTGCCTGTCATAGGGACCAGAGGGTCAAAACTTGGACTCGTTGGATGATCTTGAATGAATTTCTGACCCTCCCTGGGTCTCTGCTGCCTCAACTATTAAAACACAAATAAACATACCCACCCGCTTTGGTGTGAAATGAAGTTGCATCACCTTTGTGGCTCCATAAGCAAGACGTGTCTTGTTAGTATCACACTGCTCTGTGGAATTGACAGTGTGGAAGCTTTGGGCTTCCAACATATGAATGAATGCCAGTAACCAAATGACCAGCAACCAAATATGAAATGAGAGTCTCTGAAAAGAAGCAAGCATTTCAGGTCTGCCTTTCAAGAAGCTGCAGCCATACCCAACTACCTGGGTCTACACGGAAGTGACTTAACACTGTTTGGCTGAATTTCTTTGGCTGGCCAGTGCCTCACTGACCCCCTCCGAAAGAGGTGTGCACAGGATGAGGGATCTGAATGAGTGCACAGGGGTCAGAGGGCTGGGGAGCAGCGACAGAGGGGACACAGCAGAGTAGGAGTAAACTGGGCGGTGGAACTGTCCTTTGATCAAATGCTTGTTTTCCTCTAGGCAGAATGATTACAGGGAATTTGCTGTCAGTGCTTTTGGACTAATTTCTCCAGACACTGTTCTGAAGAGTGCAGGACTCTGATCAAACCCTCCCCAAATCAGCAGTTGAGGAGGTGGAAGGAGGCATTTCAAAAGCTGGTGATGTACACAGAATTCTTAGTCGGAAGCTAGATTCACTCCGCCGGCATACAGCACTTGCTAGACCCTGATCTTTGGCTGCCAGGCCTGGAGGGGCTACAGCAATCAGAGGCCACAGGGGTCTTCATGCTCCTGGCTTCTTGCGCCTTGATTTCAGAGTAGCCAAGGGGAAAAGGAGAAGACCAGTCACTAGGAATCCCAGTACCGAACAATCCTACCTATTGTCCCACCATCCCGTATGCTTCCTATCAGCAAAACCATTTACAGCACTCCAGACCTATCCCTGGCCCCAATCTCGTTGACTGTCACTCAGCCTAGGGTGGTTCTAGGGAAACTGCAGGCCAAAAATGAAGGATGCCTTTGTTTTCATCTCTATGATAGGACGGCATGTGGTCCTGAGCGCCAAGGTACTAAGATAAGAGGGGTGAATGCCCAGACGGCTGGAGAATGAAAACCCGGAGAACAGAGCCAAGTTTGCACAGCAGACAAGGGCCACTGTGGCCGGGGCTGAAGTGGAGTCCATGGAGGCCGCAGGCAGCAGCGGAACTAAAGGGAAGCCATCCCCCGACTCAGCTGGTGGGAGTTGGGCAGCTTCCCAGCTGGAAGGGGCTCTCAAACACATCCCTGTAAGCCACCCATGAAAGACAGAGATGCCTTAAAAACAACAAACAAAAGGAGCTGCTAATCAAGAGGAACTTTAGACTTAAGAACGGGATTCAGTCATCCTTCCAGAAAGATGCATGTCTGGGCCAGGGCCCAAGAGCATGACATTCAGCTGCTGTCCTCCTCTCTGGGGCCCAAGTTTGGAGGCACTGAAAGGAGAAGAGATTCACAAAGGAGGCAGATGGGAAGGCCCCCATACACATGCAATGCAGTTTCCACACAGAGTATTAGAATTCACCAGGTATAAGCAATCACAGTTGTAATCGGCTGATCGGAACTGAACTAGTGTTTGGAATAAGAAATCAGCCAAGACCACAAAACTCGTATCATTCCCTTTCCTCTAAACTTTGAAAGTTATAGCCATCTGGTGGTTGACGCACAGTGCTGGAAATCTTGGAACCGCCCCAGGTTCTGACTCCTCAAGACACCCCAAGCAAGGGCTTTTTCTGTGGTTGGTAAAACAAAGGTGTTTTGTATATATAACCCAAATGGCCTTAATTCTTCTCTTCCAAGCTTACTACTTATAACCAGGCTATTTTGTTAACAATGGCTGCTCCCTCCATTTCTTCCCTAACACTTTCAGTACCCTCCCAATTGCTTTTAGCAATATTTTATCTTCCGCGGATTCTTCAGATAGAAAGGCTATGACATTATCACGTGACTCAAACAAAACAAGACGGTGGAAAACAGAAACAGTAAAAGCTTGATAATGATGCTGGCAAAATCCATAAACGGTGGAAAGGAACTGCTAATAAGACATTTTAGTTTAACTGGGCTTTGAGAACCATTTTTCTAGAGTTGGGCTTTTTTTTTCCCTGAGAAGTCCAGCTGCCTTGGTTCAGGGAGAAGAGCGGTGTAACTGTTGCCTCGGCCACCAGACAACAGGTTGAAGACTGAAGGACCTCATCATCTGTGGAGACCTATCCTTCCTACCAACCTTGCCTTGACAGCTGGATGGGGCAGAGATGGAGCAAGAGAGTCTTCTCCCGCTGGACCTGCGTCTGCAACATGTTTTAAACTGAAGACAGCAGGGAAGCAGAACGATGGATTGGTTCTATCTTCTGCTTTAAACTTACGGGGATACAAAGCAACTGACAGGCTCCAGGGAACTGTATTTTGCTCCTCCCACTTATTTAGGTAGCATCCAAGCAGACGGAATGAATCAATCTTCATAATCAGAAACAGCTGCTGTTTATAACTCAGCCTTGGGTGCAACACCTCTCACCAGCACATTTTGTTTTAAACACCACATTTCTCCTCCACGATGCGGCTCTTCTATAGGAACCTGGGCTTTTGTGGACGAACAGCACTTAGTAACACCCACCAATGGACAAAATAATATTTGTTTGATTTCTACAGCAGGAGTTGAAACAATAGAACTGAGTTTCGGTGGGTTGATTTGCTGCATTATAATATGTTTGGGGCCAATATCCAGTTACCTTCTTTTTTCATCCTGCCCTCCCTCCAGATGACATCAACATCCATGTGTAGAGTCTTCTAAACAGCACTGGTGCTATTTTAAGTATGGTAACGGTGGGGGGACAAGATGATCTTGAGCTGAGATAGCATAAGGATTGCAATAGGAACAGGATACCCTTTGAAAAGAGAATGCAAGCTCTTCCTAAGAGCAAGAATTCAGGATGTCCTGGGTCACTGCTGGTTGCATTGTCATTTACCACTGGCTGCAGGACATAGTGACCAGATTTCCTGGAAGTAAAAAAAGGCTTTTTTCCTGAATTTTCTCTTGACGTAAACCATTATCTGTTTGCAAGAGATGAGGGAAAAAAAGGCATACACGTATGTTGGAACCTCCAGCCTTTAAAATAGTCATTACCTGCTTCCCAAATGGCCTACTTATTAAGTCTCATTTTTTTATTTTGCAATTATTTCCTCTTCAGAAAAAGCTGCCTATGGGTAGTCCGTTAAAATTGATTTTGTCGGACTTCTTTCTTGAACAGGCCTCCTCGCTGTTCCTCCAACACGCCAGGCATGGCGCTACCCCAGGGCCTTTGCACATGCTGTGCCCGCCACCTGGGTTGCTGTTCCCCCAGATGTCCCCATGGTTCCTTCTTTCACCTCCGGGTCTCTGCTCTAATGTCACCTTCTCCGTGAGGCCTTCTCTGACTACCCTAGTAAACTGCAACCCTGCCACACAGGGTTCATTTAACTTTTAACACACTCCTATAGTTGAATATTAAAACAAAACAATAGCAAGTAGTGAGCATATTATGATTACAGTCCTTCACTCGATCACTCCTGCAAGTAAAATGCCAGCAGTGAGTGTCAGTCGCTGGCCCCATTAAGACCTCTGACACTGAACACCACCCCGAGGATGACGTTCATCACCCTCATATGCTTCTCCACTGTAACGGCGCCGTCCTTCCTGATATGGATCAAAGTCCATTTTTTTTCTGTTTTACTGGATTACAATGTTGGGCTGCAATTAACAGAGTTGACATGGCACCAACACTACTCTGCCTTCCTCCACACTCACAGAAACTTTCTGGATACTGAGTTCCATCCATACAAAGATGAGGTGTACGGGTTGGAAAAGTGGGAGATGAGGAGGTAAGACGCAAGGGAAGAAAGGCCACTCTCTAAAGAGGTTCATCTCCAATATACTGTCTGAAGAGAGACGGGGCTCCCTGCTGGGAGGACAACGTGGCCGAAAACGTCTCTTGACTGCAGTGTCTTGGGAAAGCCTCCGAGAGAGGAAGTGAAATGGCTCGCAATGGGGTTAAGGGAGAAAACACCAGAGAACAGGGTGGAACCTGATTCAAATAAGCAAGGCTGCTCACCACTCTGTAGAGTTTATTTTTGCTTTCAGACAAATTAGCTTTCCTTAGAGAGAAAGGTGACCTGCTTTTTCGAAAGAGTGCCCTCTTCCCTCTCGCATGCAGCCGACTGGTCCTACCTCAAGCACTCAGGCCTACAACAGGCCTGACATCAGTATGGCGTTCTCCCCCAGTAACGCTGTCATCACATCTGTCATGCAGTTTTCTGGCTTTGTGGCTTCATAAAAAGCACAGGCACAGAGGACAAAAAAGTAGAATATTTAAAAATTCATCAGGTGATAATAGGAAATCAGCTTTGGGTGCCTGAGGGGGAAATAGCCCACAAAGTTTTGATGTGATCCTTTCCATCCTGAAGTGAACAGGGTATCTGATCCTACTTCTACCCAAAGGAAGATGCCAGAGGAGGAAGAATTTTATGCAGGAGACGTGTGGGCATCCTCATAAGACTTTACTGATTCAAAACTAATTTACTGGGACTTCCCTGGTGGCGCAGTGGTTGACAATCTGCCTGCCAATGCAGGGGACACGGGTTCGAGCCCTGGTCTGGGAAGATCCCACATGCCGCGGAGCGGCTGGGCCCGTGAGCCACAACTACTGAGCCTGTGCGTCTGGAGCCTGTGCTCCGCAACAAGAGAGGCCGCGGTAATGAGGCCCACGCACCGCGATGAAGAGTGGCCCCCGCTCGCCGCAACTAGAGAAAGCCCTCGCACAGAAACGAAGACCCAACACAGCCATAAATAAATAAATAAATAAATAAATAAATACATAAATAAAAATTAAACTTAAAAAAAAAAAAGTGACAGCTCTTATTTAGGAGGCCGGAATTTAAAAAAAAAACTAATTTACTTTTATGGTCTTGAGTTATAGAAAACAGGAATATAAACGAAAGAATGTCCATGTGTGACAATGGCTCCAAACTAACATAAAATATAGCAAAGTCAAATAACACCTTACAAAACATCTTCCATATTCATCAAATTATGTTTCCCTGTGATTGACATACATCATCCTGGTAAGTCTAAAAATAGTCCTTATACAACACTATGACATTCTATTGAAATTCTCTAAGCATCATAGGTAGAATAACCGTCTCCCATGATTATCCATTCTTTCGGTTGGAGGAACTAACTCTGTTAGTGTCCAATACCAGCGGCTCTGTGTCCAGTCCCTCACCACATCTCCAGCAGAGATCCTGACCCTACCATTAGTTGGAATGTTTTATAGCAAACAATACTGCATTGAAAGATGCTTCTTTAGCAGGATTTAATAAAAATGATTACTATCTTTATTAATATTGTTGTTGTTGTTAGGAAAATACTGTGTAATGTTCCAAGAGCAAACTGAGAACTCCATGCCCCTAGCATGGAGTGGCCTAGAGCAGCAAATCTCCAGGCACCTTTATCCACCCTCTGATTTTCATCTCCAAACATAATAAAAGTTAAATCTAGCAGGAACTATTTGGCTTTATGATCTTGGAAGATACACTGTTGCTTAATGTCCAGCTGTATTCATCTTCTGCCCTTTGCCTCTCTCTACTTCTCTGTGATTCTTCTTTCTCCCGATTGGAAAATAAATGTTCTTTACCCTTGGGCCTGCCATTTTCTGCTCCAGAGTCCTGAATCGTGATGCTGGTGACGAGCGGTGACCTCTCTGGGGCTCATTTCACTGCCAGTACCGGTGCCAGTGACTTGGCTTCTACTTCAATAACTGGAAAGTGGGCAGCAGACACCACATTTGATGAGGTTGCTGTGCCTCGCAAGCTTCCTCATTAGGCAGATGAAACAGAGCTGCCTTTCTCGGTGGAGAACATGAGCTATCTTATGCCCTCTTAGTGAATGAAGGGTCTTGCTGTAAGAATAGCTTTCCCAGTCCATTAGCAAGACAGTTCACTAAATAACCTGTTAACGTTTCTAAGAACTAAATGCGGAACACCAATCTTCAAGGGGCACAGGAACATCATAAAATAGAGTGACGCTGCCTCAAAGATATGTTCATAGGCCTCACAGTGAAATAAGTGGTGTCAGGATATAACGGCGAGGATTTTTTCCCTGTCTTATAAGCGCCTCCCCTCTTAATATTGTCTGTGAGCTGAGATCAATGGCAGCTTTTCCAATAGAAAGTGCATTTGGTTTCAATTCACTTTCCTAACAACAGAGGCTAACCCTTAGCAAGATGGAGAACATTAAGCTCCATTGTTCAGGCTGAGGATGGCTTTACTTGGGTGGCAGGAAGCAGAACAATCTTTTCTCTGGAGAAGAAAATGCCTGTGGGTAGCAAACCCTATTCCCACACAGCTTTTTTTTTTTTTTTTTTTTTTTCCTGTATGACAGTGAAAGAAAATCAAAGAAATCAAAGAATAATCTCTAATCACAGAACTGGAAGGGACCTCAAAAAATCATCATCTGACTCTGCCTCTCCTAGAAGGTTTTGTTTCTTAAATAATTATATAAACCCCGAGGCATTGTGATTTAATAAGGTCTAAGGGCACAGCAAAGTATTTCATAAATTATTTTAGTAAGCCCCTCATGGAGCCTTTTATTATCTTATATAATGAGAAAATGAATGAGATTCTTTAGGATTTGGCAGCTTTTAAAATTTTAGACGGTGGTGAGCGGAAAAGGTAGGAATAGTATCCAAGTTGTGTTCTTGTGGCAAAAGAAAATACCTGTGCCCCTGGTTCATGTCTCAAATAACCAGAAACTCACTCTCCATGATTGTAATTACTCAGAAACACCCTGCCAGTTACATTCTCTTTTCTCTCACTGACAGAAAGAATGGCACATTGGATAGGCTAATACAATGGAAGAATTCTGATGCACGAAACGTCCTGATGAAGGGTTCTTCAGGAAAAAACAAAAAACAAACAAACAAAAAAACCACCCAAATGGCGAATTATGTAATTCTACCCTTGAGTTATTTAGAAAATGGTAGGGGGAAAAATACCATCCACTGTCTGTTCCTCGAGCACCTCCTATCAAGGGCTCTAGCCATTTAAAAACATGTTTCCTGGCTTCAGACTGGCTATAAATAAATTTAATAAGCATGAAAAAAAATCACTGCATCATTTACAGTTCTCTCTCAACTCCAGCTGACAAAAATCCACTCCAGATGTTTGTTTTGCAAGAACAACAGCATGAGGGTGAACTTCAATCTCAAGCATGAGAGCCCCAGAAGAAGAGGAAGTGTTTCAAGACAAAAGGACAGCAAGGTGGGCGGGGAGGGTGTGGAAAAACCTCGCTTGATACCGATTTCACAGAAACACGGTAATGAACTTATTTTGTGTGTAAGAAATCCAGTTTATTAGACTTTCCCCTGTCTCCTCATCCCTTTCAAAGCCGCAGGGGCTTGGCTGGTGAAGCCTAAAATGGATGTTTCATAACCTTTGCTTTTAAATTAAACAAATGACCTCAGATTTTGGAGAGGTTGTTGACTCAGGAGAAAGTATGCCATTAAAAGTGTGCCAGAAACAGATTTAATTGGTACAAATCCCAAAAAGTGTTCGAAAGAGCACAGGCTTCCCGCATATAGATTTCAGGGAAATTACTCAAAGGCCGCACAGCTTTGTCAGAATTGGAGATGTGAAACAAGGCAGCTGAAAGACTCCGTATCAAAAGGGTAAATTCAATTCAGGAGATAGTCATCTGATTACCTACGCCAGGCCGTGAATCGGATATGCTCCATTGTGCGCTCACGTTCAACCTGGACGGCTGGAGGAGCCAATGGCTTCCTTTTCCCTAACATATAATTAAGTTTTAAGAGACGATCGAGTTACAGATACAACGTTTTAAGAAATATTTCATTCAGGAGTGGCATTTACAGTGCTTGCCTGTTGCAAGAGACATTGTTCACTTTACTTCCTTGAGCCACGCTGGAGAGTGTGGGGATCAGGGCCTGGGGGCTTGGTGTTTGCGTTTCAGGCTACAATAAATGCTCTCTGTGCACCTGCCTGCAGGAAAAACCAGTTCAGCCGCCTCCTAAGACAAAAGGGCCCTGTATTAAGTGCTGAAAACCCAGACGTGAACTGACCCTGGCAAATTCCAGCTAGAAAAAAAAAAATCAATATTTTCGTCCCGTCCGAGAGAAGCTGTCATGTAGGTTTCTGGATTTCCTTTCCCATCACCACTGAGTCTGAACAATGGTGACCTGTCAACAGAAGTCACCTCCTTTCTCATGAGTCTCCTTGCATTTCTAGATTCCTTTCCTGATGGCGAAATCCATAGCCCGGCACACCATCATCTGTCCACCAGAAATCAGCACACACTCTCCCGCTCTTTCTCCGCCAGGCTCTTCCCACTGGAATCTTATTTGGGTCATTAAGGACATGCAAGTACATCCTCCCAAAGAGACAGCATTACTGACTTAACGTGTTTTTAAAGATTTCCCGAACACACACTTTCCACAAATTCCAGGTACATTTAATGGCAAGGATGTTTATCAGTAGGGCAGGCAAAAGATCAAGATTAGAGTTCCTCCATGCCCAGCGTGGTTCCTGATGCCAGTTGGTCAAAGGCCATACTGGGTCATGCAAACCAATGACTTCTCCTGGGAGAGCTGTTCAGCTTGGGCTTGTTCTAATTCGTGTCTGGAATCAATCATGCTAGTCTCAGCTGATCTGTGCATTCTCATGAAGCAAAGAGATTTCTCACAAAATTTGAAACGCAACCAGGTGAGGCATGGGCAGTTTTACCCCGGGTCACAAATGAATAAACTAAGAAGGGCAAGGTGATTGCCTCAACTTGAGAGTGTAGCTTGGTTACAAAACCAGAAAAGGATCCATGAATTGTAACCTCCTACTTCTCTAAGCCAACCCTGAGTAGAAGGCAAGATGAATTAAGTAGTGATTTGGATAATTATTTAAAACTGCCATAGATAGTAAGGCTTTGGCTGCAACACATTTCTGAATATATTTGGTGATAGAGAGCTAAACTTTAAAGGGTTAACAGCTTGCTCAAAGTTGCTTCAATAGCTTCTCCAAAATCTCGCCCCAAGGGGTGGGAAAACCAGATGATCAGCACAGGAAAGCCAGGTTCCCTAACAGGACCATTCCAGCAGGATGTGCTCAATTGTTTGTGTCTGGAGAGCACATAGGAACCAAGGGCAGTTTATCTGATTTGGTGCTCATTAAACAGCTGCCCCAGAAAAACAGCCACCCACCACAGGTGCTAAGCTACATGAAGCTACCCTGGCCAGCCTGGCAAGTTTTCAGTAAGTGTGGGGCTGATTTACAGCCTGCCACTTCGCAAGTGGGTCTAACCCCATGATGGAGGTTGGCTGTTGGCTGATATAGAGGGCCCTACACACACTGTGATTCAGGACAGATTGATCAGGGAGTCCACTGTCTTTATGCCCTGATACCTTAAGATGGTGGCCCAAGCCACCACAAGATCACAATGATCTCGCCTTTCCTTGATTGCCTCTGACATAAAAAAATCTGTCTCCCTCAACCTGGCAATTCTCTAGGTGCTGGGCTGTAGTGTGACTTTAGCTGTTTCATGCGTGTGGGCCTCATTTTTCTTATCTTTTCCTGTTCTATCCACTGTAGTACAACACATACAGCCAGTTTAGACGTAAGGTTTAGCTCATTACAGTATGTAGGAATTCTAGGGTTCCAACCAGATAAGGCTGCCAAAAATGAGAATTAGCCTTTATGTTCCAGAGGGCAGAGGCCAAGCCTGATACTGTTCTTGTTACCCCAGAACCCCCAGCAAGCATTTCATATTATACATGTTCCATTTTGAATGAATGCACGATTGAAAGACTAGACCAATTCTCAAGTGTGAGAAGTTAAGTGACTTGCTCAACATAACACAGAGGGTTTGCGGCAGGGCTGGCCCTTGAACACAGGTCTCCTAATTCCAAATGTAGTGCTTTATCTACTGTTAAAACACACTGCTTCTCTAATGTCCATTTGTAAGGAGATTTCAGGGGGCATACAACCTCTCTCCACCTCCTTCCATGCCAGCCATAATAGACCTCCCACAGGTCTCCCGTGGTATCCTGCCTCTTGCCCATTACATGGGCTTTTCCCTTGGCCCGGAGCACCTTCCCCTCCTTTTCCTCCTTTTGGGAACTGCTACTGATCCTTCAAGATCCAACTCAAGTGTCTCCTCACTGAAAAGCCTTCTGTGAACACTCCTAGCCCCAAACCAGGGCTCCTATGTGCTTCCCCAGCAAAATCCCGACCCTAGAGCATCATAGCACACTCTGTATACTCACACACCATGATTCCCCAACCACCTGACTGTGAGCTTTCCAAACAGCAGAGCCTTAGCTTCTGTCTCTGTATCCCTAGCCATCTGTCTAGCACAGGACCCAGTAGAGAGTCCTAATAAACACCTTTATGGTAAATCAGACTAAAGTACTTCACTCGCCACTCTTGTGTGAATGTGGGAGATTCCTCTTTCCAAAGCAGAGCTGTTGAGCCCCTGTTCTTTCCTCTCTGACACTTTCCCTGCACTGCCTACTGTTATTCATCAATACAGTCAGTGCAGGCACATAGTTAAGGCTGACTGCACTTGGTAGGAATTTTAAAGCATACGTGATATATCGGTGAGAAAGATCACAATGGCAGTTTCATGCTTCTTTTAGGTGAGTACAGGTCTAAAGCTTTAAATCATTCTTTGATTGTCTCTCTTGTAGCTGTAGGTGCCTCATTCGTTCATCAAACATTTAAAGAGTAACTACTATTATCAGGCACTATTCCTGGCTCTAGAGATCCAGCAGTGAACGAAAGAGACACAGATGCCTCTCCTCAGGGAGCTTGCATTGTAACGACCCTAAGACAAGATTTTCTTGCTGATTTACCTTAATTTTGGACTATCATGTCAAAGTGCAAGCTATTTCCCTTGGTTCCAGTTGGGTCTCTGAAGGAGCAAGGCGGTTCTGCCTGGCTGGGCTTTGGCTCCCACCTGGGGCTCTGGCAGTCACTTATTCACTAATGTTGGTTTCCTGAGCTCTACCTTTAAAGATGTCAATGATCTATTCTATCTCTGGTCTAGTGGTCTCTTGGGGGAATGTTCTCCTTGTCACTCAACTCAGAAACAATTTATTTTGGTGCTTTTCCAGCCTCATTTATCGATACATTATATTTATTTATTCATTTATTTTTATTGAAGTATAGTTGATTTACAATGTTGTGTTAGTTTTGGGTGTACAGCAAAGTGATTCCGTTATATATACATATATATCTATTTTTTTAGATTCTTTTCCCTTATAGGTTATTACAAAATATTGAGTAAGTATAGTTCCCTGTGCTATACAGTAGGTCCCTGCCGGTTATATATTTTATATATAGTAGTGTGTATATACTACACTACTACTATACAGTGTGTAGTAGTACACACTGTAGTAGTGTGTACTACTACACTACAAATTCCTAATTTATCCCTCCCCGCATACTATATTTAAAAACAAAACAAAGTTTGTCTCCTTAATGCCTGGCCCCCTGGGGTGTCATCCATCCTCTATAGCTGGAAGTAATACTCCTGGGAAACTTAGTTTCTCTTAGCTGCTGTTATGGGCCTATTAGATAGAAGGATGGCTGAGAAAAATCAACATCAGAACCTAAAAAGGCCTCAGTGTCTTCTATTAAAACATAAGAAGCCCTCACACACACACACACACACACACACACACACACACACACACACTTGCATTTCATCCGTAAAACTCAGACCCTCTCCTGAAGGTAGGGAGTAGTTTTGCTGCAGCATACTGTAAATTATGGAGAGGATGTAACTGATAGATACAGAGTTCTTCCTGCACACACTTCAGTTACCAGCTGCCATCTTGGCTTCTCTGCCTTATCTTCTCTTAAGCAGAGGTAAATGATGGCTGACCACAGGACAGACAAAAGTCTGTGCTAACGGGCCTGCCATATGACCCGCTAGAGGAGGCGACTTATACACAGGTAAGCTTAGGCCTCATATCTCACCGGATAATAACTGTTTAGAGTAGGAAGTGAATTCTGAATAAACAGAAGAGACCTCTCTCCACCCTGAAGAGAAACTCTAGGGCTGACTGTGGGCATAACAAAAATTAGATCAAAGAGGAGCCAGAACTGGAACTAGAAATAAAATGTTTTCAAATGTTTAAAAAGAAAAACAGGGCTTCCCTGGTGGCGCAGTGGTTAAGAATCTGCCTGCTAATGCAGGGGACACGGGTTCGAGCCCTGGTCTGGGAAGATCCCACATGCCGCGGAGCAACTGGGCCCGTGAGCCACAATTGCTGAGCCTGCGCGTCTGGAGCCTGTGCTCCGCAACAAGAGAGGCCGCGATAGTGAGAGGCCCGCACACCGCGATGAAGAGTGGCCCCCGCTTGCCACAACTAGAGAAAGCCCTCGCACAGAAACGAAGACCCAACACAGCCATAAATAAATAAATAAATAAAATTTTAAAATAATCTGTTTGTACTTAAAGAAAAATAATATGTTGGCTTGAAGGCACGGACTAGCAATAGGGAGGTAATACCAAAAATTTGATCTAGAAGAAGATGATTTTGAGAATGGATGTGACTGGAGGGACTGACAAAGGTACACAGACCTCTGTGTTTACTAGCAAACTAATTAAAAATACTTGCTCAGTTGGACACAGTTGTTTAACTAGATGTTATAGTGGGGCACTCACTCCATAGGTACACCCTTCTAAAAGAATCTTATAAGGGGAAAATGCCCCTTATCCATGGACCCTACTGAAAGGATAGGTGTACTGGCCAGGTTTTTTATCATACGACTTCTTGGCATTGGCTGATTAGACCAAAAGATAACCCAGCCACGGAATTAGCAAGTGTGAAAAGGTAAATTGGGCCGATCAGCTTATAAGGTCAACATTCAGTGCCATGGAAAGCTGAGGCAGATATGAGAAAAATGAAGAGAATGACCTAAGTTTAAACCTTTCCAATTTCCATGTAATCTGGCTGTATTTTACTTCCTGTTTGCACAAAGCCATGAGAATGCCAACTTATCCTTACAAAAGAACTCAGTGGATGAAAATTTAAGTTCTGGAGCCAGACTCTCTGGGTTGGAATCCTGGCTCTGCCCGTAATTGTGTTGCTTTCTAGGACTCAGTTCCTTCATCTAGAAAATGGGATAATGATTACCATCTGCCTTAAAGGGTTGTTGTGAGTATTAAATGTGATAGTGGATGTACAATGCCAGGCACATGATATACGGTCCATAAATGTTAGCTACAGTTATAAGTAGGCCTGACTTTTTTTAAGCAAACTTGAGTGGCTTTCTGTTTCTTGCTACCAAAAGAGCCCTGAAACAGTCTAGTAAATACTCTCTCCCAGACATGAGACAGAGCCTGCAGAAAACACCGCTGGTGACCCAATGGAGGCAGGTGGCTGCCTGAGTCTGATGGTATCCCTTCTACATGCCTATCCCCTCTCTTAGGGTATTACGTCCTTGAGAGCTCGGATGGAGACACATTCATTTTGGTATTCCTATGCCTAACATGGACAAGAGACTCAATGAATAAAGAGTGGTTCTCAAAGTGTGGTCCCCAGAACAGCAGTATTAACAACTCCTGAGAATTTGTTAGAATTGCAAATACTCTGGCCCCTCCCAAGACTGACTGAAACTCTGGGAGCGGGAGCCCAGCAAGGTGTGTATTGATAACCCCTCCAGGTGATTTTGATGCATGCTAAAGTTTGAGAACCACTGGGATGAGGGTTCTGTTGGGGAAACACTACCACCCCATATCCTTGACTGAAGAACAGCCCTACTCTATCTAGGGAGATCATTCACGTTTGAGCATGTGGCTTAGGAAGAGATGCACATGGAACTATAAGGGAGGAAGGAGAAACGCTCCCAGCCAGTCGAATAAGTCTCATCAATCATGTTGATCAAGGAAATGACATGTTACCAATGGATCATCCTCACATTCTTCTCACAGAGGCTTCAGGAAAAATCATCGACTCCCTAACATGGCACGCCAGATGTCCATGATCCACACTGCTGACTTCTCAAGTCCCACCCCCTGCATTCCCATATGTGCCCCCTACACTCCCAGTCATAAGGAATGACTGGTAGTTCTTCAAATGACCATGCCCTTGCCACCATATCTTTAGTAATGATGTATCCTCTATCTAGAACATCATTTCTTCCATCTCTGTATCCTTAGCACTAAGTGTAGTTCCTGGTGCGTAATGGGTATCCCATTTCCCTAAATATTTGATGAGTTCATTGTCTCCTTACCTCCCATATCCCCATCCCTAAGCCATCTTACATATCTCATCTGGACAGTCTTCAGAGTACATATTATGCTCATTTTATCACAAAACCTTAATTCAGTCTGGCATTCAAAGTCTGGCCCCGATCTACTTCCTAATTTATTGTGCATGACCTCCTATATTTACCCTAAAACCCCAGGCAAATGGGGCTCCTTTGCTGCCTTCCCAACATATGCTACATTTCCCTACAACACAGATCCTGTTATTTACTGAGTACCCTCTAGGAACTAGGGGATACAGGGGTGATCAAGACAAAGTCCCTGACCTTGAGAAGATGATATGAAAGCAAAGGAGGCAGACCATAAACTCATAAACAAATAAACTTATAAGATCAGGTAGTGATAAGGGCAATGAAGAAAATCAAGTAGGCTTAGGGGATAGAGAAGGCTGGGATGGGGGTAGTGGTTTCATCTCAGATAGAGAGGTGACGGAAGACCTCTCTGAGAAGATGACACTTGAGTGAGACTGAAGGTAGTGAGGCAACAGGTCAAGGGGAGTTCTGGACAAGTGCTCCAGTCAGTGGGAAGAGCAAGTGTGAAAGACCAGAGGCAGAAAGCCCAGAGCCTAAGGAACAAGGGAGTGGGCTGTACAGCTGGAACAGGTTTGAAGAGGAGGATAAAGATAGGAGATAAGGGCAGACAAGGCCTATTTTGAACTTAATGCCTTAGTTCTCAGCATTTCCTGATCTTTCCTCTGCCTATTGAAATCCTATCTATCCCTCAAGGCCTATCTCTTACACCTTCCTCCCTGGACCCTTCAGATCTCCCTTTGCTGAAAGAGAAGTTCCCTTCTTCCTGAATCCCGGAGACTTTGGTCCATACCATACTTGTCTAAAGCACTGCACACATTCTACCTAATACTGTTCTTCTTTAGAATGATTCTCAAACTGCACCGTAAATATCTTGAGGGCAGGGACCATAATCTTGCTCATTTCTGGATTTCCGGTAACATTAACATAATGCGTATAGTAGAGGCTCCACAACTCATGAAATCATCAGGCTGGAAGGCACTTAAAGGTCTCCTCATCTAGCCAAAAAGTTTTTTTTTTGGAGGGACCATAGCTCTAAAACTATGCAGGAATAGTTGGAAATATGCAGGAATGCAGCTAATGCACAGGAAAAGTCAGTCTGACTGAATAAAATACAGTTTAATATAGTTTTATCGAGTGGCTTATCAGAAGAAGGAAGAAAAGCAAAGCCCTCAGAGACATCCAAACCTAGGTCGGAGCTCAGCTGGACTGTCATTGGGCCAGACCACCTTGCCAGACCTTGTTACAATCCTCCCCAAATCCTAGTAAACATCACCAATGCATTCCGAAAGTCTTTCCTGCCACATAACAACACAAACTAAGTTATCCCCTGGCACCACTCCTAGAAACCAGCCATTCTTTACTTTATGATTGCTGACCTGGACGCCTCTCATCTTTGGTATAGAATTCTCTTCGATGATGTAAACAAGGATCTCTTCTCAGAGAATCCTTTGGATTTGAAGACCTCCGGGTTCACACCCCCTCTTGGCATCCCATTCTCTGGGCTTCCAGCCCTGCCACCTCTGTAGTTGAAGCAACTGGCAAAACTGGCTTTGGTGTTCTCGTCCCTTCTGCCTTCATGACACTGAGATGTGAACAGGAACATGTGTAGATCTGGGAAATGAGCCAGTAAATCCTAAATAGTGAAGAGGTCTGAGGGTGAGGGGAAAAGGCTTTCAAAACAGCTAACCCTGCCCTCCCACGAACCGCCTCAAAGACCGCTTCCCGAAGAAAACTTCTGGCTCTCATCTCATTTGATCTTAATGCACCTCCTGCTTCAAATGTGTCTCTCTGGCAAACTCTCACTAGCAAAACAGAACTCCTGACCAAGAAATGCTTCCTGGTGCTTGACTTCACTGTTCCTTTCTCCTTTTGATCCCTTGGCCGTGGTTCTATTGCCCGCTGGCCTCTCGGCTGAAAATCCTCAACAAGTTCCTCTCCCTTGTGAGATCCACAGCTTTTCAGATGTTTGTGGGCTGTGCCCATTCCCCGCTCAACTCTAGTGGCCCGCACCTCACATAACATTTAGTCTTTCTTTAGGTAAATGCTACAGGGTTTGGGTGGTATTTCAATCTTCTACGCTTTTTCTATAAATTAGGCCTTTCATGGCATCTGAACCGTTGTGGGAAGTGGTATATACCCAGCTAAGGGCCATGGATTCTTAAATACTAGGGGGAGTGGGGCACGGGTAGATGTGTATCCCCTTGTGAATAGAAGCATGTGAAGTTGTGTGTGTTGATACGTGTCTGTGGCTTTGGAATCAAAAACTGAAAGGTCACTAGGACACAAGTATTTTTATCCCAAACTCCCTCCTAAGAGGCAGCAGTGTGCAAATCTAGGATCTCACGGGAGGGGCTCTGGCTTCTGTTCCCGGCACCGCCACCTCTCACTTGTTGTGTGGCCTTTGGGCAACTCCCTTCTCGCCTTCATGCTTCACTTGCTTGAGGTGGATTAAATGATTCATCACATTAAGACATTTTTAAATACTATGGAAATGCTAATGTTCACAATGTTGATCATCATTGTTAATATTAACCTTGAAGTCACATGGTGACATTTCATGTTTTCAAAGCACTAATTATAACCAACCTGCACCATGCCCCCAAGAGGTGGATTTTTACAGCTGCTCCGCCCACACTCATTTGCACAGGGTCCTACCCAAACCAATGAACATTTAGTTTGAGGTTGGGCTAT
Source organism: Balaenoptera physalus (assembly GCF_965194825.1). Taxonomy (NCBI): domain Eukaryota; kingdom Metazoa; phylum Chordata; class Mammalia; order Artiodactyla; family Balaenopteridae; genus Balaenoptera; species Balaenoptera physalus. The sequence continues at coordinate 33,914,177 of NC_138883.1, forward strand.
GCAGGGCTTTGGAGCCAAAGTGTGGACAGAGTCTTGCTAACTTGACCAAACTACCCCAAAGTTTGTGGTTAATGGATTACAAATTTGGGTAATGCTGGACAATAAATTACAACTATAATAATAAAGCTGAAAGTACACACAATTTAAGCAGAAACACCAGTGTTTTTTATCAGAAATGAAAGAAACCATTGATCATAGCAACTGTCTGAGATTAGCAGGGAGCCACATTTTCAAACATCCTGCAGTAAATCCAGAGCAGATCCAGCTGGAAAGCAAGAGTGGAAATAAAACTTGAAAATTCATACCACGCTTTGAAGTCTGCCTCTTTCACAACCATGAGTCCCTGATTCGTCCCAACCATTCTGAGCTCTTCTTGCTTGTTGAATTTATTTTAAAAGAGACACAAGCCACGCACTTGCATATAATCTATCAAATGGACTCCAGCTTTTTGCAGGGATGGTTTGTTAGGGAATATGAATCCCAAAATACCTTCTCTTACACATGAAATCAGCCATCAGTTCTACTGGAATAGAAAGGCTTCCGATACTAAAACTAGAAACCATTCTTGGTTCTAGTAAATACTACTTTTTCCTCTTGTGTTCTTTCCTTGACCCATCCAGGCACTTTTAATTTTTAGTTTTTTAAGGCTATTATCTACCAAAAACTATTACTACAGATAAAGGATATTAAGTGCCACCCTAGGCTCCTAAAATGGGTGCGTCACCACACTGAAGTGCCTGCTATCCCAGTAAATTATCTGAGGAAGGATAGCCAATGATCTAGGTTGAACGAAGCTTCGATCTTGCACAGGGCCCACTGTCACCGCACGTCAGTCTCACCTACCAACTGTGCCTGGGTGGACGGGGGCTCAGCCAGTCCTTTCTGCTCAAATCCCGGGTGACCTGAGAATAGGACCTGGTGTCTTAGGCCAGCTGGACTGTTAGATCCTTTCTCTACCGATCACTAGAGGCAAAGAGGTGTTCTCTATGACTGAGATCCCATCATCCTTGGCATCTTCGATGACCACCAGGAAGAAATGTCAAGGGCATCTAAGAAACATGTCCTTGGTCACAGAACAGTCACAATAACCTAGTAAGTAACCAGACACTGAACTTCATAATAACCTACATGCCTGAGTTTCTGTCAACAGAGCAAAACACCGAAGAAGAAAATAGTTTGACTCACGGTGCCTGGTCAAGAACAATGTAGATCATAAAGTCAAAAATCCTGATTTCTGCCCTTGGGTTCACAATATAACTTTGGTCAATTTGCATAAGTCTCAGCCGGTCCATTCCCCCACATGAAGAAAAGAATGTTTGTGAAAGGCATGCTGAAAATTGACAAGCACACTTGCACATATGAGGAGTTATTTTAACTAAATAGGAAAAATTCCATTTGCCCTCTCATGCCTTCCCAGGACACAAAGCTTATGGGTAGGAGCAATGTCGGGAGAGTCCTCTGGTGCTCACTTCTCCCTTCTTTGGCTCTCCCAACTGGGAGCTGAATAATTCACTGGGGGAATGAATCCTCGAAGGGAATCAGACCGTGGACCCTAGCAGTGAACGTGGGTCTACATAATCCAAGCAACAACCCAGGCACAAATTTAATAAGGAAAAAAAGCCCCAGCAACACAAAAACAAAGAACTCTCAACTTTACAAACACTGGGAGGGCAACAGCTGGTCAGCCGAGATTAAAGGAGCGTGAGAGAACACCTCCCCATCTCCTGCCTTCTCCTCCCCCGTCGAGGTCCCCGCAGCCAGCCAGGGCTCGCTTTTACAGCCCTGTGCAGATGACCTTGTTCCAGCTAAGATAGGAACTCTTTTGATCTCAGCAGGGGGATGCTCTGGGCCTGCAGCTGGCAGATATTAATAGTACAGGATCCGCTGGTGTGGAAGAGATCTCTCAGTTGGGCCAGGTCACTCGTATCCCCTGCTCTGAGTCAGAGAAGAAGGAACTTCATTTCCCCGCATCAGCCCCTGCTGGGTACTTCTCTCGGGTCAACTCAGATCATTTTCTCACTGGCTGCTCTCGGTCGCTTGTTCTCACCCCACAACTGTTTTCAAGGGAGCGCTGTTTAAGCCATGCCCTCTGCTCTTGCAGCTGAAATCTATTACAGGACAGGGTGAGCCTTGGGCTCAGCCCATCACAGTGTGTTTCTCACTCTCACCGGCTTGCACACACTTCTCGTGTTTGTGTGGCAGAGAGGTAGAGAGGGCAAGAGACAGACAGACAAGCCCAGAAGTGTTCACAGAGAGAGAGAGAGAGAGAGACAGCAGTGTGGGGAGAGGGGGCTGTTAGAGGTATGCCGATGTATCAGTGCTAAGATTTCCGAGGATCCTTTCCATTATGTTTAATCTAGGATGACAAGGTCACTCTTCCCACCCTGTAAATCAGAATTTTAAAACCCCATCACCGAGTGAACGCTCCTGACCTTCAGACCCACATCACAGTCTTACAGAGTTAGAGCTAGAAAAGACTTCAGCCATCTTATATTCAACCAATCTGTCATTTAACAGAAAAAACTGCGGCCCAAAGTGATTAAAAGAGCTGCCCAAGATCACAGAGTTAATAACACAAGGGCAAATCTGATGATACAACGCATGCTTACAACAACAACAGAGAGATTTATACATTTTAATCATAGCAACATTAACAACCACTGCAATATATTTGAATAGGTATAAGTGTTCTAAGAAATTTTTTTTTTTCATTCACTGGTAAGGAACTTCATTATAGGCTTCAGAAAAAAAAATTCTATAGACTCTTTATCTGCTTAGCTATGGAAGGAAAAGATCTAGAAAACTCAACTGCTTCCATTCTCCCTTGGGTTTCATAATAAGAAAAAGTTGTCTACGGATGAGCTGGTAGCTCTCCCTTGGCCATGAACAGGACTTTGCCATTTTTTTGAAGTGGTTACACTGCAGCCACAAAGCAATTTCCTTTATATCTGTTTTGCTCCTCTTCTTTGCTTGAGATAAACCAGGAAGCCAGGACAAAGAAAAGTACTCTTACTTATTGGTTTTCAGATAAGGAAACAAGATATTCTCATCTGGTCTCCTCCTTGGAACTGAATAAATGTGTATGTGTGTAATACTTATAATAATAATTTTTAATCACGTTCATAGGTCTTTATGTGACTCTCATGGTTCACTGTTGTTACAAAGCATTTACTATGGTATTGGTTCAGCATTTATTTACTGCCTACTATGTGCCTAGAACTTTGCTGGTCACTCAGGCACAGCATGGATACAAAAAGAATACAAGAGACTCTGTGGCCTTAATCTGGTGGGGAAACCATGAAAAGTTAATTTTTTTTTTTTTAATCTTTTCTGTCTATTGCTGATCTGGTAGAAGGGCCACAGAGGAAGAAGAGAGAGTGAGACCAAGGCAGACTGCAACAGGCAAGGAGGTTTTGTGGAAGAGGTGGTCTTTTGTTTTTTGAATTTTATTTTATTTATTTTTTATACAGCAGGTTCTTATTAGTTATCCATTTTATACATATTAGCGTATATATGTCAACCCCAATCTCCCAGTTCATCACACCACCAACCCCACCACCACCATTTTCCCCCCTTGGTGTCCATACGTGAAGAGGTGGTCTTTAAATAAACCTCGAAGGAGTGGGGAGATTTGGGAAGAAAAGAAGAGGTAGGAGTGAAAAAGGGAAATGCTGTTCTAACAGGGTGAGCTGTCTGCAGAGGCACGGAGCCAGGGCTCAGGAGAGCAGGCAGAAGGTCAGCATACTTGCTGGAGGAGTTTCACAGAGGGAGAAGAGGAAAGAAAGGACAAAGAGTTAAGAAGCATCAACTTAATCTAGCGTATTTTTGGGGAAACTGATCCACACAAGAGAAAAGAAAAAAACCCTGATTTTCAGCATTTGCTGATTTCCATGGTGTAAATACTTCCACCCTGGTTGACTGCAAGCTAACAAGCCACAAATTCCTGAATATTTTAAAATCAGCTTGTTGATTTTTGCCCATTCTCAGGAAATGGGCTAAAACAATTTCAAGATTCCTGAGCAGGAGAGTGACACAGTGACACAGTGAAGCCAGAAATGGGGAAGTTTAATTTGGTAGTATAAGATGCACGTGGTAGAGGCTGAAGTTGGGAAGGCCATTTTGGAATTTATTAACATAATCCAAGTGTGAGTTTTTAATAAGTCAGCTGATCACAATACAACTTACAAAAAAGAGGGGACAGATATATTTGGAAAGAACAACCAAGTAGACTTGATGATGAAAGAAGTGTCTGGAGGGAACGAAAATTGACGATTCAGCTTTTCAGCGGGAAAGACAAGCATCACTGAGTGTGGAAATAGGGTACACAGAGCACTCTTCAGTTGTTATAAATAAGTAATTCGTGTTCACTCTGAAAAACACTGCTGAGAAGCAGGGATGTGGTCCTTGCAATTTTTGAGACCAGAAACCAAGGCCAGTCCATGGAAAACTACCTGGGCAGTTAGGAGCCTTGCTAGCCCTAGAGGTCCCATATATTCCATCACGAATAACTCTCAGAAAATGGAAAGTGCAGAGGGGCCTGGAACAGCTATGCTCATCCACCCAGGCCCACAGCATTCTGCCCTGAAAGAAATCAGACTACAACTAGCAGAACTCAGAAATGTCAAGTAAGAACTTTCAGTAAAACTAGAAACCACCCACTGGCTCAGTGGTGTAATTCCCCTAGCTACATAAACCAGAGCCAGTCTGACCTTTGTTAGCATGGGAAGGTGGAGAAAATTTTGCAGATTTACCAACGTGGCTAGTTTTTCTTAATCCTTCTGTAAAGCTGATTGGGAACACCACATCTCCAGTACATGATCCTGGTGTACATTTTTAGCCAGTCCAAACGTACCCAGCACAAACAAAAGGTTAAATTGCTGTGGGACCATGGGTAAAGCCAACATTTGAGCATCAGTCTCAAAAACAAAGTCATTTAGCAGTTCACCAGCCCTCATACTGAGGGACCCAAAAGAACCTACAGAGGAGTGACGAGCCTTAGGTGGAGGTGATAGACGCCTGTGGAGATGATTCACTCAGGTGAGAAAGGAAGCTCACTTATAGAGACAGAGCAAACACACTCTCCAAATATAAGGGATCAGATGCCAGGAAAGGTGGCCAAGCCTATATCGCCAGGCTCCGGCTGGGTTCACTGGCCAGGGCCTGTTAGCTGTGTGTCTCAGTTCTCAGCAGAAGGCAGAGAGGCGGTGGCGGAGCTGTATGTCAGTGTCAAGTTTCAGCCCCTCTAAGACAGATCCCTTACCTTCAGACAGGGACAAATCATCAGCTGGAGACACCAGGTCTGCCTGAGAAGCTAGGGCTCCACTCAGATGGGTTGTAATTTGATTCGTCAAGATAACCTGTGAACAGACAAGGAGAAGGCGGAGGGAAGGGAGAAGAGAGAAGACCAAATTAATTATTAGAGCTATCAAAAGGCTGTGGTTTAGGGGAAGACTGATAAGTACGCAGGTAGGAAAACCCCAGCTCTGACTTTCATCAGTTTTATCTTTAGGCCAGAACTATCTGGCAAAGCCTCTAGGTCACTCAAATCACAGAAGACCGAGGAAACAGACTGACTTTTTTCAGAGCTTAAACCACTAATCAATTCTTTCTAAATGTTGAGTAAATTGGGACAGAGAAGTGTCGCCATATTACCTGAATAATAGAAGGCCAACCAGAGAATTAAGATGAATACGTGCACATTTTATCATTTTTAAATTATATTCACAACATACAATATGACTAGCACCGAAGAAAAGCAATAATTTAACATCTGGATGCCTGGGGCTTCTTCCCTTGTTAACTAGAAAGTCAGAATTTTATTTCCAAATTTGTGAAATTAGAATAAAATTCATCTCTAAAGGAATAGCACTCTTCTTCTTTTCAGTAAGTCGAATTCTAACAAAAGAATTCCAAAGTCTCACTATGTATTTAAAACACAAATTAATAGAATCCAACCTATACAAAATAAAGTTCATAACATTTAACATTCCTAGAAAGGACTGTTAAATTACCTAATCCACATGATTTATTTCCACACAATATTTTTACATGTGGTTCCATCAAGAAATTATTCTTTTCCTTAAAAATCCTCATTTATAAAATTTACTCTATTGTTTAGAAACCTAAAGGAAGAACAAAACACAAATTCTCTCCTGGAAAACCGCAGCAAGACTAACGTCACAATCATTTCCCAAGATTTGAGGTGTTCCCATCGTGGGCATCTTGGTGAACCATCTTGGTACCTCAGAGGAAACGTAACTTCTGAAAAACTAGGCATTTGGTACCTGGAATATGCAACTAGCCAAATCGTCGTGGTCTGTCCCAAGGGTCAGCTATGGTTTTGCTGCCACCCTGATTGGAGCAGAAATGGAAATTGTCTCCATTCTTTATTGTCCAGCTTTTCAGCCACACCTCTGTCACTGTCTCTTGAATGGACCAATGACACGTTATAAATCCTATGCCAATGGCAGCTTAATTGGGGGCTGAGAGGGGAGCACGATGGCAGGGTCAGGTAAAGAAATGAAGTACTCTATTAACAAAGACAGCCTGTCCAAGGTCTTTGTGTGTCAACTAGGCTCGTGTGAATCCCCAGCTACTCTGCAGTGATGACCGGATATTGCAGTATTCCACTGAGTATTTGCTAATCCTATCCTTCCTATTCTTTTGTATTGCTCATTTTCATCTGGACTGGTAAGAATCACATATGATAAGTCTTTCAATTAAAATGGCTGGAAATAGCCAAATAATAGCCTGCTCTTTTAAGAAATAAATACTCATATTCAGGAGCCAGAATAAGGAATTATGTTCATTTTCCTCTTTATTATATAGGGTACATACAGGCTTTGGAGTTCAATAAAACTGGGTTCAAATTCTGACTGTGACACTGTGAACTTTGGGAAAGTTACTTGAATCTTTGAGCTTCATCTATTCATAGGTAAAATAACACCTATCTTATAGAACTGTTATGAGAATTGAATGAGATAATCAATGTAAGGTATTTAATATAGTGTCTGGCACGTGATAAATATCCAGTAAATGTAAGCCATTGTTGTTGCTATTATTTCCTTCAGAAGAATGTTATATAGGTTAATAAATTACTAATAAAGTATATGCCACATGCTTCAGATAATTGGATCTAACAACAGAACATGAAATCACAATTTTCTACATCAGGATATACTTCAGTACCTGATCATTTCCACCGGTCTTAGTCCTTCCTAAGCTTTACTTAGTTGCAAAGAATTTGTGTAAAAATCTCAGTAAGAAAACAATAGTAATTATTTAAAGCAAGGCCAGTAAGAAACCGGCATTGTTTTGAGAATACCACGTGATTTTTCTACCAGTGAAGAAAATAATGTATCTGTCATAGTTTAAAAAAAAAAAAAAGTGAAGCTTCAGGAGATCTAGACATGTAAGCTCTATTTTGGGGGGAATTCTTCTAAAAGGTGGTTTGGTGAAAATGACGAGAACACTAGTGATATAGTAACAGTAATGAGAAAAATAATTATTGAATACCAACCATGCAAAGCATGTCACCATGTACACAGGGGAAAATAAAGAGGTGAAGGCTCTGTGTGCCTTCTCTAGAAACTTGCAAGTTAAAAGATAAGACATTTACTAAGATATTCAGACCACTTTTTCTCAATTGTATTGTTATTTCCCTGGTCCTACAATGGAAACTTATACTGATATGATGGCTTTATTGTACATAGCTAATAAGATGATACCCTGCTGAGCCTAAAACCAAACTACAGATGTGCCTCCAAAGATACCCACCCCCAGTGCCACTTCCAATTGCAAGAGTAGATGGAGAAGAAACCATTTGCACTCTCCAATGGCAAAAGAACAAGCTCCTAAGTGGTTTTGCTAATAATCCACTCCCTTTTTATTGAGTCTGAAAGTCAAATTGCTGAAGGGATACATAGCAACCAAACTCAGGGGGTTGCTCTTGCTGAATTGTTGTGATTTTCTAAATCTGTGGTCAGCAAAATGATAAAATGGAAATATTTCCAAATAGCATTGATTACAAATAATCATGACTTGGGCAGAAGCCTATAGATGTGTTGTCCTCTGAGGCAAACTGGAGACGTGAAAACTACACTCCTAAAATAACTTATCAAATACTATTACACGTTATAAACAGAGTCTTAACGCTATCTGCTTTCCGAAAATGAGTTCTGACTGACACTTTAGAGGGTCTTTCGGGCTGCTTTGCTCCACTGGAAAGATGAAGGCTTCCGACACTTGGTACTAAATTTGTGCAAGAGCAGTGTGCACAATGATTAGGCTGAGGGCTTTGGAGTCAAACAAACATGAGTTCAGATCCTGGGTTCCACCACTTACTAACTATGTGATGTTGAGCAAGTTTCACAACTCTCTGGGTATAATTCTTAACTCACAGGGTTTTGAGGATTAAACTGGATAAAGCATATAAAGTCCTGAGCATAGTGCCTGGCCAATGGGAAATGCTTAAATGTTAACCTCCATCATTGTCGTTGCTGATTTTACACCTTGCTTGTTTAGAAAGAAAACCCATGCCTGATTCCCTTTTGTACAACATATAGTACACTGATGACAAAGAACAAATATTTGCCGGTGATATGCTCAAAACGCATAAAAATTTAATTGAAAGTGCATGCTATTTTTGCCATTTCTCTAAAAGTATGACTTATTAAAAACATACAGGGGCTTCCCTGGTGGCGCAGTGGTTGAGAATCTGCCTGCCAATGCAGGGGACACGGGTTCGAGCCCTGGTCTGGGAAGATCCCACATGCTGCGGAGCAACTAGGCCTGTGAGCCACAATTACCGAGCCTGCGCATCTGGAGCCTGTGCTCCACAACAAGAGAGGCCGCGATGGTGAGAGGCCCGCGCACCGCAATGAAGAGTGGCCCCCGCTTGCCGCAACTAGAGAAAGCCCTCGCACAGACACGAAGACCCAATACAGCCATAAATACATAAATAAATAAATAAATAAATCCCATTTTTAAAAAAACATACAACACACCCCATCCCCCTTCCTGCTACTACCATCAATTTCAAATCCAAAGGCTAGAGTGAGATTCTTGGACTAAGGGGAAATTTTGCTTTTGTTTTTTTGATGGTAGTGATTACATCTTTACATCTGAAGCCAGGAGAAAATGGAATTCAGCTTAGTTTACTCTTCAGGCAAGAGAAGACCATCTACCTACCGAGGGGAAACAGGCAGCCCTCTACATTGGGCTTTGTATGCAACTTTGTATATGGGGAGACCACTTACTCCCAGGGCTGCCTTGCAAAGCCGGCAGGTTGTAGGATGCTTCAGGTACACATGAATAGGAAATGACTCCTCATATCATGTCACATATACCTTGAGTCTCATTTTTAGTGCTCCCCTCCCAAGGCAAAATGGGGGGGGGGATCCTACGTTTGCCCCTGGGTTCTAAGTTTCCCTTGCATCATTCAACTTCCCTAAATGCATCCTACTCGACCCTTCTGTGTACTGCAGTTCAACACCTAAGCTCAGTTCAAGGGAACAATGAAGCTCTCAAAGAAGAAGAAACTTCAGAGTACAGATTCATAAATAACCTAATAGGCCCTGCCTTCAGAGAGAGCAGGGCTTCTCTTATAAGCTAGAGAGGAGATGGGAAAACAGGAAGCAGTCAAAGACCAGAAGAACTAGTAAGGCAGATGGTTGATGGTTGGGAATGAATGTCATTTTGGTCAGAAGGCAGAAGGTCCTGGGGATGAAAACCTAGCCAACACACAAGCAAACAAAAACATATGACTCTTTTCCACTAAGTATCAAAAAGGCAGCTTCCGAAAGCAAATAGCTAGAGGTTAAGGGGGAAGGAGCAGAATACACTGGTCAGAAGAAGCGTCAGCCTCCAGGGTCAGGGGACTGGTGAGCTGGAGTCCACTGACCAATTGAGCCTGACTCTCCACTGATCTCTGTGTCCATTGTGGACCACCTGCCTTCAGCTGGCACATCTTTCTTCAGCTACGCTAGGACCAGACTAATTTAGGCTATACCCACACCCCATGCATGCCTCCTGCTCCTGGTCCAAAATAAATCCTGCCTTAAGGGGCCTCTGTATGCGTCTAGTCTGATCTACCCTACATTGAAGTATTAAAGAAGAATCTCTGTTGGGAGCTCCATGAGCAGCCACTTAGTATATTCCAGCCCAGTGGAAAATGGTGGAGAGAAGAGAAAGTGGGACAGCCCTGGAGAAATCAAAGTGGGGAACTGTCAGGCCTAAGGGTCCAGCTTTTGATAAAGAGCCTCCTTTTATTTGACCCTTGGGAGGTGACAAAGAGGGAGTTTGTGGTCAATCAGGAATAGAATAAGTTGGAATGGGATATCTGGCCCTGTTCGGTCAGCAGAAGAGAGATTCATGGTCAACAAAACAATAACTCAATATTTATAAGTCAGATTCTTTTAAGGACCTAAGAATATGGCACATGCCCTCATTCAGCTTTCTGTGGGGGCAGATGAGAGGCAAATTTTATAATCCCCGCCTTCCAGGGAGTGAACTAGAGTCATCTGCCTGAGATTAATAGTCTAGATAAGAAAGGGGGTCTGCAGGCCTCCCTGCCCACTCTCCCTCCTAAGACAGCACTGGGCAGAGGAAAGGAGAGCCAGGAACTCTCTGCCCAGAGCCACGGGCAGGTCCAGGCCTCGATGCCCTGGTCTCCAGAACTCAATCTAATATAAGTAACGAACAAAGGGATCTAACACCTAGAAATACATTAAAAGATTATGAAAATGCTACATTGTAACAAGCCCAATCTTGTGACAAGAGTCCTTTCATACTCTGACGTTAATAAATAACCATAAACCAAGTAGCTTCAGCTTCTACGAAAGTGTCAAGCATTTGAGGCAATCCTAGCTGAATTCTGCCAGTCTTTTTAGTGGCTTTCGGTGGCTTCAGATGCATGTGGCTTGTCACTTCCGAAACCCATAGGAGGCTTGAAAACTAAAGCTCTTCATGTCCTTGGTGCGACAGAGTTTAAGGATTCCTGGGCTAGAGGAATCATGAGGCAACCTCAGGCATCTCGGGGGCATTTTTATGCCCAGAAGGACGTCTGCTTTCTCCTCCCTCCTGCCCATTCCCTGCTAGAAACCTGCTACAGCCTAACACAGAGAATCAGAGAAGTCTCAAGACCACTTTAACTAGGCCTGAAGGGCTAGGTGCGGTGATTGTCCTGATACTCACAGCTCCCAAGGAAACAGGCAGCCCACTGGATAACCTGGCCAGGCAGAGAAAGTTGAGTGACAGAGAGAGACCTCAGGGTTGCCTCTGCCCACAAACTGCCTACCTGCTGTCAAATCTAGCACTCTCAGATTGACAGGGCTCTGAACTGTAATGGAACAGAACTTTTTGTAAAAGAATATACATGTATACACATAATACAGATGTATAACCGAATCGCTTTGCTGTACACCTGAAACTAACACAATATTGTAAATCAACTACACTTCAATGAAAAAAAATAAAGTGACTGTAACCAAACCTTTCTCCAAATACGAAAAAAAACAATATGACAGGGCTCTGCTTTTCATAGGTTTTGAAGGCATAGTTATTATTATTGGGTTGGCCAAAAAGTTTGTTCGGGGTTTCCCCTAAGATCTTATTTTTATACCAATATTATTTCAGTATAAAAAAAACGATCTATCTGCTTAAGGTACACTTTTTTTTAATGTTACTTTTGGTATCTAAAATGATCCTAATTGCCAGGTACGAGAGTGATGGAGCCTTTCTATCTAAACACAGGCCTTGAATAAGTCAGAAATTCTGAGTTTTAATCCTGGTTCGGTTAAGGGTTACTGAATGTCTTGCTCTTAAGGAGACAGAGGCCGGAATTTTCCTGTGAGAAATTGGTAAGGTTCATTGAGTCCTTTCATCACCAAGGCTTGAGAGAAAGGCCCTGGAGTGGTTTTCACCATCCTCTCCTCATGCTTCCCAACCATGACGGTGTCTGCCCCAACCCATCTGCTGAATAGGAGCCGGGAGTCGGAGGGAAATGGGGGATGGGGAGAAGAAAACAGGCGAGGGCGAGAGGCAGAGGTAGAAGGCCAAGAAGAGCGAGGGGGGTGATCTGGGTGCAGTGTGGGAACAGGGTAACTCCCCCCAAAAGCAGGTGTAGACAGCTATACTCGCAGACTCACACCTCTCCCCTGACTATTCCCCACCTCCTCCCTTCCGGTCACTTCCAGCTTTGAAAGGAAATATCCCATATTTGAGGAAAAGTCAGACCAAATATTTTGGAGTCTGAGTATCACAAATCTGGTTTTCCTATTCACTGGCTTAGTTTTGCCAAGCTCTGGAAAATTATAAATCATTCCATTATGAAAAAAAAAACCCATTTTTCTTTAGCTTCAGCCCAGAGAATATCAACTGTCAGCTCTAGAATAAAGAACTGATAGGGGTTTAGTATTCCAGCCTGCTATTGCCATCTTGAAGGTCTGCGTGACAACTGTTTTCTGGGAAAATCTGAAAGGCTATGGGGGATTTTCCTTTCGAAATATTTGTGGTAAAAGGACCAAACTTCAATTTGGCTTGAAGAAAACATTACTGTGGAAGTTAGGAAGCCTGCCTTTTATTTCTGGCTCTGTCACTAACCTGCTGTGCAATTTTGGGAAAGGCTCCTAACCTCTCCGTACCTAAGAGTGAGTCCATAAAAGACATGAAGAAAATGAGTGTATTATGACCATAAAGGTAGCAGCCCTCTATGAAAAATGTTTCAAACCACGTTAGTATTAGTGTTGTACTTAAAATTCCACCACTATCATTGATTCTCATCATGTCCAACCTTAGGAAATCCATCCTACATAGAACCAATTGGCAGTGCCTGAGGAAGATAGGAGGGGAAAAAAGAATAAGGGAGATAACTTTAAATAATTTTGTGTTTATGGTGAGGATACTTTCAATCTTGATAAAATCCACACCTCTTATAACAGACCTGAAGAAACAAACCTCTGTTGTAGATTTCATTGTGAAATTCACAGGTAAAGCTAGTAGGAGCGTCCTTAAAGAAGATATTGGCCCAGTATGAGGCAACATAGATGGAGGAAGAGAAAAGAATCTCCTCGGCTTTGCACAAATACACACTCACTCAATCACAAAGGGATGGATAATAATACTGCTTCCACCTCATTGTAGCCATTGCCTCGGCCACCGTTTAGAGACAATGCATTGAGGTAGAACTGTGTCTGCCATTTTGGCCAAAAGAAACACACAAGCAAACAGCGCGGCACCACAGGGTGGCTTTCTCCTTGGCCTACTTCTCCCGGGGTACTCATGCAAGAGGATGTAGTGGAAACCCTGGGCCGGCAGCTATTGTGCCGTAGATGTAGGCGTGAAGCGCTCAGGTTCCACTGTCGGCTCGCTGTTCCACTGGCCCCAGTGGGGCTGAGGTTAACACGTGTTGGTTCCGGGCCTCAGATGGGGCGACAGCTGTAATGGGGTCACAAACAGCAGGCTGGTGTGCTGTTTCCACCTTCAACCCAACCTCGGCAGCATCCTGTCAGTGATGTGAGGCCCACTGCAGGAAACAACACGCACCACTGGTGAACTGCGACCGTGCACTCACAGTGGCTTCAAATGGTGCATACTCCAACTGTGGGCAGTTCTGCAGTTAGCACGGGGACAAAAAAGTCTCTGGTCAGCCAGGGCTTGGAAAAGAACAAGGCCAATTGTCAGATGACTCTGAGGTTCACGGACATGGAAGAAACCTTCCTACCACCCTTCACTGCACTGTACCTTTCCCGTGGCCGAGTGGCTTCTGTGTACAGTTTGTTTGGTTGTCTTCGCCCACACCCTTACTGCCCACTGAGCCCCACAAAAAGGCAGGGGAGGTGAATTTCCAGCAACCCCCTGAGTTTCTGCTGACCTTTTTAGGTGTTTTTGTTACTTGGTGGTGCTTTCTATTCACGTGTACGCCTGGCCTCTGGGGATTCCCCTCCCTTTGATTTGCAAAGAGGATTAGAAAGACACAGCTTTGTGATCTGTCCATCACAGACGGCTGCTATTAACTGATTTCCCCTCCTTAGACTCATTCGAGACCAAGAAAACACTTCTGTTGAGTCACTTGCTCCCTGGGAATCTGAAAATACGGTTCTCGGGGGAGTCCAGCCTGATAAACACCGACCTGGCTACTCTCCAGCCCCACCACACTGTTAGTGGCTCACAGGAGGGCGGAGCTGAAGCCCAGAGGGGCCTCTGAGAAACCTCCAAAGGGGGATGCGCCAACAGTGGTCTGACTCCTTGTTTCTCTATTTCACGGAGGCAAATGGCAGCCTAACCAAGGGCTCTCCAAACTCAGTCACTGGATGTGTGCATTCAACTCTATCTCCAGAGTGAATCTGTGGCATAAAATGGGAGCAAAGGTCACTCACTATCTGTTCAAAAGGAGGTCAAAAGGTCTGCCTAGGAACAAATTTCCAAGGCAGCAGCCTCATCAGATATGCTCTTGAACAAAACTATTTATTTGACGTCCTCAAGGAAGGGATATTGTGTAAGGTGTTATTTAAAAACAAAAGGTGGGGGGAGGTTGGGAGCTGAAGCAATGTTGTCTAGGTCTATACTTAAATACATGATATCAATAAAAGCAAACAATAATCAACTTCGATTAAACAGAGTCAACATAGGAGAGACACGAGAAGAATAGGCCCAGAACAAATACATTAAAACGGCTAAATATTTACATGGTGAGTAGGAACGGACTTCCTTCCATGGCAATGCCCTTGGAGTGGAGGTCTCCCATCATGGCCACTAACAAGCCAACTACCGATCACAGGCTATAGGCCCATAAAACAGATACCCTGGCCAGGGGCAGATCACACTCAGTGCCCGATGACAAATAGGTTTGCAGACTCCAATACCCACTCTGGTGGCTTGGGACTGGCCACCTGGAGCACCGACCCAAGAGGAAATGTGAGGTGGTGTCAGACCTCCGAGTTGCTACAGAGGATGGTGAGGCACATGTGCTGCTAAACTTGCCCAATATCACGTGAGTGCCATCCTGAAATCCTTCCTTCCTCACTTTCAGTTGTTCACCTATCATCATGTTCACCTCTCACCTGACGTCATTAACAAGAACGATCATGCCATTTTCCACGAGTGTGATACTTTATATTTTTCAGAGTTTGTTCACAGAATGGTCTTAGCTGACCCTAACTACGAAGTGAGGGAAGCTGAAAAATAACTGAGGCACCTGTTGTGTGTTAGAAGGGTGGGCTCTGCAGTCAAACCTCCTGTGTTTCTATCTCAGTTCTACCACCTACTGGCTGGATAGTTTCATCAGGTAGGATACTTAATCTCTCTCTGCCTTTCTTCAACTCTGTACTTGGGACAACAATCATAGCTATTGTGGGGATAAATGAGTTGGCATATAAAGCACTTAAGACAGTGCCTAATACCTAACAGGTGCCTAATAAATATTAGCTCTTTATTCTATCCACTTCAGTTTTCCCAGTGAAAAAACTGAGGCTTGAGACCTCTATATTCTATCTCTGTATCTCTTGTGGTTCGCTCACTCGGGCTAAGTGCCCCAGTCTGAAATATCCTCCTTTACTCTTCTTTAAGTTTCCACCTTTCCGGGGCCAGTTCAAATCTTACCTCTTCCATGAAATGTTTCCTAACTATGCTGGCTGCCACTGACTTCTCAGTTCTGGATAGTCCCACTCTAGAATCAGTACCAAGTAATTCAGTACGAGAATTTTTCTCTAGTTATGTCATCTGTGTTATTCTTATCTTTCTACCTACAGTGTAAATGTTATGAGATTTTATGTGTTTCTAAAGGAGGGAAGGGAGAAGGGGGGAAACTAACATCTACTGAGCACTTCCTATGTATCAGACCCTGTACCAAGTACTTTACATACATTAGCTCATTTCATCCTCACACCTCAGTGGAGTAAACATTATTATCTTCATTTTGAAGATGAGGAAACTGAGGTTTACAGAAGTTGAGCAATTTTCTCAGACCAAATAGCACGTAGAAGAGCCGGATTCAAACCAGATCTGTCTGGCCCTGTAGCCTACACTGGTTCTACCACATAAAAGGCTCTCAACGTGAAAACTCACAGCCTTGTGGATCTGTGTTGATTAATTTCTTCAGAGCAAGGCATTTGCTGACATCAGACTGACCAAGTTCTGTGCTGTTTAATGCAAAATCACATGTAAAGGAAAACTGTTCAAAACATTTAAGAATAAGACAAACTTTCAGTAGCAAGAAGAAACCAGTTGACTGTTAGATTGCTGTCTGGTAGAGTTGGAAACATTGAGTCTTCAGGCCAGGGAGGAACCATGCTCTAGCAGGTATGGCAAGAGAAAGGACACAGACTCCTGGAGTCTATTTCTGTCTTGGCCACTAACCCCTTTGCTAATATTTTCACTTCTGCTAAAATGCGATGACAAGAGTTTCAGAAGAAAGGTTGCCACATAAGAGCAGAATAAGAACAGGCAGTTAGCTGGTTAAAAGTGGTAGAGCCACAAACAACATCGGGATCTAGAATAGGAGTTCACAGCTGGGACAAATTCCATTTAGGCATTTGTCTTTCCAGCTTCACTTCAACTCGTAGAGAGCAGCACTGGGTATGGAGCAATCCTTAAATCTAAATGATAATAGTATCTATGGTTTTTTTTTTTTTTTCACTTTCTTCATTTTTTTTTTAAATTGAAGTATAGTTGACTGACAATGTTGTGTTAGTTTCTGGTGTACAGCAAAGTGATTCAGTTATATACATATTCTTTTCTGGATTCTTTTCCATTATAGTTTATGTTTTTAAATACCCTACAAGGGCTATCTTTAGTTTACTGAGGATCCATGTGAGTCATTCAAGAAGTTTGTTAGGGCTTCCCTGGTGGCGCAGTGGTTGGGGATCCGCCTGCCAATGCAGGGGACACGGGTTTGAGCCCTGGTCCGGGAAGATCCCACATGCCGCGGAGCAACTAAGCCCGTGCACCACAACTACTGAGCCTGCGCTCTAGAGCCCAAAAGCCACAACTACAGAGCCCGTGTGCCACAACTACTGAAGCCCGCGTGCCTAGAGCCCGTGCTCTGCAACAAGAGAAGCCACCGCAATAAGAAGCCCGCGCACCACAACAAAGAGTAGCCCCCGCTCGCTGCAACTAGAGAAAGCCCGCACACAGCAATGAAGACCCAATGCAGCCAAAAATAAATAATTAAAAAAAAAAAAAAAGAAGTTTGTTATTTTCCTACTTGAAATGATGTTTGCATCTATTTTCAGACTGGTTACTCCATGCCAGGGTGGTACTAAGTGAGAAACAACGAACTGATTCTTAACATGTTTGGTAATCAATTCATGAAGTGTATTAGTGCCTCTGCATCCTGGAGGCCCCAGTTTTACGGTGAGGACACAGCTGGGATGGAGGTAGTAGGGGCAGAGGTTTGTTCTGGGTCTTTGAAGTCATCCAGCCAAGAGGCTAGGCCTGAAAGGACTGGTGACCTCGGCAGGTCTGTGGCTATTCCTGCAGCCCTTTAAGGTGCATCATGATCCCTTTGCAAAGAAGGACACAGGACCTGTGGGTGGTGGCTGTCATTTCCATATATCTGGAGTCCCACTGAATTCAGGATCCTGGAGCTGTGGGCGAGTCTCGTGGAAGACTTCCTGCTCCCATCAAGGCCCGGGAGGGATCACTGCTGAGAACGCGGGCCCAGGAATGGGAGGCCAAGCAAGCTCTCTTCTGTCTGGTTATTGACAACACAGTGTTCCTTCTCGTGGACTCCTCCTGCCCTCCCCAGGACCACACTGAAATGACTAACCCTGCCGTCGCTCCAGTGAATCCACTCAAATAAATAAGTCAATCCTCTTTAAGTTTGTGGTCTCAACTCCTTGTTGGTTTATTGCAAAATTAAAGGGCACACAGAGTAGAACCATTAATCAGTAACCAGCAGAGGAATAAGCTCTTTGTGGAATGTACTGAGAAGCAAGAAAGAAGAGGGAAAAAAAATGAAAAGAAACCTCATGAAATGGTCATTTGTTAGGAGAACAGAGGGGAAAAAAAAAATCCACATTTCACATGCAGCATAATTTAGGAAAAGTCTTATTAAAGGTTTCCTATCTCACCAGGAGAGCAAGCACAGGAACGCAAACAAAAATCCCTCAAAATGATCTGCCATTTATTAGTGCTGGTTTCTTGTGGGTTTTGCTGGATTCCATAGACACAGCCAGAGATCATGGGGACGAGAGGCTGGAACAGTGACTCAGCAGGCTCAGGACCGGGGAAGGAGAGGAGATATTACTACTGTTTATTATAAAACAAACAAACAAATACAAACGGTCTCCCTCAGCCCTTTCACCCCAACCTGACCTTCCCTTAGCACCCTATTATTTAAAGTAAAAGCACCTAGTACCAAGCCTTATTTGGAATTTTTAATAAATGCTATTTGATGAAGGTAAAAACTGAAGAGCAATATATAGTCCAGGGCTGAGTCCCCACTGGGTGCCAAATACCTCACTCAATGCCCTATTTACATAACCTCCTCAGTCCTCATTGCAATCCTATGAGGTAGGTGACATTATTCTTCCACCTTAAGGATAAATGTATTTAATAACGTGCCTAGCTTACAGCAAGCAGCTATGCCTATGTGACTCCAAAACCACTCTTTCAACCAGATACATCAAATTCAAGCATGACACCAAGAAAACTATTATGGCATTCTAAATCCTGTTGGAAGAGATGAAATCGGTAGTATTGGAAACAGCATAACGGTAACTCACCAGTCCTATGTCTACCTTGCACATTTTCTACTCCAGGTAAGTTCCTTCTCTAGACAACTAGTATCGATATTCTTGCCCATTTCACAGGAGAGGAAAGCAAGGTGCCAGGAGGTGTAGGGAATTGCTTACACTAATAAAAAGAAGAGCCATTAGACCATAACATGGCTTTGATTCTCACCCGTGGCAAAATGTAGCTTTTGAAATAGCTTGTTAATGGGGAAGAATTCTTTACAAAATCTCATCTGAATCTCCTTACCATCTAGTGATAAGGTAGGTATTACATCTCTTTCCACATCAGAGAGGAAAAGTGAGTGGCCTATAGTTTACAGCATATAAATGGACCCAAACCCAGGTCTGCTGACTCCAAATCCCATGCTCTTTACATTCCTTGACCCTGATAGGGAGCACGCCTCGCAAAGAGAGGCAGACAGATGGTAAAGGAATGACCACCATGAGAAAGCTGGGTCTCAGTGTCTTTCTGAAACAAGTATGAGCTGCTTGTGAAGTTGTGATGCCCAGTCCAATGGGATCTTGGCTTCACTTCTTTTCTCTACAGAGATGACTATCTTCTATAGTGTTAGAGCCTCCATGGTCTCTCTGAGGGTAGTCCTCCATTACTAATGAGAGGCTCACTATAAGTGCTGGTTATGGTTTATCAGAAGTGGTCCCATTCATTAATTCAGCCAAGGAGTTCCCAAGCGAGGATAGCGGAAGCAAGAGAAAGCCATATCTGGGACTCGGTAGGTTCAGGGCAAGACTGCAAGGAGGTTAAAGAATAAAGTATATAATTAGGGCATCCCACCGCAGGCCTCACCATCTTCTCTCTGATCTAGGTACCCCATGGACTTTGTGCACTCCTCCTTCCCAGCACAGCTAGAGTGGAAACCCTCCCAGACCTCCTTGCCCTGGCCTGCACTACCTTGCAGGGCTTTGAGAGCCCAAGACCCCACCCCTGTCCCATCTACCACTGCTCATAAATCTATACAGCCCTTTCTTCCCTCTTTCTAAAGAACTAAATCTTAAATAAGTCTTGGGTGACTTTGGCTACAGATCTTCAAGTTACCAGGTAGGGCCCCTAGTGACATACCTACCAATGGCTCTAAAGCAATGGCTCTGAAGTGGTACAGGTGGGTCTTGAATCTCCAAGCTCCATGTTAATTCCTCTACACATTCTTTCCTTCCCTCTTCTGAAATAAAAAATCTGGCTCTACATCAGACTGACAGATTCCCCTACAGATCTCTGAAGCATAGTTGAAATATAAGCTGGATATCTGACAAAATAAGATTACTCAAGTAATTTATTTAATTATTAAAATTTAAAATGTTAATAAAATATTTCTTAAATACCAACTATGGTCCAAACAAAAAGATAAGACTGATATTTTCCTGTTAAAAAGGAGAAGTAACATGAGTAGGTGAACAAACTAGAATGAAAGGGAGCAAATAAATAATCCTTGTCATGGGAAGGATGAAAAGAGAGAGCTACAGGAGTCTAGAAGATGTGGAGAGATGACTTCTCACTGGGGGACTCAGAGAAACTGTCATTTGATCTGGGCCTTGAAAGATGGGCATCATTTAGTCATTGAAAGTTATGTAAAAGGTTATTCCAAATGGCAGAAGAGGCCCCAGTATTGTAAAAATTTGGATCTGCAGAATATTTCAGAGGAGGGCCTTAAACTCTGGAATACAGGAGTCACTCAAAAGGTAACCAATCTGCATCTTTCTACAATAACAGACCAGACATTTACACCAGGAATTCATCTGTCTTTAAAAGGAGATCTTTGAAAAAATGGAAACAGGCCCCTCAGCCAAGAGACACTGGAGAAAACTTCCCCTCATCATGAAGCTTCTGAGGTCTGCACATCCCGACCTTTCAGGAAGGAGATGCAAGGTGTCTCCACAGTATCATCCTGCCACTAAACTTGGTTCCTACAGGACAGGTTCTTGCAGTAAAGAAATAATACCGTTTGTCAGTCAAGAGAGTCAAGGGCATGTGTGTATGTGTGTGTACGTGTGTGTGTGTGTGTGTGTGTGTGTGTGTGTGTGTGTGTTTCAAACTGTAGAGCTAAGTTTCAAACTGTATTTAGAAGCTAAATTCTGCTAAAACACATCAAAGGGTACCAGGCCCCATTACAGAGGAAAGGAAAAGCCCTAAATTCATATGCAACGGGGTTTAGGAAAAATCTTTATGAAAGACTTCTTAGCAAACTAGTGGAGTAAAAACTAAAACAAAACAATAACCAAAAAGTCCTCAAATGACTGTGTGTCATCAGAGTCTGTCCTGGTAGTTTCCCTCCAATTCCCTCACAGGCAGAAGAGACCCCATTAGATTTCAGAGTTTTCCTACCCTGGAGAAAAAAGGCATTATGAGCCAAAGCAGAGTCCTCTGATCTGTTCCACTTCTTTAAAAAAAAAAAAAAACTATCTTTTTCCTGCCAGTTACTTTTCACTATGACTGACAAAGTTTTCCACTTTTCTGTTTATGTTTTCTAAGCCAACAGCAAAGCTCAACTAAGGTTCAAATAAAAACAGTAACCAATACAACATATAAGCATGTTGCTTTCATGAAAATTTAGTCACTTATTTGATAGTACCTGAGGGTCACAGAGAAGTCCCCCTGACCCCAACCTAGACTTGGAAACAAGGCAAATAAGATGACCCTCTGGGGTTAAACTACGTAATCAGCACTTCTTGGCTCAAAGCAGAATCACACAACAAAAGGATAGGTTATGTGCTCCATAAAATAATGGATTTAGGCAATAATCATCAATGGATGTTCATCAGGTGAACCATTAGGTCAAAAGTTGATAGGGAACTTGGCAATGGAATGATCAGAGTACCACCATCTGAATACACTGATCTATTTAATCACCATTAAAGGTGGTACAACCAGACATTATTACCTTACGATGATAAAATAGGAAGTATACAGCACTACCTATACAATATTTTTGCCTAAAAAAAATCTAAATCCTAATCTAATAACCACTAGTTTATAAGATATGGAAGAACAAATTAAACAGCACCATGACGAAGCCATCAGCCAATCACTAGAACGTGCGGCATTCTACATCCAATTTCTCCAACAAATCAATGTCACAAATAAAGCGGGGGGTGGGGGGGGGTGCGGTGCTGTAGATTATAAGTAAGGAAATATAACAACCAAATACAATTTGTAGACCTTATTTAGATCTTTATTCAAACTAAACAACTATAAAAGGACATCTTTGAGACAATCAGGGACATTTGAATATGGGCTGGGTAGTAGAGGATATTAATGAATTGTCCATTTTGCTAGGTGTGCTGAAGGCATAGCAGTTATGGTTTCCAATGCCCTTACCAATGTAAAGAGGGAGAGTGGATGGAGAAATATGTTCCGGAGACAAAATTAAAAATACATACCAGGGAGGGAAGGAGGGAGGAAGGAAAAAAGGAAGGGAGGAAGGAAACATAATAATGGTACATTTTAGTAGCTCGCCATGAATACTTACATTGTCACAATAACGTAAATGTTAAATATGGTTTTAAGTAAATATTAAGATATAACCATACTGGAAAGAGGGGAAGAGTGAATAAGTGCTCAATGGTCATTTCCACAGACATCATCTTCAATGGAAAAATCAAAAATAGAAATTCAAGTATATCGTTTAGAAATATGGAGGTAACTAGCAGAATCAACAAGGAAGGAAGGAAACACAATCATGGTATGATGATTTGAAAGTGGCTGCTTCCAGAAAGTAAGAATCAAAGGGGAGAAGCGGACATGGGGCAGGGACATGCTGTTTTTCAGTATAAGGACTATATGATTATTAGATTTATAAAACTATATGCATGTTGTACCTTGATGAAAGACAAAATATAAATTAAAACATACATCAGGATGACATGGGGAGGAAGTTCATCAGCCAAAAATTAATAGAAAAGATAGTGAGAGGCAGAAGACCTAAATAGACATTTCACCAAAGAAGACATACAGATGACCAACAGGCACATGAAAAGATGCTCAACATCACTAATTATTAGAGAAATGCACATCAAAATTACAATGAGGTATCACCTCACACCAGTCAGAATGGCCATCATCAAAAAGTCTACAAACAATAAATGCTGGAGAGGGTGTGGAGAAAAGGGAACCCTCTTGCACTGTTGGTGGGAATGTAAATTGGTGCAGCCACTATGGAGAACAGTATGGAGGTTCCTCTAGAAACTAAAAATAGAACTACCATATGATCCAGCAATCCCGCTCCTGGGCATATACTCTGAGAAAACTCGAATTTGAAAAGATACATGCACCCTATTGTTCATAGCAGCACTATTTACAATAGCCAAGACATGGAAGCAACCTAAATGTCCATGGACAGAGGAATGGATAAAGAAGATGTGGTGCATATATACAATGAAATACTACTCGGCCATAAAAAGAATGAAATAATGCCATTTGCAGCAACATGGATGGACCTAGAGATTATCATATTAAGTGAAGTTAAGTCAGACAGAGAAAGGCAAATATCATATGATATCACTTACATGTGGAATCTAAAAAAAATGATACAAATGAACTTATTTACAAAACAGAAATCTACTCACAGACATAGAAAACAAACTTATGGTTACCAGAGGGGATCGTGGGAGGTAGAGGGAGAGAGAGAAATTAGGAGTTTGAGATTAGCAGATACAAACTACTATACAAAACATAAGTAAACAAGGACCTACTGAATAGCACAGGGAACTATACTCAGTATCTTGTAATAACCTATAATGGAAAAGAATCTGAAAAAGAATATGCGTGTGTGTGTGTGTGTGTGTAACTGAATCACTTTGCTGTACACTTGAACCTAACACAACATTGTAAATTAACTATACTTCGATTAAAAAGAAAAGGATAGTCAGAGAAACAAATGGCGCCAGCACTGATTCCAAACCCAACTAGGGCTGCCAGGGGCCCCAGTGCGTGCAACTCCCGGAAGCACACAGATCACCTGACAGGGAGAGCCGGACTATGGAGATGGGTGCAGCAAGCTAACAGCTCCTGATACCATAACCAGCTGAATCACTTAACCCCTTTATGATCAATTCTGTACTCATCAAGTAACCTTCCAATAATTCGTTTTCTCATTTAACCTGCCTTGAAGGAGAAACATGCTAGCTAGACCTCCGTGCCTCTCCAATGCACAGAACAGCTTTCTTTTTCATTTTAACATGAATAATTTGGCATTCTGCTTTTATAACTCAGTCCCTGTGAGCTCTGGGCCCGAGAACAGGGCCACGTCCTCCTGAGTGTGATAAGCTCTGGGTCGAAACTCGGGCCGAGGCCAGACAAGCAGGTAAAGCCCACCTTGCCAGACTGCCTGACTCTGGCTAGCAGCCCCCTCCCCAGGAGCTGCCCCAGCTTGAGCTCTTTCATACCAACCCAGTTAACCCCTATTATTCCCCTATATTAAACCAAACAATGGAGAGGCACCCGTGTTTGGCCACTTCCAGGAAGATGTAGTGGACCCCTGTGGCTCTGTTCAAGCAAATATATTCTTCATCAGGTGCTTTCGGGACCCCACAGGGCACTAGGGGCAGAAGCTGAAGTCCCAGAGCTTTCTAAATAAAGGAATGCTCATAAACTTAAAATAGTAGTAGAATATTTCAACATTTTTTATAAAGAAACATAATAATAAACATTACTGAGTACTTTTAAAGTGCCCTTATATGTAATAGCTCATTCAATCCTCGCAAAACCCTGTGGTGTGAAAACATTCTATTTTTATTTCCCTGTACTCGTTAATTTACAACAGTGGAGAATAAGACACAGTGAGTCTTATTCTCCACTTGAATAATTTGGCCAGGGTCACCTGGCAAGATGAAGCATGGATTCCCATCTGGGTCGTACAGCTGGAGGGTTTGGTTGAGGTGAAGTGTCTTGCTGAGACTCACACCACAAATGAGGAGCAGAGCTGGGAAAAGGCATCTCTCACAGAAGCAAGTAGAAGCTGACAGAACCCTGGAGACATCACCATCTCCCAAAACCACGGCTACTGGAGCCAATGCCATTAGCTGTGAATGAGCTGACTCAACACCCAAGTTACATAAAGTCCCCCCAGTGATCAGTGGGTGGAGAAGAGACCCTGCGGCAACTGAATCCAAGAATTTAAAAATAACCCCTGAACTCAAAACCGAATTGATTACAGGACAAAGAAGGGAGTATGGCACATAAAAAATGTTCACTGTTCCATTTTTAAGTTGAAACAAGCACGTCACAAAGATGACAGGCATTTGCTTTACTCCCCCTGGAGAAAGGGAATGCAAAGAAAACGGCGACATCAATTTAGGAGAGTCCCAAGCTTCTAACAATAGCACTCTTTTCTCAAACCTACCATTTATTGAGCAGTTACTTTGTGCAAGCAATGAGGCTAACTTGACAAACATTATTATCCCCATCCTCCAAATAGCTCAAGTTAATGGATCCGTTACTGAGTTTCACATGGATTACCTCCTAACCACTATCCTACGAGGTAGGCCAGAGTATTATATCCATTTGACATGTGAAGAAAGCGAGCTTAGAGAGTTTACAAAAATTGCACAAGGTACTGGGAGAGCCAAAACCTGAAGGTAAAGCCCAGACCCCAGATCTACTGGAATGCAAAGCCTTGCCTCTTAACCGTCATGTCATGTTGCCTCTTTATCCCTTCTGATCTTTACAACACACCTCCAAGGTTAGTGCCATAATCCTTACTTTACAGATGAGAAAACTGAGGCTCAGAGAGGTTAAGTCACTTTCTGAAGACCAACACTGGTAAGTGGCAAAGCTGGGGTTCAAATCCAGGATCATTTGACTCCAAAGCCCAAGCTCTTCATCACGACATTGTATCATCTCTCCTTTCACTGGGATGTCAGCTCATTCATACAAGGACTATGTATCAAGGGCTTAACTACACACTAGGCACTGTTCTAGGCTCTTAGGATACACTGTGAATATAACAGCAGGAAATCCTGGCCCCTGGGCAGTCTATATTCTGGCAATGGGAGGCAGACAATGAACGCAGTAAGTGGTAAAGAGTACAGCATGTCCAAAAGTGGTCATTTCTGGGGGGGACAAACCAGAGTAAAGGGGACCTAGTATAAAGTGTGCAACAGTTATGATTTTAAACAGAGTGGGCAAGAGAGGCTTCATGGGAAAGCAGAAATATGGATTTGAAGACGCTGAGGGCGGCAGGCATGTGGACATCGGTCAGTTCTCTATCTCCTCAGCAGAAATCTTAAAGAGAAATCCTCTAGCCCTTTACCATCTTATCTCATGTGGAAATGCCAAGAAAGCAGAAAAGTTCAAAAGCCAAGGGCCTTTGCTTTGCCCCCTAACTTGCCGAAAGTGCATACTGCAAGGTGACAAGCAAATACACACACAGCTCACCCACTACTACAGATGGAAATAGTAAGGCGGGGTGACTGTGCATAGGCAAGGGGGAAAGAAGGGGTGCTAAATGTTTTACCTATCAAGAATTAGCTCCCGGGCTTCCCTGGTGGCGCAGCGGTTGGGGGTCTGCCTGCCAGTGCAGGGGACGCGGGTTCGAGCCCTGGTCTGGGAGGATCCCACATGCCGCGGAGCGACTGGGCCTGTGAGCCACAATTGCTGAGCCTGCGCGTCTGGAGCCTGTGCTCCGCAATGAGAGAGGCCGCGATGGTGAGAGGCCCGCGCTACGCGATGAAGAGTGGTCCCGGCTTGCCACAGCTGGAGAAAGCCCTCGCACAGAAACGAAGACCCAACACAGCACTCACTCAATCAATCAATCAATAAGAACGTGAATTTCTTAAAAAAAAAAAAAAAAAGAATTAGCTCCCAAAGTAAGTGGCCTTCCCCAGGCAATCTGGGTGATGTCTTTGTCAAGCTCTCAGCCTACAGATGTTAGCATTATACAACTATTCCCATAAAACTGCTCTGCATAGCAGCCAAAGACTAGCTGAACCCCTGTGACCTAAATGTGATATCTCCAGCAAAACCAACAAGACAAGCTACATCACACTTTCCATGAGTACACAAGGCCTAGGCCATCCTGCTGTAAGAGTTTATTACAGGGCTAGGGTCACCGGGGAGTTCAGCCTATGTCTGTGGGAAGTTACAGAGATAAGCTCTTAATCCAAATAAAAAAAGAATTCCTCTATTAGGAAAATCCTAAAACGCTATCCTTCTATTCCAGAATTTCTAATAAGAAAGAGCTAAAGCTAGGCACTCAGTTTTGGTACTCGGCCTCCCCTATGAATGGTCCCTGGTTGAACTGTCTTCCCCTTCGGTTCACAAGCACTTTTCTTTGGCCATATCTGAGGATACAGCAGTATATACCCTATATTTCTCCTGTATTGGGCTAGATCACAGGGCATCTCACAAACTAGGGGAAATGAAGTAGCTTTGTAATGGAAGTTAAGATTGAAAAGTTATTACCAGACTTAATGTTAGTAAAGTCTTACAGACTATTTGAAATTTATTTCTAGTTTTTATTTCCTTGTTGACCAATGGAAAAAGAGAGTCGTTCTAGAATAGCTGTTCCAATTGGCAGCTGTGCATGACCAGAAGCTTCAAAATCAAGTGAGCACCTAAACCCAGGGCCCTGATCAAGGACCTGTACTACAGCCTGAGATCATACCATTTTCCACGATGCAGGTTCTGCAAAAGAAATGAGAGAGGGAGAGAGAGAGAGAGAGACAAGGAAAAGCCGAGAGAGCTAAATAACTTCAGATTCCATCCCTCACTGAGTCACATGTTATATGTTCACGGAGCCCCACTGTGTGACAGGCATTGTTCTAAGAGCGATGACGGAGAGCAGGACTAATGAAGCCTCCATCTGCCCTGTGGAGGGAGTGCCCAGGCTAGTCAGGGTCCAGCAATATACACGGAAACCAGGAGATGAGCCAGACAATTTCAGATATGATGAGCGACATAAGGGAAAAAAATACTGCGTGGGGGGCTATGGATGGGAGGGTCAGGGTAGGCCTGTCTGAGAGAGGGCACTTGGGCTGCGATCTGAGTGGTGACTCAGGTGGCACAGAGTTCAGGGCAGAGAGACCCAGGCAGAAGAGATGAGTGCTAAGGTCCTGAGGCAGAAACCAACTTGGAGTGCTCTGAGAACCCAAAGAAGACCTGTGCGGCTGGAGGTTAGTGAGTGAAGAGAGAGGTCGGAGGGGTGGGCAAGGTCGACTCTGGCAGCATCTTGGAGGCCAGCACAAAGGCTTTGGCTTTGGGTTTAAGGGTGGTGGAAGGCCACTGGTGGGTTTAAACTAGGGGATTGACATGATCTGGTTTATGTTTTAAAGTGTGCTGATTCTGAGGAATTAAACCTTCAACACTGAATCCCCCTTGCAGATTTTGGTACAGATTTTGTGTTCTGTGAAACCCACTTTAAATATTCATGAGGGTTCAATCCCTCTTGTTTGAAAGAAAAGGAGGGAGAAAGGGAGAGAGCGAGGAAGGAAGGAAGGGAGGAAGGAAGGGGAAAGGAAGGAAAAATATCCACTAAGGCTCCTCTTCTTCAGGCTGCTAAGAGTTGAGAGAGGTGTAGGGACTGAAACACAAGGTCTCAGAAACACAGCGCAGTAGGAGAAAGAGCCATTAAGGGTCTAGGCTGGAGCCAGGGGCGTGCTCTCACAGCCCCATCTTCTCAGGGGGGCCAGAGGGTGAGACCTGAGAGGAGAAGGTGTCTGATCACACTGCTCCAACAGAATCTTAACAGTAGTGACGGCCCTGAAGCAGAATATTTCTAGTCGGAAAGACTTTCAAAGAATTCCAGCTCATCCAAGGCAGAATGTAGTCCCATTCTATCAGTCAGCAAGTCCTTACTACATCTCTACCAAATGCAGGGTAGGAACAGAAAAAGATGAAAAAGTGAACATTGTGTAAATTACAGACGCAGTGCCTTTGAGGATTAGAAAATCTCATAGGGAAGCTAGGAGAGAAGTGGGAAAAGATCTACAGTGGTACAGAGCTACTTTCACATATAGGTAGATACTTAAAGGCAAAGCTCAAAACCAGTCTTTGGATTCCTGGTCCATCACTGTCTCAGATGAATGAACTCACAAGGCCCATGGTTTATAATTCTAATTGTAATGAGATGGGATCAGACATTCTTGAGGAATCTGTAACTCCTCCTGCTACTGCCCCAAGAAGACAAAGGTCATCCATAAACAGCCACTTGGTTGAATCCACTTCAGCAAATGCAATCTCTTCCAACCCACCATCGGTTTCGCTTCCCTATGGGGAAGCTACAAAATGTACATGGGAGGAAGTGAGAGTGACCAGCTGGTGATCATTTGTCTTTTGTGAAAATGCACAATCTACACGTGATACATAAGCATACACAGAGGCAAATGGCAGCATGGTGTGTGTGGCTGTGAGGGAGGGTTTGTGCACACACGTATACGTTCTAACAGATCATCCAAGAAAAATAAGCAAGACCTAAATACGTCTACAGAGCGTCTAAAGTGATCTCTCCCAGAGAGGGAAGATAAAATTGGTCTGCTTTCTCTGGCCAACAGGGAATGCAATTCTCTTGCTGCTGCCCACGGAGAAATGTTAGAACTCAATCAGAGGCTTAATTTTATATGTTAGTCTCTACTCTCCACTCAAACAGTTTCCAATGAAAATGGCATTTAGGTCACATCTTTAAAACAACAGCGATTTATAACAGTAGTTGATAGTCTACAATGAAGCCTCTGGCACATGACTTGACATCTGAAGAGTTCAGTTTTATCTGTGTGAGATGGGAACTGTAAAACTGACACGCCAGAGTCAGGCCAGTGGGAGTGTGCGCATGAAATAAATTGCTTAGTTTATTATGAGAAAGCATTGTGAACACAGCAAAAATATGAATATTTTTATCTGATATTCATACCCAATGTGATATATATGATTAATCTGATGTTAACTCAGATATATCAGCTGAGTTATAATCCTCTGTGGTCAACTAGAGAGACATGAGACTGAATTCTAGGCCCATGAGCCAACTATTTCAAAGGCAATTTCCTCGACAAGCGTAGGGAGGACTCGCCTTCATGGGTCTGTACAGGCACGACAGGCGCTCTGGCGTGGAAACTCCTCTATAAAATGGCTCATATCTAGAAATGTCATCCTTTTGATTCACATTAATATTGGCTAAATAATCCATCAAATCCTTACTTAATTCTCATCTATTATCTCTCTGGATTTTTACAGCAACCTTCTGAGGTATAGAGAAAAGTTGTTATTATCCTTATTAATATGATAAAACTGAGGCTCAGAGAAATTACTGGAATTGTACTTTCTAAAGGAGGAAGGATTCTAATCCTAGATTTTGACAATGGCCAACTATCATCATTTCTGCAAAACATCATTACCCAGCAAAATATAAACTAAAATGAACTTTAGCAAAACTATAGTATCAGAAGGCAAGTAAGTGTTTGGCTGAGGCCGGGGGCTGACTGACTGCAAGGGAACATGAGGGAACTTTGGGGGGTGATGGAAGTGTGGTTATTAGGTGTACATATTTGCCAAAACTCATCAAACTATACACTTTATTGTATATAAATTAAAAAATTTTAAATCTGATGTTAATATAATCTCCCAATCTTACTTTCCATAAACAAGAGCAATTATTGCTCTTTATTATTCTCTTTCTACTGCCTTTGTCTAGAAGAGTAATTATCTCCTTTGAATTTCCCAGTGGTAAACATGTTCTGTCGTCATTTCCTTGATGTCAAATGCAGTGACATGCTAGGTTTGCACAGGGGAATGTTTTTTTTTTTTTCATATAATACCATTTGTATTTGCCTTACCTTGGTTGCCTAAATTGAGGTATGTTTTTAATATTTGTGGTTGTCACAGTGTTTCTATGATTAGGGCTCATCTGGGGATCTGAATCAGCTGGATTGTTCACATTTGGAGTTCAAAACCAAAAGAACAAACATTTCCAAAGAGCAAAAAAAGTTAATGTCTTTCCTGAGAGCACAATACACTTCCCCTTTCCAAATTGCCTTTTACCTAGCCGAAGAGCGTACAGGGTCATTGGAGGCAACACAATTCCACTACTGGGCATATACCCTGAGAAAACCATAATTCAAAAAGAGTCATGTACCAAAATGTTCATTGCAGCTCTATTTACAATAGCCAGGACATGGAAGCAACCTAAGTGTCCACCATCGGATGAATGGATAAAGAAGATGTGGCACATATATACAATGGAATATTACTCAGCCATAAAAAGAAATGAAATGGAGGTATTTATAGTGAGGTGGATGGAGTTAGAGTCTGTCACACAGAGTGAAGTAAGTCAGAAAGATAAAAACAAATACAGCATGCTAACACATATATATGGAATCTAAGGAAAAAAAAAAAAAGCGTCACGAAGAACCTAGTGGCAAGACGGGAATAAAGACACAGACCTACTAGAGAATGGACTTGAGGATGTGGGGAGGGGGAGGGGTAAGATGTGACAGGGTGAGAGAGTGGCATGGACATATATACACTACCAAACGTGAAATAGATAGCTAGTGGGAAGCAGCCGCATAGCACAGGGAGATCAGCTCGGTGCTTGTGACCACCTAGAGGGGTGGGATAGGGAGGGTGGGAGGAAGGGCGACGCAAGAGGGAAGAGATATGGGGACATATGTATATGTATAACTGATTCACTTTGTTATACAGCAGAAACTAACACACCATTGTAAAGCAATTATACTCCAATAAAGATGTTTAAAAAAAAAAAAAAAAGAGGCAGACTCACAAGTCTACTCTTCAGGGTAAGGGCACCTAGTGAGAACTCAAGGTTTTGGTCTCCTGCTTTGGAGCTGATTCAGAATTCTGATTCTGTCTTCCTAGAAGGTGGGTCCTCTATCTCTGCAGCTCTGCACAATATATCGAACTACATAAATAAATGGTTTGCTGATGTTTTTGATCAAATGGTTGCTGATTTACATATTTTCACAGCACCTTACAAAGTGCTTTCATACTTATTAGTGCACTTGAGGCAACAACTTGTGAAGTCGGTGCTATTATTAATCCTATTTCACAGAGATATCAAAGTCACTGGGAATATATGCAATTTGTCAAAAGACACTCAGCTCTTAAGCGGTGGAGTTAGAATTTTGTTTCATAGCCTGTCCTCTGTTCGTTTATACCACATTGCCTCTGATAACTTCACTTAGATCAAAAAGCCATCCCCCTTCCAGAGAAGGAAGTATCTAACGCCTATTTCCGAAAGTGCAAACATTGATCACTTTTGCCAGACAAGGACTTCCTCATGAGTAGGGAAAGAGATAAAGAATAGACATGATGGGATCATCCATCCACCATCTACAAACTCAGTGCATACACTTTATCCCATTTGGTGGCACTACATCGCATTCACTGTGCATTTCCCATGTCACTATACTTATAATCCATATTTTGCTGAGCATAATCATATTCATCCCTCAAAACACTAGTCATCCACTCCCTCCTCTGCGAGTATTTCCCTGATCTTCCAGAGGGAATTATTTTCTTTCTCTACTTGATTCATCCCAATAGAATAGCACTTACTATCTTATTCTGCATGGTTAATTATTTTCATCCCAGTCTGTCCTACTGGTCTGGGAGTACCTTAAGAACAAGGACCATGGCTCAATCACCTCTGTGCCGTTGGCACAGCACCTGATACACGGCAGATCCTGATGAAATGATTGCTGAAGACTCACTATGGGTCCTAACAATTATTTGTGATATTCTTAGCCATAAATGAGTGATGAATCTTAACAGACCAAACTTTACTAAGGCCAAATCACTGTCCCAGAGACACAGTAACTCTACCATTATAACCCTACCTCCAAATCCAATTTATGAATTCCATTTTACCACTGATAAAAGTTATCACAGGTGTCTAGTTCATAAGGGTCTGTTCACTCCAGACATCAGCGTAATAGGAAGCCCTATCAGTAAAATGAACTGGATACAGGATAGGAAGCTGAAATCCAAGACTATCCCACTCATTCCAGGACATCTGGTCACTTGGCCAGGGTTCTACCCAATCCACTTGACCTAGATTTTCTCATTTATTTCACACCAAACCCCCGTGGTAAGTATATGCTATCATAAAGGTAAAGTTCAGAGAGATAAAAGTCTTCAGACTATATATTCCATGTTCTTCCCAGTATTCAGCCTCCAAACACATACCTTCAATTTGAGATAAGTAATATCCAGAACAGGCAGATGAGAAGTGGTAAATGAGGTTAACACGCAAAGCAAACTGCTCTCTCTCTTTTCCTGCCATCCACTTTCCTTGAATCCTGAAAGCTTCTGACATCTTATTCAGTACTCTGAAATCCCCCCAAACTAGACGCAACTAACCTCTTCTCTGTCTGAACTAGCTCCTGTCCTCAGTCTCCTGCCCCTGACAACTGTCTCAAGGCTCCATTAAAGTTCCAATAACCAACTTATATCCACTTTCCCTTTCCTCTCTTTCCTAGTCTCTGAAAAGGCAAATACCCTATTGAGATGCCTCCTGTACCTCTAGCATTCCTCACAAATTGGTAAGGTCCCTGGTATTCCATAGTATTAATTATTGGCTCATCCAAAATCTTCTCACAAACCCCTGGCCATCCAAAATACTACCTACTCCCTACTCAGAAACTTTCTCTTCTTTTCTACTCTGGTAAATTCTATCTCTACGACTGTAAACCTCTGATATATGCCAGAAGTCTGGTTCCATCCCTGCAAGTCATCCCTAGCCTTGGAACTTCTAGAGGATTAGGAACCTTTTCGGCATTCAGATTTCCTTTTGGGTGGTCCCAAAGGGGCTAGGCACGTTGACCAATATGGCAACCCTACCACAGATTACCAGGGGAACATGGCTAAGTCATAACAGTCCTACTAATTTAGGAGCTACGGTCATGGGTAAACACAATCCTCACCTGTACTCTAAGCAACATGCCCTGGTCCCTAGAGCTCTATCCACTGTTTTCAGTGAATCTGGATGAAGTGGCAAGGAAGGTCATGAATTAGAGGGTGTGTCTGCAGAGCCATCTCAAAGGTTTGGCAAAGTGGGACAAAGGCCCACCCCTGTGTTTTGGGGGCCTTGGCTGTTCCCCAGAAGAGAAGTATAAGTCAGTGAGAAGACAAACACCCAAAAGGTGAAATTTACATAGAAAATAAATTTGCTGCTGACGTCTCTTTGCATAATGCTTTTTGACATCCCTTTTACGTACTACACATTGTTTATGATTTTTGCTTTCTGGTTTCTGATGATCAAGGCTGCCATTAGTGCTCATTTGAACCAGATGTTTTCCACGAGAAAATGTCAGATGAGGGGTAAGGACTAGACCCATTATGAAAGAACGTAGGCCTTACAACTTTCCTCCTCTAGGAGACTGCAGATTTGACTCTGCTTTCCGAATTGAAAGCCTGACATATTCTTTTTCGCTTATGGTAAAATGTAGTTTTGTGTCTTCAAATAAGAACTAATTGTCAGGAAAAGAAAAACATTGTGATATATATTAATCTTTGCTGTATATGTAACCAATATTAATGCAATAAATCTAAAATGTAAAATTAGAATTAAGTATTCATAATGAATATTATTATAACATAAAATTGAAGTTCAAAAACCTTACTTAAATTCTGGTTGAAAATACGTTGTTAACGTCACTGGGACTGTCCATCCTGTGAGCCCTCATTCCGTTCCATCCCTTCTCAGGGACCATTTGCTTCCTTGCCCTCTTTTCAGTTCTTGGGTCTTCCCTGGCTTCTGTGAAACCAGAAATTCCATCTTTCTGCATGTAAGCTGGTTAGATTTGGGTTTTTATCACTTGCAACAAAGAGTCCTGACTAAAATGTTGTATTATGCATTAGAATTTTTAATGTGCAGACTCTCCTGGTAGAGCAGTTTGTTTCATAGGCAATCTGCAAAAACTGTGGGAAAGTGCTTGCAGACACCGTTACCTTCAACCCTCACAACTGAGGCTCAGATACTTGCTCAAATATGAATGGCTTTCTACTTGATGATCTGTGGTGACCTAGATGGGAGGGAAATCTAAAAAAGGGTGGATATACGTATACGTGTGGCTGATTCACTTTGCTGTACAGCAGAAACTGACAGAACATTGTGAAGCAACTATACTCCAAGAAAAATTTTTTAAAAAAGGAAAAAAAATGAAAGGCTAAGAGTCCTGGGGAGGATTCCAGCCCAGGCTGATAAGACTCAGAATTCCATCGACCTCCTCAAGGCATGGGTGAGGGGGGCGAGTGAAAATTCCACAGCAGGGGACCTGAATATAAGTTTCAACTGCACTTCAGTAAAAAGCTTAGGTGGTGCACTGAGATAGGTTGTTTATCTTTCCTCTACCAAATCTGAAAGTTTTGTGCATCTGAATAAACAGATGCGGCCTTGGGGTTTGGGAAGGGTTGGGAAGGGAGTGGGGAGAGGTGCTGGTGGTGGGGGGGCAGCCTGGGATACGGGCTGCAAATGTCATACAAGTTTGACCTTCACTCCGCTCCACCCGCAGGATCTCAGGTCCCCCCTCTAACACTGCCTCAGCCATGAAACAATGAAAGGCAGAACTTGCTCCTAAAACCTCGGACCCCAAATCCTCCTGCTTCCTTGTGTCTTCTTTCCAACACTGCTGCTTTTTCCTCCCACTCTGTCTGCCAAGGCACAAATACACATGTGCATACAGACACACACACACACACACACACACACACACAGCAACCCTCACATGGAACAATGCACTGTAAGTGTTATCTTAAGGTGAAGGGCTTCTAGGGAAAAGCGGTGATGCCACCCAGCAGGGGTTACTCCGCACAGCTAGGATAGCTCTGAGCCCTGCACTCACTGGAAAGAACAGTCTCACCCAGGGACCACCAGTCAGCCCCCTTCCCTGCCTGACCCTGGAATCCCTGGTCCACCACCTCCTGCCTCAGAGTCCCTTGCTCTGCTCTCTCTTCTGTTTGAATCTCCTAAGTTCCTTCTACCTCATCCCTTTGCTACTCACAAAGCCCAATATCAATCTTATACCTGTTTGGGGGTAAGGGGTGAATGTAAGTCCCTTATCCCAAAGTCTCCTTTGCTTTGGGATAAGGAGGATTTTTTAAATATCCAACACAGAGGGTCATATGTTACCCAGGGATTGCCCTCTAAAGTTGGCATGTAAGGCAAAATTTACATAGTCAAAATTACCCCGGAAAATCCCTTAAACCTGCCAGTAAAGAATATAGGGTTTTGCAGTTACGACACTGCACAGTAATATGTGTATACAGTAATATGCATAGCATATAATTAAAATTACTCGTGTAAAATACAATTCTGCAGTATTTTTAATTATATACACAAAAGAGAGCGCAAAGTTGAACTTGAATAAATTAACTGGGACGCTGATGCTACCTCTGTATCTTTCACCCCAACTCCCACAGGCTTTTCGCACACTTCTAAATAGGCTTAAGGGCTCCATTTACATGAAAAGACAGACAGCTCCGGGAACCTCTGAGGCCTTCTCTTAAGATACACAATCACCACAAAAGAAAAAGGGAGAGCATTCTTTCACACAGATCTCTTTTCCTGTTTTTGCCTTGTGGCAGGAACAAAAGAAGATTTCTGAAAGAGAAAGCCAGTAAGAACTGCAGGCAGTAACTTCTACACCAGGCTGTGAAAGATGCCTGGTTTCAGAATGCTTCCTGGGGCTGCAACATCCACAGCACGCAGCCTTGAGGGAATGCAAGGGTCTTCGGACCAATTGGTCTAAGGTCTCTGAAGGATGCACCAGCCTTAAGAGAAAATCAATTCTAAGAAACCAGGCAGAATGAATTGCAAAGGGCATTCGAGCTGAAATGTGAGGTAAAACAAATGCTACCTGAGACACCTGAGGATGAATGGAAGATGAATATTTTTTGCATAAGTGCTTATGGTTTTTAAAGAACTCATTCTCCACGTATATCTTTAAATATAGTGTCAGTAATTGTTTATGTCAGCTGTTGAATGCTCTTATAAATGTG
This sequence comes from Balaenoptera physalus, assembly GCF_965194825.1. NCBI lineage: Eukaryota > Metazoa > Chordata > Mammalia > Artiodactyla > Balaenopteridae > Balaenoptera > Balaenoptera physalus. Next base: position 33,950,864 of record NC_138883.1, read on the forward strand.
AGAAAATAAGCTTATCCTATATCATTATCCCCACTATCCTCCTCTCCTCCCCACTTATTTCCCCTCCCCACATTCATACACACAATGTCTCAGTCACTCAAGCTTGTTCCTACCCCAGGGCCTTTGCACCAGCTATTTCTGTCTGGCTTGAATATGTTCTCCTCAGTTCTCCCCATGACTGGATCCTCCTCATCATTTCTGTCTCAGCTCAAGTTGTCTCCTCAGAGAGGACTTCTCTAACCACTACGGCAACCAGTCTCTCTACACACACTCACCATCCCCTGTTATCACTTACCCTGGTTTTATTTACCTTGTCACATTTATCCTATCGGAAAATATCTCATATAATTGTTATTTTGCTTATTGCCTGAATCCCTCCATTGGAATGTAAGCTCCTTGAAGTCAGAAACTCTGTCTTGCTCACCATTCTCTCCTCAATACCTAGTTCATGCCTGGCTCAGTGCAGGTGTCCAATAAATATTTGATGAGAGAATAAATGAATCTCAGGCAAAACAGTCATAAAGCTATGGCCATACAGCCTTAGCCCTACTGCTCGGACCACAGCATCATGGCCAGGGCACCATGCCTAACTGGTACCTGCTACCTTAAGTACTAGGAAGAGGCCAAGAGGGAAGATAGAGCTTTAAGAGATCAACTTGCAAGCTTAAAGTTATAGATAGCCAAGAATTAGCATAGGATTGATTGGTTTGAGGCTTCTCTATATACCATCTTCCCTCTCTGCCTACTGAAAAGAGGGGAGAGGTATCAGAGATACAGAACCATCAACTACCAGGAATATCAGGTATATCCCTGTCTGATATCTCCAACAGGACCAAGTCCCTCTGCCATGAACTAAAACCCAGACTCCTTCTACGTGGCCCAGCCAGACAGAGTAAGAACACAGCGTTCCAATTTACAGTTCTGTGGGGGAAGCAAGCATGGTCATGGCATAACCATTAGATTCATGATGATTTCTTCCTTGACCAAGAGAATACACCCACTTCCTTTCACAGTACCTGTTGAAATTCAAGTCCACAGAACTCTACCAAGCACCCTGTAGACCCGACACTGCACAAAGTACATTGCTACAGAGGGTACTGACAGGAGAAAGAGTCAGCAAGCTCAGTACCAACAACTTTACTGTGGGAGACATGAGACAAACATAGAAACATACAAGGCTGACTGGAAGTACCAGAAGAGGCCCAGAGGGTACTCACTTTGAGAATCACTTACTGCTGTAACAAATAATCCACTCAGAAGACAATATGCAGAAAGCTGAGGGAACCAATAATAATAAATGTATGTGTCTCTTATAATCAGAGCTATGAAAGACACTGAATAGCTAACTGGAGAATCAAGGATACAACAGCACAACAGTAACCAATTACGATGAATGGGGGATCAAACAAATACTTGCCCCAGTATCTTCTAAGGTGTCAGGCATCATCCTAGTTATCCCAGTTATGTCTACATGGGTATTTAATTCTTATAATAACCAAGTAGGGTAGAAATTCAATTTTATCCTTTCTTTTACACATGAAATAATTGGAGCTCAGAGAGCTGCAATTAAAAAAACATGGGGCTTCCCTGGTGGTGCAGCGGTTGAGAATCTGCCTGTCAGTGCAGGGGACACGGGTTCGAGCCCTGGTCTGGGAAGATCCCACATGCCATGGAGCAACTAGGCCCGTGAGCCACAACTACTGAGCCTGCGCGTCTGGAGCCTGTGCTCCGCAACAAGAGAGGCCGCGACAGTGAGAGGCCCGCGCACCGCGATGAAGAGTGGCCCCCGCTTGCCGCAACTAGAGAAAGCCCTCGCACAGAAACGAAGACCCAACACAGCCAAAAATAAATATAAATAAATAAAAAAAACATGAAGGGGATATGTTAAGATTGGAACCCAAATCTTGAGACCTAGCAGCCAGTCCTCTTTTTACTTCCCACAATCATTACCTTCATCAAGATCTCACAGAACCCATCTTTGTGAGACAGAAAACCACACATCAAATGAGTTTTCCAAAGCCAGTGTTTTTGGTGAAAACGACATAAACCTCCAAATTAAAAACAAACAAACAAAGGATGTAATTCAGGAAAGCTATAGATCCCAGAAGGCAATTTCTTCTCCAGATGGCATAGAAATAACGACACCAGTTTTGAGCTATATCATTTATTTTTCAGAAATGTTTGGTACAAATATCCACTGGAAAATATCTAACCTGAAATAAAAAAGACTAAAATAAATATAAACACTGGTTGCTTACCAAAACTTTCTAGGATGACTAAGAGAATTTACTTTATAAAATGTGTTGCCAGCTTCTTTGAATAGACCTGACCTAATGTAAAAAATATACATTAGTGGTGCTCTGTGTATGTATCCACCATAGACCTGTGCTTATCCGTGGTCTGCTATCCATTTTGCTTTGGAATCATATGAAACCGTGGCCATTTATAACCACATTGTCAGATTACAACTGGCATTGCATGCTTAACCTTGCCAATTCTTCCTCAATCACTAAAAAAAGGCAACCCCCTTATGTTAAATCACATGGGGTGACCCCAACAAAGGCCTTTAAAGCGCTTTATCTGTGCTCTGAGAGTTTTTTAGTCATCCTCCTTTTCTTTGCATTTTGTTCAGTTTTTTCAAAATAGCAAGAGAACGGATAGGCCCAATGGGATAAAGGTTGAGTGGAAGCGACCAGCATGCTGAGGCACTGCATCGCCACAACTTCCTGAGATCCTGATGCTTCTTCTACATGTGATTTCCAACATTTAAAAATCCATTCACATGCATCTAAAAGCAACACTGTGATTTCCTTGAGAAAATCAAGAATTTTAGCAAGGCATTGTAATCATATAATTTCTAGGAGCAGTAGATGTGAAAGAGAAGTGAAGGAAAAATCCCATACTTTGAATAATTTCACTGATGACAGCTCAAGAAGATGTTCATTTAGCACTTTCTACCCCTTTTTTTGAGAAGAGACGCTTTTGTAATTCAATTCACTTCATTCAGCAAATATTTATAGAGCACCTTCTATGTGACAGGCTCTGTTTTAGGGGTTAAGATTATAGCAATAGCTAAAACAAAGTCCCTGCCTCGTGGAGCTTACATTGTAGTAGGGTACATGGTGTTGGTGTGTAGGTTGAAGAAATGACAAGTAAGCAAGTGCAGCTGTAGTCAACAAGGAAATCCAATCAAAACAATGGCAGACCATGTAAAACCTTGGGGGCCATGGTGAGGATTTTGGATTATACTCTGAGATGGATGAAAAGCCACTGGAGGGTTTTGAGCAGCAGAGTAATTGGACATGATTTATACTTAGAAAGAACACCCTGGCTGCTGCACAGGGAATAGATTTAAGAGGGCAAAAGTAGAAACTGGGAATCTAGGCTATTACAAGTTGCTTAGATCACTAATGATGGTGACTTGACAGCATGGTAGAGGTGGAGGAGGTGAGAATAGGATAGGTTCAGGGCTTATTTTGAAAGCAGAGTTGACAAACTTGCTGATAGATTCAATGTGAGTGAGGAAAATGCAATCAAGAATGACTCCAAGGTTCTTGGCCTAGGCGACTGGGTAAATGGTGTGCCATTAACTGAGATCATAAAGATTATCAAAGAAGCAGCTTTGGGGAGAAATCAAGAGCTCTGTTTTAAATATATTAAGTTTGAATGCCTGCTAGACATACAAGTGGCAATGTCAAGAGGCATTTTGGTATACGAGTGTAGAACCAAAGCATTCAGAGTTGGAATCATCATCAGTGTATGTATAGCTGATATTTAAAGCCATGGGACAGGTACAAGCAAAGATAGAAATGTAAAGAAGTTGCTCATAGATTGGAAGAATTAACATTGTTAAAATGTCTAAACTACCTACAGCAATCTACAAACTCAACAAAATCCCTATCAAAATTCCAATGGCATTTTTCACAGAAACAGAACAAATAATCCTAAAATCTGTGTGGAACCGCAAAAGACCTCGAATAGCCAAAGCAATCTTGAGAAAGAAGAACAAAGCTGGAGGCATCATACTCCCTGATTTCAAACTATATTACAAAGCTATAGTAATCAAAACAGTATAGTATTGGCATAAAAAGACACATGGAACAGAATAGACAGACCAGAAATAAACCCATGCATATATGGTTAATTAATTTATGACAAAGGAGCCAAGAATATACAGTGGGGTAAGGGCAGTCTCTTAAATAAATGGTGTTGGGAAAACTGGACAGCCACCTGCAAAAGAATGAAACTGGACCCCTATCTTACACCGAATACAAAAAAATTAACTGAAAATGGATTAAAGACTTGAATATAATACCTGAAACTGCAAAATATATGCATAAGCTCCCTGACACCAGTCTTGACAATGATTTTTGGATTTGACACCAGAAACAAAGGCAACGAAAGCAAAAATAAACAAGTGGAACTACAGCAAACTAAAAAGCTTCTGCAGAGCAAAGGAAACTGTCAACAAAATGAAAAGGCAGCCTACTGAATGGGAGAAAATATTTGCAAGTCATATATCTGATAAGGGGTTAATATTTAAAATATATAAAAAACTCATACCACTCAATAGCTGAAACAAACAAACAGACAATCTGATTAAAAAATGAGCAGAGGATCTGAATAGACATTTTTCCAAAGAAGATATACAGATGGCCAGCAGGTACATGAATAGGTGCTCAACATCATTAATCATCAGGGAAATGAAAATCAAAACCACAATGAGGTATCACCTCACACCTGCTAGAATGGCCATCATCAAAAAGACAAGATAACAAGTATTGCTGAGGATGTAGAGAAAAGGGAACTCTTGTGCACTGCTGGTGGGAATGTAAATTGGTTCAGCCACTATGGAAACAGTATGGAGGTTCCTCAAAAAATTAAAACAGAACTAGCATATGATCCAGCAATTCCACTTCTAGGTATTTACCTGAAGAAAATGAAAACACCAACTCAAAAGGACACATGCATCCCCAAGTTCACTGCAGCATTATTTACAACAGCCAAGATATGGAAACGGTTGACCTAAGTGTCCATCAATGAATAGATAAAGAAAATGTGGTTGTATAATGTATATACAATGGAATATTATTCAGCCATTAAAAAAATGAAATTTCATTTGCAACAACTTGGATGCACCTCAAGTGAAATAAGTCAGACAGAGAAAGACAAATACTGTATGACCTCACTTATACGTGGAATCTGAAACAACAACAAAACAAAAACAGAAAGACCTCCCCTCCCCAGCTCATCAGAGAACAGATTGGTGGTTGCCAGAGCCAACTGGTGGGGGGTGAAATAGGTAAAGGGGGTCAAAAGGTACAAACTTCCAGTTATAAAATTAATAAGCCATGGGGCTGTAATGCACAGCATGGGGATTAGAGTTAAAAATACTATATTATATAGTTGAAAGTTGCTAAGAGAGTAGATCTTAAAAGTTCTAATCACAAGAAAAAAAAAAATTTGTAACTACGTATGGTGACCAATGTTAACTAGACTTACTGTAGTGATCATTTTGCAATATATACAAATATTAAATCATTACACTGTAGACCTGAAACTAATATGTTATATGTTAATTATACCTCAATTTTTTTAAAAGTTCTCATCAGAAGAAAAAAATTGTAAGTATGTGTGGTGATGAATGTTAACTAAACTTACTGTGGTAACCATTTTGAAATGTATACATGTATCAAATCATTATATAGTACACCCAAAACTAACACAATGTTATATATCAATAATATCTCAATTTAAAACAAGGAGGTTAAAAATATGCTTATGTTTTCAAATTAACTGTACTGGACAAATCGCAGATTTGGTGTGCTTTTTTTTTTGAATATTTACGATGGAAAGGACATTATAGATCATCTAGACCAATGCCTTCATTTTTATAGATGTGGAAACTAAGGCCTAAAATCATTACACATACAGACAAGTTCTTTTCACTTGTTAGAAATGTTAGTTTCTTCCTAAGCTGTTGAGTTTGGGGAGATTACTACAGCATACCATTACCACCAAGACCCAACTAGCTCTCCAAACTAATTATAACTTAAAAAGGAAAAAGTATGCTCAACACAATCAACGATTGGTTCCAAAATGTCATCTTATGGTATACTGACACAATGGAGTACTATGCAGTTGAAAAAAAGGAGGAAACTCTCTGTGAACTGATATGAAATGACTGAAGGATACATTAACTAAGAAAAAGTACAGAAGAGTATCTATAGAATGCTACATTTTTGTGTAAGAAAGAAGAAGAAACAAGAAATATAAAAGAATCTGTTCAAATAAGAAATATATATACACACATATCTGCAAAAAAGAAACAAAAAAGGAAAAATGAAAAATTAAGACCCAAGACGTGAGCTTGAAAGAGAAGGAGGAGCCAGCAAAGGAGGCAGAGAAGAGCAGCAATTGGGAAGGAGGAGAAGGAGAAGAAGAAAGAAGAAGAAGGAGAAGAAGAAAGAAGAAGAAGGAGAAGAGGAAGAAGGAGGAGGAGGGGAGAGGGAGGGGAAGTTGGAGGAGAAGCAGCAGCAGCGTGATGTCCCAGAAACCAAGCCAAGTAAAGAAAACGAATCAAGGATCAACTATGTCAGATGCTACTGAGAATGCGTGAAAGGTGAAAACTGAGAACTGGCTGTTGGAGTCAACAAAGCAAAGGTCGTTAGTAACCTTGGCAAGACTGGTTTCAGTGGGAGGGTGGGAACAAGAGCCTAATCAGAGTGGGATAAGAGAATTGATGGTGAAGTGAAGACAGTGAGTGAGGATTTAGATGCACCCTTTGAGTCGGAGGAAACAGAGGGTAGCCAGAGGGGAAATGTGAAATCTACGGTAGATTTTCAAGATGAGAGTTATTCCAGCTTTAATGCCGATAGGAAGTGGAGAGAGAGAAATTAAGGCGGAAAGAAAGGTGTGAGGTGTTCAAGGAGGTGAGAGAGTGGGATCCAGTGCACGAGTTGAGGGCTGGCCTTAGACAGGACGAAGGGGAATATGGGTGTAGATAGAGTTGACAGGGTTGTTAGTGGAAAGATGAGAAACAATCTCTTCTGATTGCTTCCATTTTCTCAGTGAAATTAGAGAAAAGTTCCTCAGGGCAGAGTAGAGAGGAAGTATCAGAAGTTAGAGAAAGGAGAAGTTGTGAAATGGTTATTTCAGAGAGGGGATAATAGAACTGCTGAGCAGGACTGAAGGCATTCAAGTAAAGATTATGAATATAAATTTAGACAGTATGTGTTTTTCTCCAGTGAAAGCACACAGTGGACAAAGAGTTAGCTTTAATTAGTATAGAGGTCTTCCTAAGGGTATGAGTATGATGAAAAGCAAGAAAGGAAAAGAAGTTGAGGGTATATACAAAGTTGTGACTATCACAATGGACCATGGACTCAGTTTGGGGATCTTCATGTGATCAAAGTGTTTCTGGAGTGGGGATAATAGAATAAATGAGCTATAAATACAGGAGGTGGTGGTCAGAGAAAAGGATACTTGAAGTCACGACTGTGGAAGAGGGGATGGTGTAACCGCTAATATCAGGTGTAAGGTAAGCCCATCAGAATGGGTTGCTGAAGTAGGATGGAAGAATACATCCTTGTGGGGAGGGAGTCACCCTGGGAAGGTAGAATGTTGGACAGATTATCTACATGGGTAATGAGGTCATTAAGAATGATTATAGGGACTTCCCAGGTAGCTTAGTTGTTAAGCATCCGCCTGCCAATGAAGGGGACACGGGTTCAAGCCCTGGTCCGGGAAGATCCCACATGCCGTGGAGCAACTAAGCCCGTGCGCCACAACTACTGAGCCTGTGCTCTAGAGCCCGCGAGCCATAACTACTGAGCCCACATGCCACAACTACTGAAGCCCATGCGCCTAGAGCCCGTGCTCCGTGACGAGAAGCCACCACAATGAGAAGCCCATGCACTGCAATGAAGAGTGGCCGCCGCTTGCTGCAACTAGAGAAAGCCCACTCACAGCAACGAAGACCCAACGCAGCCAGAAAATAAATTTAAGTGCCTGAATAAGTAACAATAATCTGTTTCGTGTCCCTACACTAGACACTTTGATCTTGGCCTACCACAAGCGGGTCTCCTTCTAAGGGAGACCACCTATCAACAGTCCTTTCTGCAGTGCTGGTACAAGGTACATCCCCTCCCCTCTCCCTCACATTCTCTGATATAAACAAATGAAATTCTCTGTAAGTTTTTGTGCAAATGTAGCCTCTAAATGGCATCCTTCCTCACCTTCCTCCAACCATGGTGCTGCTCCCATGGCCTCCTATGTAAAATTCTAGTTTCCACTGCCGAGGTGGTCATTTTTTAGACCAGGTTTACTCAATCCCAGTCAAAGTTGACTAGAGCAGAATTAATAAGCAACTGAGTCAAGGGCAAAAAATGAGGGGAGAATTTGACAGCGGGCAGTGGGTCGGGAAGAAGCTTCTCGGACTGCAGCTGAGACACATCAGTAGATGAGGCTCCCTGAGCTCCTCTGCTGAAGTCTACCTTCCAGTACCAGACTCCAGGAAGCTCCACACTGTCATGGCTCCTGTTCTTGAATTTCCAGGGGATTCTTCTTTCCTTGCAGCAAATCTTCTTTTCATTTGGGCTAGCTTCAGTGGATCTTCATTCCTCACAACCATACACGTCTAATTCCAACAGTACCAGTATGAGAAGGAGGGAGAAAAATGCTCTCTAGTAAACCGTCTCATAGGGATGGTCATGAACTGCCCTAAAAAAGCAGGCAACTTGTGGGACGGCCTTGAGTGAGAATATGGTGAGAAAGGTGCCTTCATTGTTTGACACCACACACACACACACACACACACACACACACACAAACACACACACACACACACACACACACACACACACACACAGAGACAATCTGACATCACGGTCTACATTGTAAACTCTATCCTTGAGATGACATAGTTTTCTAAAATAAGTTATATTTTGAAGGAACCATAGAAATCATTATTTGTAATACATACACATACACTTACACACATATGCTGTTTTATTAGTCAGTGAACCTAGGGCTTTTAAGTTTTATTAACACAAGACACAAAGCCCATGGGAACTTCCCAGGGTCACAGTAATTTTATTACTGACTAAAGAGATATGTTTCTGGGATGAGAAAAAAACAAAGAATCAAAACCAACAACTGGTTTCAAATCCTACTACCCATGTCATCTCACACAATTCATGTTTCTGAGTCTCAGATACCACACCATTAAAAGGGGAGTAGTAATAACTTTCTCCCAGGGTTTTACAGATATTTAAATGAAATAAACTATACTAAACATTTAGCACCATGTCTGGCACATAGAAAGTATTAAAAAAAATCAGTTTCCATCATTTAGTTTGAATATTCTCACCTTCCTCATAATAATAAATCTACCCATTAATCAAAAGCATGAACTATCTATTGTTTTTATTTTTAAAGCACCATTTTATTTTTATTTTCTTCAGACATTATATACCTCCAGATTCTAAGTAAGGACTCTTACTGCATATTAAGTGCTCAACGCATAAATCAGGAGATAATTTATTTTATTACTTTTTGATTTTCTGCTTTTCCAGGTGATAGAGAAGACATGTTTTTTTTTAAAAAAATAGATATATATTGATATATAACATATATATATATATCTGAATCACTTTGTTGTATACCTGAAACTAACACAACATTGTAAATCAACTGTATGTCAATAAATAAATAAATAAATAAATAAATCTGCAAAAAAAAATACACAGGGACTTCCCTGTTGGTGCAGTGGTTAAGAATCGCCTGCCAATGCAGGGGACAAGGGTTCGAGCCCTGGTCTGGGAAGATCCCACTTGCCGCGGAGCAACTAAGCCTGTGTGCCACAACTATTGAGCCTGCACTCCAGAGCCCACGAGGCACAACTACTGAAGCCCGTGCACCTAGAGCCCGTGCTCCGTAACAAGAGAAGCCACCACAATGAGAAGCCCGTGCACCGCAACGAAGAGTAGCCCCCGCTCGCCGCAACTAGAGGAAGCCACGCACAGCAACAAAGAACCAAAGCAGCCAAAAGTAAATAAATAAAATAAATAAAATTTAAAAACAAACAAACATAAAAACTCTAATATATTCATATAATAAACTTTAGGATTTTATAATACTGTTAAATGTTAAAAAGATTACCAATCCCACTACCTTAACAAATCAACGGTTTTCATTTATCCACACTCCATCCTGATATATATATACACGTTTATAATTTTATATTCTGCTTTTATTGCTTACCATTATACAAAAGTTCTTACCAATGCAAAGTCTTCAAAATCATCATTTAATTTTAAATTGTTATCAATTAATATAAGCACAGTGTATTAAGGGAACTAGTCGTTCTTCCACTGTTAGACACTGAGGGTGTTTTTCCCTTCATAAATAATGCTGCAATTAATTTGATTAGTACACCGGTCATTTTGTAATTTTTTTTTTCAATTTCAGATTTTATTACTTTTCCCTAGAACCTGTATCCCCAGCAATAAAATGTTAAAATAAGAACTTTGTTCTTGGAAATACTGATTACTTACGATCTGTTTAGTATTCTTTATATGAATAAAACCAGATTTAAATGGATGACTTTAGTATTTCTCTGACTCAATATGATCGCTTCCTGTGCCCAAAGTTTAACTTTTTTTACCAACTGTCAGATCTGTAGAAGTTTAGCAGCAAGAGAGACTGGTGATGGATTAAGACTGTAGGAAAGGCTCGTGAAGGAGATGGGCCTTGACCCAGGCCTTAGAAACATAGTAGGAACTAACCTCAGAGAAGAGGGACTCTACAGATAAGGAAAGCAGCCTGAGAGAAAATACCAAAGTATAATGATGAAGCAGTGTGACTCACAGAGCTATTTCCCTGAGAGCCGCAGAGGTATCTCTGGCGAACAGCTGCAACAAGCCTGAATAAGAGGAGAAGGATCTGAAAGCCAGACGTAAAAACTGAGACTTCCCAAACTGAAATTAATTCAGGGTCCTAGTCATCAAATCAGATGAAACATTTAAATGGACTTTTCGGTAAGTCTTTTCTGGGGGTGACTTCAGATACCCAAATCGACCTGGCAGTATGAAGAGAAGCTTCTTACTCCTTTCCACAGAGAACGCTTAGCAGACATCAGATGGTGAGGGACACGACAGAAATGGCCAGCAAAATGGCAACCAGCACTGGCCAGGACAGGTAACAATGATGCTATAACTCCAGTTACACGAACTATAACTCCAGTGACCAGTCCTCCAATTCAATGCCCAAATAGGGTAAATCTGTATCCATTCGTCAAATTCAGCGTGTCACCTGACCAAATCTAGTCAGAGGTAAGGTGTAGCACATATTTCTTTGGTTGACCACAGTATAATATCCTGGATCCAGATGAACTTTCTTTGCACAGTATTTATTATTCTAATAAACCAAATGGAATGTTTAGAGATGACTGGAGCAATCTGATTGGCAAACTTACAGGGCATTAATTCTTCCAATGTGACCTGGTGCATAAGAAGTGAAACTATAGCACTCATGTAAACAATCCATCTGCCTTATTTCCCTCCCCCAGGCACCTCAAATTTTCAGCTTATGTTAGCTGTAAGACGAGCTAATGTTTTTAGTGTAGAAAAATGGCATTATCCCAAACAGAACTTACTTTAAGAAAAAGAGGAAAAATTCTATAGCCATACAGATTGTATCGGTAGGTACCCATGACCAATGACTAAGATGAATCACTATTACATTTCAGCAGATAGGTGAGACCATGGCATGAGCATCTCAGAAACTAAATACTAACTTATTCCAGGCATCAAAAGTTCCACTTTAAGTGGAAAACTGTGTTTTAACTTTTGCCCCTTAAATATGTACACTTTTGAACTGATCCCAAAGAAATGACTGCAAATCAATAATACAGTCTAATTGTCTCATTCTTTCAAAATGGGTCCCTCCCTTCGGGTACTTTGAAAATTAAAAGTGAATGATTGTCTTATGAGGCAAACAGCTTATCAAAGGAGTTGGATAAGTCAAATATGAAAGCAGGACTTAGACTTATGGGGCCAGAACCAAGAGACAGAGGCTCTTTCCAGGGGTCAAACAAACCAGGTAGGTGCCCTTTAAGGTCGATTCTTAATTATCTCCAGGTAATTACCTCACACTTATTTTTGGCAAGTCTTGCTTTCAACCTCTTGCTGATGTTTTTAACTCTTTCTATCAACTCCTTTTCCCTACTGTCTTTGAATTCATTCTTAGACCTAAAAGAGGAAACATTTTTTGAAACAAGCTGAAACACAAACTCCTTAAGATATTAATATTTTTAGAGAGGAGAGAGAGAAAAAGGAAGAAAAAGAAAGGGAGGAGGAGCCAAATGAAGGAGGAAGAGAAAGAGAAATGAAAAGGAAGAGAATAGGGAAGAAATGAGAGGTACTAAGTGAAAAGGAGGGAGGGGGAAGGGGGAAGGAGAGGGAAGAGAAAAAATAGTTCTATTTAGGATGATAAAGAGAATATTTCCAGAAGTGGAAGAATCAAAACAATAGAGAGGGATATGCTGGACTGTTTTCCAGCTCCTCCCAAACCACCTCTTTATCACTCAGTACCTAAGGAGTATTTATAAAGCTCAATGGTATGCCTTGCATTTAAACAGACGAGGGCTCTTCACAATGTTTATGCCGTGATCCCTTTGGTGGTTTGATGAAACCTAAGGACCCCTTCTCAGAAAAATGTTTCCAAGTGCATAAAATAAAATACATAGGATCATAAAGGAAACCAATTTTATGGAAATCCAGTTTTCAAAATAATTTTTGAATATATAAAATATTAATAAATGTGCTTCTTAATCCATTAAATAGCAAAATCTAGTGGTGGGTCTAATATAATTACTATAATGTCAAAGTAGTGTTAAGTGTAAAGAATATTTCAAGATATTTAGAGCAACTGAAATGTAATATTAAGTATCTGTAGTTTAAAATCACAGGTTCTGCTAATACTACTGTGGTTTATTGTCTACATTCAAAATTGAAGAAACACTCAATTTCATTAAAAGGTTGGTGAAAATGGAGATGTAATTTTTTTTCTTACCCAAGTTCATAGATATCCAGAACTCAGGGAGAAGAGGGGTCCACTGACCCTAGGATAAGAATCTCTTATCCTATTCTTATATACAGAGTAAAAACAACTGGAAGAGTTAGTCTCTTTTATTTTATGAAACTTTTAATCTAGCAGCGACATGCGATTCCACAAAATTATACAGACCAGAGCTGCTGAGGAAACCAACAACTCTGAAGAAATATAACTGAAGAAACAGCATGAAGTAGCACTAATTATAAAGACTTCTTGGAAAAGGCAAATCCTTTACAAATTCTTAAAGAAGTGCTAACACACTGGGGACATTAACTAATTGAAAAAATTAAATATGAGCCCCAGCTCACACTACACATCAAGGTAAGATCCGGACAAACTAGAATTAAATATAATTAAAACTATTCAAAACACTAGGAGAAAATATGGGTGTTCTGTTTTTTGTTTTTAGTGATTGTTGAGACACAGCAAGATTTAGTAGAGTATTTGAGGCTAAATAAATATACCCTTTGAAACATATGGTGATACAGTGAAGTAGGGAAGAGTGTGGGCTCCCAGGCCAGATGGGCTGGGTTTATGCCACTTCCATCTATATGACTTTCTGGGCCTTAATTTCCTCATCACTGAAACAGCGATAGCATTACCTACCTCACTGGTTTGTTATAAAGAGTAAATATATACAAATTTATACATATGAAACTGTTGACATGATAGCTAAGTGCTGAAAAACATGTCTATTATTATTATTACAGCTTCTTTTAAGGTCCTTTTAAGCCTAAAAGAAACTATAAAGGAAAATACTGATATATTTGATTACACAAAAATGTAAGACTTTTATATATCAATGGTTCCATAAACAAAATTAAAAGGTAAATGAAAACCTAAGGAAAATCACTGAAATAAACATAAGAGACAAAAGATTAATGACCTTACTACAAAAAGAGTCCTTACAAATCAATACAAAAACACACATTAACATCCCAATAGAAAAATGGATAAAAGACCTAAACAGACAACTCAAAAAGACAAAATACATCATGTAGAGAATTTGTTCAAAAGAGGATTTAATAAGAGAAAATACCGAAGGTAAACTGTTAAGTAGAAAAAAATTGGACCAAAACTACACATAGCATCCTATCAACTTTATAAATACACAAATGCATTGAAAAGAGCATGAAATAAATAAACCAGACTGTTAAAGGCATCTCTAGATAGAGGATTATGAGTAAGTGATTTTTATTTTCTTCTTTTTATTTTTCTGCCTTTGTGAATGAAGAGTTTGACCACATTTACAATGAGAAACATTCCTTTTTAATAGAAAAAGAACAGAACACTGCAGCATTCATTGGAATAGTGAAAAATTAGGAGCCATCTAAATGCCCATCGATAACAAATGGGTTAAAAACATACATAATATGTATGCATATAGTCAACTGACTTCATAAGCAGCTGTTATAAAAGAATGAAGTACATTTTTCTGCAGTTTTTACATAAAAGGAAACAAGTTGCAAAACAGTTAAGTATAACCCCATTAAAAATACTGTGTATATTTCGCCATTATTTGCCAAAAGATGTGTGTGTGTGTGTGTGTGTGTGTGTGTGTGTGTGTGTGTGTGTACGTGTGTGAGAGAGAGAGATGAAAGGAGGAGTGGTGAAGGAGAAGCAGGAGAAAAGATTTGGGTCTGAGGGGGTGTACTGAATTTCCAGAAGCTAAGATAGGACCATATTTAAATGTAAATTCAAAAATACATATCCAAGCTAGATTCACATCATTTTATATGGCTCCTATTTCTCCATAATATAATTTCTCAAGCCCTACATTTGAGTCCATACACAGACAATTTCCCAGGAAAACCAGGACCTAATCATTCTCTGAAGCTCAAAGTGTCCACAGCTAAAATATAATAAGCAATGCTTTTTTTTACACTGTATTTTACTGTTTTCAAGTTTTAGCTGCTTGGCTATAGGTATACTCAATTCCTTCAGGCTGTAGAAAGAAGAATTTGAGCTCTTTCTCTTTTGTAGAAGCTGCAAAAGACCCCTTAGAAATGAGTCTCCAAAAGGAAGGCTATTGGCTATGAAAGACACTCCTTTTAAATTCTCCATAAAAACCAGTTCCTTCCTGAACCTTCCAGGTTATGAAGGCTTCCCCAAATGGCAGACAGGTCCATCTTTATGTGCGTGAATCCGAGGTAACATGGCTGAGTGAGAACTGTATTGGGTTACAACAGACACTTCCTATAACATTAGAAAATGGAGAATTTGTACATACAATGTATTAGCATTTCATCTTTAAACAACACTATTCTTTCTCACTGTCAAAAACAGTATTTCAGGGCTTCCCTGGTGGCACAGTGGTTAAGAATCTGCCTGCCAGTGCAGGGGACACGGGTTCGAGCCCTGGTCCGGGAAGATCCCACATGCCACGGAACAACAAAGCCCGTGCGCCACAACTACTAAGCCTGCGCTCTAGAGCCCGCGAGCCACAAGTTCTGAGCCCGCATGCCACAACTACTGAAGCCCGCACGCCTAGAACCCGTGCTCCACCACAAGAGAAGCCACCGCAATGACACGCCCACGAAGCCCATGCACCACAACGAAGAGTAGCCCCCGCTCGCCGCAACCAGAGAAAGCACGCGCACAGCAACGAAGACCCAATGCAGCCAAAAATAAATAAATAAAATAAATACATTTAAAAACAAAACAGAACAGTATCTCACACTTTTATAAGGGCTGAGCTGCAAAAGTACAGAACTAAAGTCTGAAAAGAATTCAGTAGGGCAATAAGCAAAGTGGTTGGGCGCGGCAGACAAGGAGGCAACTGAGGTTAGCTTGTGTACGTGGAGGAACAGTTGTGACACTTACAGGACACTTCAGAGAATAGAGCCCATCACAGGAAAGTCTCTTCTTAAAACTATTGCCTTTATTTTGTTTTCCTAAACATTAGAGCCAAATGACAACGCTTCCACATTCCTCCAAAAGCTTCAACAGGTTTTAAGCTATTTACTAGCATTTAAAAGAGAAAAAGCCGGGGCCCTCTCCCCTTCTGTAGCTACACTCCCCTTTAAAAAAACAACACACGCTTGGCTCTTTCACCTTATGCTTTTAAGAAGGAATTTTAATGGGATGGAGCTTCTCGAGGTGCACAAACTTAGGAGGGAGGAGCACAATAGTAAATTACACCTTGCAAAGATTCTGAGCCCACTGGCCACTGCCAGTGATGTTAAGTCCATAAACAAAATCTGTCTTTAAGAAAGAAAAAAAGGTCCTCCTTGAAAGGTGCAACAGAGAGAAGATGAATCACTTCTTTTATTCAGGGTCTGTCATACAAGAACCAAGGACTTGTCAATGACTCCAAACAGCAGGGCCGTGACAACTAGTCAAAGGCAAACTTGTTTTGTCCCGCATCTCTCTCTTCTCTGGAAGCATTTTCCTCCCAATTAATGTAAGTTATGAGGCTGCACTGGAGAGCTCAATAAACTGACACTCAAGAACATTAGCTGGCTTTTTTTATGCTGAAAACCAAGGGAAACTGATATCTCTGGCTTGTGTCCATAACGGGGGAGGTGCCAGAACCTCTGGTCACACTTTACTACAGCCCTGCCACTGCACCGGGGCTGGGCCCCCAGCTCACCTCTCCCATCTTGTTTTGCCAATATTCTCTCCCTTCCTGTGACTGTCCCCTACTCCTCAGCTCTACTCCCCTGCTTTCTTACTGTTAGATCCCAGCCCCTCAGGTCTCTGGTTTTGAGATGTCATTTAAATGTAGGTCTAAGGCCCTCAGTGAATGCTGGTCATCCTAAGGTTATGAGCAACTTTGGGCAACACCCAAAACGCCTGTTGCCAGAGAATCTGGGCGAAGATTTGGCCTATTTTGGGTAAGGTTTTTCTCCCTATGGACAGAAATAATAAAACCATGACCACTGTGTTTTTTCATTCTGTAAATAACAAATCCAGAGAATTCTGTAAGACTTGAAAACATCTAATTAAAGGATTTGACTGAATTTTGGTTGTTTCTCTTATAAGTAAACTCTATAGCTCTATACCTTGAGCATTATAATGAGAAAATTAAGTGTCTTGACTCAGAAGCAAATACGGAAACAAGCTGTGACTCATTTTTACCACTGTTCTATTCCAGAAACTTAAAAGCATGGCCTGCTTAGTGAGGATCCACATCAACACGCAGAGACACATCTGCTGTCGTCCCAAGAGCAGAAGATATCAATTAATTGGTGGGTGTGAGAATAAAGACAAGACAAATGATGGGGGGAGAGGGGGTAGCGAGGAGTGACAAAAACAGCAAAACTATCATGAACAAATAATTCAGAATAGATGCTCAGTACAAAAGTGGGAGCAAAGCCAGGCTACAGTTCTGAGACTGCATCTAGGGTTATTTTGAGCAACACATTTATTCACTAAAGCACCAAAGCAGCTATTAGAGGAAACAATAAAGAGGTCCCTTCCCCCTGGAAATCTGAGTCCTGCTTTGGAATTTTTATGACATTTCATTCTTAACAAACAAGAAGGTCTCACAACCCTCTTCTAGGTTCAAAGCATCCCTATGGTGGTGGCCTGTGATTGATACCCTTGGTCTGATTTATATGTCGTTTCAGGTATTCTCAAAAGTCATACAGTTTATTCTTTATGAAAGAATGGCAGCTCTGGCAGGCAAACAAATATTCAAAACCTCCATATCCCTAAGCTACAGGCTTACCCTGATTACTGTGACTCACCTGGGTCACTTTAACAAGGAGCCTTCATGTCACCAGTGCCTTCTCTGAAAAATTAGGATATTACCAGCACCCTCAGCTATCAACTAAAAAAAAAATACCCTGAGATTCCCAGCTGGATAGTAGAGCAGGGTATGGTGAAAGTACGTGGGTAGACTATAGTCCAGTTGGTCTTTGTTTCGTGCAACAAGTGGGTTCCTAAAAAGTCAAGGTTTGAATACTCTTTTTCTTCACTTTTGTAAATGGAATCATTTACAATTCACATCAGGAACTTGCTATTTAATAAAATCCGACTGTGGTTCCAGTTGTAAAGTAAAGAATGCTTTTATAATTAAAATAAAATCTTTCTGCTTCATCAATTTTATACATTCAGACTTGGCTTTATTGGAGTGCCTTAAGGTAGAGTATTCTCAGAGTATTCTCACTAGACTTAGATATGTATTGTTTTGTTTTAATGATATTCTTCTCCTTTTCAGCGAAAACCCAAAGAGGTATTTCTGTGCCCCAAGCTCATCCTCTTTACAACATGAAAGGACAAAACCGGTGCTGCAGCTTCATTTAGCTTAGTGTGTCCTGTGGCATGTGAGGCATCTAGAGCAACAGACACTTTGGGAGAGCTGAGACACTGGCAAACCATTAAGGAAAAAAAACTGGAGGCAATGTCCCACAGACCATGCAGCAGTATTTCTAAACCAGCTAAAGAGCTGAACCACAATCAGGCTGCTCTTTCAAAACAAAAACCCTTCTGTATACCTGAGTTCGTGAGGGCAGCATTTTCAAGCTGGCCCAGCTTGGCCACTGCTGGCCCTTGGCCACAGCTGCTGACACCACTCAGGACAAGGGCTCAGGTGCCTTTTCCCCAGACCTCCATGACCCACTGGCACACAGGGGCAAGAGTGCCAGCGCCGCTGGGTGCATCCATCCAGATCTGCCATTTCAAAGCAGCTGCCTGCAGGCCTTGTCTGCATGGATGCAATGGGGCAGAAAAAGTAAAATGCTGGGGAGCTGGAAAAAAAAAGAAAGAGGGAAACCTTACAGACAGTATGTTGGAAGCATATGTTTTAGAATCACTGCAGCCAGCTCCCTGTCAAGAAAATATTGGCCAGGTTGGTTGGTCCAATCTCATGCAGCGACAGATGGTTTATGCCTCACTATTCGGGTCCCTGCTCCGAGAGTAGCAAGAAACAAAGGATATCGTGCTTTGTGGTGTAGTTATTCTGCCACCTAGTGTTACACATGAAAACAAATAACATCTTTAAAAATAGATGCTGTGTTAAAAGAGAGTCAAGAACCTTGCTAAATTGCATTTTTTTTCTTTCTTAAAAAGAACATCCTTCATTTATGCTGGCATCCTGGGGAGGGATCACCAACAATCACAATAGTCCTTTTCTCATCTGAATGGAAAGCCAGAGAGCATCACGTCTAAAGTTTAGGATGTGAAGGAGAAATAAATATAACCTAAAAAACCCATTTTAATGATTTTTAAAAGCCCTAGTCCCTCCATGTAAGGTAAATAATCACGAATAGAAAAATGCAAACCAGGAAGTGAAGCCACCTGCACCTGGGCAGGGAAAAGTGTAGCCACTGCAGTTTCTGTCAAAGAGAAAAGAAAACAGGGATTGCTCCGTAGGCGTTATCACCTGTGTAACTAATGCGCCAGGAGGTCGAAATGAGTTGCGGGCTTAGAGTGAAAACCTGAGTTCGAGTCCCAACTCAGCACCTACCTGTGCTGGGTGAGTCACTCTGTATCGCTGAGCTTTGGTTTTGTTTTCTGGAAAACAGCTGTACTTATGTCTATTCTCCCTACTTTCACAAAACTGTCCCCAGGATCAGTTTGATAATGTATGTGAAGGCATTTTGTCAACGATAAAGCACTGTGGAGACCACTTCCCCACTCTGTCATACCCTTCTTTGGTTTACGGCATCGCCTATATGTATGGAGCCCTCCGTGTGAAGGGCTTGTATAACCAACTTGTGTTTATTCTCAAATAAGTGCTTTTACGGTTAAAAGAAGTATTAAATAAGAAAATGTTCAAATAGTTCATGCAGCATAGGAAAATAGCCCCCTCCCACTACACTAGTGAAGAATTAGCAATATAGTTTAAAATCCGGTTACTCCAAATGTATCTCCTTAAAATTACATTCCCTTGAGAATGATAAGGCTATCTTGATCAGCTGTTTCTACTAAAATTGATATCTTCGTCTATGTTCTTAAAGTTATAGAGAATCTGAACTGAAATTTCCTTCTTGTGGGCGGAGCTTTCGTTGTGATAATAAACCAGGCATCAGGAAACTTAAGAGCTTTTCATTTCTGTTCCCGTACTCACTTAACTGTGTAACTTCAGGCACGTTGCTTAAGGTTCTCAATTTCAGTTTCTGAACGTGCAAAAAGTAAGGGGCAAACTAAACCACTCCTCCCAGTTCAACGATGAAAAAGCTGTTCTGCTTTTGACAGTGAAATTCCAAGAAAATTCAAAGCTCATGGTAGACTAGCTACAATGTAATCTTCAGAAAAATCCTAAAAGCTGTGTAAGTTTTCAGTCACAGGATACAAAAGACAGCCTTAGGCGAGAGGGCCGCTGTGGAATGGGTGTGTTTGTGCCCTCTACCAGGATCTCTTAAAGCTGCTCAGAAACCACCGTGGGCTAAAACAAACAGGCTGCAAGAAATGCTTACCCAGCCACCTACCTGGGCTTTCAAAGTTCCAAAGAAAGACTTTGCTTCCATTTAGCTCCGAAAACACCCTTTGCTCTTTTTAGTAATATATTTAACAACGCCAAGAAAAGAGTTCTATTTATCCAGATTTCCTCTCTCCCTACCAATGTCAACATTAACAGGGAGGACGGCAAAAACAGCCTGGAGTTTTCACGATGTGAACATCAGACCGAAGTCACACGGCAGAGAGGCCCGGTTTGGAACATGATTGCCAATAGAGGATACAACTCATGCCTAGAAAAACCCAGCCGTTGATTTCTGTTTCAGAAATCCCAACCACACTAGGTTTACAGGCTCTTCTTCCCGTATGGGAGCACCTTATTTTAAATATTCCAGATTCCCTCTCCCTTAGGAGGATGTCACTGCCTAGTCTTGTAAAAATGCTCAGCTTTTGCTCGTTTCCCCCAGTCTCCCCAGCTGCTATGTCTGTGTACATCCTGGCACACTTGGGCCAGGAAGATTAGTTCTTTCCCTTCCCCCATCTACTGGAACTTCTACCCCCTGTATCAAAAGGATTTTTTCAGGCCTTTCCAATACTCCGCTGGAGGCCATGGAGACAGATCTAATCAGGGTTCTCATCAATCTTTCTCTGCTGGCCAAACAGAGCCAGGAGGCTAAACGGAAACGTGCTGGATTCTTTTTTCTCCCTCAAGACACACTTCTGTCCAGAGAGTTAGGACCCACTGTGTGTTTCTGGGAGCTAACATTTTCCTGGGGAAAGTTCAGGGATTTCACATTTGCCCCAAACCAAATACACACGAAATTTTAAGTCTTAAATTCCACAGAGCCTTTTAAAAGGAGGGGCCTAGCCTCTCCTTGGCTTTTAACAAGCCTGAAGGCTTGTGGTAGCTCATTCATTTTGGCAGTTTCCCAGAACAGCTGACATACTGAAAATAAGCATGCTGCTGTCCCCTCTCCGTAAGGCCCCATACCACCTCCCCTCCCCCACCCGCTCCCTGATATCCACCACTCCTCACACACTCAGACCCAGAAGAGTAGATACACGCTTAAAATAACACATAGGTAAACACCATCTCTGCCCCATTGCTCAGAGTTTAGTATCGATCTTGAACGTTCCCGGTTTGGGATTTCAAATGTAAATCATCATTGGTCTAAATCAGACTGTGGAATTAAACCCCTATTTAATATGTGAGAGCAGGAATTCACCTTTTGGGGAGATGTGTCTAACGCCAAAAATCTCCTTGGAGAGATGCCTCCATACACTTCCAAACTGCCTCTATGTCTCTGTTCTTCTTGGTGAGCAACAGGAAGATACATGGGGTAACTTTTGTTGCACAATTTGAGTCAAGTATTTGAGGCACACCCCTCTGTGACTGGGAACCCTTGGCGGAAAGCTGATTTGGGAGAAGGACGTAAGAAGCATCACACACTAGTAAATCACACGAATGCTATAAAATCTGAACAATGGGCTTCAAGTAGGAACCCAGGTCCCCCATGCAAGGCACCCTGCCATGTATTATTAAATACATCAGGTATCTGATCAACCACAGCTGGACGTCGACTTGACTCAGAACACAGCAGCAGCTCCAGTTCCCCAAACGGGCCAAGGGAGATAGGCAACCAGTTTGTAAAGCCTTTCAGTAAGAACTACTTTCTTAGAAGCATTAAATTTATAGCCACCCCAGTTTGCTGGACCCTACCCTGGCTGGGGCTCCTTGAGATCACAATACAAGTGGGATTAAGACCCCTACGACCAGGACCGGGCCTGACTGGCCTAGAGAGGATGGAGGAGAAAGTGAGGACGGAGGTCATGGTTTTGCCCAGGTGTTTTCACCTTGGTGTCATTCAACACATTTCAGCTCTTTTGTGTTAGGACATTCATCTACCCAAATGTTAGAAGATTATTTTCTTTATGAAGTATGCTGATTAATTGCCAAGGCAACACCTGTGCATCCCCCTTTTTTTTTTTTTTGCTATGGGAAGCATTTTAGGAAATCCATGTACAAGACTGCCTAGAGATCACCCACCCAGTGGCTTGGAATGCAGTGTGACCAAAGGCATTTCCAGAGAGCTCACAGGGCACAATGGCCATGCATGGGTGGATTTGCTGGATGGATTAGACAAACCAACCGCAACCTTTCCATCTTTTGTTTCCATCCCTTCCAGTAGATTGGCCTTGTTACCAATACTGATGCCAAGACAAGCAATTGCTTGCAACAAAGAATCGTTGTTAACCTCTACCCCCTGCTTCATTCACCCTAATTATTCTCTAACAATACAGTGGTTTCAAAAAGCCTCCAACTGTCCAGCAGACACTATGGGCCAGAGGAATCACTGAACACAAGCAGCATATCAATAAAAGACAATACTGAAGCAGCTTCTCTCTGGGTATTTGCCCCATCTTCTGTGAGACAATGGGAGAGAGAGCTCAGGGAATAAAAAGGAAGTTCTGCCCTGCAGATCTTTTGTTTGTCTGCCAGTGCTGTATCTGTTCCAAGTTCTTGGGCGTATCCTTTACCACTCCCAAATACAGGAAAAAGCCTCCATTTCCTAGGAAATGCAGCTTCTGTGTTTTTAATGAATTCTTATTGTAGCCAAATCAGACTTCAATGAGGATTCCGGTTCAGATTTTTTTTTTTCTTCTAAGGTCAAGTGCATCTCATGTACAGAGAGATGTGGGCCACTGAGCTAATGCATAACAACATTATAACAACATAAATAGTTCTTTCCATAACATTTTAGATGGCAGCATAGAGCCCACCAACAGATCAGCATTTTGTTTGGTTTTGTTTTTTGTTTTTTTAAACAGATAACATGGGTTGACAGAGTAACTGAATAGCAAAATAAGAGATTGGAAGCAGGCCATCGTGAAAGGAAACCTGTTTAAGAAATTGAAATTGATATAATAATCCTGGAGGTTTCCAAACAGGGAGAAAATAAAGTCAGCAGAAAATTAAATGAGAGGAAGCCTCTGTTGATTACAAATCAACATATAATTAGATTGGGATGCACCCATGGTGATGAAACGCCAAAGGAAATAAAAGGTCAGTTGTTTCCAATACTCAATGCTGTCAGTCCCGTGTTTAAGGAGAACAGACCCACACAGTAAGCCAGAGTCTCAAAGATATCCCAGAATAAAGGGGATTCATTATAGTCTGTTTGAGTCATCGAGTAGTGTGTGTCCATATGTAAATGGAACATGGGACCTGGAATGTGTATCGTGTGTCAATTACTGTAGAGCAATTGAAGCAATAAAAACCAAGGCTCCAAACCATGCCCACTGCAGAGCTATAAATAAGCGAACAAAGGGAAACTAAATTTCCCCAAGGAAGAAAAAGGCCTGATCAAAAGCAATCAGCAAGCTCTAGACCTCAGGAAATACAAAATAACCCCAACTATGACAATTTAATAGTGATGTTGCTCAATACTTCTTACATGCTAGATGACCTAGCCAAAAAGATAAACTATTAAAAATACGCAGTAATATGCAGAAAGTTGCTGTTTGCCTAAAGGTTTGCATAATATAAGGATATTTATAACTGGAAGGCCCTCAAATGCCAAGGCACAGGGTGAGGGAACCAGAGAAACTTCAGAGGTAAGGTATGGCCAGGCTGAGACAAACTGGTCTGTCATCTGTGTACACAGTCAACCCAAGCAGGGGGGATCCTGGGGACAGGGCAGACACCACCAGGTCATTTAATCCCGATAAAAACACAATAAGCGTTGTCAGATAGGGAAACTGAGGGAGTGTGTGCCCAAGGTCGCACAGCTCAGAAGTTTTCGGGGTGAGGTACAAATTCAGTCAGTCTGACTCCAGAATTTGTGAAGAGAGAGACAGAATTGGGCAGGAGAATCATGTAATGGTCTTTTGAACGGCAGGGACAAAAAACAAGGGCTGGACTGCCTGGGGTAGGGTAGGGGAGAGCAGGCAGAGACTACAAGTTTTTAAAAAAATAAAATCTGAGAACCAAAAGAATTTAAATTTAAATGGAAATTATATTTATTAGATTGAGCCAAAATGATGAAACCAAATATTTTATTATGACAGCATGATTGACAATTTTAAAAGAGCATAAATAAGTTTTTCTCATAACAAAGGAAGAAAGAAAGAAAAGAAACTTTAAAAAAGAGAGAGAAAGAAGGTTGTTTAATGCTAAGCTCGACCCCGAATAGCAGCTTACAAGAGGGAAGAATGTGCAATTTGGGTTTGTTAATGTACCAGAGCCACAGTTTAAAAGGAAAGACAAGATGTCATAGAATAGGTCCTGGCGGGTATCAGGGTTAAAGCCATGATAGCATACAAACAGCTATTGGCCAGCAGGACAAATGATAAACTATTTATTTATTTATTTATTTATTTATTTAATTTATTTATTTATTTATTTATTTATTTATTTATTTATGGCTGTGTTGGGTCTTCGTTTCTGTGCGAGGGCTTTCTCTAGTTGCGGCAAGCGGGAGCCACTCTTCATCGCGGTGCGCGGGCCTCTCACTATCGCGGCCTCTCGTTGCGGAGCACAGGCTCCAGACGCGCAGGCTCAGTAATTGTGGCTCACGGGCCGAGTTGCTCCGCGGCATGTGGGATCTTCCCAGACCAGGGCTCGAACCTGTGTCCCCTGCATTAGGCAGTCAGATTCTCAACCACTGCGCCACCAGGGAAGCCCTAAACGTTCTTTTTTTTTTTAAAGGCAACTTTTACAAAAATTTTATTTATTTATTTATTTTTGGCTGTGTTGGGTCTTCACTGCTGCATGCGGGCTTTCTCCAGTTGCTGCGAGCTGGGGCTACTCTTCGTGCTGGTGTGCGGGATTCTCATTGCGGTGGCTTCTCTTGTTGCGGAGCACAGGCTCTAGGTGCACGGGCTTCAGTAGTTGTGGCATGCGGGCTCAGTAGTTGTGGCTCGTGGGCTCTAGAGCGCAGGCTCAGTAGTGGCACACGGGCTTAGTTGCTCCGCGGCATGTGGGATCTTCCCAGACCAGGGCTCGAACCCGTGTCCCCTGCATTGGCAGGCGGACTCTTAACCACTGCGCCACCAGGGAAGTCCCAGTGATAAACATTCTAAGATAGCAAGCTCACCAGAATTGCTTGTCTCAGCAGACATGTCACATATGAATTGGGTTTTCTTTTAGTTTCGTGAGATAATATATACAAAGTGACCAGCACAGTGCCTGAGGCCACGCAAATGCTAGTTCCTCTCCTTTTCCTTCTAAGCTTCCCACCCTAGCCAACAAAAAGATAAGAAAAGCTCTCTTTCTCTGAAAGCTTAAGTTGGAGAAATATAAAATAATTCCCTAAATCTTCAGAAAGAAAAACATCAAGGCAAATTCCTATGGGTTAAAGTTCTGGAGTTCCGGCATTACCTATGAGTGAGTTGGGATGGGTATGGGAATACAGCCTGTTTTCTTGAGAAGTAAATGAAGTAGGGATGTGAACAAATATCAGGCCACACGAAAACAAGAGGCCGTTTGTACGCTGGACACTTTATCTTACTCTACTAGTGACTCACCAGAAAGAGCAAGTTCCTGTGCTTTAGTTAGAGAAATAATCATCCTTTATCACCATATTTCCTCCTAGCAATCGATGAGTAAAGCACTTCTAATGAAAGATTAGGTAAGTGAAAAGTATCGATTATACCTATGCTATAGAAAAAGTACACTGGACACTCGAGCTTTAAATCACAGTGGCTGGGGGAGAAAGGCTTACACTGCCAGTGCATACCATCTTCTTTTTCTCTCCCTTCTCCCTGACAGGACAATCACCAGAAGTTCCTGTCTATTGTCTGTCCTTCCCTAAAGTGCTTGTGTGTGGAAGTGTGGAGTTGAGGCTGTTAAAGGCTTCCAGATCCTGGGGTGAAAGGTGCTGTTTTAAGTCATCCCACTCATTACAGATGTAATAGGCCTGGGCTGTGGCTCTAAATATATACAACGAGGTCTGTTCAGACATGAAGGAAGGAAAAGATCCAAGGCAGTCTTTATTATTGCAGATATAACACCCCGGGTAATAAGGGTGCCCTGTAAAAACTGCTGTTGCTGATAAAGAGGGGCTGGGGGCTCCTGGACAATTTCAGTGTCACACTTAGTGAAAAGGTCTCTTTGCTCCAGATGCCTACATGGACTTTCTCGTGGTCAGACGGTGGCCTTCCAGGTAGACTAAGTAAAAATACGGAATATTTGTGGACCAGAACAATGTGGCCAATGGAGCTTTCTCACATCCAATCTAAGATCTTTCATTTTTTTACTCAGATATTGCATTACAATTAGGGTGGCCAAATTTTCTCAACTTAAAAACCTTGTCAGTAAAGTATATTTAAGGCAACAGTGGAACAGAATATTTGAAATGAGATTGTTGGAACATCTGATAATTATATCAGATTCTGCTGGACAGAGAGGCCTCATGTGGTTCTTTTGGCTGGTGGTGATACAAAGGAGGCTTTAGAGTCTCAGAACTGGATCAGTACCACTGGGCTGGGCTGTTGGGATGGGTGGGTGGAAGTGGGAAAGAGCGAAAGAAGAGAGAGGGCAGTGAACAAAAGAAGAGAGTGGTGAGTTGATGAAAACATATCAAAGACAGGCACCTGGGACTCAGTGGAAAAAAAAAAAAAAAGGACTCCAAAATATAGCTTCTTGAGGAAAACGAGAACCTGAGTCTAGAGGAGGACCACTGCTTCTTCCCTTGGAAGGTCAGTGTTTAAGTCTGTTAGGGCTGCTGTAATCAAGTCCATTAACTGGGTGGCTTATAACAGAAATTTATTTTTCACAGTTCTGGAGGCTAGGAAGTCCAAGATCAGGGTGCTATCATGGTCGGGTTCTGGTGAGGACCCTCTTCTGGAATTCAGACTGCTGCTTTCTCATCGCATCCTCAGGTGGTGGAAGGAGCAAGAGAGCCCTCTGGGGTCTCCTCAATTACGGGCACTAATCCCATTCACGAGGGCGCCACAGATCATAACCAGGGAAAACACTGCAATACATGATGTGGTCTGACCATGAGAACTGAGACCAAGCTGAAAGTTCCAGTGATGAGGAAGGGTTAGCATGATCTATCAGCAACATTTCCTTGTAAAAATTAATAAATTCGATTTTGTAAAAAAAAAAAAATGTTTTTAAAAAATTTTGTTTTATGTATTTTTTTATACAGCAGGTTCTCATTAGTTATCCATTTTATACGTATTAGTGTATACATGTCAATCCCAATCTCCCAATTCATCACACCCCCCCCACCCCCCACCGCTTTCCCCCTTTGGTGTCCATACGTTTGTTCTCTACATCTTTGTCTCTATTTCTGCCCTGCAAACTGGTTCATCTGTACCATTTTTCTAGGCTCCACATATATGCATTAATATACGATATTTGTTTTTCTCTTTCTGACTTACTTCACTCTGTATCACAGCCTCTAGATTTCTTAAAATCAAAACCATAATGAAATAACACTTCACACCAACTAGGATGGCTACAAGATGGACAATAAAAGTTCTGGTGAGGATGTGGAGAAACTGGAGCCCTTATACATTGCCGGTGGGGATGTAAAATGGTGCAGTCACTTTGTAAAACAATGTGGCAGTTCCTCAAAAAGTTAAAACATAGCATTAAGATAAGACCCAACATTTCCACGCCTAGGTATATTCCCAAGAGAAATGAAAACACATGTCATTGTAAAAACTTGTATACTAAAGTTCATTAACGACATTATTTATAATAGCTAAAAAGTAGAACCAACCCAAAGCCATAGAGACAAAGTAGATTAGTGGTTGCCTAGGTGTAGGGGAAGGAATAGGGAGTGACTGCTAATGGGTACAGAATCTCTTTCAGGGATGAAAAAGTTCTAAAACTCGATAATGGCAATAGTTGCACAACTATAAACCAAAAAAATACTGAATTGTGTACTTTAAATGGGTGAATTTTATGGTAAGTGAATTATATCTCAGTAAAATATTTTTGAAACATAATGCTAATTTGTAAGTTTTCTAAGTAATGTTGCTGGTAGAGCCTACAAAGAAAAACCTACAGAAGTGAGGCATGAAACATACGATTGAGGTGCATCGAGTATAACAAAAAAAGAGAGTGGTGGGGGCCTTGGCAAATGGGAGAGACATACCTGCGCTAAAGCCGGCGGCAGCTCTGCAAGTCTAACCAATCATCAGCCAGCAAGAATGTAGCCCAGGGGCTTCCCTGGTGGCACAGTGGTTGGGAATCTGCCTGCCAATGCAGGGGACACAGGTTCGATCCCTGGTCCGGCAAGTTCCCACATGCCGCAGAGCAACTGAGCCCGTGAGCCACAACTACTGAGCCTGTGCTCTAGAGCCCATGAGCCACAACTACTGAGCCCGCATGCCACAACTACTGAAGCCCATGCGCCCAGAGCCCGTGCTCCACAACAAAAGAAGCCACCGCAATGAGAAGCCCGCGCACCGCAACAAAGAGTAGCCCCCGCTCACCGCAACTAGAGAAAGCCTGCACGCAGCAATGAAGACCCAATGCAGCCAAAAATAAAATACATAAATTTAAAAAAAAAAAAAAAGGAGAATGTAGCCCAATGTTGCCAGATCTTCCAATTTTCAAGAGAAGTCAGAAACCTGGATTTTTATATGATGCTATCTCTCAACTTGTTAATACTGAAACAGAGTTCGTATTTTCTTAAAGGCATCACTGAGTTAAGTAACATGTGTCACTGGGCCAGAGAGGATTTCATGATGGCCAGCTTGTGACCTTCGATCAACACATGCACCTTCCTTTGCTGTTAGCAAAGCTGATTGCATTCAAGGAGCTCAGAAGCCTTTATATATTAAGTAACCTCCACAACTTGGGACAATTGAACGAGTTGACAAATATTTATCATAGATCTCTTGGGTGTAAGGCACTGGAAGTCAGGGGCAGTGTGAAACAAGAGCATACGTCCTGGTCAGTCAATTGTCATCACAAACGGAAAGCGTGGCATTTGTGAGGGAGGTGGTTCCAGAAGCCTGCATGAGACAGTTACGCCCATGGCACTAAAACTAGGCTCCTGAGTTCCAGTACACTGCTGGGCCCCATCATGTGAGCCTTAAAACTGAATTCATTTATTTTTTCATTGCTTCAGAGAACAGGAGGAAACAGACTCAGAGTTTCTCAATGTGCTTATGAGCTTCCATTCAAGATGCAGCTCATTCTTCCAGAGTCAGAAGGGAATAGACATTTGAATCCAGGTGCTCTGTAGGCTGGAAATTTAAATCCCTGAGTGGGCTCAAAAGCAGAAACATTTTTTCCAATAGTCTTCTTCTGAAGAAATTTCCCAGGACAGGGAGCTTTGAGGCAGATACATCCCCGCTCACATAATTGAAAGAGCAGGTGAATAAAAGGGGGAGGGGTCAGCTGATGTGATGAAGGGTCATACAGGTGTCCTTGAAAATGGGCAAGTCCTGGAGAATCAATTTGTGTGCTTTCTCAGAGATTTAAGGAACAGATTGTTACAATTAGTTCAGGGTCTGCATACAAATGACACTCCTTTTGTGTGGATGTCTGCAAATCTCTATAGGGCCAGCAGTCATTTGGAATCCAGGTCAGCCAGGGAAAGCTGAGTGGGAACATGTGTTTCTGTGTCTCCAAGAACGACTCCCCAACTCCTTCCCAAAGCAGCACATGCAGATAATGGCCTATATGGGGTCAGTGTCCTGCTAGCCTTTCACTGAGCTTCCAACCTCATTAAAAAAATTTATTAGTCATGCGTGAGAAAATAACAGAATCCAAAGTGTGTTCTGCCATAGAAACAACCAACATGGTTAAAACACCCAGCTAGTGATTCCAAAAACTCTCCCTATACGGCATGAATAGATTCCTGATCCATAATCTAAACGGAATACATGCTCTACTGTTCTCAGCCCCCTTCCTCTTCGGCTTCATTGATCTGATCAGCTTCAAGCACTTCACCTCTCACTAGCGCCTTAATTTCAGCTCAAAGTGGCACAAAGGAACCTCGTCACTCCCCGAGGCTGGTTTTCCTCCTAATTTTTCATTAAAAGCATCACGATCCACCCAGAGACCTGAGTCCCTAATCTGGGGCATCATCCAAACATCAACCTCTGTATCCAACCTGGCATTACAGTCTGCCCGTTTGACTCCCAAGATGCATCTCAAATCTATCCCCTCACCTTTGCCCCTGCTGCTACCGAGTCCAAGCTCCCTCTGCTTGCCACGTGACAGGCCAATAAATCCGGAGGCAAGGCGTTGAGGCAAGGACTCTGGCTTACTATTCGGAAAGCCGGCAGACCGGGAAGATGGCGGACTAATGTCTCCAAAAACCCATCTTATCAGGGTTTGGATGCCAGTTTCTTTTATAGAACAGAGAGGGGGAAGAGGTGGGGAAGTAGAGTAAAAAGGCCATAAGTTTTGCAAATATCTCCTGGAATAGCCAGCCTCAGGGAGGGGATGTGTTGATTTCTTCTTTCTTGCAGCCATTCACAGGTGGACAGGGTCAGGATGTTTCCCCGAACAAAGGCACTTTGGTTTAACATTCAGGCAGAAGGGCAGGGTTCCCTGCTTCAAACACATGAATGAGCCAATGGCCTCTGGCCATAGCCCATATACTAGCCTCTGAGGACAGATACTTAAATGTTTTTGGCGCTATCTCCTAGGTTTTTCTATAGAACAACATCATGCCAACTGATCTATACAGCCCCTCCAGTACCTACAGCTATTTTCTAGAGGCTTGAATGAGTCAGGAGAAGAAAATGATTAATCAACTTGGAGAGATTTGAAAGCTGGAAGAGAGCCATCCTGTGAGTAAAACCTCGGAGCTATGGGGCTGCAGCCATTGGAAAGTTAGGGGATTTCCATGGTTGAAAACATTTGGCCACCTTGCTATGGTCCTCTGACCTTGCAATAAAGACAGAACAGACTTAGCTGGGTGATTTACCTCTGACAGTATCCTATGTCTGCTGCCTTTGGCTGTTCGCTCTGACTTGACAAAACCAAAGTTATTCCCCCAGAGGCTTATGACTTTGGAACTGGCTCAGAAAATTCCCTCTGCTTTTTCCTCCCAATGGATATCATTTTCAGTCCTTGGCTTCACTTTTATGTGTAGTAAGGCTTAAATGAAAAGTGTATGTAAAGCATCTAGCTCAATACTTGGCAAACATTAGGTGGGTCTACTCTTTTTTAGGCCACGTTGGTCTCCCAACACTCAGGGTAGATAGGACCACAGTGCTTTTCTTTTTTGAAAACCTGGCAATACCATTTAAAATCACTTTTCCTGCTTAAGATTTGTTATCACTTGCCAGTGTTCCTCATTTCATCTCTTCAAATTCTTCCAATCTTTTTATAGGGGACTTGCTTTCTGAAGTTACATTTTTTTAAAGATGCTACTCTAATATTATCCAGCTTTTATTTCCCTAAAGTACTAGAGACATTGCATCTGAGTAGTATAATTGCATGTTCCCTGTTTGTTGTTTAACATGTAAGGTTTTATTGATGCAAGAAGAGCTTCTTGAATTTCTGATCTCTTTGTCTCCCCTAGTATGTCTCTACTTCTATTTTCTTGCCCTTTCACATTATGTACACTGCCCTCTTTCTTCTTTCTTTCATTTAAACATATGATCACTTGGATTTTATTACCATTTACTGCCATCTCTTTCTTGGTTCTGCTTTCTGTTCTATCACTGCGTTCATAACACACTCTTTGTGTCTGCTATCAAAAATGTGTCAGCAGGATCTACTAATGCCTGATGGTTTACCAATCTCTTATGTTTCTCTCTTTACCATCATCTATTTTCCTTACATAACTTCTTAGAACCACGTCCATTAACTTAATAAAGAAAGAAATTTTGGCAAAGCTTTCTGCTTAATTCTCTTCCCTGCCAGAAAAAAATCCAAGTACCTCTCCATTCAACAAACTAACTGCTTGAGTATCGTCATACATCTCATATATACATACAAACACATATATGCAAACTTTCACTAACAGGGTTCTCATCCATTGATTCATGGTTCACAAGGCACTTGTTGAGCAATGCTAGCTGCTGCTTTTCACTGCGTTGCACTGGAGAGAGGGCCCGGGGGATTTTGCCTTTTGGCCCACAGATCAGTAAACACATTTGGGATTAACACTGGAGAGAGAAGAAATTCGGGAGTAGGGCCCTAGAACATTGATTTTGGAGGAGAACAGAAGGGAATTTCAGGAAAAGGAATAGAAGTTATGAACTGTCAGACCAAATAAGGAAAAGAAAGGGAGAGATGAAATAGGGTTAGAGAAAGGAAGAGTCAGACAGAAAACACAAGATTCGAGGAAGGAAAGTGGAGTGGCTAAGGAAAAGAAAGAAATCAGGAACAGAGGCAACGAGAGAAGAAAAAGGTGGCACGCAGCTGGCCATTCACTTGAAAAAGAAAGCATGAAGGAAAATATTTAGCAATAAGTAAATACAGATGAGAAAACATTCCAAGTCAATGTGTCATCCTCATTTTAAAACCCCCTTTGTTATTATAATCTACTATCCACAATACAGCTTCTTGTTAGAAATCCCTCAGCCTATAGAAACAGAAATATCTGTCCCGCTGATTCTTTTGAAGTCAGTTACTCTCATCAAATCCCGCAAAGACTCAAATCCTGTCAATCGACACAACTCAAAAATGAGAAAATAACTAACTGGGATGTTCTTCTGACAGTTACTTCTAATAACTGGCCTTAATTTTGGCCTTCCATATGTGATAATGATGATGATGGTGATTTTTATCACAAAGAATTTTTAAAATTCATTTTGCTCCAGGCAACTACAATGACCAAAGACGCCTCTTGCTAATTACTGATTTAAATCCTAAAAGTATATTGGAGACAAAAGGGCATGAAAATTACAGCCAAGCACTCCTAAACTGGGTAGGTATCTGTATGGCAACTCCTAAGAAACAGAAATACCTGCATAGCTGCCCATTTCTTTGGTTCTAAGGCTGAATCTATTCCTACTCTGTACAAATTTGTAGAAGACATCTGTTTCTTTGAACCTCCCTTTCTTTTGGTGGGAACACCGTGGTTTGGGGAACTATCCTGACCTTCACTGTAGGCGGTGCTGGTGGGACTGTCATTCCAGGTGCAGGTGATTACCCTAGCCAAGGGGTGGGCTTATAACCCAAGCCAGCCAATCAGGCTCTCTCCTGGGAATCTGAATAATTAGCTGAACAATAAAGAACAGAAAATATCTGGAATGGATTCATCCCAGAAGTGGCATTATGATGTGTCTACTGGTTCCAGTTTCCTGTATTACTAGAGCTGCCTTGCTCTGCTTTTCCTTCAATTCTATGACCTACTCCATATCCATTCAAAATTTGTTTTTTTTTTCCTTTAAATTAGCCAGAGTTAGCTTCTGTTGCTTATAATCAAAAACTCTCAAATAATACAATCCACATTACATTGAATCAAAAAGTCATCTGGGGCTTCCCTGGTGGCGCAGTGGTTAAGAATCTGCCTGCCAATGCAGGGGACATGGGTTCGAGCCCTGATCTGGGAAGATCCCACATGCCGCGGAGCAACTAAGCCCGTGAACCACAACTACTGAGCCTGTGCTCTGGAGCCTGCAAGCCACAACTACTGAGCCCACGTGCCTAGAGCCCATGCTCCGCGACAAAAGAAGTCACTGCAATGAGAAGCCTGCGCACCACAATGAAAAGTAGCCCCTGCTCGCTACAACTAGAGAAAGCCCGCACGCAGCAACGAAGACCCAACGCAGTCAAAAAACAAAAAAAAAGTCATCTGTGTAAGACTGTCCTACAGTTTGATGCCTTTTGTAACCTCTCAACTGGCTACAGGCCTGTTCTCTGTGCCGTCTCAGTCCTGGAAACCCAGCTGAGAGAGTTTAACTTGTTCTGAGGAGCAGGGGCAGAATGCAGTGATATGGTAGAAATGAGATGAGTTACTTCAGCCTAGTCAAAAGTTGAAATGTTAATATGAGATGAAGCTGTAGCCTGGCTTCTGATGGCACCAGAAACTGGTCACGACCATTCTGTCAAACCCTTAGCCATTCATTTAGAGATGAAGCAATCTAGAGAGCTGCAGCGGGGTGGACACAGGGGGGTGTTGTTACAAAGATACAGATCTACAACACAGCTCTGATCCTGGCCCCAGATTGAAGGCTTGTCTAACCAAGAAGGCATGGCAAGCCCCACACTGGAGCTGGGATATTTGCCCTGTGGGTTACAGCTTTCAGGGCCAGCCTCTTTGGAGACAGGGTGACTGACCAGCTGAAAAGGGAGCACTGCCCATCATATGCCAAGGACCTTGCAAGAATGTAAGTGAGCCTAGGACTAGAGACTGGGGCCTAGTTACTGCCAATACCCTGGAGACTGCTCTACTCTGAAACTAACTGTGAGCAGATTAACCCAGATTTTATTGCAGCTGTCTACTCCATGGGGTCATTTCTTTCTGAGCCTGCGATACATAAGACCTTGGAAATGGTAATTCCTGCCAGAAGTGGAGATGAGGAAGCCAGAGGCATCTTACATAATGTCATGCTCTTACCTACAGTGAGAATTGTCCAGAAGTCTCAAACATTATTTCATCATCTTGGTTCTTATCGCATACTGTTCCAAAATGCAATGCATTGCTCATCTTATCCACAAAGGCCCCTCCAGGGAAGAGTTTTATAAGAAATCCGAAATGCAGGGGGCTTCCCTGGTGGCACAGTGGTTAAGAATCCGCCTGCCAATGCAGGGGACCACGGGTTCGAGCCCTGGTCCGGGAAGATCCCACATGCCATGGAGCAACTAAGCCCGTGCACCACAACTACTGAGCCTGCACTCGAGAGCCCGTGAGCCACAACTACTGAAGCCCGGGAGCCTAAAGCCTGTGCTCTGCAACCAGAGAAGCCAATGCAATGAGAAGCCTGCACACCGCAATGAAGAGTAGCTCCCACTCGCCGCAACTAGAGAAAGCCCACTCACAGCAACGAGGACCCAACGCAGCCAAAATTAATTAATTAATTAATTAAAAAAGAAACCCTAAATGCCAGTAGT
The DNA here is from genome assembly GCF_965194825.1 of Balaenoptera physalus. Classification (NCBI taxonomy): domain Eukaryota; kingdom Metazoa; phylum Chordata; class Mammalia; order Artiodactyla; family Balaenopteridae; genus Balaenoptera; species Balaenoptera physalus. The sequence continues at coordinate 33,986,310 of NC_138883.1, forward strand.
TCCATAGGTGGGCCAACAATACAATTAGGCCAATAGTGACTAGGTCTGCAGCTTCTAGCCATTAAAACATGTTAACTTGACCAGCATGACAACTATAAGTTAATACAAAAGATTTAAATATAATTCAACTTAATGTAAGAGGAAAATAATTACTTCTCAGAAGTCTATAGGCAGTTACTTACAAAAGATCTTTGCACTTATAAACTTTCCAAAATATAAAGCTACGTCTCAGTCAACTTAGCTCATCAGCGAAAGATGTTATTAGCTGTTGCAAGAATAGTATCTTTTGGGGCCTCAGAACAAGTAGACTTTTGGAACTTATCTGTTTATAAGTTAAGAATTTCTGTAGTATTTTCAGAAAACATTAGGTTTTCTTTCCAAATCTCCTAGTTTCTGGGATTCCAGATGAGTCGCTGAAAAAAAAAACATCGTACTTTATTCCCACGTTCACAGCCTACAGAAAGCTGCAAAAGCTGAGACTCGGAAGGGACTTTAGCAATCATTTAGATTAAATTCCATCATTTTGCAAAGGTCAAACTGCACGTGTGGGCCAGTCGAGAAGTAGTTACTTGACATAAGTCACACGGCTGGTCAGTGGCTGGCTAAACTGCGAGCACAGATTATCTGACTTAAGCCCAGAGCTTGTTTCACTATATCAAGTGCTTTAAAACAAAGCTACTACATTCTCATTCATTCATTCATCCTATTCAACACCAATTTATGAAACACATCTGATATGCCAGGAGCTGTTATATGTAGGCACAAAACGATAAATAGAATTAAGTTCCTTTAAAAAAAAAAATCCAAAAAAGTCACTTTCTAAAAGTGCCTCTCGGTGTTCTAGTACATTTTCACACTGTGGTAAAAGCAAGAGAATTGAGACAAAAGATGAAAGAAGGTTGTACAGTCCTAACAACAATAATGATTCAACATCAATTAATCAGTGTGTGAATTATTTTGCCAGCAATAGGGACCATTTTCACTAAGCTAATAAGTAAGGCCTAGAAACCATTATGACCTCTACTCCTGGCCCAAGGTGACACCTCCAGTCCTGCCTAGGATGGCAAAAAGGGAGCTATGGTGAAAAATATCATGGACTTTGGGCTTTGGAACTAGAGGGGCCTAGGTTTCAAAATTCTGGCTCTGCCAATTAATAGTTTGTGAACTTGGATAAGTTACCCTCCTTTAGTCTCAATTTTTTCATCTCTAAAGTGGGGACAAAACCACTTACTCTAGATGGTTACCGTAAAAATTGTTATATGCAAATCATTTAGCTCAGTGCTCGCACAGAGTAGGCCTTTACTACATAATACTATGATTATTATCACTAATAATAATAATTAATGACATAATAATATGATCTGTAGAACAATTCTATAGGAATGAAACTAAATATGTGAATGGCCAGCAGACATGTTTTGCAACCTTTACATAGGCATGCCCACCATACTTAAAGGAAAGTTTTCTCCAATTAAACATTAGAGCACGGATTGAACTTAGGTTGGTCAGACTATAGAACCTGAACACGTGACCACTCTGTACACTGTCTCCAGACAGAAATACCCTCTAGTAGACTAACCCTCAGGAAGAAAGCACAATTTCACTGAGAAGACCTGGGAGGGGTTTGGTCTCCTCAGAACTAAGCTGAAGGGACCATTGCAGAAGAGGTTAGGGTAGTGTTGCTGCCTTGGAAATCAGAACTGTTAAAACGTATTGAGCGTTAACACTTACAGCTTTCTCGGTAATAATCATAGCTTCACTTGTATTGTTTCATTTAATCGTTACAACAACCCTCTGAGATGGAGGTGTCAGTACTATCCCTTTTTCACAGAAGGCTTTTCACAGAAGGCTTGGTGAGGGGCAGAGTAGGGATTTAAACCCAGGGAACCTTCAGACCGAAGGACTGGCTCCGAGGGGAGAAGAGGTACACCCCTGGTGTTTTAGAACCTGGTCCTGGGAGTTGGGAAAGTTCCACCTATGTCTCAGCCATGCTGAGGTCCATATCAGAGGGTCTGAGAGGAGAGGAAAAAAAAGGGAAGGGACTGTCTGAAAAAAGGCAGGGGAGTCCTACTGCCTTCTCAGTCAAAGCCAGAAGCCTTGGAGGATGTGCATCTCTACCTCCTGATACTCGGCCTCCGACCGACTTGGGATAAGGAGGCATTACTGTACCGTGAAAGGTACCTTCGTGCCTGGAAAAATCCCAAAGCTGCCTGCAGCACTTTTTCTTTGAATTAAAAATCCTTGAAGACTCTGTCAAAGTTCCATTCTGTATGACCAGCACCTAGTACAGTGCCTACCATGTTAATGGGGCACAATAAACATTTCTGAAAGGAAAAAGGGAAGTGAAGGTTAAGAAAAACTAGAAAGGATTCTCAAACACTTTATCAGAGCATGGTTATCAGAGGCCTAGCTCAGTAAAAGAACACTGGCCTGGGAGTCAGGAGATTTGGGTCCTAACCAGCTCTAAAACCAGATGTATGAAACTGATGAGTCACTTACTCTCTCTGGCCCTCAGTTGGCTCATCCATAAAATGGGTTGGATAAGATGATCTATGAAGGAGATAATATGTAAAGGAGTCTTGTTCAATGGCTAGCCCAGAAGAAGCTTTTAACTTAGGCTTACTGATATGATGCTTTCCATCTTTTAAACTCTGTTCTGTCATTTAACTTGGCTCCCTCATCTTACATATGAGGAAACTAAAGCATGGAGAAGTTAAGTGGCAGTACAAGGTTACCCAATTAACTTAAATACACCCAAGACAACAATCAAGTTCCCTCGAGTCTCAGCCTGGTACCCTTTCTTCTACTCACACTGCACACTGCTTCCTGACTTGATTGGTATACTTGTGTCTCTCCTGCTATCCATGAAGCTATTGAAAATAATGTTACATGATTGATGGTATTCAAGGAAGCCATCAAATTCATGCCATTGTCTTTGAGCAAGACTCATTTTAAAATGCCTAAAGAGAACAGTATATATATACATACATATATATATATTTTTTTAACCCTCAGAGATGGAAATTCTAGTACATTTCTCAGTAGTCTACTCCAATTTTGCTTGTTAGTAAATACTTCCTTTTGTCTATCCCCAATCCTTCCTGCTGCAGTTTAAGCTTCTTGTGTTCTCCTCAGGTGAGATGGAAAACACAGGTCATTATGTTCTGCTAAGCATGTTTATGGACGCAAAGATTGCTATTAAATTGCCCTTTATCCTCCTTTCTTTCCAAACTGACTAATCCCAGTTTCTTTAAATTCTCTCATACTTCTTCTTTCCCAATCCTTTAATCACCTTTGTGGCTGAATTCTCAGCCACCTTGAGACTCAACCCCTCCCCGTTAATTACAAACCACAGAACTGGGCACAATTTCCTACTACGGTTCTGAATATTAACTAGCAAGCTGATTGTGTCATAGTTCCTACCAGAAGGTTCTCTAAATTTGCATTCCAAGATCATGCTTCGGTTTTAAAAACTATAGCAACCTAATTTAGGCTGAAAGTAGATTATTTGCAGCTTCCTCATAGCAAATTTAAACTTGAATCTCCCAACTCTCAACACATTCTTATCTACTCTCCTCCAAGGCAGTTAGGGAGAACTGCTTTAAGAAGAATCCAGGTAAAACATAAGTAAGGAAGTAAATTAGCTGAACAGGAATCCTAAAATGTGTATCGAATGTCAATATAAGTAGATTTGGGTTTTGTGCATCACTGTTTGTACATTAATACAGATAGTTCAGTGGCATCTAAGAAGTGATGAGTTGCCGAAGCACAATTTACTTATCATGTATTGTTCCTACAGTGTTTTCTGTTTCTTTGTACAATTTTTCTAAATTCACAATAATTTAGAACAAATTTTTTTTCTAAATTGCACGATGGCACGTCTAAATGTTGTTTCTTTAACAAACATACTTATCTCCTATGTGTTTTCTATATGTGCCGTTGAGGCTCAAAAAAAAATAACTTTTTAAGATGTCTTTTGTTGTTTACGTTAAGAATTAAGATCATGGTAGTATAAAGTTAGCAATCTCCTGGGCCATGTATTAATATCAACTTAGTGAATATTTTTCAGATACCTACTATGCACACACTAGGTACTTAGAGAGTGGAGCAGAATATGAACAAAAGCATAATATAAACGTGGAAGGTTTTCCAGAGGAGATGACATTTAAGTTGAACATTGAGGAATGAGCAGGATTTTGACACGACACTCAAGCTGAAGGAACGTCCGCCAAGCAAAGGAAGGCAGAATGGCATCACTGATACAGCTAATGAGACACTAGCCAAGGAAGCCACTGGGAAAGAACAGAATTGGATTCTGGAGAGATGCTCTTTTTACAATAATTCTTCCAACTAAAAGTCGTCCAAGTGACATTCACACAGTCACGCCACTTCAGCGTGATCTCAGTTAGTTAGTAAATAACTAATTGACACAACAGGCTTCGTGCAGGATGGAGACTGTGTAAAAGGAGGCAGTTTAAAAGGCCAGGCAATCCAGGGAAACAAAGCCATTTGCTTTTTATGGTTTAAATAATTTCACCCGCTACGGTTTCACAATCTTTCTTCATTCCACACTGGGATCAGTTTGGTCCCACTTGGCAAGCATGGGACTTCTTTGTCTGTGCATGTGTGCTTCTCAGCAAGAAGAAGAAGAACAAAAAAATGTGGCTGAGGTTGATCTGTAATTTTTCACTGTGGCTTTGAATCATGGATGATATCAGCACAGCTCCAGAAATTGGGTTTGTCAGTTAAGCCTCCCTCCCTGCCGGCTAAGCCCCAGAGCACGAAACATAAACCATAAAGAAACAATGGCAGGGCTCATGGGTTATTTATTGTTGTTCTCCAAATACATCTCGGTGATAGAATGGAAAATGGTCAGCTGGGAATCCAAACTATATTCTCATCGAGGCCAAGATAATTTCTTAGGGTAGGCTTTTCTTTTCTTTCTTTCCTTCCTTTTTTTTTCTTTCATTTTTGAAAATGTGTTAACAAAGGAGAAGGAAAATGGTTGAGAAATGTCTGAGAATGGTTTGGCAGGATGGAGTGTGTGGCTTAACTAGCCAGAAGGAAGGAATTTTGAGTGTATCAAGGCAGAATTCTCAATCCATATCCGCTTTACAATTACACATGCCTGTGGGTTTGCGCTAATCTCATCAATAAATTGAGGGAGTTAGAGCCCTGGACGGGAGTTGGTGAACTTGGAGGACGTGTATGGATACTACATGTATGTGATCGTAGGCACACGTGTTTGTGTGTGTCCTTTCAATAAGGAAAAGCTATAGAAAAAAATACCAATTCATTAGACATTTATTAAAAACATGTATATCCTGGATCAGACCTTGGGCTAGGAGGGCTAATAGTAGTGAGAAAAGGACCCTGTCTTGGAGGGGATCCTGAACCAGAAGGAGAAAGAGGAAAGTAAACATATTCAGTTGGATGGGGGGAGAGGGGGAGTTCCTAGGCCCCCAAATTGTGACTTAGGCAACTATGTGGACAATGATTTTCCACTAACAAAAATAGGAAAAACGTGAGAGATTGGTCATTTTGGAAAGAAAGACTAACAGTCCAGACCTGGGCATTCTGAGCTACAGGTAGCTCCACAACATCTAGTAGATTTCCAGCAAACACATGGACACGTGAGCCTGGAGCTTAGGAGGGAAGTCTGGTCTAGAGGTAGTGATCTGATACTGGTCGGGCTGTGGGTGGATTCCGCAAGCATAAATGAGAGATCTCCCAGCGAGAATGCACAGTGAGAAGAGAACCAAGGATGACTGTGATTCAATAAACCCCCCTTGGGTGACCACTCTGTGTAGTCATTTTATGAGGTACTTCCAGGCATAGAGGCAAAGATGGGAGTTCTGGCCCTCAAGGAGATTACTTTTACAGGTATTTGAGTAAGACAAATTTCTTTCTTGACATCAGTGGTACCTCCTCTACATTCACCCCCAAAATTTACCAAAGTGACACAGAAAATATTGTTTGATACTTTCTATGCCTTCCCAGTACATTTTCCTAAGTTTTTCATTTTGTTCTTAAATTTAGGATTATCAATTGTCAGTTTTCTCTCTGCCGTTAGAACACTAAGCTCCTTGAAGTCAGAGGCCACTATACCATGTATTTCTTTTTTAAGTTCTCAAGACTCTACATGAGAATAATAACTATCACTTATTGAGCACATCCAGGCATTACTTGGAAGGGCTTTACAGACGTTATTTCATTTAAACATCACAACAACCGTACAAGGTTGGTATTACTACTCCAGTTCATAGATGCAACAATTAGGATACAACTGCTGGCAAACAGCATAACCAAGACACAAAGCCAAATGTATCTCATGTTCACAGGAGTAAATCCATGCTCTTTTAAAAGTCCTCATGCTGGGACTTCTCTCGTGGCACAGTGGTTAAGAATCCATCTGCCAATGCAGGGTACACAGGTTCGAGCCCTGGTCCGGGAAGATCCCACATGTTACGGGGCAACTAAGCCCGTGAGCCACAACTACTGAGCCTGAGCTCTAGAGCCTGCGAGCCACAACTACTGAGCCTGCGTGCCACAACTACGGAAGCCCACGTACCTAGAGCCCGTGGTCTACAACAAGAGCAGCCACCGCAATGAGAAGCCCACGCAACGCAATGAAGAGTAGCCCCCGCTCACCACAACTGGAGAAAGCCTGCGTGCAGCAATGAAGACCCAACACAGCCAAAAATAAATAAATGTATAAAAAAAAAATAGAAGTCCTCATGCTGTCTCTATATGTCCAGTCCTCATGAAGAGAGAACAAATGATACCATCAGTGAAAGGAGGTAGGTTTTGTAATAACTGAGGATCTGCCATCAAACACCCTCATCCACCCCTACCTACTCCCAGGACTAGTGAGTTAGCATGCTTTGAGAAGCACTACGACTATTTAGTAAATGTCCAAACTTTTCAGGAATGAAAACCTGACAAATGAGAAGGGGTTGTTGTATCCATCACATAATGAACACGTCTATTTAAAAAAAAATGAAACAAGTAACGTTTGATGCAGGTTCTGCAGGCTGGCCTTGGGTCTTTTCTTCAGTTTGTAGATAATACTGTGTTGGGCAGTAAAATGAGGGATTCAAAAGAATCTTATAAAATTGAAGAATAAAGAATTGAAAAGCTAAATAAGATTCAAAAACTCAAATTTGACAGAGTATCCTGAGGGAGGATTAGAATATTTGACATTAATATAACTGAGTTTAACAACCAAGTGAGAACAAGCAAAAGATGGTATATCCATGCAAAGGAATAGTATTCAGCCATAAAAGGAATGAGGTCCTGACTCATACTACAGCATGCATGAACCTTGAAAACATTATGCTGAAAGAAAAAAGCCAGACACAAAAGGCAACATACATTTTTATATGAAATGTCTAGAATTTGCAAATTCACAGACACGGAAAATCGGTTAGTGATTGCCAGCAGCTGGGGGGAGGGGGAATGGAGTGTGACTGCTCATGGGCACTGACTGGGTTTCATTTTTGGAGGCATGAAAATGTTCTAGAATTAGATAGTAGTGACAGTTGTTCAATCCCGTGAACATACTAAAAAGCCACTGAATTGTATACCTTAAACGGATGAATTTTATGGTATGTGAATTATAGTTTAATTTAAAATTTCAAGTTAAAAAATCAAGCAAGCAGACTTCCTTGGCAGTCCAGTGGTTCAGAATCCACACTTCCACTGCAAGGGCCAGGGGTTTGATCCCTGGTTGGGGAACTAAGATCCTGTATGCCGCGCAGTACAGCCAAAACAAAATCAAGCAAGCAATGAGACTCATAAGAAGAAGTACTTAGGAATCACAAAACAATGCTCTTTTTATTAAAGGATTGGCCAGACCCTATGGACTATAGCATCAAGTTCTGGGATCCAGATGGTTTACAGGACAGCCACAAAGTTGATTAGGCTTGAAAAATAAGACTTATATGGAATACCAAAGATATGGGAGTGATTCTACCTAAAAATCCAAAGTCAAAGGGGGTGATTTAATAACAGTTTCTTCACGTATATAAGGATTCTTAAGCAGAGAATAGTAACCCACTGCTTTCCATCTCCTCTGAAGATAGAGCAGAAGAAAGAGGGCTCAAAAGATAATAAAGGGACTCAGGACAGACACAAGAAAGACTCTCCGTAGAGTGAGAGTTTAACAAAGGGCGAGGTTACTAAAAGAGGCTGTGGGCTCTCTACCACCTCTGAAGATCTCTAAAATAAGGGCAGAGGCTTCAGGACTTTGAGAATGTTTTCAAAGCCACGTCTGTGAATCTGTCATCATGCTACTCTAGAGGACACCCTTTCTGTTTTAAGGTAACTGAGAGGGAAAGATGGAAAGACATGTTATGGACTAGATGAAGTCCAGCCGGGTTTATGTTAAAGTAAATTTATTTAGGATAATTCCAATTTCCTATTGTTTTCCTTCATAAGTCATCCTTACGGGAGGAAAAAAAAAATTATCAAATTCTCCTGCTCCAAATGAAGTCAGAAGCTCTGATACACAAGATTCAGGTGTTCTGTCAACAACATGCCCATACTGGGAGTTTTAGCTACTTAGAAGTTCCCTTTCTCTTTATTAATCTTTCCAGAATTGTGTAGTTTTTCCCATCTTTCCAGAATTTGGTAGTCTTTCCCTAATTCTGAAAGTATCTTTGCTATCAGCCTTTCATCCACCTAACCAGTCTGTCAGACTGTTGGAATTTTCCCATTGCCCTGTCGCCAGACTTTGTGCTTCCCTGAACCCCTTCTGCTCCCCTCCATGACAACTGCGGAATCTACCATGTCTAGTAGTGCCAGGTTAGAATATCGATATTCCAAGTTCTGCCTTGATAATATATATATATACCCTGTCATCTAATACATCATATTTTCATATTAAAAATTCCACAAAATCAAGCTTTTGGATTATATTAGTTATCTACTTTTTCAATACAGAACTATTAATTTTCTGAAATAATTAGGGCAACTTTTCACAGATCTTAACTGCATGATTTTTATCTCTAAAGAGAGACCAATATACTGATGTCATAATTATACACTTGAAGTTTCCGCTCTTGATTAAAAGATCACTCCACATCAATAGCACTCACGCTCAGGTAATAGCAAAATTAAGTCATCACATAAAAACTGGCATACCTTCCAATAAGCACATATTTCCTTAGTGTCCATCCTCAGAGTATCACAAATATTACTGGCAGCCACTATTACAAAATGTACTGCCAACTGCCAGTGATAACAAAAAGTAGACATCTCACCTTACTGTAGCCAGAATCAAAGTTAGACCAGAAATGAATCAGGAAATATTAATCTTTTCCTTAACCCCTAGTACTAACTTGGAATTGAGATGGGGTAATGGGATAACATCAAATAATCTTTACAAGTCAGAACAGAACAGGTCTTAAAGTTGTTTTTGGCTCCATTGCCTCTGGGTCGGCTCCTGAGACAGAAGTCAAGCTGTGACTTACAGGGTTATATTAATTTTCCTTATGCTGCTTAATTTTAGTAGCATAGTTTCCACATACTCTAATTTCTTGTTTTCAGTGTTGTATGACATGTCTTGTAAACAGTGTGAAGTTGGTTTAACTGTACAACATTAAAGTTATATCCCCACTAGGTCTACAATCTAAAGACCTGCCACTTACAGATAAGGAGTAGTTCTGACCTCTGGGAACTACTGAGAATTATGGAGAAATCCAACAAGGCCCTCTTACTTTTTGAGACTAACCTTCAACAAGAAGGCTTTGCTAATTTCTACATAGCTGTCCTTTCAAAATTAGGTAGACACACACTTTACAGTCCAGACCCTGAGTCTTCCATGACTTCCTCTGTTTTAGAGAAACATTCTTCTGCATAGGGGCCCAACTCTCTGCACCACATGTGGTAGGTCCCTCCATAGTCATAGTTTCATAGTCTCTGTCCTCCATAGAGACTATGAAAACGAGGTTTATGTCAAATTTAATTTAGCCCAGAGCCACACAGTCCCACCAGTTAAAAAATCTTGTGAATATCGCTCTCCGGCAGGGATTGTATATTTCCAGAGTTCAGAACAGATCCCAGCAGTGCTTGGGACAGTGTGTCCACCTGTTAATACAGCCGTTCTTGTGTTCTTCATGGGTTATGGTGTCAACCCCCAATCAGTCTGATGGAAGCTGAACCCACTTCCCCTGTCTTGCACAGCCCTATCATAGAACACTGACTGACTAAAAGAGCAGTTATGTTCTTGATCAAGGGACCTTTTACAAAGTATCCTTCTCCGTAAAGGAGCCACTCTCTCTATATTAATCAACCACAAATGATATGCCTTTACACTGTGCAGGATTAAGCTCTCTGAAATCTCCACTGAGATTCACGGCTGGAGGTTTTTAGGAAGGAGGAAGGAAGAATGGTCGGAAAGCAGCAATGAGGAAACAGATGATACCTACCCCACATCCAGGGCTCATGGTAGGAGACTGTGGAAAATAACCGCCACCACTTAAGAGGGCAGCATGCTTAGACGCATGAGAGGCAAAGTTCTCCGAGAGTTAGAAGGTGAAAGGAATGTTCCAAGAAGAGGCTGAGGATAGAGGATATTTTGCTGATGTCAGATTCTGAATTCTAGAGACACAGGACTTGGTGCGGGGAGAGATGTGGAAGAGAGAAATCAGAGTTTGGGAGGTAAAGGGTTTCCTACAAGTTGGGCTTCTTGTGACATCTAAACAGTGATCAAAGTACAGTGAGATCAGATCTGCATTATTGGAGGCAGAGACTGATGACTAGGCTGAGAATGGGGTCAGAGAGGGGTGACTACCTGGGTTCCCCTTGACCCCTGATAATGGAGTGTCCAGTGAAGTCCAGTGAAGGAAGATCTTATCCAAGTACAGATACTCGTCTTGATTCCTGATGATGTAGGAGGTGATACATAAATCCATATGACAGAGGAATAGGCTATACATTTAAAAGTTTTTCTATGTAATTTTAAATCTAATTAATTCTATGGTAACAAATTAAAAGGTGAAGAAACAGCTAGGATAATGGAGGTTAGGTGGCATTCTTTAAGAAGATTTTGACAGCCTCATTTGGGAAGCATTTTGGGGAGTCAAGGATTCTTCATGGCTTTTGGAAAATTGATATAGGTATGTTTGATATGATGCCCTCTTAAACTTTTCTAAGACACCACAGTACAATTCACCTCGGGAAAGTTATAAAATCGCCTTGAGATTCAGTTCCCTTATCTGTCAAGTGGTTAGAAGTGGGGAAAAAAACTAATAACACCTATCTCCTAGGGCTGTCATGAGGATTAAATGATGTAATAAGTAAATAAATAAATAAATAATGCAAGCACAGCACCTACCACAGAGTACATGCCCAGTAAACACTTAATTACCTTTTTCATTTGTTCTTTACAACAAACCCAGGAGTCAAGTGTTATCTCCATTTTAAAATGCAGAAATAGATTTGTAGTGAGATTCAGTAACTTAATTTAAGGTGTCTCTTTTAGGAAGAGGCTGAGCTGGGATTTTTAACACTGTTTACACTGATGCCAAAGGTCGGTCTGAGCTCGTTCTGCTAAACCTATTGTCTCTCCTATTTGTTTTTCTACTACAGTTAATATCAGAACTTATTTCCCCCAAATTGGTTGAAAAACATAATGCCTCTGTAAACGCCGAACCTAGTAAAACAGGTGTACCTAGCGCAGGACCACATGTGAATAGCTATCACACAAGAACCACCTGCATTAAATGATGGTGATAGTGATGGTGAAAAGTAATAGACAATGAAGAGACCATTAGGCACTTAAAAATCCCCTAAGAGCCTGAGATTCTCTTTGGTTCTGAGTGAGTTCCTCTATGTTATAAGGGCAAAATTTGGCTCAGCTTTCATTTGTTTCCTCTTTATATACTGAAAAGAACCAATGTTAATGAAAACCAGTGAATCAGCTGCAGTATATACGTAGTAGAAAATGTGCTGAGCAGTCTAAAGACATAGATTCTGGCCTGGCCGAGGCCACTGGGCAGCCAGATGGCCTTGGGCAGGTTCATAACCTCTCTGGTGGTAATAATCTATCGATTAAGAGCCTGGATTTCAGAAGCAAAAACCCTAGGTTTGATTCTGGTTCTTCTGCTTTCTACTGTGTGACCTTGAGCAAGTCACTCTCTGAGCCACAGCTTCCCCATCTCAAAATGGAGATGATAATACCTAATTTACAGAACTATTACTGCAAGAATTAAATAAACTATTGCAGGTAGTTAGCACACAGTTGGTTTTCAGAAAATATCTAATTGTTACCACCACTAATCTCTTGGTTTCACGTTCTCTGTTTCTGGAATGGGGCAATAATACCTGTCTTGTCTCCTCTGTTCGACCTTCCAGACAGTATTATTTGTGATGATTATCATGGGTGAAATAGCATTTGGGAAAATGTAAAAGACCATGTAAGAATGTGGGGTTATTATGAGGATAACTCAAGAGAGAACTGAATATACTATCTCTGACATTTGAGGTGACAGGGATGATTAATCTTGAAATTTTTTGAAAATGATAACTAAGTCCTAAAGGTCCTAAATATCTAGCTGAGAAAAATAAAGTGTTCTTCAGGTTCTCAGAATTCCAAGTTCTCTCTTCCGTAATATATTTGGAACCCCTAAAGGATCATTTAATTCACTGTATAAATGCAAAACAACAACAACAAAGTTGAAATAAAGGGAAAGGTGGTTTCACAGATAGCACACAAAACTGGGAAATTGTTACTACAGCACAATGCAACAAATTGAGTCCTGGGGGAAGGATACAAGTTATATTTGCTGCATGTGGATATCAGAGAACAGAAGCTGGCCTCTTCTATTCCGTGAAGTGTCACGTGCATAAATTTCTAGACGGTCATTCCCTTAATTCAAAACTCTGGTGAACAAACAGTTGGAGCAAAGCCACATGCAAAACATGACCAGCCATAACACTCAGAACATCGGCCATCTCTCATTGCTCAAACTCAGCCCTTAAACAACTGACTTGCTTAACTCAGAGTCGTTGTTCTATGTGTGTTATAACTGATCTCAGAGAATCTTAGGGAGGGGGCCTTAGAAGTCATCTAGCTCCCACACGTCCCCTTGCTGGCAGAGTCGTCTTCACACAGTTCCATAAAGAGGCTGGACAGTTCAGGGACAAGAGTGTCCCACTAAGTTGGTTGGCCCTGGAGTCACAGTTGACCAGTACTAGGGCTAACACAATTCCCTTGCCCTGAGGCTTCCCTGAGGGGCCTTCTGTTAGAGTAACATTCTGGTCTTTTTTGCAGCCCTGTTGAAGGATTCCAAGAAGGATTTTTGGGCAGATGTGAAATAGGCTCCCTTCTCTCTCATTCAGAGTATGGAAGACATTGTTCTTTTTTTTAAGCAAGTACATGACAGTATTGACTTTCACTGAGTTACCCATCAACAAACACCCCTAAAACTTCTCCTCATTACTTGCTATCAAACCAAGCTCCCACCTTCCTTTTAGGACTTATAATATTTTGCTAACCTAAGTGTGGAACTTTACATTGACCTCTGTATTTAAAATTTAGACTCACTGGCTCTGATAGCTTATTACAGTGGTTAAGAGCATAGGCTTAGGTGTCAGACAACTGGTCCCTGTTCCAGCTGTGCCTCTTTGGCTGGGGGACTTGAGTAAATAACTTAATATCTCTATGCTTCTATATCATCCTATCAAATGGAATATTAATAGTATAGACCTCAGAGGGTCATTGTGAGGATTAAATGAGGGAATCCACATAACACATTTAGCATTCGGCCTGGCACATAGTAAATGCTCAATAAATGTATTTGTGGTTGTTATTAGCAAACCCATCCCATTGACCTACACAGATCTTTTTAAATCTGATCTCTCTTCTTGGATGTGTTAGCCTTCTCTTTCAACTTTCAGGCAACCATGTATTACACAAGCACGTCTTTTCTGTTTCCATCAAAGTTCTAAGTGAGAAAATTGGACAGAATAGTATCAGCAAACATTCCTTACTGTGATGACCTCCTTCCACATGGACATCAGTGCATCATCAATCAGCTCAAAAACCACTTGGTTACATTTGTTCAACCAGCTATGAGTCTACTTAATTAACCCAACTAGACAACAAGAATATAATAAAAATTTCTGACAAACTCCTCCCAGAAATAGAAGTCCATTCTATGACATTCCCATAACTAATCAGATGAACTGTGAAAGAAGGAAATAGGAATGCTTTGATTTAATAAGCTCATATTGTCTTTTAATAATTATCACAAGGTATCATTTGCCTTGGTGGTGGTGATGAGAGCAGCTATACGTAAGGCTCTGAGCCAAGCATTTTACATAGACTATCTAATTTCATCCTCAAGACAACCCTTTGAGGTTGGGATTATGACTCTCTCTTTCCCTTTTTACAGAGAAGGAAACAGACTTAGTTCATACATTTTATAAATGGCTGATCAAGCATTCAAACCCAAATCAGCCTCTAGAGACCATACGTCTATCCAAGGGCATATTATCTCTCTTTTGTACTAAATGGCACCCTAAGGCTACATAAACTATACAGCTAGGGTCCAGTTCCAGCCTTGCAGGCCCAGAAACTTGACATTGTCAGTATCCCAGAGTTGACGAGGCTTAAATGTCACACCTCGCCCTAACCAAGTTCATAATAAACTGGCGCAGCAAACCAGAATGCCAATTTACTGATTTACAGTAGTGATGTATCTATCACACAGACTAGATACTCATAACATTCTGACCAGAGCATTTTCCCCTTCAGACAGTTCTACCTACAGAGGCAAACTATAATCATGAGGTATCAGAAAGAGGAGTTCGCTATAGGACTTGAATACTGAATTGAATTTCCTAGAGGAGGACCCTTGCCAGGGGAACTGAAACTTTGAAGACTCCCATTCCTATAGACATTACTGGGGGCACAGGGCACAACCAGTGTTCACTTTGGGTGCTTCTGATGTTGACTAGCTTCCTTTCTGACACATCACATCTGTGTTTTACTCATGTTTATGACAGTCTTTGGCCTAGAGACTATCACTCCCTTTAGGTGACTTTCCACAACTCTGCTCTGCTCCATTCTCTGAAGGATGGACATATATATATAAATATAAATATATATATATATATATATATATATATATAAATTTACTTCCCAACCAAGTCCTTGAGTAACCCCCATATCTAGTCTATGCTCTATAATATAATTAGCTCTGGCCTAAAGCCTTTGACTCAGTTAAGAAAACTAGGCGCTCTCCTAATATCTTTTTTATTTTCATTTTTAGTACAGAAATAGGATTTGAGATATTCTTTCTCCTATCTTCTCCAAACAGTGGTTTCCCTGGGGAAAGGGTATAGAGAAAGGGCAATGTGATCAGAGAGAAGAGAAAGAAAAAGGATTACTAACTTATTCTTTCTATAGCTCTGTTATTTTATTTGTTATAAAATGCATGCGTTACTTTCATGGTTAAAAATTCCAATGCTTTAAAGAAATAAAAGTTACGTAATCCAATAATATTGATATAAATCTTCTCTACAGTATACCTTCACTGGTTGTCTAGTTTACTCTTAAACACCTCCAGTAATGGAAACTCACAGACTCTTGAGGCAATTCATCCCGTCTATGGACAGCTCCGTTAGAACAATCTTCATATTATTAAGTTCAAAATCTGTCTCTGTGTAGCTTCTGCCCATGGCATTGGCTCTATCTCTTGGGCCCCAAAGGACACATCTCATCCTACTTCCCCTTAGACACTTAGAGGACTCACGCCAGCTTAGATACTAAGCAAAGCATAACCCTACTTGCTTGGCTTTTCTTCTGGGCTAAATATTTTCTAGGGTTTATGTGAAAGGTGCTGAAAGATGATAGAAAGACATATGCTATGCATTTTTTCTAGACTATGATTCCTGAGATTGAGCCAGAACACCCTGGATCCTCAAGAGTCTGTCATGGATGGGTTTACTGCCTTGTTATAACGCTCTCACCGAGAGAAGAAAGCAGGTAGCCAGACCCTAATAAGGGCTCCAAACCACAGTACAGGGAAAGGGTCCTGTGCACAGGCAGTCAGCCCCTTGAACTAAAAAGGGAAGTAGCCCTACATGCAAACAAATCAGAGTCACTAGGCACCGGGGGAGGAGGGGAGGAGGAAAGGTCATAGAGAATGTTCTGGGTTAGGCCACTTGTTGATTTTAGACATTCCTACCTAGGAAATGCACCATAAGCACTGCTCTCATTCTGACCACAGCGCATTAGTCAGAAAACAGACTTCTCAGAGAGAAGATCAAGGAGGACAATGCAAATTTTTAAGTGTGGGAACATCACTGACACTGAACTGAAGCTTGAGAACTTGAAAGTGAAAGTGACTGGAAATGAAGTGAAAGAGTTTGCTGGTAAAGAATGGAATGTGAAAATGAAATAACATTTTAAATGGAGCACACGTCTCATTGCCTTTCATTTTACTCTGTGACTCAAACTGGGAATTTCTCTAACACATACAGAATCCTGTCTGGTAGAGTGACCTACCTACTCTATCCTGACAACCTTATCATAAATATCTGGGGAATAACTCACTCCACGTCATTGTGATAATGATCACAAGCACATTTCTTTGCTTCTGCAGAGTGCTATGGAGATGACAAAGCACTTTCCCATTTTCTCATTTAACCCTCACACAAACTCTGTGAGGTAGAGATGATTGTCTGTTACAGGTAAGGAAACTGCTTTAAATTCAGGGTTTTTTTCTGTGATACTACAGCAGCGGGGGCTGCTACCACAGTCCACCCAGACTTCACCGAAGGCAACCAAGACACATGATGACCACCCCACTACGCTTAATTAGCCCGAGGCCTAGTCAACCCAATAAGCAAGCCCGGTTTCTGCAAAGATTCGTGTCTATGTACACTACGCTGAGTTACCATCCCTAACATCTTTAAAATAAAACACACATAGACCAGATATAAGATAGTCCTATCTATTTGGCCCTGGTGTATTTGATACTGCAACATAAATACCGGTCACTTTTATTTGCTTCAGGCATGCATCTAAAACCTGTGGTTCCACTGTTACCTGGTCTCAACTTTTCTAACTAGAGACCTATTCTAAACATATTCCTAGAGTGTGTTTCACTCAGATTAATATAGCCTGATAAAATTTCAGTGCCAAATAAGGAGAAAGATCATGTGCTACATTCCCTGGAGGTAAATTACACCCTGGCAAGCAGCTTCCTGCAATACCCATTTAAAAAGATTAGCAGGAGGAAGAAAACCAAGGTTACAATAAAAGAGTCATTACTAAAAGTTCTCAGGATAATTCCTTTCTTTGAAGTCTAAAGGCAGCATCTTCTAACATGATGGTAGTTAAGGCATGAGTATCCAAAGGGCAGTAGATCCCTGAGGGTATTGAATATTTTTCAATCATTTTCTCAACAGTAGATTTAAAGGGGATTTTCACATTTTTCAGACCTAAATATTCTTCTTTCTCCTGACTTCAGTTCTTTCAAATGTTGAAGAAAAATGAAATGAACATGACAACAAAGAAAAATTTTTAAATTCTCTTGGAAAACCTCATCTTTTTGAAAGGAATCTTAGTGGGAGGGACAACTTCCCCCGAGGGAGTATCAGTGAAGCTGTGAAAATACAAGGCCCTGGGAACCAAAGAGGTCGCCCATCAAAGGCCACTCAGAGACAGTCAGCAGTGGCTACTGCACACTTGGTCACTACCCTCAGCTCAGGAGGGACAAAGAGCAGTTCTCAAATGCCCTCGTTCACCTCACAGTGCCTAGCACGGTGCCTGGCTCACACAGCATTCTGTAAATATTTGTTGACTAAAATCAGAAAAAATGGAAACAGGCTCCCCTATGTCCCAAAGTTTTAGACGTTAGCATACTAAAGTAGAATTGTTCGCGATTGGAAGAAAGGAGAAAGAAATACTATTTTGAATCTAATGTCTGCGAGTCTTGTAATGTGAAGGATGAGAAAATCCTCCTGGTCCATCAGAGCCCCCAAAGTGGATCACCCATCACGAAGGAAGAAAGGGCTTCCGCGAAGCGCTAAAACCTAGAAAATATCTTCAACCACTCAACAAAACAGAACTTCACCTCACGACAAGCCTATCAAAGATCTCCACAGATTCCACTCAACTCAGAAAAGACAGTACTTTCAGATTGCCCACAGGGTTAGCTTGTGGGTGCTGGCCACCAAACTGTTGCTAAGCACAGTATGACTCTATTACGGGACAGCTTGTCACCACACAGATTTGGTACACAACATCTAGAGTATAACGCACAACCCCAGAGAGGTTCTGCTGTTGAATAGAGATGCTATGATGTATGGTATAGCTGCAGACCTGGGAGGAGGGTCAACTGGCCTGAATTCAAGCTCTACTACCTTCCAGCTGTAGGGCCATGGACACATTATTCCACCTCTCTGAGCCTTGGTGTTTTCATCTGGAAAGTGAGAGGCTTAAAGCAGTTGACCTCAAAGATACTTTCTGGCTTCTAGCACTTCTAACACTCCATGACTCTGTGAAGAAACACAACTAAAATTAAACCCTTTATTGCTTACATGCCTTGGAAGAAAACAGGTTGATGCATCAACAGGTCACACAGACATGGGTCCCATTAGCAAAAAGCTCAGGCCTTTCTGTGGCTGAAAGGAATAAGAAGAATATTTTGGCTTTCAGAATGGGCAAAGATTTGGTTTGGACTTCTGTCTAAAAAGACAGCATGTCTCAGCAGTAGAAATGGTGCCAGTAGCCACAGGCTAGGTCACTGCCTTTGGTGAGGGAGGCCCAGCATGCAGAACACAAATTTCTTAATTACCATGACTATAACCTTTACCACACCTTGTTTTTCTTGGGGGCTCTCCTGGTCAGGTAATCTGAGTTAGATTCAACCCAATTTATAAATTTTGAGACTTTTCCCACTGTAGGTAAAATTACATGCTATTTTAAGAAACCTCTTGGGGGATGAGGAAATATGTTGTTTTTCTTTTAAATATTATACTGTATAACGATTCCAAATGCTAACTGAGCTTTTAAAGAAAAACATGAGTTCCCTAAAAATAGCCTGTCTACAATGCCTCTTAGATTTGGTCACTTTATACACAGAACATACTTGCTTCGCATGTAATTAGAAACAAAATAATATTTGGTGAACATATCTGAAAGGTTGAGAAAAACTAAATGTAAATGTCCCCCAAACATTAATTAAATATTAATTAGCCTGAGCTACATGGCTACTTTAAAGTTGTACTCTCAAAAAATCTCAAATAAGCTCTAGTTTTAAAAATCTTTGGTAATAAGATATCAAATCCAAAGGCCTAGGTTCAGTCTTCAATTTTCTCTGACCACTTTTAAGTAGCTGACTACTAAAAATCTTTCCAGTCTTGACCATTATAACTCTACTTAGTACTGGCTTCTCCTTCTTTTGTGACTTCATTTTCTATATCTCCTTTCCTGAGCTATTCTTATTTGGCTCCTCCTCCTACTATAACTTCTTCATGTAACTTAAAATTCAGTGGCCATCCTCTGCTCCCTCTTTCAGTATCTTTCTCTCACAGTCTCACCTTTGGATTTGGCAAACTCTACTTATGCCTTACTCTGTGTGGATGACATCCTAATCTTAATCACTAAGCTTGGCCCTTTCCTGTGAGTTTCCATTTTCTGTCTTCCCCACTGCATGTTGGACTTCTTTACCTTTTTACCTTATCATTATATCAAACTGGAAGTCACAGAAAACTGAATCAAGCAAGAAAGAACCCTGTGGGAATGAACTAAAATCAGAAGTGTCAGAATGAATTCACAATTTCTAAAATATGTATATGGATGTATGTGTGGGTGTGTATGTATATATTTCTCAGCTCTGTCCACTGAAGGGCCAAGAATCAAAGATACCACAGTAGCAATGAGCATACCTATTCCCGGAATTTAGTCTCTAATACGATTTCCACTAAAAAAAGAACTGGGGATTCTTGGAGAAATGTGCAGTTTAAGGACTAGGAAGGGATAGGTACAAGAGGAGCCTAAGATAAGTTACTATGCCAAAAAGTAAGGAAGTAAGTATTAAAAAAAAGAAAGGAAAAAAAGAAAAAGAATGATGGGGATATGACACAAGAATACATTGGCTAAATCTGGGACAATGTGAGCACCAAAGTAATTCAGTACAGTATTAACCACTGAAAAAAACCAGGACTCCATCAACCCAAACTGGTAAGGGATGGATGGAGGAAGAGATGGATGGATAAATAGATGAGGAAAAGAGAGAGCTCTCTTGCTCACAGGAAAATGTCTAGTGATGACTGGTAAATGTGGAGGGAATATGAGAGTTGGAAAATCGTGATTTTGCAACTACCTTAAAAAGCTTGAGAGACTTCCCTGGTGGTGCAGTGGTTAAGAATCCGCCTGCCAATGCAGGGGACACAGGTTCGAGCCCTGGTCCAAGAAGATCTCACATGCCGCGGAGCAACTAAGCCCATGTTGCACAACTACTGAGCCTGCGAGCCATAACTACTGAGCCCATGTGCCACAACTACTGAAGCCTGTGCGCTCTAGGGCCCGCGTGCCACAACTATTGAGCTCGTGTGCTGCAACTACTGAAGCCCGCGCGCCTAGAGCCCATGCTCTGCAGCAAGAGAAGCCACCGCAATGAGAGGCCCGTGCGCCGCAACGAAGAGTAGCCACCGCTCGCCACAACTAGAGAAAGCCCGCACACAGCAACGAAGACCCAACGCAGTCAAAAAAAAAAAAAAGCTTGAATTATGCAAGAATCATTAATGGACACTAAATCTAGGTGAACAATGAGGAGCAAGATATTTGCTTCCTACTGACTGCTTAGTGCTAATAAGGGAGAAAGAGTACCTATATAGAGAAAAATTTAATACTACCTTGACCTGGTGATCAAAATTTATATCACCAGTGAGGGGCAGATGGACATTATGTGTCTCCAGACATGATAACCTGAGAAGGAAAAAACACCACCCGGCTGACAAGGCATAAGCTGAATCTAAGAATGAGGAAACATCAGACAAATTTTTTTTAAAAAGTGGGGGGGTGGGGGGGGTGGGGGGAGTGTAGCAGTGGACAGACAGACCATATTCTTCAAAATGTCAGTCATAAAAGAAAAAGAAAGGCTGTGAATATGTTCCAGTTGCAGATTAAAGGAGACTAAAGAGAAATGAAAACTAACTGCAATACCTAAACCTAGACTTTTTTCCTGTGCTAGAGGGAAAAAAAAAATGCTATAAAGGACACTATTACATTACTGGGTTAAGTGACAAAACTGAAATATAAATGATAGTGTAGATAAAAGTATATAATCAAATTTACTAAAATAGATAACTCTCTACAATAGTTATGTAAGAGAACATCCACTTTCTTTGAAATATACACTCAAGTATTTGGGGGTAAAGGATCAAGATGAATGTATCAGAAAAATATTATGTATATGTACACAGACAATCGATAGATAGATAAATAGAATAACTTATAAAGCAAATGTGATCAAATATTAGCAATAGATGAATCTGGGTAAACGTATCTGAGTACACTATTTTTAATTTGCAACTTTTCTGCACTTCCAAATAAAAAGTAAAAAACCAAAACATGGGACTTCCCTGCTGGCGCAGTGGTTAAGGGTCCACCTGCCAATGCAGGGGACATGGGTTCGAGCCCTGGTCTGGGAAGATCCCACATGCTACGGAGCAGCTGGGCCTGTGAGCCACAACTGCTGAGCCTGCATTCTGGAGCCCGTGGGCCACAACTACTGAGCCTGCGTACCACAACTACTGAAGCCCACCCACCTGGAGCCCATGCTCCTCAATGGGAGAGGCCACTGCAATGAGAAGCCGGTGCACCGCATCAAAGAGGGGCCCCCACGCGCCTCAACTAGAGAAAGCCCACACGCAGCAACAAAGACCCAACACAGCCAAAAATAGATTAATTAATTAAAAAAAAAAACACAAAAAGCAACCAATCAACCAACCTGGATTGAAAACCATTTATCCCTACTTCAAAGACAGTGATCTCTGTCTTCTGTTGACTTTATTCCCCCAAGCAAGCTTAAAATATTGCATTTTTCCTCAACACTCTTCTCTCCTCCCACCTCTCAGAGCCATTTCATTACATACTGCCTATTCACCCTTCATAATGTTTCACAACCATCCTTTTTTTTTTTTTAACATCTTTATTGGAGTATAATTGCTTTACAATAGTGTGTTAGTTTCTGCTTTATAACAAAGTGAATCAGTTATACATATACATATATCCCCATATCTCTTCCCTCTTGCAATTCCCTCCCTCCCACCCTCCCTATCCTACCCCTCTAGGTGGTCACAAAGCACCGAGCTGATCTCCCTGTGCTATGCGGCTGCTTCCCACTAGCTGTCTATTTTACGTTTGGTAGTGTATATATGTCCATGACACTCTTTCACTTTGTCCCAGCTTACCCTTCCCCCTCCCCGTATCCTCAAGTCCATTCTCTAGTAGGTCTGCATCTTTATTCCCATCTTGCCCCTAGGTTCTTCTGATCGTTTTTTTTTCTTTTTTTCTTTTTTTTTTTTAGATTCCATATATATGTGTTAGCATACAGTATTTGTTTTTCTCTTTCTGACTTATTTCACTCTGTATGACAGTCTCTAGGTCCATCCACCTCACTACAAATAACTCAGTTTCGTTCCTTTTTATGGCTGAGTAATATTCCATTGTATATATGTGCCACATCTTCTTTATCCATTCATCTGTTGATGGACACTTGGGTTGCTTCCATGTCCTGGCTATTGTAAATAGAGCTGCAATGAACATTTTGGTACATGACTCTCTTTGAATTATGGTTTTCTCAGGGTATAGGCCCAGTAGTGGGATTGCTGGGTCGTATGGTAGTTCTATTTTTAGTTTTTTAAGGAACCTCCATACTGTTTTCCATAGTGGCTGTATCAATTTACATTCCCACCAACAGTGCAAGAGGGTTCCCTTTTCTCCACACCCTCTCCAGAATTTATTGTTTGTAGATTTTTTGATGATGGCCATTTTGACCGGTGTGAGATAATATCTCATTGTAGTTTTGATTTGCATTTCTCTAATGATTAATGATGTTGAGCATTCTTTCATGTGTTTGTTGGCAATCTGTATATCTTCTTTGGAGAAATGTCTATTTAGGTCTTCTGCCCATTTTTGGATTGGGTTGTTTTTTATTTTTGATATTGAGCTGCATGACCTGCTTGTAAATTTTGGAGATTAATCCTTTGTCAGTTGCTTCATTTGCAAATGTTTTCTCCCATTCTGAGAGTTGTCTTTTGGTCTTGTTTATGGTTTCCTTTGCTGTGCAAAAGCTTTGCAGTTTCATTAGGTCCCATTTGTTCATTTTTGTTCTTATTTCCATTTCTCTAGGAGGTGGGTCAAAAAGGATCTTGCTGTGATTTATGTCATAGAGTGTTCTGCCTATGTTTTCCTCTAAGAGATTGATGGTGTCTGGCCTTACATTTAGGTCTTTAATCCATTTTGAGTTTATTTTTGTGTATGGTGTTAGGGAGTGTTCTAATTTCATTCTTTTACATGTAGCTGTCCAGTTTTCCCAGCACCACTTATTGAAGAGGCTGTCTTTTCTCCACTGTATATTCTTGCCTCCTTTATCAAACATAAGGTGACCACATGTGCGTGGGTTTATCTCTGGGCTTTCTATCCTGTTCCATTGATCTATATTTCTGTTTTTGTGCCAGTACCATTCTGTCGTGATTACTGTAGCTTTGTAGTATAGTCTGAAGTCCAGCAGCCTGATTCCTCCAGCTCCGTTTTTCCTTCTCAAGACTGCTTTGGCTATTCGGGGTCTTTTGTGTTTCCATACAAATTGTGAAATTTTTTGTTCTAGTTCTGTGAAAAATGCCAGTGGTAGTTTGATAGGATTGCATTGAATCTGTAGATTGCTTTGGGTAGTAGAGTCATTTTCACAATGTTGATTCTTCCAATCCAAGAACATGGTATATCTCTCCATCTATTTGTATCATCTTTAATTTCTTTCATCATGGTCTTATAATTTTCTGCATATAGGTCTTTTGTCTCCTTAGGTAGGGTTATTCCTAGATATTTTTTTCTTTTTGTTGCAATGGTAAATGGGAGTGTTTTCTTAATTTCACTTTCAGATTTCTCATCATTAGTGTATAGGAACGCAAGAGATTTCTGTGCATTAATTTTGTATCCTGCTACTTTACCAATTCATTGATTGGCTCTAGTAGTTTTCTCATAGCATCTTCAGGATTCTCTATGTATAGTATCATGTCATCTGCAAACAGTGACAGTTTTACTTCTTCTTTTCCGATTTGGATTCCTTTTATTTCTTTTTCTTCTCTGATTGCTGTGGCTAAAACTTCCAAAACTATGTTGAATAATAGTGGTGAGAGTGGGCAACCTTGTCTTGTTCCTGATCTTAGTGGAAATGGTTTCAGTTTTTCACCATTGAGGATGATGTTGGCTGTGGGTTTGTCATATATGGCCTTTATTATGTTGAGGAAAGTTCCCTCTACGCCTACTTTCTGGAGGGTTTTTATCATAAATGTGTGTTGAATTTTGTCGAAAGCTTTCTCTGCATCTATTGAGATGATCATATGGTTTTTCTCCTTCAATTTGTTAATACGGTCTATCACATTAATTGATTTGCATAGATTTAATAATCCTTGCATTCCTGGGATAAACCCCACTTGATCATAGTGTATGATCCTTTTAATGTGCTGTTCGATTCTGTTTGCTAGTATTTTGTTGAGGATTTTTGCATCTATGTTCATCAGTGATATTGGCCTGTAGTTTTCTTTCTTTGTGACATCTTTGTCTGGTTTTGGTATCAGAGTGATGGTGGCCTTGTAGAATGAGTTTGGGAGTGTTCCTCCCTCTGCTATATTTTGGAAAAGTTTGAGAAGGATAGGTGTTACCTCTTCTCTAAATGTTTGATAGAATTCGCCTGTGAAGCCATCTGGTCCTGGGCTTTTGTTTGTTGGAAGATTTTTAATCACAGTTTCAATTTCAGTGCTTGTGATTGGTCTGTTCATATTTTCTATTTCTTCCTGGTTCAGTCTCGGAAGGGTGTGCATTTCTAAGAATTTGTCCATTTCTTCCAGGTTGTCCATTTTATTGGTATATAGTTGACTGTAGTAAGCTCTCATGATCCTTTGTATTTCTGCAGTTTCAGTTGTTACTTCTCCTTTTTCATTTTAATTCTATTGATTTGAGTCTTCTCCCTTTTTTTCTTGATAAGTCTGGCTAATGGTTTATCAATTTTGTTTATCTTCTCAACAAACCAGCCTTTAGTTTTACTGATCTTTGCTATCGTTTCCATCATTTCTTTTTCATTTATTTCTGATATGATCTTTATGATTTCTTTCCTTCTGCTAACTTTGGGGTTTTTTGGTTCTTCTTTCTCTAATTGCTTTCGGTGTTAAGGTTAGGTTGTTTATTTGAGATGTTTCTTGTTTCTTAAGGTAGGACTATATTGCTCTAAACTTCCCTTTTAGAACTGCTTTTGCTGCATCCCATAGGGTTTGGGTCGTTGTGTTTTCATTGCCATTTGTTTCTAGGTATCTTTTGATTTCCTCTTTGATTTCTTCAGTGATCTTTTGGTTATTAAGTAGTGTGTTGTTTAGCCTCCATGTGTTTGTATTTCTTAAAGATTTTTTCCTGTAATTGATATGTAGTCTCACAGCATTGTGGTCGGAAAAGATATTTAATACGATTTCAATTTTCTTAAATTTACCAAGGCTTGATTTGTGACCCAAGATATGATCTATCCTGGAGAATGTTCCATGAGCACTTGAGAAGAATGTGAATTCTGTTGTTTTTGGATGGAATGTCCTATAAATATCAATTAAGTCCATCTTGTTTAATGTATCATTTAAAGCTTGTGTTTCCTTATTTATTTTCATTTTGGATGATCTGTCCATTGGTGAAAGTGGGATGTTAAAGTCCCCTACTATGAATGTGTTACTGTCAATTTCCCCTTTTATGGCTGTTAGTATTTGCCTTATGTATTGAGGTGCTCCTATGTTGGGTGCATAAATATTTACAATTGTTATATCTTCTTCTTGGATTGATCCCTTGATCATTATGTAGTGTCCTTCTTTGTCTCTTGTAATAGTCTTTATTTTAAAGTCTATTTTGTCTGATATGAGAATTTCTACTCCAGCTTTCTTTTGATTTCCATTTGCATGGAATATCTTTTTCCATCCCCTCACTTTCAGTCTGTATGTGTCCCTAGGTCTGAAGTGGGTCTCTTGTAGACAGCATATATACGGGTCTTCTTCTTGTATCCATTCACCCAGTCTATGTCTTTTGGTTGGAGCATTTAATCCATTTACATTTAAGGTAATTATCGATATGTATGTTCCTATTACCATTTTCTTAATTCTTTTGGGTTTATTATTGTAGGTCTTTTCCTTCTCTTGTGTTTCCTGCCTAGAGAAGTTCCTTTAGCATTTGTTGTAAAGCTGGTTTGGTGGTGCTGAACTCTCTTAGCTTTTGCTTACCTGTAAAGCTTTTAATTTCTCCATCAAATCTGAATGAGATCCTTGCTGAGTAGAGTAATCTTGGTTGTACATTTTTCTCCTTGATCACTTTATATATGTCCTGCCACTCCCTTCTGGCTTGCAGAGTTTCTGCTGGAAGATCAGCTGTTAACCTTATGGGGATTTCCTTATGTGTTATTTGTTGTTTTTCCCTTGCTGCTTTTAATATGTTTTCTTTGTATTTAATTTTTGATAGTTTGATTAATATGTGTCTTGGCATGTTTCTCCTTGGATTTATCCTGTATGGGACTCTCTGTGCTTCCTGGACTTGATTAACTATTTCCTTTCCCATATTAGGGAAGTTTTCAACTATAATCTCTTCAAATATTTTCTCAGTCCCTTTCTTTTTCTCTTCTTCTTCTGGGACCTCTATAATTCGAATACTGGTGTGTTTAATGTTGTCCCAGAGGTCTCTGAGACTGTCCTCAATTCTTTTCATTCTTTTTTCTTTATTCTGCTCTGCAGTAGTTATTTCCACTATTTTATATTCCAGGTCAGTTACCTGTTCTTCTGCCTCAGTTATTCTGCTATTGATCCCTTCTAGAGAATTTTTAATTTCATTTATTGTGTTGTTCATCACTGTTTGTTTGCTCTTTAGTTCTTCTAGGTCCTTGTTAAACGTTTCTTGTATTTTCTTCATTCTATTTCCAAGATTTTGGATCCTCTTTACTATCATTATTCTGAATTCTTTTTCAGGTAGACTGCCTATTTCCTCTTCATTTGTTAGGTCTGGCGGGTTTTTGCCTTGCTCCTTCATCTGCTGTGTGTTTCTCTGTCTTTTTATTTTGCTTAACTTACTGTGTTTGGGGTCTCCTTTTCACAGGCTGCAGGTTCATAGTTTCCGTTGTTTTTGGTGTCTGTCCCCAGTGGCTAAGGTTGGTTCAGTGGGTTGTGTAGGCTTCCTGGTGGAGGGGACTAGTGCCTGTGTTCTGGTGGATGAAGCTAGATCTTGTCTTTCTGGTGGGCAGGTCCACGTCTGGTGGTGTGTTTTGGGGTGTCTGTAGCCTTATTATGATTTTAGGCAGCCTCTGTGCTAATAGATGGGGTTGTGTTCCTGTCTTGCTAGCTGTTTGGCATAGGGTGTCCTTCACTGTAGCTTGCTGGTCATTGACTGGAGTTGGGTCTTGGCGTTGAGAGGGAGATCTCTGGGAGATTTTCGCCATTGCATATTATGTGGAGCTGGGAGGTCTCTTGTGGACCAGTGTCCTGAACTTGGCTCTCCCACCTCAGTGGCACAGCCCTGACACCTGCCTGGAGCACCAAGAGCCTGTCCTCCATATGGCTCAGAATAAAAGGGAGGAAAAAAAGAAAGAAAGAAAGAAAGAGGAAGATAAAATAAAATAAAGTAAAATAAAATAAAGTTACTAAAATAAAAAATAATTATTAAGGAAAAAAAATTTTTTTAAGTAATAAAACAAAAACGGACAGACAGAACCCTAGGACAGGTGGTAAAAGCAAAGCTATACAGACAAAATCACACAGAGAAGCATACACATACACACTCACAAAAAGAGAAAAAGGGAAAAAAATACATATATCATTGCTCCCAAAGTCCACCTCCTGAATTTGGGATGATTCATTGTCTATTCAGGTATTCCACAGATTCAGGGTACATCAAGCTGATTGCGGAGATTTAATCCGCTGCTCCTGAGGCTGCTGGGAGAACTTTCCCTTTCTCTTCTTTGTTCGCACAGCTCCTGGGGTTCAGCTTTGGATTTGTCCCCGCCTCTGCATGTAGGTCACCTGAGGGCGTCTGTTCTTCGCTCAGACAGGATGGGGTTAAAGCACCAGCTGATTTGGGGGCTCTGGCTCACTCAGGCTGGTGGAGGGAGGGGTACGGATGCAGGGCAAGCCTGCAGTGGCAGAGGCCGGTGTGACGTTGCAGCAGCCTGAGGCACGCCATGTGTTCTCCCGGGGAAGTTGTCCCTGGATCACGGGACCCTGGCAGCGGCGGGCTGCACAGGCTCCCGGGAGGGGCGGTGTGGAGAGTGACCTGTGCTTACACACAGGCTTCTTGGTGGCTGCAGCAGCAGCCTTAGCATCTCATGCCCGTCTCTGGGGTCCGCGCTGATAGCCGCGGCTCACACCTGTCTCTGGCGCTCCTTTAAGCGGTGCTCTGAATCCCCTCTCCTCACGCACCAGGAAACAAAGAGGCAAGAAAAAGTCTCTTGCCTCTTTGGCAGCTCCAGACTTTTTCCCAGACTCCCTCCTGGCTAGCCGTGGTGCACTTGCCCCCTTCAGGCTGTGTTCACGCCGCCAACCCCAGTCCCCTCCCTGGGATCCCACCGAAGCCGAAGCCGGAGCCTCAGCTCCCAGCCCCGCCCGCCCCGGCGGGTGAGCAGACAAGCCTCTCGGGCTGGTGAGTGCTACTCAGCACCAATCCTCCGTGCGGGAATCTCTCCGCTTTGCCCTCCGCACCCCTGTGGCTGCGTTCTCCTCCGTGGCTCCGAGGCTTCCCCCCTCCGTCACCCGCAGTCTCTGCCCGCGAAGGGCCTTCCTAGTGTGTGGAAACCTTTCCTCCTTCACAGCTCCCTCCCACTGGTGCAGGTCCCGTCCCTATTCTTTTGTCTCTGTTTTTTCTTTTTTCTTTTGCCCTATCCAGGTACGTGGGGTGTTTCTTGCCTTTTGGGAGGTCTGAGGTCTTCTGCCAGCGTTCAGTAGGTGTTCTGTAGGAGTTGTTCCACATGTAGATGTATTTCTGATGTATCTGTGGGGAGGAAGGTGATCTCCACGTCTTACTCTTCTGCCATCTTGAAGCTCCTCCCATCCCTTCTTTTGAATTCTTACAACTACCTTATTTCAAACATCTACCATTTTACAATAATGTATTGCTGCAATCTGCAGATTCGTCACTCCAACCCTAGGCTCTCTACCCTGAAACATTTTATACTGGGTTGGCCAAAAAGTTCATTTGAGTTTTTCTGTAATATCTTATAAAAAAACACAAACGAACTTTTTGGCCAACCCCACACTTATTTATTATATTTGTCTCCCAACAATATTACTTTCATGCTGTCACTCATCGACTCAAATTTTCATAGTGGACTCTACATGGCCTCATATAAATGAATAAATCAATCAAAAATAAGTGCCTAACTTCTTAGCCTAACTTAAAAAAAATTAGTTGCATTTTGTTGGTAGAAGAGAGTTGAAAACATCGAAGAGCACAAAGAAGAAAGTCAAAGTAACTCACAGTCTCAGAACATACACATAACTACTGCTAACAGTTTGTTGTGTATCTTCTCTGATTTTTTCCCATGTAAGAGATATAAACACCTTACAAAATCTGGATCATAATGTACATTCTATTTTATAACCTACATTTTCCACTCCTCCCTATACCATGAATATTTCCCCATTTGAATAAATATATTTTTTTAAAGATTTAATTTTATTTTTGGCTGTGTTGGGTTTTTGTTGCTGTGTGCAGGCTTTCTCTAGTTACGGCAAGTGGGGGCTACCCTTCGTTGCAGTGCGCAGGCTTCTCCTTGCAGTGGCTTCTCTTGTTTCGGAGCACGGGCTCTAGGCACGTGAGCTTCAGTAGTTGCAGCACGCAGGCTCAGTAGTTGTGGCATGTGAGCTGTAGAGCGCAGGCTCAGTAGTTGTGGTGCACGGAGTTACTTGCTCCGTGGCGTGTGGGACCTTCCCAGACCAGGGATCGAACCCGTGTCCCTGCATTAGCAGGTGGATTCTTATCCACTGCGCCACCGGGGAAATCCCTGAATAAATATTTTTATACAATATGATTTTAATATCTGTAGAGCATTCCATTCTATACTTACAATCTTCTTTAATCAGTTCTCTGAGGCTTTTTTCCCCAATTTTTCATTCCTATAAATAGCACAAATAAAAATATTTGTATAAACATATTTGTACTCATTTCTTAATGATCTCCTTAGGATGAATGGCTGTTTTTTTAAAACTTAAATTGAATCATATCGTCCACTACTTAATGAATACAAAACACACTATGAGCTTTTTGGCTCCTATGCTTTTACTCCCTTTCTCTTATTGCCTTCGTGACTCCTCTGTGCCAATCCAAACCAGAAACAGGCAACAAATCTTAAATGTCCATGTATCAGAAGTCCTCAAAAAATGGTTTTGGAATAACTAGCGTCCTATTTATTCTCCTAATCCTCGCTCAAGTCTCCCGTCTTCCATAGGACCTTCCCTATAAATACTGCAGGCCACAGTTATCACTCCTTCCTGCTAACCACTGACACAAAAAAGATGGGGTACATTTTCTCTCATTGACAAGCAGATAACAAGTACCTGCATCTCCACTTGGCAGGTAGGAGAAACGTGACATGAAAAGGTAATTTAATTGCCAACAGTCTGGTTCTGAGTCTCTGAGTCTGACTCTGTGCCCTAAAATGAGCCCCGAGAAGAGTGTTCCCTGGGAAATTTTCTGTGATACTAAATCCGCCCCTGTTAGGCCCTAAATGTCTGATGAAAGCACGTGCTGACTGGGTTAGCTTAAAATTAAAACCAAATGGCTTTTAAATTAATTACCTGCATGAGTACTTCAGGTTAATGAATTCTCTTTCCAAAACTATCACTAAGACTCAAGAACTGTCCTTTTCATTGCTTTCAGGTAGATCTATTTTTCTAGAACTGCACTAAAAGGTCTGAGAGGGGACTTTATAGAAACTGCTTTAATAAATAGATGCAAATGATTTATATTTATAAGATCAATACATTATATATTAATCGGAACTTCTGAAGTGTATGCAAGTGCTTGAGAAAAGATTTTTCTCTTAAATAGTTTCAATATGAAACTTCCTAATATGATTGCATTTTTTTATGATTGCATTTTAAAAACAGATTTGTGCGTAAATAGAATAGCAATGAAAATCCAATATTTAAGCAAAGCAGTCAGGACTACTTTGGAGTAAAATTTTAATCCTACCATAGCTTCTGGAAATCCAGCTACTGCCTTTATGCATTTATAGAGAAAATCAATGTTTTATTTTACCAAGTTCCTTCAAGTAAAATTTTAAGCATATGTTAACTAAGTCATGGGCAAAACCATCACCAGAGCTGCCTTTGAGGCTGATAAAAGGAAGGGCCTCTGAGGATTAAGTTAGAAAACACACTTGCAAAATTTGGTTCCTCAGCCTTTTTTTTGTCAAGTTAAGAATTTTCTGTAGTAAAGCTTTATGCACATTATTTACAGTTTTAAAACAAAAAGTTAATGGGTAACACTTGAAATAAAAACAATGACACAGCACTGTCCATTGCCCTCTCCAAGATGGACAAGTTCCATCAAAGGGAGGTTAGAAGGAAGTAGTTAATATCGCTGTAGTAATCCCCAAATCAAAGCCTCCATTCTGACGGCCTGTGTTCTCAGGCTCCCTCATGCTGGACACTGAGATTGGTTTCATGGACAACGAAGGTGCCACAAAAGAAATGATTAAAAACAACTAGAAGACGATTACTCCTTTGTGACTCCTGTCTGAGAGCCTGAAATCTGAGCAGAATTCATCTCAGCTTTTCTAATGAATTCCTCTGTTGCTGTTATGCGGTTAATTCTCCACGTTTTCTACTACTCTGATTATTAAAAAAAAAAAAGAAAAAGGAAAAGGAGCCAGCCAATAGAAACATCAAAGGGTACTCCCACTTCTGTGGCCTTCAGATATTTTCCAGAGCGGGACTGTGGGGACAAAGGGGATGGTGGGGGAGGGGGAGTTGCTCTGTGTCCCTCTGGGAGAGACAATGAGCCAATCTGCCGCGCGATGGCACAGAGCAAGTAGGCGGCATGTTTCACATCCCTAGGCAGCAAAGGTTCTCTCAGCAAGGCTAAGGGATGGTCCCTCGGCTGAGCCAAGACAGACCCTGGCTACCCCTGCACTGCGGTGTGCGGAGGATGAGAGCTGGGCCCTCCCTAAAGAGAGCCCGAGTGGCAGACATCCTGCACTGGGCCTCAGACCAAAACACTGAAGGGGGTGGCGGGATGGAATGGGGGAGGGACGACGAAGGCATATGGAGAAACTTAAAACCAGCACAACTTTTCATTTCCTGAACCTAAAGCAAATAACTGTTTGTGGTATTCACTGGAGCTGGAGTTTTTTCTTCTTTTGCCAAGCCTGTAGACTCCACAAGCGACTGAAGGCAATGTTGGTCTGAAGTTAGTAAGAGGAGACTGAATGGGAATAAACGTAAAAACCTATTACATGGATACAAGAAAGAAAACTATTACATGCTTAAGGTCAGGATGGGAGAGTGACCAGGCTGAACGAGAGTTCATGTGAAAAAGATCTAGGGGGTTTTAGTTGACTGTGAACATTATGTGAGCCAACAGTGTGACCTGGCTGCTGAAAAATCCAATGCGATTTAAGGCCAGATTAGCAGAAGTATAGTGTTCAGAGTAAGAAAAAAAATAGTCTCCCTGCACTGGTCCAGACACAGCTGGAGTGCCGTCTCCATTCTGGATGCTGTGTTTTAAAGCATACACGGAAAAACCTAGAACATATGAGGAGTGTCACACGAAGAGAAAGGGTATGGAAATCCTGTCACATGAGGAATAACTGGAGAAACCAAAACTGTTTCAACTGGGAAAAAAGAACATCAGGTGAGCTATCTGCAAATAGCTGGAGAGTTGTTTTGTGAAGAAAGAGCAAACTTATCTCCATGACTCCAAAGGGCAGACAAATGGGCAGAAAAATAACTCACGATAATAAAACATTTTCTAACAATTCAAACTGTTCCAAAATGGAACAGGCTGTTTTGTGTAAGAGTTACTTCTCCACCATTGAAAGGGTTCAAGGTCTAATGAGCACCTGTCAGGGATGTTATAATTGAGTGTTCCAGCATTCAATGGGAGACTGGTCTCAATGCCTCGTTAGACTCTTTCAGACTTTAAGATTCTGAGCCTAGGGACTTCCCTGGTGGTCCAGTGTGTAAGACTCAGTGCTCCCAATGCAGGGGACCTGAGTTCAATCCCTGGTTGGGAACCAGATCCCGCATACATGCCTCAAAAGAAGTCCACATGCAGCAACTAAGAGCCCGCATGCCCCAACAAAGATCCCGCATGCCCCAACAAAGACCTGGTGCAGCCAAAATAAATAAATAAATAAATACTTTTAAAAAAAAGATTCTGAGCCTAAGAACTACATAATGAGACATAAATAACATTCCAAAGAAAAGGCACATATCATTTGGTTGTCATTCTACAATACCGCTATAGTTTCTTGAGTTTGTATTACGAGTAAATATGGAAACCTTGCTCCAGTTACTCTTAAACTAAAGGAACCATTATTTGTAGGAATTCAAGCATTCTAATACCCTTTCTAACTTTTTTTAACTCTTTTGCCTTCTAGATAGCTTGTCTTCAGACACACCACATGCCAAAAAAAGCCAAACCCTTGAGAGCAGGGTCTATGACTTATTCACCTTTGCACTCCTAGGGCCAAGCACAGAGCTTGACACAAAGTAGGTGCTCAAAAATATTTGCTAACCATGCTGGGACTGTCCGAGGTGCTGTGGATGGAGCAATAAACAAAACAGGCCTGGCCTTAGCTGTCATGGAATTTACAATCTAGGAGGAGCCATCAATATTAAACAAAAAGCCATACAAAGGAACACACAATCATAAAACTATAACAAATATAATGAATAAAAAGTAAAGGAGAAGATGAGGGATTATAAGAGGAAATCTAATTTTCTTAAGGGAGTGATCTTTACACAGAGTCCTGGAGGAGAATGGGGGTAGTGGCCGGGTGAAGACCAGGGGAAGGAAGACTACTCCAGGGAGAGGAAAGAACACATGTAAAGGTGCTGAGAGATGGGAAAGACTGAGGGGAAGCAGAGGTGGGATCATGCAGGATCTCGTGGACCACACTTTTGTTTCCACGTTTCATCCTAAATGCAACAGGAAGCCAATGAAAGATTTTAAGCAGGGAAATGGTATAAAACCATCACGCTGCCTACTGTGTTGAAAAGGATCAGAACAGTGTATTTCAACCCATTAGTGGATCATGAAGTGAACCTGGTTGATCATGCCCAGCATGAAAAAAAGAAAAAAATAGAATTTTAAAAATATATCAAACTGTGTCATACAGAGTATAGATTAAGTATTATTCTATGACTCTTTTGTTTCAGAGTTACTTATAAAAACACAGCACACAGACATATGTGTACTGGGGGCATCATGAATGTATTTTTTCTTGCGAGTCACAGTCAAAAAATGTTGAAAGCCTCTAATGAGAGGGAATTAAGGGCAAAAACTGGGAGACCAGTTAGGAGGTGAATGGAGCAGTCAAGAGGGTAAATAAGTTGAGAAGTGGACAGATTTAACACATATCCTGGAGATAGACATCAAAAGGACTTGGGGATCATTTGTATTTCAAGGGCAAATGAAAGGTAGATGTCAAGAATGACTCAGGTTTCTGTTATCTATTAACTTGAAAAAATGAACAAATGAGTGAAGGGAAAAATGAGTAAGTGAAGATGGCACAGTAAACCTAGTTAAAATTCATTGTTTTCTTCATACTTACCTATAGAAAAAAGTCTATCCTAACTACTCAAAACAGTAAAAACTCCCCTGCCCACCCTCAGTTTCTTCTGTCTCTGATGAGCTTTTTAGTGACAAGGCCCATTTCTTCTTCAGCTTTATATTCCTGACAAGTAGTACATGCTCAGTAATTATATGCTGAATGAGTTAATGAATGGAGTAAAATAAAAATGAAAAAATAGTCTTATAGGAAAATGAAATGTCCTGTGTTTCTTAAAGTCAAGGAAGAGCAAATCAACTTGATAGATCTTTCTAATAAGTTGCCACTTATTAATGAAAAGTCACATTTTACAAAACTAAAAGAAAAATCTCTTTAACTGTAATCACACTAAAAGCACTCTTACTCCTTTAACCGCAGAGCACTAATCAATCTTCAGGAGTCCTCTTCTACCACACGGTCATACCACACTGTCATACCTCCTTCTCACTATGTTTGCCACTGTGCAAGAGACTCAAAGTTCTAAATTCACAGCCTCAACATTACCTTGATTACTCCCATATACTTGGTAGAGAGCAGGTGTAATCCTCAGTTTAAAAGAAAGTAAATGCGTCATGGAGAATATCCAAGAAATATAAAGCCAACTAGCAGCAGAATCTACAGCAATCCATCCCTTGCCTTCTGGTTTGTAGTTAGACATGAGGCACTTTGATGACACCCTGCCTAACTAACACCGTGCTTTGTTGATCTTGGTACATATGGGCTGCTTATTAAATTTCCTCTCCGTCAGGGGCAGACATGGTGTCTTCTATTTTTAGTATACTGTCCATGATGCTTAGCAGTCCTGAACATAGTAGACACTTAACATTTCTTGACTGGACTACCAGTAAGATTAAAATGGAGATCTCCTGACTTAGAGGTTGTTACACTAGACCCTGCTCCCTTCATGAAGCTGTGCTGGTCTTGCATGCAAGTTTTATCTCCCAGTCTTCCATTACAAAATAGCAATTGCTCTTTCCAAAGTGAAAAACATTTTCCTTTGTAAGTTACACATGCAGCTGTGATGTTGAAATGTCCCTCAAGTAAAGATTTTTATCTGTGCTGCAAAGGGGGAAAGTGTAGCTCATAAGCTTAATTCTTTAAACAAATCCAGTAACTCTGTTCCTTAGGTCCCAGACAGCCCTCTTGGCGTGTTTGTTTGTTTTAATGTCCCACACTGTTTCCCCCAAGTTCCTGTAGTAATTTGTCCAGTGCAAGTGATCACACTAAGACAGATTGTTGTTGGTGCAATGAATACAATTCCTATTATCTCTTACAGCTAACATGCTATCCCACACAAAAAGAGCATTGAAAAGGTAGGTACAAGCAGAGAGGAAGCCCAGAGTTACGAGGCTTGAAGGAGGCCTAAACAAACATGTTCAGTTAGAAAAGCTCATTCCTCAGCACCCTTGCCTCAACCTGATTTGGTTAAAACAGACTGGAGGCAGATATCACCTCCTGTTCTGTCCAACTAGTCATCTTTGAGTTTTAGGTATCTTAGAAAAATGCATATCTGTTATGTCATACTCTGTCACTGAAAACTTGAGGTATTCCTTTTAAGAACAATACTATTGTAAAGAGAATTTTGAATTTGATCTAGAGTTTTACTCTCTGTCTCTTAGCCCTTCCTCAGAGCAGTTCTGAGAAATCGAAGTATCATTGTTTCCATATGTTGATGAGAAAACAAGAGATGCACACAACTTTGTGCCAAGCCAATCATTTGGATGCTGCCTGAAGATAGAGTCCTGGTCCTCAAGAAGTTTGCCTCTCCTAGAGGAGGAAAATGTGTACAAAATCGATTAAAACACAAGGCAGAGTGAAATAAGTGCTTCAATTACAGGTCAAATAAAATGGTACAATGAGCAGCATTTAAGTCCAAGTGGAAAGCAGAGGGCAGAATTTAATGATGGAAGGAGTATTTGAGCCTTCTTGAAGGATGTCAAGTATTGTAGAAGATAAGAGAACACCAGTCTGCAGTAATGAGACAGACTGGGACCTGGACCTGGGACCCTTTGCTGCAGTCCTTGCACCTGGGCAAATGTCTCCTCAAGCAACAAAATACAAAGAAACTATAAGGGACTAAAATTAACTGCATACATGGGCAGTTGGGGCAAATTGCGGATAACAAGATACAAAAAGACCAAAAACCCAACTGCCACTTCTGAAGAGCCGGGGGCAAAAGCAGGGTACTGCGCATGCCCCCTGCACATACCACCACCAGAGGGAGGGGCAGACCACCTAAGCCACCCTCCGGCCCCACCCCTGGACCCGCCCCTACCCTCACCCCATATAAGGAACCAGCTCACCCCACCTCAGGGACCGAGTGAGCAAGGGAACCTGTTACTTGTTCTCGCTCCCTCCTGCTGCAGCAGGAGCCCCAATAAAGCTTTGCCTGAATTTCTTG
This sequence comes from Balaenoptera physalus, assembly GCF_965194825.1. Taxonomy (NCBI): domain Eukaryota; kingdom Metazoa; phylum Chordata; class Mammalia; order Artiodactyla; family Balaenopteridae; genus Balaenoptera; species Balaenoptera physalus. The sequence continues at coordinate 34,023,735 of NC_138883.1, forward strand.
TCTGGCCTCTTATCAATCGCTATTGATTAAGGAGGCCAAGAACCCTGATCAGTAACAGTAACAGCATAATCCAAGCCACACAGGTGTGTAAGTGTATGCTGTACTCAGGGAACCACACGAAACCAATATGGCTGGAGCAAGGGCTCACAAGGGAGCATCATCTGAAGAGTAAAAGCTCACATGAATGAAATCCACAAGAAGCTACCAGTAAAATATAAATGTGATTTTAAAGTTTAGAAACATTTTGAGTACCTCGAAGAAAAAGCAGCTACACCAGCCTTAGTATTACAAATCCCATTTAGGATGAAGCTGACAAATCAACAAATCTGAAAACATAACCTATTATTCAATTCTTAGATTTAAAAAATCCATTCACATAAATGATCAATTAGAAAATTCTTTCATAAAATGATCCTATCCAAATTCCTGGATATGACCCCCTCTTTTAACAAGGGAAACGCACAAGATGAATTCTCACAAAATAAGGTAGGATATAAAAGTTTAAAAGAGAGAGCGAGAGAGAGAGGGAGAGACTGACATCTAAGTTCTCAACCATTAGGTTGGGGAGGCAGTTAAGAAGAGCTGCCTGGAGAGATCTGGTCTGTTTACATTAACATCAGCTGAAATATATGGTTAAAAACAGACAACCTGAATCCTGGATAGCAAAATCTGCTTTCAGAGAACCAATATATAATTTTGGTGGCTGACATTTAAGAACTAATCACGTTTGGGACCAATTGAAAGGAATAGTCTGGACAGCACTGGCTAGTGTCCTATTGGTCATTAACTGAAACATAAAGTTTATAATATGATCATTTAAATTCAGAACAGCAAAGTCTTTTTTCCAAGAGGAAAAATATACAATATTCAATAACTTTTGCAAGTCAACACAAAGTCCTCTTCTTTTCACAATGAAAGATGATGGAGCGTCCAAAAGAAAGAACTCATGAAAGGTTCCTTTCAAACAGTGGCCCTTGCTGTGTCCTCTTGGTTCAGGGCTCATAAATAAAAGGACACAACAGCTGCAACTTATGATTAACCACGGTATAGTATTTCAAACAGTGAATAACATTATAGTTATTGCAACCAACAAAACTCCTTATATTGGTTCAACACATGACCTTGGTTTTTGTCTGGCCTGTAGGTGACCTGAATTGAAGAGAGATGTCTGGGTTGAAATTTAACTCGGTGTCTGAAAAGCTATGTCACATGGCTGGAAAGTCAGTAATGTTGCAATTTCAGGAACCCCTGCTCCTCTCAATGTGATTGGACAGTGTAAAGGTGAATCTGAGAAGAGCAGTGAAAAATAAAGGTAATTGGTCAGTCTAGGACAGCCCTTGAATAATGTCCAAACATTTGCGAACAGTCTGAGTAAACCACTCATGTTATTCTTAAACAACCAAGGTAACTTTACTGCCCGCCATGGGCAAGTGCCCTCTAGATTAACGTGGTAAACAATTCCTGAGTGATTAATGACATAAACTCGTTCTCCGCCCTTTACTGAGGGCAGAACTCTTAAGGAGAGCTGGAAAAGGCTTTACCTCTTGATTTATAGGTTAAGACCAAAGCAATCTGAGTTTTCTCTGAGTATGAGAATCTATGCTTGAGTAAGACCTGGGCTCTCAAAAGAGAGACCACATAAGACAAGGAAGAAAGGATCTTCCATTATCTCATTCCCCAGAAAGTATACTCTGAGAAGCTGCTGGTGTCCCCTCAGTCTTAGATAGGTCAAGACCTGATTCTAAGAACTATTTTCCCCCTGCCCATAACAGATGAAAACTAAAGGAGAGCCTGACTTTTCTCATCTCAACTGGTAAGTAGTCATGCCACTTAGTTCTTAGTTTCTTATCATAGGATCAAATTACCTTTTATTGGGTTGTCCTATTAAGTGGCCTGATCACGTAATAACTTCAAACTCTGTTACACAGAAACTCAAGTTTCCATAAAGCAGATCTATGGCCTCCATAAAACCATAATCAAGGCACATATGATTAATTTTTGTCTGTTTATCATAACCAGTTCACGTCTTAATACAATTTAAGATTTAAGCAATTGCATTTCTGTTCCCAACTCTGCCAACAAATCACTCAATCCCTCTAAAGATGAACAATAACATTTATCTAACACAGATACATTCTTTTTGTATATTTCAAAAAGCCTGCAGTAATATAGCATTAACTAAAAGTATCTGGACAATTAATATTCAGAACTAAGGAGATACATATTTCCCAGGATAGAAGAGTTTGTATGAATCTTCCAATCATTATTACTAATAAAATATATGATACAAACTTATTTACAAAATGGAAACAGACTCCTAGACATAGAAAACAAACTTATGGTTACCAAAGGGGAAAGGTGGGGGGGGGGGGGAGATAAATTAGAGAGTAACATATACACACTACTATATATAAAATAGATAAACAACAAGGACCTACTGTATATAGCACAGGGAACTCTACTCAAAATTCTGTAATAACCTATATGGGAAAAGAATGTGAAAAAGAATATATATATATGTGTGTGTATATATATATATATATATATATACATACATATACACACACACACACTTTATTCAGTATATTCAGTGAATCACTTTGCTGTATACCTGAAACTAACACAATATTGTAAATCAACTATACTTCAATAAAAAAAATTTTTTTAAAGAAATATATGACATTAACACAAAGAACTTAAAATTCATTAGTCATCATTTAAATTAATGGGATAAATTGCTAGCTTCTAGAAAGATTATGGATTACGATCTTGAACAATACTGAGCATAGAATAGATCCTAAATGGACACTGGCTAAATTGAGCCAATTAGCCACAGGGAGTAAAAATTAATTTTTTAAGAATAGAGTTGAGATAAAATTTTAATCTGAACTTGTCATCTTTGTGTCCCCAGAGTACAGAGTACCTTGAACATAAAATAGGCATCAACAATGACAATGTGAATGAATGAGCTAACTGGTTGCTTAATTAATTAATGGAAGAAGGGCAGTTGTATAATAAAACTAAGACAGGCTGAGAAGGGAGAAAGTCATCTCGGTCCATAAGGACAGAAGAAAAAACATGCCCGTTTGGTGATATTATTTACCTATTTCTATATATACTTTTCAAAGAAGAGTTTATAATCTGAATCAATACAAAGTATTATTTCAGCCTGGATTTTTCCAGCACAGAAAAGGTACCTGGGCCAGCCTCATTTTAAATAGGGAAGTGTGTTTATTTCCTTGGAGAGCCTAATGTAAATTAAAGGAATTGATTTCAGGACCATTTTTCAAGGATGACTACTAAACCCTTTTGTTAAATTACTCCGAGCAAGTTTTCTGATATTTAGCTTAAAAAAACATACATAAACACCATCTCCTTTAATATGTCAGCAACTCTTAGTGGGAAAAGTAATTTTGAAATTAAACATCCATTTCCATTACTTAAGCAATCTAAACCTAGGTTTAGGAATTTAAGGGAAGGGTCAGCTGCTTTTTACTACACAGAATAAATAATAAAGAAAAGGCAGTTTGAACCTAACCATATCTCTTTGCTAATACCTCAAGTCTTAAGATTTATAGTTTCTAGTAAAACTTTATCAAATGGGTAGATAAATGGATGAAATTTGTTTTTGTTCATGGATCCATAATTGCCACTGAGGAAACCAACACTATTTTAGGTTATATCTCTTAACTTTTGAGGCTAGTGGCAAGGTAGTAAACAAATATACTTGGTTTCACAGTCTTAAAAAAAAAAAAAACACCCTTCCCATAAAGAAATCAGCACTACATGGACTGAGGAAATTATAGTTGTCACTAATTCACTCAAGCACTTACTGAGTATCTCTGGAGATAAAGAATGAATAAAATATGGCTCCTAAATTCTGAAGGCTCACAGGCCAGGTATGAATTCAGACAGATGAGGTAAGTTATACTCTAGCATCAGAACCACCAAAATAGAAGTGGAGAAGAGAGAGGAGTTCCTTACCCTGCCTAGGAAGTCTAGCAAAGCCTCAGCAAAGAACTGATGAGCACCAAGCAAAGAAGCTAGCAAAACGCATCCCAGCAGAGGGTAAGTCAATGCAAAGACACAAAGGTGAGAGACAGCAAGAAGTGCAGTGTGTGAAGCACACGTACATGGAATGGGATGCCGGGAGTTGAGACTGGAGAGATGGGCCAAGAAAATCTGACCTATCAACCTAATGAATCTGGATTCTATCCTGTAGAGGAGAAGTCGAGAGATGTTTTTTTAAATAGGAGAGTGGCTGGATCAGATGTTATTTCTCGGTGGATAACTCATTCTGTCTTTCCAGGGCAGATCAACATCACCCTTAAATTTGATTAATTTTCACAAGCCCCGTGCTGGAAAGAATGCCAGGACGGGGGTGGGGTGGGGGTGGGAGTTACTTTTCTGAAGTCATTAATTCAAGACTCACACTATCAATAAAACAATCACAAGTAATAGTTTGGCCAATATGACTGTAGGGCCATGGCCAAAGTGAAAAAGCTCTTGCTTTAAAAAAGGTTGCTTTTCTTTCTTTGTTTTTTTTTTAAATCACCCTCCAGCTCTCTTGTTTTTCACTTTGTAAGGTATTTACCATCCAAATCAGGGTCTAAAGGGCTCTGAAAGAATATGAGAAAAGTAAGGAAACTGGTATCAAAAATCCTCCTATGAAATATGTCCAAGATGTAATGATGTAATACAAGAAAAAAAAAGTGCAAAACAGTATGCAAGAGAGAAACACATTTTTGTTCAGAAAATGCATAATAAATACATTCATATATGCATTGAAGAAATGTGAAGGACTATATACAAACCTGCTATCAGCAGTTAAGTCTAAGATAATGGGGGACTTTTTTTCTCCATAATATAATTCCTAAAGGTCCGAATTTTATGAGTATGTTTGACTTTTACAAACAGAATAACCACTGAAGGATCAATGTGATTTAAATAAAGTCTTTAGCCAGTGGCCGATAATCACAAAGGTTGTGGGAAGCCAGAAAACTGAACTAAAGCGCTTCCAAGTGACAGTCACCTTTAACAAAGAGGTTTGCCACATTTCTATGGGGTCAACATAACATATCAAAGGCAGGGTTTCCAGATTAGCAGGCAATCCTCATCTATCTCCACACTTTATTCAAGAACATGGTGTAATTCCTTGGTAAGATAATTTTTTCCTTGTGGACGTTAAAATGATGATTTTAATACTGATTAATTTACTGTCAGTCTGTACAAGCAGCAAATAATTTTTAGTTTTTGTCTTTGTGAGAAACATATATTCATGTTGGGCCTACAGAATTTCTTCCTCTTGGAGGAGCAATAAGCCGAAACGGTGAATTGAAGAGATTCAAGATGTCTGCATGTGTTCCATTTACCCTGCACAGAAACTCTGAATTTTTAAGGCTAAGTCTAACGTGCCAGCAATAACCTGCCAGAAATACCTTATTATATAGTTAGTTTTCATTTTTCAAAGTGTGCTCTTACACCTTGTTTCATGGGGTTCTCATAACTCTGTGAGTTAGTTGGAGCTGGAAATTATCTCCATCTTTTTTGTTCATGATTTTTACATTTGAAGAGATATTGAGCTTGCAAGGGGGCAGTAAATAGAAAAGGAATGCATTCCCAGTGCATAAAATTTGGAGAAAAAAAAACAGTAAAAAACCAAAACAGAACCAAACCAAACGAAAACTCATTCATAGTCTTACCACCAGACATAACATTGTTACTCCTTGGTTGTACAGGTTTCCAATATTTCTTCTCTGTATTCTATTAAGCCCATTTTAAAATGAGGAAATTTTCACATGGCTAATGAGAGTTGAAGCTAGGGCTGAAACCCATGAACACTTTCCATCACACCAGGAAGCTCCTTCCTTCCTACCAACCTTTCCCTCTTTCAAAATGCCCAAGCATTATAAAGAAGAAAGCTTCAGAAACACAGATTCTGATATGTTCATATTTTGTTTCTATCTATGTACTCAGTAAACTTACCAATGGTCTTTGGAAATAAACACCTCTAGTATAAAAACGACTGTCGAACTCAATGATCTCTAAAATTCTCTTTAACTCTGAAACAATTCTAATCTTCTCTGAATGAAAAGTGGCCAGAGGGCAGGGCAAGAATCTGAGTCAGAAGGATATAAGATGAGGGCAAGTTAAGTAAGTCAAAATCCCTTAAGTAAGGTGTTAACCAAACTAGAATCAAAATCACCAATGTCGGGCTTCCCTGGTGGCGCAGTGGTTGAGAATCTGCCTGCCAATGCAGGGGACACGGGTTCGAGCCCTGGTCTGGGAAGATCCCACATGCCACAGAGCAACTGGGCCCGTGAGCCACAATTACTGAGCCTGCGCGTCTGGAGCCTGTGCTCCGCAACAAGAGAGGCCGCGATGGTGAGAGGCCCACGCACCGCGATGAAGAGTGGTCCCCACTTGCCGCAACTAGAGAAAGCCCTTGCACAGAAACGAAGACTCAACACAGTCATAAATAAATAAATAAATAAATAAAAGAACGTGAATTTCTTAAAAAAAAAAAAAATCACCAATGGCATAAGTTGGAACAAGGGTCAATCGAGGAAAGAAATACAAGTCCAGAAGGATGAGGCTGAACCAACAAATACACCTGTCAGAGATGGCTGGTTGATCACAGAGCCTGTTTCCTCTTCTTCCTGGACAATAGTACGTCACGTTTTCTAGTTGTCCTTACGTTCAGTACGGCCATGTTAAGTCCAAGCCAATGGAATATGGATGGGACTGATCTGAGACACTTCCAGGCTTGGCCCCTAAAAACCTCCCATTTGCAGTTCTTCATATTTTTTTTTCTTCCAAAGTGACCTTGGAAGTCGTTTGTTGAAAATAGTTAAGCTACAAAGTGGAAGGAATTTCTGCTTGGAGAAGAGCCTCCCACCAATTAAAAACATCTAATTAAATTTGATGAGAGCAAGAAATAAATTTGTATTCATTCAGTCATTGAGATTTGGGGGTTTATGTATGACAACAATTAGTGTTAGGTGACAAATCAGCCAGTCCCTGTGGGCAAGGCCAGACCCTGACATAGTCATGGATCAGCCTGTCTTCCTCAATCTAGGGCCATTAACTGCTGACCAGGCTTTGATAGGCAAACGCCAACAGCACGCTGAATTACTTCTTGTCAGTGAACTCTTACTCTGAATTTCACACAGGTTGAGAAAGTCAAATGACAGATGGAATCATACATGTGTTATAAGCAAATCATGAAAAGATGCAACAAAATCCAAATGTCTACTCAAGTTTTGAGAAGACTTTGATAGTATTTTTGGTGGGAAAAACATAATTAAAACAAATTATAACATATAGATTTTCCAATCAGATATGCAAAAGGGAGAAAGGGAAGGTGTTATGAATTACATGCTTGTGTCCCCCCAAAATTCACATATTGAAACCCTAATTCCCAGAGTGATGGTATTTGAAGATGGGGCCTTTGGGAGGTAATTAGGTCATGAGGGTAGAGCCCTCATGATGGGATTAGTGTCCTTACCAGAAGAGACACAAGAGAGCTTTCTTCTCTTCCTATTGGCCATGTGAGGATAGAGCAAGAAGGTGGTTAAGACAGAGGGAAAGTAAAACTAATATTTATAGAAAGTCTACTATATCCTAGAAGCTTTCACGTATGTATTCTTAGTTAATCCTCACAACAAATCTGTGTGGTACTTATCGTTATTCTCATTTTTACAAAAGAAGAAGCTGAGGATCATGGCAATTAAGTAATCAACTGAAAGTCACGCATCCAGGAAGTGGTAGGGCCCGCATGACGCTCTAATCTGCCTCACTGCAAAGCTCATGTTCTTTTCACTGTATTCTTGCTACCTTGATACTTGCATGCATCTCAAGGGATTTGCAAAAGTTTCCCTGACCCTAATACACTTCTTGAATAGCCCCAAAGGTGACAGCCCCATGTCTCACCAGTCTAGGTGCAGTCGGAGAGTCAACACTCTTTAAATCTCCAAGAAACAAAGAGGCAAAGGCCTCAACATTTTCCCTGGGAGGTGGCCATTTAGAACATGCTTGGAGAAGGCACTTAAAACTCTTCTCTACAGTGGATGTTTCTTCCAGCTTCTGGCAGGTAGTGAGAAGATTAACATCTCTGGCTCAATTTTACCACATGAACGTTCATGTGAGCGCATGCACACATGTTAGCCACCTGCACTTCAAGTCACCTGACCTTCAAGCCGGATCCCCCATCATCAGAAACTGGCATACACCAAGAGGACATATGAAAAAGAATCCAAATTAAATGGGGATATTAAAATATTTACAGAACTTACATATTCCCTGTTCAAGAAAACCCTGCTGCCCTCAAATCTACAAACACATTTGTTATAATATGTGAAAGCACTACATTTGGAGATAAAGTTAAAACCAACATGCTGATCTGAGCTAGTGGGCAACAGACTGAAATGCTTACAGCAGTCAAAACTGGAAAAAGGAAATCACAGACTTACTCGGTACCCTTCATAGCTCTTAATTTAGCTTTGGAAAAAATCTCTCCTAAAGGAGAACTTCTAAATGGAAGCCACAAGATGGCCTGAATAATGGCAGCGGTTTGTAAGGGGGGCCAACATCCCATGAAAGCACAGGGACCACACAATAGACACATGGCTTCTCAAGTCCCTTTTCACTTCAACCACTATATCGTCACGACAAAATACCTCAGACTGCTCTAGGGCTTGAAATTCTTAATCTATAATGCACATATAATTATATTCTTTAGGAAGGTATTGGATCTAAATGAAAAAAATAAACGTACTGTTTAAAGTCAATTGTACTTATTAGCCATATAAGATTGGAGAACTGGATGCCTGATTTTAACTCAGAGTTTTTCCAGTGACTCACTGTGTAATTCTGAGGACACAGTCCTTTGATCTTTAGTTCCTTAGCCCTTAACCAGAGAGTTTTAAATTGTGGGCCCCCCCTGCCAATCCTTCTGGAGGCACCCTTTCCAGCTTCTTTTGCCCTCAGATGAAAGGATCTATAGACGTGGAAAATTGTTGTTTGGTGATTTCCTATATCCCCCTTTCTAGTGTTTCAGCCATTCTCCTTTTACATCTGAGGGACACTGCAGAGAAATCACTGCTGTGCACAACTGAAGCCACAGGCTTAAAATTTCACTGTTGGAGGGGCAGGCCGAGAAGGAACAAGTCCGGCTTTAACACCACAAATATCTCCGATTACCAAATGTGGGCAGACAAAATACAAAAAAACAAGGAGAGATAGAAAGGCCCTTGGTATTCTTCAAAGCTTCCCTTGTGGGATGAAAGTTCTTCTTTGAGGCTTCCAAGGCAGAAAGCCTAGGCAGCCTGCACACCTGGAGTGCATTAGTGGGCCCTGGACTTGAGGTGAAACAGGCTGAATTTCATCTAGACGTTTCCCACAATCCATTCTCATAAAAGCTCCCAATAATTTACCAGCTTAGGAACAGGGGATGGTATTCATGGAGCGCTGAACCCTGGGATTACCTTCCAGAGTCTCTGGATAAACCCCACTGCTCATCTATGTAAACACACTTTCATCTTGATTACCTTTAGCTCAAGGAGAGTTTCATTTTGTTTGCTGTGGCACAGGGTCAAGACCAAAACCCACCCTCAAATCATTCTCATACCTCTCCCAGAAGCCTTTCAAAGAGCATCCAAATGTTGATGTAACTAATGAACGAGTTTTCACCTTAGGCTGTGTGCTCACCTAAATACAAAACACCCCATGCCTGTGCTGTTTGCCTCCCTTTCCTCACCAGCCGCATGGAGGTGATGCTGGCTTGTCTTGCCAGCTCCCCATCTTAGTGCTCCAAACATATGGACAAGAAGTCTCACTGTAGCCCTTAGGAAGGATCCAACCTCCCCATGGTGGTCGTATGGCTGCTTTTGCCCAGAAAAACCCTTTTGTCTTTCCACATTTCCCCATCTCTTTTCCTTACCTCTTGAAGTATATAATTCAGCATAAGGGCTCACCTAGCCACTATGATTACTCTATTATTCTATGCATCTGCTCCCTAAGGTAACTCTCCCCACTCCCACCTACTTAAAGAAGAAATAGAGCATAAGGCCGGGGCTCTGGAGCTAGACATTCTAGTTTTGCATTCTGGCTCTGCAATTCATGGCCTGTATGCCCTTGGAAAAGTTACTTAGCCTCTCTTTGCTTCAGTTTCCTTATTTGTAAGATGATGACAATGATGGCAGCTACCTCATAGAGTCGTAAAGATCAAATATATGATACAAACAGCTCATATGCACTCAACAACAGCAAAAAAAACAACAACCTAATCGAAAAATGGGCAGAAGACCTAAATAGACATTTCTCCAAAGAAGACATACAGATGGCCAATAGGCACATGAAAAGATGCTCAACATCATTAATTATTAGAGAAATGCAAATTAAAACTACAATGAGGTAACACCTCACACTGGTCAGAATGGCCATCACTAAAAAGTCTACAAATAATAAATGTTGGAGAGGCTGTGAAGAAAAGGGAACCCTCTTACACTGTTGGTGGGAATGTAAATTGGTGCAGTCACTATGGAAAACAGTGTGGAGAGTTACCATATGATCCAGCAAACCCACTCCTGGGCATATATCCAGACAAAACTCTAATTTGAAAAGATGCATGCACCCCTATGTTCATAGCAGCACTATTTACAATAGCCAAGACATGGAAACAACCTAAATGTCTATCAACAGATGAATGGATAAACACACACACACAATGGACTATTACTCAGCCATAAAAAAGAATAAAATAATGCTATTTGCAGCAACATGGATGGACCTAGAGATTACTGTACTAAGCAAAGTTAAGTCAGAAAGAGAAAGATAAATACCATATGATATCGCTCATATGTGGAATCTAAAATACAACACAAATGAACATATCTATGAAACAGAAACAGACTCATAGACATAGAGAACAGACTTGTGTTTGCCAAAAGGGAGGAGGGATGGGGGCGGGATGGATTGGGAGTTTGGGATTAGCAGATGCAAGCTAGTATATATAGGATGGATAAATAACAAGGTCCTACTGTACAGCACAGGGAACTACATTCAATATTCTGTGACAAACCATAATGGAAAAGAATATGAAAAAGAATATATATATATGTATAACTGAATCACTTTGCTGTACAGCAGAAATTAACACAACATTGTAAATTAACTATACTTCAATATAATTTTTTTTTTTTTAAATGATCAAATATATGATCTTAGTGCCTGAAATGCTGGAAAGCATGATGATGATCATGATGATACTCCCATTACCAATACTGAGTACTTTCCTTAAAAAGAGTATTCCTCTGACTGCTCCTCTCTAACAGTACAGCCTCACTATCAGTGGGCAGGACGAGATGCTACTCCCAGAGCACATCGGGCAAGGGCAAGTGGAGGCACTTGCAAGCATGCTACAGGAGAAACAAGTTTGGGCAAAATATTACTCAAGGGCAAAATAAAGATGATTGAGGTGGAGCTCTCAAAACACTCTGTACTCCATCAAACTAAATGCTCCAAAAATGTAGGTGATGGTTCAGAATCTACCCAAAGTTGGGATATTTTAAGGTGACAGGTGCTGAAACTCCTTTCCTTGACCGTTAGGATGACTATTTGAGCCAGGCAATGCTCTGGCCTATACATGTTCTTCAGGACTGAGAAACTGTTGGTACCAAAGGCCCAGCTCTAGTCACAGAATGCCAGGGAGCAATACACACATAGACACTTTCTACCATTTGCACAGGAACCAACTGTCTTGAAGTAAGACCTGAACTGGCTGGACTCCTAGCTTTTTGTGGCGCCTTGTAAGCCATCTGTGTCTTCAGCACGACGTTGGCATAACACGCCTATGGTGTGCAGGATGTGTTGTCTGTTTACCCATGTCACAGACTAGCACTCTAACACATGAGCCCTTTGGCAGTATTACTCCCAACACATACGATAATAATGTAGCATAATATTTTTCAAGTTGCCCACCTCTCTAAATTGTTATCAATAGAGAAGTCCTTTGAAAAAAATATTCCAGGTACCATAGAGTAAATAGTATCAATTTCTGTGTGTGCCATGGCATAGGAAGGTTGTGAAGCATTGCTCTAGACTAATATCAGAAAGAAACCTACCATTCAATGAGCTCCAAACATTTATTGAGAACCTAGTAAGTACAAGTCATGTGATACTAGGCCTTTACTATTCTGCACTTTGATTTCCTATCTGTAGGTCAGAGAAAAAATAAATATATCTAGCCCTTTGGATTGACCTGAGGGTAATATTAGCTATAAGTGCTCTGAGTTTTTTAGGTAAAGCAAAAAAAAATTGAATTTAAATATTTATTTTTAATTTGCTGAATGAAATGTGTCTTATCCCCAAACAGATTCTTGCCAAGAAAGAAAAAAGATAACAGAGCCTCATCCTAAAAACAAAGCCTGTAATCCAGGGATTATATATGAAGAGTATCTACCACATTCTAGTGTAACAAGGAAATCACATACTAATAAACAGTAATGTAACAGTAAAAGGAATGCTCACACATACTGGAAGCAGCTCCTTTATCTTCAAAGGAAAAATATTAATGAAAGAAGAAGGGGTTTTAGTGTACTCTGCAGGAAGGTGGCACTGATCTCGTCTGCTTCTATGTCAAAATGCCAATATAGAAACACACGCCCACAATACTTTGACAGCCGAACACTTGGCATTCTCTGTGATTCAGAACAGAGCAACATTTTTATCTACGCATTTCCTTCAAGTGTTTCCTATTTCAGCTTCTTCAACAAAACCAAATATGTTGCTTGAGTTCTGACCTCAAAGAATCCTGTCTTGAGTCTGCCTAGAAAAAGTGGGGCAAGATGATTTTTTTTACAACCCAAACAACATCAATTGCCAGCCACACGAAACAGGGGCAATGAAATGGATGTGTTAGTGTGGAGAGGAGGGCTTTCACGGTGCTTTACTGAGAACTCCCTTCTCTCTTGACCTTACATCCTGCCAATTTCCAATATGCTAGTTACAGGCCAGGACTGGGAAGAAGTCACAACCTTCCAGATGCAGCCTAAAAGTTCCTTGGTTAACTTATAGGAATAAGAGAACATCAAAAAGCCTGACCTTCAAACTTTTAACAAAGAAGGATTTGGGAAGGAATGTGATTCAATAAGCTGTTTACTTGGATGACTGAAATCTTAATCCAGTCTCCAATGCCAGCTTCTCATGTGATTATGGTCAAGCACTAACCCCATTTCTTCATTCATGAGACAGAGAGTAGAGGCAGGGAGACGATGACAGAAAAAAGACAGTATGTATAGCACACTGCAACATGTAAAGTGGTATACAACTAAACTAACACTAAAGCAGGTAAAATAATAACAGTCTCTCCTACAGCTTCAGAAAGCATATTTCAATTAATTGGGTCAGCAGGAAAGAATTTTATTTAGAATTTTGATAAATGAGTCCAAGGTTAAATACTAAAAAAAGCTACTTATCAATTAATTAATTCTAGGTCTTTGCTTTGCAAAGAGATATGGGTTTCTGGTTTATACTTGCTCTTGTCAAAACAGCCTCAGGGCAGGAAAGGAGGGTGAGAAAGGAAAGAGAAGACCGTGATTACTGCAAAATGAAGAAGGCAGCAGAGTCACCAGCTCAACGTTAGAAAAGGGCATTATGAATGAAAGCAGTGCCGAGATGATCTGGTATTCTACCCACTTGGATGAGCTGCCTCTTTCAGGCAATGCCAAAGTCATGTGCACTGAGCTGTTAAAGATACCTGAGTATTCTCCAGCAAGGTAACTTCCTTTAAAGTATACTCAGCACCTGGATATCTGGTTATCTCAACAGTGACTCAACAAACAGTAGACAGGACAAGGTGAAAGGTTAGTCAAAGGTCAGAAGATCTGAACCTCTTGGCTGGAGAGTTCAATTCTTTTAACCCTTGGGAGGCTTTCTTTTTTTTTTTTTTTTAATTAATTAATTAATTAATTAATTTTTGGCTGTGTTGGGTCTTCGTTTCTGTGCGAGGGCTTTCTCTAGTTGTGGCAAGTGGGGGCCACTCTTCATCGCGGTGTGCGGGCCTCTCACTATCGCGGCCCCTCCTGTTGCGGAGCACAGGCTCCAGACGCGCAGGCTCAGTAGTTGTGGCTCACGGGCCCAGTTGCTCCGCGGCATGTGGGATCTTCCCAGACCAGGGCTCGAACCCCTGTCCCCTGCATTGGCAGGCAGATTCTCAACCACTGCACCACCAGGGAAGCCCCGGGAGGTTTTCTTAAAGCAATCTTATTTGTATGTGTTGCCAGGAGTTTCAGCTCATTTTTTTTTTTAAAGCTTCATTGTTTTTTATTTCCATTTCTTCCCCCCACCTCTCTCTCTGTCCCCTTTTGCTTCCCTCCTCCCCCTCTCCCTCCTCCTCCTCCTTTCTCTCTTTCCTTTTCTCTCTCTCTCTCAAATCAATTTAGAATTGCTTGGAGAAACTTCAATGATAATGCCCAAATCAAAACGGTTTTATATATTTTCTCCTTATGAATGGACTTCAGTGCAATCCTAGTGAGAGAAAAGATAACTGCTTGTGATTAACTGCATGTTTTTAAGGAAAAGTCCATTGAAGAAACCTAGTTAAACTTGAAAAATGGATTTTGGTAGATGGGAATCAGTAAGGCATATGTAATTAGATTACTCTGGTACTGGCCAGCAACAAGGATCATTCTAAAAAACAAGATCATTCTGAAAAAACAAGATCATTCTCTAAAAACAAGAACCTAGGTGCCTTTATGTGCACACACCCATATAAAGAGAGGCAGCTGCTGTCTTTCTGGCATCCAGGAAAAGATGGTACTTTTAAAAGTTTCCAGGAGAAACATCAGTGAGTATGTCTGTGTACAGCCTTCTGTGCTGTTTGGCCTTGAAAGTAGATGTGGCAATGTACACTCAGTGGCATTCTAGAGTCTGGAAGAAAAACCTTTCACAGAAACAAGCCTGAATGCTCAATATTATCTTTCTTGGCTCGTTCTGGTAGTTACACCTTGGGAAAATCTCCTTTGCTCATTTCGTGATGTGCCTCAACTGTGGATGGCAAACTTGATGACAATATTAGGAACAAAGTGATTCAGAACAGATCTCTAGTAAAAAACAGAACTCAAGTCTTGGCACAGTGCAGTTGATTAATATGCTCCGGGCCCATGAAATACATACTCTTGCTGCTAATTGAAACAATCCAGCAGCCTTCTCTGGTAGTTACCTGGGTGTTATCGTTCTGTTATCCTACCCTGTTTTGGCACTGTTATAACTATTTCAAGGTTGGTTACCATTTGATTCCCAGAATCTGTATATTCATGGTCCAAAGTTTGCCTTTTTGTATTTAAAATGGATGTGTTCAGAAGTCTTCAATATGAAACATTAACAAGTGTAAATTCATGCAATGTTCATCCTCTCTGGAGACCAAAGGTCTTTATTGATGCTATTTTGTTTTAGTTTTTAATGCTTATTCTACCCCTGAATGACAGACATTATGATCCTCACTATCCTCATGGACAAATCATCCAAGGATAATTGAGTTGCTTGAGGTAAAGGCAGTGGTGAAGCTGAGAAGTGAAATCTGAATTTCCTAATTCACTATTTCAGCACTAGATTGTATTACCTTATTTTTAGAAATGACAAAGTATTTGAGAGCTAAGAGTGCAGGTTTTGGAACTAGCTGGACCTCTGTTTGAATTCCTTTTCCACTATTTACTGTTGTGGATCTTGGATAAGTGACTTAACCTCTCATGTCTCACTTTCCACCCTTCATGCAAAGCCCCAGAAAAGTAGATAAGTGTGAGTTGATGTGTTTCCCAAGACGCATACACCTAAGAGACAAAATCTGCCTCCTCCTTATCTTCTAGTGTTAAGAATTAGATAGATTGGTAAGTCGACACACACCCAGAACTCAGCTAATAGAACACAGCACCCAAATAGGGTCCCAGATCAGCAGGAGGAGCCAGCAGATTAGAGCACATGCCTGACGATTTCCTAATGCCTGCAGTAAGCAGGCTGCTATATCAGTTACTGCAATAGAAGAGCAAAGGAAGGAAAAATAGGCAACACCTCAATGACAGATATTGCAAATTATTTGTAACTATTCTAAAAAGTGAATATGTAGTCGAGAAATCATGAAGCCATTGTCTTTGAACTGTCAGATTTTCAGATGAGGAAGTAGAGGAACAAAGAGGTTCACCCAAGAGAATTCATACAATAAGTAGTAGTAGAAAGATTTGAACCCAGGTCAGACTGATCCATACATTTTCTACCAATACTGTGAATTTACTAGAAGATGATGACCCAATGTGTAAATGTTAACTGAGAACTTATCTCAGCCACCTGGAATTTAAACAGACACTGTAAATTCCAGAACTTGAATTTGACTTGGGAACCATTTTATGGCCCTACTGGTGAGGCACTGGCACACTTAGTATCATGCCCCAGTACTGATTTAGACAGAAAAGTATCACAGAGTGAGTCAGTAATAGCTCATCCGATACAACCCAAAATAGGTGTTTCTTAGTTACTTTCCATGTAAAGATTACTGCTGTCAGCTATGTTTATAAGGTATGATGAGCTCATCCCAAACACAGGTGGGAGGGCCATGAACAAGTGCACATACCAAGTCTTTATAAGCTATGCCTACAATGAAGAAAGTGGAAATAATCAGTCCGATGCATTTAATACTTAAATTACCCTGCATGACCGATGAAACTCAAATACTGTGCCTCTTGGTATGCTTCATTTCTATTATAAACATACCAACTACATTTAAGTTCAGCAAAAGCATCTTGACATCTCCCTCACCACTCACAGCAAAAGGATGAAAAAGGAGTTTGAGGTTGTGAGCTTCCATTGAGGAGGGGAAAAAAAAAAACATGGGGGAAGAAAGAAATGAAATGACAAAATACAGTAAATTAGTATACACAAAGATCATGTATTCTTAACTAAATCAGTCTGTTGCTTTGTTTCATTCTTAGTTGAATCTTTCAGGAAAATCCTGATCACCAGGATTCAAAATATGGCTGGAGAAAGGGAGAGAACCAGTATTTGCAAGGATTATTAAACTAAAAACTGAGATGTAGATTATAATACCACTGAGCTCACCATCTATAGCATTAAATTTTCTTGTGTAATGCAGGATTAATCAACACGAGGTTTAATTAACTCATTCTATTCACTGCAAGTTCAAACAGATGGGTCAGAACAGATGTGTAGGTCTCATTTAGAAGGTGACATTTAAGTAAAGACTGGAAGGAGGTGAGGGAGTTACTTATGTGTATATCAGGAAGGACAGCATTTTAGTCACTAACCTTGATCCAACCCAAAGCCCCTAACTTTGGCCCCACTGGATGGAGTCTGACCATACGCTCTTGGCTGTACTCCAGCATTGTTCCGTATTTCCAGCATAGCTTGTCTTAGGCTCGTATGCTTTATTTTTAAATAGCTTCCATTAAAGGGTTCACAACACTAAATCTAAGTTGCTCTGATCTTAGCCCGGGGTCACTGAGGCCCATCAAGATTATATATCCTTGTCTTAGTCAAACTGATGTATTTTTTCTTTCTCATTGTTGTTCTTTATTTCTTAACTATCCTGGACCCTAAAATCTACCAGAAAGTAGAACTCACCAGCACCTCCACCAGAGTCTACATGTGCAGAGTAGTAACTAATATAGGCAGAGCAAAAACAAATAACAAAATATGTAAAGGTCATTAGGAAGATATGTGGAGGAGTAGGAATTAATAGGAGCTGCTAATCACCTATGTAGTCAATGCTAAACTGGAAACATCCTGATGAAATAATCTAAGACTCGGGCTAGTCAGTGCCATAATTACAAAGACGCCCTGCAGAGTAAGTTGAGGTTTCAGTGGCTAGGACTTTCCCCATCACAGACCAATATGTGGCCACAGATGTCAATATAATAACGTATGTCGGAGCATTTTGTATATTTTACCCACCTTAAGACTTCACTCTTTCAATGCTATGTGTTATTCCTTGAGTAAATATTTATCTATGTTGTCTAGTGGTTACAGCCCAAGGAAAGAAGCCAGGAAACAGGGATAACACCCCATATTCTGCTACTGCTCTTCAATAGGACAACGTGAAAGTCATTTCTCCTCTTAGGTCGCTCTACTAAGGAACTGAGACAGTCTATGCCCCTCGACCAAGTTCTAGAGACCTTTACACAAAATTACTCATATGCCACTGCTCGCCCTGCTCGCCCTGCCACAGCTGTTTACCCTCGCCGTTGTACTGTACACAATCAGGATGTTACTTAAGAGTGCTCTTAAAAGAACACATGGTGTGTGGCTGACAGGGTCCTGGTGCTCCGGCCGGGTGTCAGGCCTGGGCCTCTGAGGTGGGAGAGCCAAGTTCAGGACATTGGTCCACCAGAGACCTCCTGGCTCCACGTAATATCAAACGGCGAAAGCTCTCCCAGAGATCTCCATCCCAACGCTAAGACCAGCTCCACTCAATGACCAGCAAGCTACAGTGCTGGACACCCTATGCAAAGCAAGACAGGAACACCACCCCACCCATTGGCAGAGAGGCTGCCTAAACTCATAATAAGGTCACAGACACCCCAAAACACACCACCGGATGCGGTCCTCAGACCAGAAAGACAAGATACAGCCTCATCCACCAGAACACAGTCACCAGTCCCCTCCACCAGGAAGCCTACACAACCCACTGAACCAACCTTAGCCACTGGGGGCAGACACCAAAGACAATGGGAACTACGAACCTGCAGCCTGTGAAAAGGAGACCCCAAACACAGTAAGTTAAGCAAAATAAAAAGACAGAGAAACACACAGCAGATGAAGGAGCAAGGCAAAAACCCGCCAGACCTAACAAATGAAGAGGAAATAGGCAGTCTACCTGAAAAAGAATTCAGAATAATGATAGTAAAGAGGATCCAAAATCTTGGAAATAGAATGAAGAAAATACAAGAAACGTTTAACAAGGACCTAGAAGAACTAAAGAGCAAACAAACAGTGATGAACAACACAATAAATGAAATTAAAAATTCTCTAGAACGAATCAATAGCAGAATAACTGAGGCAGAAGAACGGATAAGTGACCTGGAAGATAAAAGAGTGGAAATAACTACTGCAGAGCAGAATAAAGAAAAAAGAATGAAAAGAATTGAGGACAGTCTCAGAGACCTCTGGGACAACATTAAATGCACCAACATTCGAATTATAGGGGTCCCAGAAGAAGAAGAGAAAAAGAAAGGGACTGAGAAAATATTTGAAGAGATTATAGTTGAAAACTTCACTAATATGGGAAAGGAAATAGTTAATCAAGTCCAGGAAGTGTAGAGTCCCATACAGGATAAATCCAAGGAGAAACATGCCAAGACACATATTACTCAAACTATCAAAAATTAAATACAAAGAAAAAATATTAAAAGCAGCAAGGGAAAAGCAACAAATAACATACAAGGGAATCCCCATAAGGTTGACAGCTGATCTTTCAGCAGAAACTCTGCAAGCCAGAAGGGAGTGGCAGGGCGTATTTAAAGTGATGAAAGGGAAAAACCTACAACCAAGATTACTCTACCCAGCAAGGATCTCATTCAGATTCAACAGAAAATAAAAACCTTTACAGACAAGCAAAAGCTAATAGAATTCAGCACCACCAAACCAGCTTTACAACAAATGCTAAAGGAACTTCTCTAGGCAGGAAACACAAGAGAAGGAAAAGACATACATTAACAAACCCAAAATAATTAAGAAAATGGTAATAGGAACATACATATCGATAATTACCTTAAATGTAAATGGATTAAATGCTCCAACCAAAAGACAAAGACAGGCTGAATGGATACAAAAACAAGACCCATATATATGCTGTCTACAAGAGACCCACTTCAGACCTAGGGACACATACAGACTAAAAGTGAGGGGATGGAAAAAGATATTCCATGCAAATGGAAATCAAAAGAAAGCTGGAGTAGCAATTCTCATATCAGACAAAATAGACTTTAAAATAAAGACTATTACAGGAGACAAAGAAGGACACTGCATAATGATCAAGGGATCAATCCAAGAAGAAGATATAACAATTCTAAATATTTATGCACTCAACATTGGAGCACCTGAATACATAAGGCAAATGCTAACAGCCATAAAAGGGGAAATCGACAGTAACACAATCATAGTAGGGGACTTTAACACCCTACTTTCACCAATGGACAGATCATCCAAAATGAAAATAAATAAGGAAACACAAGCTTTAAATGATACATTAAACAAGATGGACTTAATTGATATTTATAGGACATTCTATCCAAAAACAGCAGACTGCACTTTCTTCTCAAGTGCTCATGAACATTCTCCAGGATAGATCATATCTTGGGTCACAAATCAAGCCTTGGTAAATTTAAGAAAATTGAAATCGTATCAAGTATCTTTTCCGACCACAACGCTATGAGACTACATATCAATTACAGGAAAAAAATCTGTAAAAAATACAAACACATGGAGGCTAAACAATACACTATTAAATAACCAAGATATCACTGAAGAAATCAAAGAGGATATCAAGAAATACCTAAAAACAAATGACAATGAAAACAATGACGACCTAACACCTAGAGGATGCAACAAAAGCAGTTCTAAGAGGGAAGTTTATAGCAATACAATCCTACATCAAGAAACAAGAAACATCTCAAATAAACAACCTAACCTTACACCAAAAGCAATTAGAGAAAGAAGAACAAAAAATATCCAAAGTTAGCAGAAGGAAAGAAATCAAAAAGATCAGATCAGAAATAAATGAAAAATAAATGAAGGAAACTATAGCAAAGATCAATAAAACTAAAGGCTGGTTCGTTGACAAGATAAACAAAATTGATAAACCATTAACCAGACTCAGCAAGAAAAAAAGGGAGAAGACTCAAATCAATAAAATTAGAAATGAAAAGGGAGAAGTAACAACTGACACTGCAGAAATACAAAGGATCATGAGAGATTACTACAATCAACTATATGCCAATAAAATGGACAACCTGGAAGAAATGGACAAATTCTTAGAAAAGCAAAACCTTCCGAGACTGAACCAGGAAGAAATAGAAAATATGAACAGACCAATCACAAGCACTGAAATTGAGACTGTGATTAAAAATCTTCCAAGAAACAAAAGCTTAGGACCAGATGGCATCACAGGCAAATTCTATCAAACATTTAGAGAAGAGCTAACACCTATCCTTCTCAAACTCTTCCAAAATATAGCAGAGGGAGGAACACTCCCAAACTCATTCTACGAGGCCACCATCAGCCTGATACCAAAACTAGACAAAGATGTCAGAAGGAAAGAAAAACACAGGCCAATATCACTGATGAACATAGATGCAAAAATCCTCAACAAAATACTAGCAAACAGAATCCAACAGCACATGCAAAGGATCATACACCATGATCAAGTCGGATTTATCCCAGGAATGCAAGGATTCTTCAGTATACACAAATCAATCAATGTGATACACCATATTAACAAATTGAAGAAGAAAAACCATATGATTATCTCATAGATGCAGAAAAAGCTTTTGACAAAATTCAACGCCCATTTATGATAAAAAGCCTCGAGAAAGTAGGCATAGAGGAAACTTACCTCAACGTAATAAAGGTCATATATGACAAACCCACAGCCAACATCGTTCTCTATGGTGAAAAACTGAAACCATTTCCTCTAAGATCAGGAACAAGACAAGGCTGTCCACTCTCACCTCTATTATTCAACATACTTTTGGAAGTTTTAGCCACAGCAATCAGAGAAGAAAAAGAAATAAAAGGAATCCAAATAGGAAAAGAAGAAGTAAAGCTGTCACGGTTTGCAGATGACATGATACTATACATAGAGAATCCTGAAGATGCTACAAGAAAACTACTAGAGCCAATCAATGAATTTGGTAAAGTAGCAGGATACAAAATTAATGCACAGAAATCTCTTGAGTTCCTATACACTAATGATGACAAATCTGAAAGTGAAATTAAGAAAACACTCCCATTTACCATTGCAACAAAAAGAATAAAATATCTAGGAATAACCCTACCTAAGGAGACAAAAGACCTATATGCAGAAAATTATAAGACCACGATGAAAGAAATTAAAGATGATACAAATAGATGGAGAGATATACCACGTTTTTGGATTGGAAGAATCAACATTGTGAAAATGACTCTACTTCCCAAAGCAATCTACAGATCCAACGCAATCCCTATCAAACTACCACTGGCATTTTTCACAGAACTAGAACAAAAAATTTCACAATTTGTATGGAAACACAAAAGACCCCGAATAGCCAAAGCAATCTTGAGAAGGAAAAACGGAGCTGGAGGAATCAGGCTGCTGGACTTCAGACTATACTACAAAGCTACAGTAATCACGACAGAATGGTACTGGCACAAAAACAGAAATATAGATCAATGGAACAGGATAGAAAGCCCAGAGATAAACCCACGCACATATGGTCACCTTATCTTTGATAAAGGAGGCAAGAGTATACAATGGAGAAAAGACAGCCTCTTCAATAAGTGGTGCTGGGAAAACTGGATAGTTACATGTAAAAGAATGAAATTAGAACACTCCCTAACACCAGACACAAAAGTAAATTCAAAATGGATTAAAGACCTAAATGTAAGGCCAGACACCATCAATCTCTTAGAGGAAAACATAGGCAGAACACTCTATGAAATAAATAACAGCAAGATCCTTTTAGACCCACCCTCTAGAGAAATGGAAATAAGAACAAAAATAAACAAATGGGACCTAATAAAACTTAAAAGCTTTTGCACAGCAAAGGAAACCATAAACAAGACCAAAAGACAACTCTCAGAATGGGAGAAAACATTTGCAAATGAAGCAACTGACAAAGGATTAATCTCCAAAATTTACAAGCAGGTCATGCAGCTCAATATCAAAAAAAAAAAAAAAATCCAATCCAAAAATGGGCAGAAGACCTAAATAGACATTTCTCCAAAGAAGATATACAGATTGTCAACAAACATATGAAAGAATGCTCAACATCACTAATCATTAGAGAAATGCAAATCAAAACTACAACGAGATATCATCTCACACCGGTCAAAATGGCCATCATCAAAAAATCTACAAACAATAAATGCTGGAGAGGGTGTGGAGAAAAAGGAACCCTCTTGCACTGTTGGTGGGAATGTAAATTGATACAGCCACTATGGAGAACAGTATGGAGGTTCCTTAAAAAACTAAAAATAGAATTACCATATGATCCAGCAATCCCACTACTGGGCCTATACCCTGAGAAAACCATAATTCAAAGAGAGTCATGTACCAAAATGTTCATTGCAGCTCTATTTACAATAGCCAGGACATTGAAGCAACCTAAGTGTCCACTGACAGATGAATGGATAAAGAAGATGTGGCACATATACACAATGGAATATTACTCAGCCATAAAAAGAAACGAAATTGAGTTATTTGTAGTGAGGTGGATGGACGTAGAGTCTGTCATACAGAGTGAAGTAAGTCAGAAAGAGAAAAACAAATACTGTATGCTAACACATATATATGGAATCTAAAACAAACAAACAAAAAATGGTTGTGAAGAACCTAGAGGCAGGACAGGAATAAAGACACAGACATAGAGAATGGACTTGAGGACACCGGGAGGGGGAAGGGTAAGCTGGGACGAAGTGAGAGAGTGGCATGGACATATATACACTACCAAATGTAAAATGGATAGCTAGTGGGAAGCAGCTGCATAGCACAGGGAGATCAGCTCAGTGCTTTGTGACCACCTAGAGGGGTGGGAAAGGGAGGGTGGGAGGGAGATGCAAGAGGGAGGGGATATGGAGATATGGGGATATATGTATACATATAGCTGATTCACTTTGTTATACAGTAGAAACTAACATAACATTGTAAAGCAATTATACTCCAATAAAGATGTTTAAAAAAATTACTCATATTCCATGTGATTCTTATCCCACAAAAGGTGCCCAAACCCCGGAATCTAAATCAGTGAGTAATCACTCAGTTCTTGTCACCTCTGGGCTTCTGATTAGGTCTTCCTGTTCACAGAAGGAAAATTTACAGCCCAAAGGTTATCCCCCAGGTCTCATTGCACCTACTGACTACTGTCGTGGAGAATAAAGTTTTGGTTCTAAGGCCGAGTTTCTCCCACAGACAATATGACAAAATAGCAATCAGCTCTTTGCAAAGAATGCAGAGAATATAACTCTATCTTTAAGTCTGACCTGGGCTTCAGTAGCAACAGATCAAACACAAAAACTTATTAACTACAAATGATTCAAGCCAGCCCTACTTGGCTTTATAAATAAGAAACAAATACATGCCTCAATGAATTAGACACTGAGCTAAGTATATAAGAGTGTACACCCATTTGAATTCTGCCACTGACTTGTTGGGGAACTTTTTTTGGCAAGTCAAAACTTCCCTGACTTCAACTTCCTCATCTGTAAACTTTTTTTAAATGATATTTTACTATAACTGGGTTTTCACAAGCAATAAACTTAAAAATGCCTTTGAAAAATGCAAATGCCTACAGCTGTATAATCAGTCACCTCATCTTCAGAATAAAACAAAGGCCCCACTCCTGATCCAGATGGCCCTACACTCAATAATAAGAGACCTTGGAGATTTGATTCATTAATGAGTAAACAGACTACAATACAGGAAGGGCAAGCTACTAGGGAGGGAGGCCAATGCAGGTTAATCAGTAACAGGATTAAGTGTCTTATTTCTCTTTCATAACATAAGCTTGACTAGCTGGAAACATACCCAGCCAAGCACAAAAAGCCATCAGTGGTTAAAAGGAAATAATTGAATGAGAAAGGAACCATGGTTCAGGTCACATCATTTGAATTCTCTTAAATTCTTCCTTTAAGGGTCTTTCTTCACTTGAAATTTGTGAGAGATCAATTCAACCTGGATACATAGAGATTCAATTATTTTTCTTATTTATACAAACTCACATATTGTATGACTGAGCTCCCATAAGTTTATAGATTTTAGAGGAAAAGTTTGGCAACAGTTCTCAAGCCTGATCTCAGCTTCTTGCTATGTGACTTAGACAAGTCTCTTAATCTAGCTAAGCTTCTTAGTCCCCCAATTTAGAAAAAAGAAATTATGAAGTGAGCCCTGGCTAAGGAAGGCACAAGCCCATTAGCCCCTTGGCTCCTTTCCTTATAATATGTTTGTACTTTGCAATGTGATCAGAGGTCAAGTCAGTGAGGACAGGACAAATACACATGTAGTAAGTTAAGAATGTAATGACAGCAAAACATACAAGACCCACATCCTCCTCTCAGCAACTGACCAAGCATTTCCTTACCCCTTCTGAATGAGAACTGGACAATTTAAGGGAGAAGGGAAGGTACAAATTGAAACTGGAGACCAAACAGAATGTAATAGAAGTATAGTAAAATTGGCTGGTGGGTATACAAATTTAAATGAGGTTATAATACAGAGATGTTCAAGTTTTAAATATTTTCATCAGCCTAAGAATATGAGATATGATGAATAAGATGAAAGGTAATCACTGCCTAAAACACTGCATTTAATTTTTTCTTTAGAAAATTATAAAACAAAAATTTCTAGTAAATAAAACTTTAATCCTTTTCTCCTACTCTACTCTAGAAATGCCTTATTTCCCTTTCATACTGTCAGGCTCCAGAGTTACAAGTAACAAAATGATGAAGGATCAAATAAGGTAGAACCTCTTAGGAAAAAGAGAACCTATTATATAAAGACATGAACTCAGTCAGGCTGAGAACCTGTCTACCTCTTCACACAGAAAAGCAAAAGACTTTTGCTACTTGCTGCAGTGTGGAAGAGGAGCTAATTTGTATGTTGACCTAAAACTCTCCCTGAGCAGGTGGGGCTTGCTCTTTTAATGACTCCTGATGAAAATTCACTTTGTTCTACCCAAAGGCTAAAACCAAGACACAAAGCTTTTATTTTGGGAAACCTTGGTCTAAAACTCAATGAAGGCATTATTCTCTACACTTTTTTTTTCTTTTACTTAAACTCTTTATGCTCAGAAATGAGAATAAAAGTTTTCAGTCTTTCCAAAATGCAACTTTCTATTTACAGTTGTGAAAAACAGACACAACCTAAATGTAAACATCTAGAAGAACAGTTATGCAAATTATGTTACAATGAAAGAATTTATTATGTGGCCATTAGAAGTCTGTTTACAAAAAAATTTTTAATAGGATGAGAAAATGTTCATGACAAAATGGTAAGTGGAAATACTATATAAAACTATGTAAACTACGTAAAAATTTAAATAGGTAAAATAAGATGAAGCAAATGTAACAAAATGTTATTAACAGTAGACATTTAAGGGTGGGGTTTTAGGTAATTAATTTTTTATTAATTAAAAAATTATCTCAGCTTTATTGAGATATAATTCACATACCATACAATTTACCCACTGAAAAAATTTCAATGGTTTTTAAAATATTCACTGAGTTGTACAATCATTACCACAATCAATTTCAGAACATTTTTATCACTTCAAAAAGAAATCCTGTACCCTTTAGCTATTATCCACAAGCCCACCCACTCCCATCCCTAAGCAGCCACTAATCTAATTTCTGTCTTATAGATTTCACTGTTCTGGACATTTCACACAAATGGAATCATATAATGTGTGGTCTTTGGTCAATAGCTTCTTTCACTTAGCATAATGCTTTCAAGGTTCATCGACGTTGTAACATGTATCAGTACTTCTCTTCTCTTTATCATCAAATAATATTCCATTGTATGGACATGCCACATTTTGTTTATTCCTTCATCCATTGATGGATATTTAAGGTATTTCCACTTTTGGGGTATTACAAATAATGATGCTATGAACATTTGTGTACAACTTATTTTCACTTAACCTAAGCATACACCTAGGAGCAGATGGGTCTATTTCTAAAACATTTTTGTGCTCCCAAATTTTATATTACAAGGTATTTATAATTCTTTTATCATTAAAGAAAAATAGTAACAAAAAGATATCCTCTTGATTTCAATTCTCCCATGGGCCAGGACTTCGCCTGCCCAATCTTTCATTCTCTCCAAAACCCAAGCCAGACGTTTTGCAGTTAATTATCTAAAATGTTTTCAATGAATGCTTGCTCTCAATTGGACCCTGTACTAGGCAAATTAGAGGATGTGAAAGAAATAGGAAATGAGGTCTTTGCTTTCAAGAAAGGAATGCTGCTAAACTCTAGAGAGAATGCTTGGGAGGGAAAATCACTAACATTAACCTAGGAAATAGAGGAATATGGCATACTCAAGCGGGGTGGGTTCCATCCTGCACTGGAGAGTGAACCATTCCATTGCTCAACAGAAAACTAAAGAGTTCTCTCATCTACCTCTGTTTTAACAAAGAAGCCTGAAAACTGAACTTCACAATCATTGTAACCCTCTGTAAGAAAGGCATTTTCCTAATGAAGAACCTAAGGCAGGGAGATGATAGTTAAAAGGCTCTTTTCATCACAGCTAAGTATTACCTGCTTTTTTTTATGTGCACGCACACATACATACAAACAAGATTTGTTTCCGTTTAGGAAACGCTGTGTTGGCAGGGCCGTGTAAGCAAGTGGAGAAACGGCATTGCCGTAAGATGAACGGTCCACCTAGGACCACCAGTTCAAAATGTGCCCATCAGTTCAAAGTGTGTCCTGCCCTCGTGTATACGTGTATCACTAATCACCTCTCAGACCACCTGGGCCACAAGAGCGTTCAAGCAGTGAGGACTCAGCAATACCCATAGAAAGAGTTGTTTGTGATACAAGATATCACGTTGAGGGAGGGGATTAACTTCTTAAAATGTAATATGCTATTTCAAATATATTTAAAAGTTCTGAAAAATAATAAACACCCATATAATCAACTTAAGATATAAAACAATGAGGTATATTTTAAGGAATAGATAAATGGAAAAATCAAATTATGCAAAGTTAGTGACCAATAATAGAATAAGAAGGTCATACCCATCAACAAGAGGTCTAAGCCTAGGGTAAAACGCTTTGAGTGCAGTAAATTGGAATCAGGCCCTAAACAATAAAATGAAACCAGGTCATTTTAAGATAATATAACTTGTCCCAAATATGACTCTGGCCTGGGCGCTCCCTTGCCCTCCTTCACTGCAGACTCCTCTGAAACCATGCTTCTCCCAGGGTACCAGACGAATCATCTATTAGAAGAATGAAGAAAACAGTCTCAGATGAAAAAGAACAGAGACCAAAATTCATGAAGCGTCCTGTGCACGCTGGAGTCTTCAGGGAACAGGGGCTGTATAAACCGCTGTGATAGTGATTAGGAAAACAAAGCAGCGAGGATAATCCCTCCTGAAAACTGAAACAGCAACGTGCCAGGAATGAAAGGCTTTGGTGGAGGTACACCCATGTCCTAGAACTGGAATAAAGGCAGGTTTTAAAGGGCAAGTCTAAAATACACTTGCTGAACATGACCTGCCTTGCTAAGCCTGGTTCTTGTCATGGCTATTATGCCCTCAATTTCATGAACATCATGTTCACTTGGAAAGAAAAAAAACTTGTTTTAGTAGTAATTGCACATCAATACGAGAGTCCTATTATTTCTATTAAGTTAATTAACCTATTTTTGAAAAGTATACAAAATAGGTCACTTAAGTGGGTGTGACCTTCCCCAGTGAACTATGCTTTTAAACTGTCTCCAGCTATTAAGATTTATAGTTGCCTTTATCAACATCTTAGCTGGAAAAAGCTGGCTGAGTGAAAGGCATGCAGCACCAGGCAAAAACAGTGTTGGTCCCTATCAATCAGCCTATTATAACTTAATGATATTTAGATGATATGATTAGATTTTCAAATTGAATGCTGTTTAATCTAAATTCCAGAGTGCTTGTGTAATCATGCCATATTTTTAAGGCTCAGGCAAACAGTCTGAAGGAGAGAATTTGTAGCTGAGATCTATAAATATAATGTTCTTCCTAGATTGCTAAGGAAGAAAATTGCTTTACCATGGTATATGTATGTAGGCAAAAACTACTTCTAAATTTTCACCGCTGTCATCATCAAAAGCTTAAAAGGGACTTTGCAGAACTGAGCACCACGCTAGGCAATACACAACAGTTTTGCCTTGCATTTTGGTCCTGGTCAGATGGCATAAAATCCTAGAAGTCCATTTCTATTAAACATTAAATTTAATTCCATTTACAAAGTGATAATGTTCTTTCGAGCCTCTTCCCATCCAAGTGTCTCTGGTTCCATGATCATGTGGCCCACCCCAAGAAGGGATACTTGTGCTGTAACTAATAACATTCACTGCCAAGATGATGAAAGACATTTCCAAGCTCTCACATTCTAACAAAACGGTCTCATTGTTGGAGAAATGCAGATCACAAAAAACATCAAGTCTCTCAAGTGTGATAAGCTTCTTAGAATCTGTGAGCTCCAACATTATACATAAGAAATATGAAGTCTTCCCATGTTGAGACCTCAACTGAAAAACAGTGAATTGTGTCAAAGTCACAGAGCAGCAGTCCAGTCTAACTCATTTTTAACCCCCCACTAGTGATCTACCAGGCACTCAGAAACCATCTTAATAAATTAATGAATGAGTGTGCAGAAGCTGTCTCTTTAACACCTCCAGAAGAAAGTCCACGCTTCTTAGTCTTTGAAGCTTCGGCCTCTGTTCCTACATTCATTTCTCCTCAAATACAGATCTTCTTCTGTGCTTCACTCTAAGAGAAGTGAATTATTGGCTGTTTCCCACTTACTCTGTTTTTTCCTCCGAATTCATGTCTTCGTTTGCATTATTCCTTTTGCAGGAAGGTTTTCTGATCTCCTTGTGTTCAAAACCTACCCACACTTTATGAGTTTAGCTGTGACATCCTACACATACTTCAGAGGTTTATTCCCTGTGAAATGGATGTAAAGGGGTTCTGGACTCAAAGGTAGAGGGTGGGGCTGGAGGAGGTAATTGAATTGAACTGAAGTGGAAGATTTAAGTAAGAGTCTACATCCTGGGAGAGACAACATCCCTACCTCTAGCCTCTTTCCCTCCTTCAGCTCCCTAAACTCTGACAACCAGCTGTTTAACCCTCAAAAAGAAAATTGCTAAAGTCCTCCCTGGACAAAAAGATGAGCTGTAGAGAAAAGACATACAGTTGCAGACATTTGAAGGTCCACCCACAAAACAGTGCAGTCTGTGCCAAAAACCTTCTGATGAAGACACCAATCAATAAAACTGGCCATATACCTAGAGCACCTGTGTGTGTGTGTGTGATACACACGTGAGCATGCCCACACATGTGCATGCACCTCTTACTCTTCAACATGAATGGACTGCCAAAGAGCATCAGATTTTTGAAAGAAAGCCTCTGACATGAGAGACAAAGAGCAAATCATAGTCCCACCAGTGTTGCCTGTGTCATAAAAATAGTTTGTGTTTCCCAATGAAACAACTATATTAAAGATGTTTAAAGGACACTTCTGGGGATATTAAGGATACGATTTTCAATATTTAGCATCTTATACTTTGATAAGATCTGGATGATTATCAATATAATGATGACAGAAACTTCTATGTACCTTCTATTAAAGTTAAAATGTAGTTTACTAAAGAAGTAGTGAATTAAGAAATATAAATTTGGTATATTTATGTTCAGATAGTGTCCATCCTAGGCCCAATGTCACATCTAACCAAACTCCCTGTGCTTGACCAAGTCTCCAAATTATCCTCCATCTTCTCTCTCCATACTACTTCTTCCTAATTTAGAAATCAGAACTCTTATTTCCTCAGAATTCTGATAAACTGGCATGGAGAAAGTGATCTGCTTGATTAATATATCCTGAGGTATTTAATGCCTAATAGATTTGTGTCTCCTTCTAAGGCAAGGGGCTAAGGAAAAGAGGATGTTAGGCTAAGCCGACCTGGGCTCAGCCCTAGCTTGTGCATGACAATGGAATGACCTTAGGCAGATGAGTGAATTGCTTTGAAGTTACATTTCTTTACCTCTAAAATATATATGATAAAAATCTATCTAATAAGGTTGTTTTCAAAACTAAATAAGACAATGCTTATGGAAGGACTTGGCAACAATGTATAAAGTCCTAAAGAGGGCAGGGAGTGTAGGTGGAATATCAGAAGACCATAAATGAGTCTTCAAGGTGAAATTTCAGACTATGAAGTCTCTGGGTAGGTATAAGGGTTATGGGAGCATTCATGTTGGTCCTTCAATCATACAAGTAAAGAGCAAGTCTACCTATCAAATCTTAATCTGGTTACTTTTAAGGGCCATTTCCATGCAACACTGAAAAGGGAGTGGAATTTGAGCACAGAGATATGGTCATAGGACTTTACTTCATCCATCCATGCATACATTCAACCATCTTTCCATCCATCCATCAACCAGGTCCTACCTCTGTGCCAGCCACTCAGCTGGACATGGAAATACAAAATTGGACAAGATAAAATCCCTCCAGTAATCAAGTAGGAAGAAAAGGAAATATACAAAACAAGTGCCATAGGTTTCATAGGAATGATATAAAAAGTATGCACAGGGTATGATGAGACAAGAGTAATCAACTCCACTTGAGTCACAAGAGACTTTGTGCTGAAATTGGGGTTTTAAAAAATCAATAGGTATTCATCAAAGAAGTGGATGGAGAAACTGTTGAGTGTTCAACAACATGTATGTTCAGGAACCCACAAACTTTCAACGTGGCTGAAGCATAGGCCAATGAGGATTCAAAGCCAGAAACAAGGCAAAGATCATTAACACAATGATATAATCAATATAAGGAGTTTAAATCTTCTCTTGTAGGAACACAAGAAGCCACTGTCAAATTTTTTTAAGTGAGAAATTAATACTTTTATGACTTGCATTTTGGGAAGGTTAATCTGGAAATGGTATGAGAATAGACTGCAGTTGGGTAAGTCTGGTGGCAAGAAGACAACTGCAGTCATCCAGCGACAGAGGAACGGGGATAGAGGTGTGAGTAGGGAATTTTCTCTAAGGCCTTTCAGCTATTTCTTTTATGTACCATGTTTACCAAATTAAGTGGATTATTCCATAGCATGCAAAACTAAAAAAAATTTATCAAGTACTTACAATCTCAAGTATAAAGCCAATGCAAAAGACAATATATCTTGGTTAAAGAGAGTTGGTGTTGATCATTACTAAAAAAAGAAAGTTTAATGAGAGAGACAAGATGATACAGAGAGCTGGCATGAGACTGGAGCCCTACACCACCAGGTCACCAGTACAAATCCAGTCCAGGCCTGGTATGACTGGAAGTTACTTTGAAATAATAGTGCTTTGTTGGCTAGTGTGAAATAACTGGTCTGTTTCATGCCAGTTCTCACAAGACAAGCATCTACATCACAAAATAAATAGCACTTCTGACCCTAATAGGACTCTGTCCAAGAGAAAAATTCTGGATGAATAAAGTCTGAATTTCTGCCTACCTACCCCCCTCTCCACCCTAAAAGCTGACCCCCTTCCCACTGTTCCATCCAAATCAATAACCTCTAGATGTCTGTTATCTCTATCCGGCAAAGCCTGCATGCCACTGTGCAGTCCTACTTTCTTTCTAAGATGAACCACAGAGAGTTCCAGGTTTACACACGACATTAACTGGTGCAAGGTTCCCGATGCGTTACTAATGGGACAAAAGAATAAATTTCATTTTAAAGTTATTTTCAAATCTTCCTACTGAAGGACATCTGAAAGTACTTAAGAAACACACTATATCCCTAGTGGTTGGAAGAAAGAAAGGAAAAAGAAAAAAAAAAAAAAAAACTCTGTCTTGCTCTATAAAGGTTATTGAAAATACCATGTGATTAATGCTATTTATATGGCATTGAGCTAAACTCCAAAGGTAACACTTAACCACTCTCTGTTTACCAAGTTAATCCACCAGATTTGTTTACTTTGTCTGATTTACTGAGACAAATACGTTGAGTGTCTGAAATGTTTTATCTGGCCCTGGGAAAGGAAAACTAAAGGAGTGTTGTGCTTTTATTAATAGATAAGTGCAAACAGGCCCTATCCTATCAAATGAACAGCTAGGACCTTTGGCCACTGTTTACTGAAAATAAAATTAGCCTTGGCTGGCAGGTACTTATCAGATCTGAGAATAATTAACTACCCACATCTGGTACATGTTACTGAAAATGCTAGTGGGAGCCATTAACTTTGGTAAGGGTTATTTTTCCTGAACAGCTAACATCCCCCTAACATACCATCGGAATGCACCCTTTTCTTCCCAGACACGTTCATGGCAGCACCAAAAGCAGTTCCACCAGCTGTTTCCTCAATTCAACTCAACAGAAAAACAGTTCTAGAAATCCAGAAGAAATTACTGAGACCTGGCTGTTTCCCACCACACTCCACAACGCTCACCAATGGGATCACCTGCCGCAACAAAACTGGAGCTTTGCAAACAAACGAGGGTCATTTTAAGTTAATCAATAATAACACTTTGTACTTTAAGCTTTCTGTTTGTCTTGTTTTTCTCAAAGGACTTCAAGGAACATCACCAATGTAGAGTATAGCTTTCACAATTCAAAAGGAGAGCCTAGGAACCAACATCCCTTACAGCTAGTCAGTTGAAAAGGCAGTAATCAAATTCAGGTACATTGTCCCTAGTTCATTTCTTTTCTATACTAACAATCTCTTTACCAGGTAAGAGTTTTCACAATTTTATTAAAGGAAAGGAAATGCTCTAAGGCATTCATATAAATAGCAATGCAAAATAAATCATTTTACATTTATGTCACAGAAACTAGAGGCAGGAAACTCAAGGTCTCTGCAATTAGCTTGCTGTGAAATTCTAAACAAGTCAGATGACTTGTTTAGTCAAGTGATCTCTCTTCTCTCTGCTCTGTAAAACTGGGAATACCAACCTACACCACAAAGCTGTGAGGAGGAGTAAACTTCTGACAGCACCAGGAAAACACATGTCAGTGGAGAGAGAAGAAATTCCAAATCTCCAGGAACATTTCTTCTCAAGGAAAACAGCAGGACTATACTAATAAATTAAAACATTTTACCCAGCACCATTTATCAAGGTAATTTCCCAAAATGTTTTGTAGACATGTAATTATTACCCCTTCTACTGTGCCAAGGGAACTTGCATTCTAGAGACTAAGACCTTGGGTGGTTTGAAGATCAGCAGTTGCCTTATTTCCAAGGAAACTGCAAATTGGATTTTATTAACAATGAATGGATGGCCTTTCTGTACACACATACCTTACTAAAATATGCTAGGTGGGTAGACATCAGACACTTTAGTAGGTGAGGACACGAACTAAGAAATGGGGCGGTCTAGGGATATGGAGCCACTAAATAAGGCTTGGAACACAGAAGGAGGTAGGATTAATATGCATGGAGGAAATATAATAAAGGGGAGGGGAGTGAGGCCAGTAGAAAACAGAAGAAACGAAAGCAATCGGTAGGACTAGGTAGTGTGGTTAGGTAAAGAATGAAGCCAAGCCAGTGGGGATGACAGGCATAAGCTGAAGGGACCTCAAGTGATTAAGAGAGACAGTAGGAGGGTCTCCCATGTGACACATCAAGGCAAGGGGGAATTATCTGGTTGAAATCAGAGAAAACGTTGTTGATTTGGTTTGGGTCCAGTGAAGCTGAAAACAGTCAGAGAGAGAAATGGATTTGTAATTCTGTGCACGCACAGAATTGCGAGGCACCTGGAACATAACACTGAAAAATTACTTGGGTAAAACTGGCAAAATTAGAAAATGTTAAGTCCAAAATCTTCCAATTCCAATAATAAATTTGATTTGCTAGATTGTGAAAGATTTCTCATGTCAATGCCTTCTGTAGTATCCCTCTAATCATTCAATCATTCTACTGGAATACTATGTGTGGTGTGACTAGCACAGCTTTCCTAGGATTATTCAGATTTGCACAGTCCAGAAACCACTCACAGTCTGAAGGAGGTGGACTCTTCAAACTATTTTCCTGTCATTAAACAAGCAGGTTGATTTCTCTAAGTGTCAAACCCCATAACTAGCAACTATAATATATTAAATGCACTCTTCTGCCTTCATTAATCTTTCACAAAGGACAGGCTTATAGGAAAAAAAATGCTGTACATTTTCTAGTACATTAAACCTCCTATTAGCATCAGAATTTTAAAAAATGCTTTGGCTGAGAGGTTTAAAAATAATTTCCTCTGGTATAGAATCTTCTATTTGAAATGTTTAAAAGGCTTCTGAGATAAACTTATATATTTGTTTCAAAAGCATTCAGTATTCATGGAAGCAACGTAAGTGGTCCCTCCATAGATGAATGGAAAGATGATGTGGTGTATACACACACACACACACACACACACACACACACACACACACACAACGGACTATTACTCACCCATAAAAAAGAATGAAATCTTGCCATTTGTGACAACATGGATGGATCTAGAGGGTACCTACTAAATGAAATAAGTCAGATGTCTTATATGTGGAAATATGACCTCATTTACATGTGGAATCTAAAAAACAAAAGGAAAACAGACTCATAGATACAGAGAAGAAACAGGTGGTTGCCAGAGGGGAGGGTGCAGGGGAGATGGGCAAAATAAGTGAAGGGATTTAAGAGGTACCAACTTCCAGTTATAAAATAAATAAATCACAGGGATTTTTAATATACAGTATAAGGAATATCATCAATAATACTGTAAAAACTTTGTATAGGGACAGATGGTTACTAGACTTATCGTGGTGATCATTTCATAATGTATTTAAATGTTAAATCACTATGCTGTACACCTGAAACTACAATAATATTGTATATCAACTGTATTGGAATTAAAAAAAAAAAAGGAAACTAATAAATATACCCAACAAACCCTCTTAGAACTAATAAGTGAGTTCTAGCAAGGTCAAAGGATATATGATAAACAGTCAAAAATCATTTCTATATACTAGCATGAACACAGGGACACTGAAATTAAATTAAAAATAGACTTGCTATATGATCCAGCAATCCCACTTCTGTGTATATATCTGAAGGAAATGAAATTAGTATCTGGGCGAGATATCTGCATTCCCAGGTTCATGGCAGCATTATTCACAACAGCCAAGATATAGAAACAACCTAAATGTTGAGAATAAATAAAGAAAATTTGATACAGAAGCCATAAAAAAGGAAGAAAATCCTGCCATTTGTGACAACATGGATGAATGTGGAAGACATTACGCTAAGTGAAATAAGCCAGACAGAGAAAGAAAAATACTGTATTATCTCACCAATATGTGGAATTTTAAAAAAGGAAAGTCAAACTCAGAGAAGCAGAGAGTAGAATCGTGGTTGCCAGGGGTTGGGGTGGGGGGGAAGAAGTGGGGAGATGCTGGTCAAAGGCTACAAACTTTCAGTTATAAGATGGATTAAGTTCTGGGAATCTAATGTACAGCATGGTGACTATAGTTAATAATACTGTACTGTATACTTAAAATTTGCTGAGAATAGATTTTAAGCCTTCTCACCACACACACAAAAAAGGTAACTATGTGACGTGATGGATGTGTTAATTAACTTAATTGTGGTAATCATTTCACAATGTATACATATACCAAATCATCATGTTGTATACTTTAAACACATACAATTTTACTTGTCAATTATACCTCAATAAAACTAGGAAAAATACTATTTATAACCACTAAAATAAATGAAATATTTAGGTATAAATCGAACAAAACATGACAGTACTTGTATGCTGAAAACTACTCAAAACTGATGAAAGAAATCAAATAAGATAAAATAAATGGAGATATATATTGTGAAAAAAAATTTTTAATAAAAGCATTCAGTATTTGATTTAAAATATCCCTAGATTTGTATTTTAAGGAAATTGTATATGGCTTTGGAATAAAAAAAATTATGCCTGAGAATTTAGCTAAAGCCTATATAAAACAATTTTTTTTAAAAAAAGGAATGTATTAAATGTGCTATTTCGATTTACCCATTAAACAAGAGAACTCAGTATTCTAATAGTGGTTGTTATGAAAATAAATCAAAGTCTCCCTGAATTGAAAGGTTACTTAATTATACCTAGATGTTGGAATTCTTTCAATCTTGCTCTGTATTACATCTTTCTTTCAAAATTTTTGTTAACAGTAATAGGCTGGAAATGGAACCTTATTATAAAGCAGGGTTTCTAAACCTTAGCACTATTGGCATTTTAGGCTGGGTAATTATTCACCTGAGGGGTTGCCCTGTGCACTGTAGGATGTTTAACAGCATCCTTGGGTTCCACCCAGTAGTACCCCTTCAACCTTTCTGCACAGTTCTGACAACCAAAAAATGTCCCCAGACATTGCCAAATTTCCTCTGGAGGCAAAATCACCCCAGCTGAAAACAACTGCTAGAAAGAAATGGCAACCACCATAGTTTCATTTAGGAGAAGGAGCGTAGTATTCCGGGGATACAACAAGGTGTGAAGTATAGAGGATGGGCTTTAGAGTTAGGCAGACTGGAATCAAAATTAAGACTCTATCACTCATTAGAGTGTAGCCTTATGAAAATCAACTTAATTAAGCCTCAACTTCCTCATTAATGAAATGGGTATAACGACATCCTAGTAGACATTTGTCTTTGCCCTCCAGCATACGTTTTGGGGAGCAGGGGCTAAGAAGTCCTCTCTTCCTTTAGGGGAAACAGCTTTTCCACCCTCAGTCTATCTCCTGCTCCAAGGTTGAGCATATGAAGCTGGCTTAGCCAGTGAAATAACTGCATGCCCGGGGCATTAATTAATAGTTCAAGGATAGGCATGTGACCCATGCTGGGCCAATTATACTCAATTCTGAGGCTTTTTGCTGGAGAAAGAGGAAAGATTCATTCCCTTTCTCCTGAAGTTGTTAAGCTAGTAGGACCATAAGCCTGGAGTTTCTGTGTGGGAAAAACCAACCCAGTGGAAAACAGATTCAAGAGATGTAGAGAAACCAAGCCCTGATGAAACGATTTGTAATACCTGAAGTCAGATCTACCCCTTATGTTCTTCAGTTATGTTAGCTAATGAATTCCCTTTTAACTTAAGCCAGTGTTGAGTTGGGTTTTATCACTTGGAACTGCAAGAGTCCTAACCTGTAAGTTACCTATCTCAAACGCTTGTTGAAAAGACCAAGTAAAACGATGAACACAAAAAGGCTATAAAGAGCTTCCTTCTTCTGGCTCTCAATTTATAGAAATCAATACAAACACAATTACGTAAGACCTCAAAACACAATGCAGTCAAGGATCAGACAACAGAACCCATGACTTGGCTTTGAGTTCTTTTCAATAAACTGGTAGACATTCTAAAAGAGCTTAAATTCATGGAGCCAAAAGTTACTATGCTTTAAGTTACCTACTATGATGTCAATGAATGGCACATGCAAATTCTGGTATGTTTTCTTTGTTGCCATCATTTTTAGGTGGCCAACAGTAAGGGTTTGCTTTGAGTATAAAGGTTCCATAGCTTGATTTTTTTTTTTTTTAACTGCCAAGAGACTGAAAGAAGGATTAAATAGTGGATTAAATCAAAATAACAAGGATGGGACTAGGTTGAATCTAGTGAGACACCTACCTCAGATGTAAAACTCAGTATTCAAGGTAGAAGCAAGGTAAATAATATTTTAACACATGATTTGAAAAATCAAAATTAATGCCAAAAATCCACGATGAAGAAAACATCACAATTTTAAATAAAGGCAGGGTCAATATCACCGATTTCTCCTTTTGCCCCAGGCTCCAAAATGGCTCAGCATGGCATTCCAGAACAGTAAAATCTCTAAGCTATAAAAAGCAGAGGCATATCTAGTGTTCACAAACAACATCAAGGACTTAAATGCACTTGAGAGGCAACCTAGTTAAGAACTCTGAATTGAAAGCTAAGAAACTCGAGTTCAAGTTCCAGCTCTGCCAGTACTAAGTTACGTAACTGAGCAAATTACTTGGCCGTTCTAATATTTAGTTTTTTCACACATACACTGAAAGGGCCATACCAAGTGATTATCAAGATTTTTCTTAACTCTAAAGTTCTATGATTACATTCTAATTTAATTTCCTTTGATGTCTAAAAACAAATGAACACCGAGTATGTTGCATTTTCAGTCCAGCATTTGTGTTATCTAGGAGCTTATGAAATGACAAGCTCTAACCATTCAAGTCTACCAGTGAAAATAACCCAGGTTGAGGGTGATTTTTGTTTGTTTGTTTAATGAGTGCTCTCACATGTTTCAAATGCCATTTGATTATAAGATCCTACAATGGGGAGGTCAGCAGCTTTCCATTGCGGGTATGGGGTAGCAAGGTTGATCTGTGTCTCTAAAAGCCGAAATAATTCACATGGCCGCCCACTGACAAGTCTACTGAAGCATAAAGTAATCGGGTTAATAAGTGACTGCTTATAATTCCCAGCAATTTCCAGAAATAGGAAAATGAAAACTTAAAATCAACAACAACAAAGAGAAGGTGACGAGTATCTGGAACAGGAGTAAGAAAAAAAAAGTAATCTATTAATTCTTAAAAAATAGTATATTACATTAAAAGTGATAAGAGTAGCAAGTGACTCAGAAAGCACTGGAAATAGAATATAAACACCAAATATGAAAAACTGAAATGCCTGTGCTCTGGTCCATGCATGTAAGTATTTTTTTCCAATTTTTTGCTGAACCCTAAGAAATAAAGAATTCTCCATGCCTATGAGATAAACGGACTCAGTAGCTTTTGAAAAGGACTTTGTAAATAAAAACAGGGGCTATTCTTTCTTTTAAATCAATCTTAAACTTTTTATTATGCAGAATTTCAAACACAAACAAGGTATACAAGATAGTATAATGATCCCCCATATACCCATTAACAGCTTCAATAATTATCAACTCATGGCCAATGTTATTGGCTATACTCTCACTAATTTCCCCCAATTCTCATAAAGGGATATTCCTTTTAAGCCCCAAAATAAACAAATCTTTTGGGGCTTCAGTTTCCTTGTTTGTAAAATGCAAGCAATTATACTCACCTCCTTACCTACTATAAATGAAGTTATAAAAAACAACCAAACCTTTTGAGTCTCTTCTAACACTTTCTATGGTATCTGAACATAAGAAATAACAAGACAGAAAACGGAATCAACTTTTGTTTAAACAAGTCTTTCTTTTAAGCAGCTCAAAGTGCTTTGGAAAAATTTGTCTTTCATTCTCCCAGCACCTCTGTGTGGCAAATGAAAGTATTATTATTCACCTTCAGCAGATACAGAAACTAAAGAAAAAGGAAATGATTCAAGTCAGATCAAATGAAGAATCAACAGTAGGGGGAAAAATGAATCTAAATTTTCTGACTCCTCATGTTCTGTCATTACAATATGCCACTTCTATCATTACTCTGACATATGTAGATGAAAATAATTGTTTTCTCTAAATGAAATGGACTTACACTCTATTACGGAGTTTGCACATTTAAGACAGCAGTGCCATGTAATATGTAGGCATTCAAATATACTGAGTGACTTTAAAGCTCACCTTGCAGATTCATACAAGAGCACAATCCTTAATTATTTGGCTCAGCCTACTTAAAGAAGACAGTAAGAAGTAAAGGAAGGAAACTAAATATACCTGTGGTTCACTGGAATTGAACAATTATAGCTGGCCATTTCACAGGTTTGAAATCTAAAATATTTTCTTGGCAGATGTAAACATTACTTCAGTGTTACAGTAGAGAATTATACCATTTGGGCCCAGTCCACAGTGCCACAGGCATGGATGATGCAACTTCCAACTCAGTTATAGAGTAGTTTTATAGCACTTACCAAGTCATTATAACTTCATATATTTCAGACATTTTCCTTCCAATTCATACAACAGCTCCTGTTCATTGCATTTGGTCAAGGAAGGTTGGGATGGGATGTGGGGAAGGAAAAAAGTCTGTGGGAAGGGTGTGATGAGAATAGTCTGCCATGAGCTAGGTGTTCCTTAAATGTTGCCTATTATTCACCTCATGGAATACATCAGGGCACAGGCTCTTTCTCTTCCTGTGGTCTCAAGAATAGCCAGCTGCGGCCTGAGTAATGTCTTCTAGGACCATCACAGCAGAGATCACAACTACTTAAACATTCAAATGAATAGTTTAAAAGTTTATATAATTCGTCTCCAATGATTTCTCTCCAACTTTGAAAATAAGATTAGAGGCCATGACCTACCCAAGACTTTTTGACAAGCCAGCTATAAAGCAACCAACCAACAAACAGGTTTAAATTGTATTTTTAACACAATCACTTGTGATTGCTGTTATTATTGTTTTAGTTTAGGATGTAGAGCTCATGTGGAAGGCAGAAAACAAAATGAGGATATAATAGAAAGGATAGTGAACTGTCAGTCAAGCAACCTAGGTTTCCATCTTATATCTGCACTAACTAGCTCTGTTGGGCAAGGCTGACATGTTGAGGATAGCAGTTTTCTCATCTGTCAGATGAAATATATGGTCCAAGTGATTTCTAAATTTAGTTTTAAAATTCTCAGACTACCTAATTCCATACATTTTATTCTATTACTTCCATGTAATGTCCCATTTTTCATAATGCCACGCCTTTGCTATAACATGCTTTAAAATGTTTATCATCCCTCTATTGATTAGCTTATAGAAAAACAGTTTAAATCTGAAACAGAGAAAAAGAAGCATCATATTAAATGAACTCTTAATAACTCTCTTTTATAGGTATAGATTTAAAAAATAATAATAGAAAGATTTTCTAGTTCTCCAAATCCCACCTAATCAGGCCATTTTCTGAGATTCAGAAATGACAGTTTATAAAAGGATAACATAGATGTCTGGGCCAGCACCTGGCACATTAACAGATGTTAGAGAAATATGCGTGTACCTAACGTCTCCCCCTCTATCCCCATTTTCCCAAAACTACCACCTCCACTACCAAAAGTAAGTCTTTTATAAACTGCAACACCCTCTTTGAATCAGAGGTGCTATGGAACCAGACTGAGGACTCAATTTTGAATAAGAGTTTATACCTTTATGTAAGAGTTCCAAATCGTACCAGAAAATATATATATATATATATATATATATATATATATATAAAACAAAATTTCTGTTCTCAAATTATCAAGAATAGCCTTGGGTACATTATTAATAAAAGGAAATTTGTAAATAAATGGAAATCTTCATAATAATTAATAGTTCAAACATATTTTATATTTTCCCAAACAATTCATGAGAAAATGTCACTCAGCATGCAATGATTCTATTATAGGGAAATTAAATATTAATAAATATAGAATTTATAGTTAAAAAAAAAACCCTAAGCCTTCTGGGAATACTACATGCACAATTTGCCAAACGAAGACCCAAGCAGAGCAAGATATGTGGCTTTGAGTTTCATAAATGCCAAGAGAAATAGTTTTTCTAAAATGCTTTCTTGACTTAAAACATTAATCCACCTAAAAAGCTGCTAACTAGATAAGGGGAGACCAGCAATAAAAAGCTAGCAATAACAATGTTATAGAAAAATATTCTGGAATTTTCGAACTTGAAATACACAAGCCTTTCTCTGTGGAGATGAACTCCTTCCATTCTCCAAGGGCTCTGTCAACATCACCAACCTCAAACACTTGGCTCACACAAAAAATGTGATGATGCAGGAAATTGTCTGGAAACAAACAAACAAACAAAAAAAGCATTCTCTCTCCCTGGAACCAGAGCTGCCCCAGTAGAGCAGGCAAGCAGCCAGAATGTCAGGGCTTTATTTTAAAGTCTGTTTAATTGTTCCATTCCAATTCAACAGTCCAAGCCCCTTTTCTAAGTACAAGATAGGAAAAAAAAAAAAAAAGAAAAAAGAAAAAAAGATCTTACAAGATATTATCTAGTTCTTACTTCACTAGCGCCTATTGAAGAAACCCTAAGTGCTAATTAGCCACATAAACTGTGCAGATGAACTCCAAATCTTTGTGCTACTAGTCTTAGAAGGGTCTCTCTGCCCTGAGGGCCAAGTCAATCTGAAACTCACACATGCAAATTGCACCCAAGATTCACAATTGCGTTCTAATTACTGCTGTTTATCCATGAACTTTCCTACTTTTCAAACTGTCTATAAAAGGAGAAAGCAGTTACAGCAAGTACCTTATCACATTCTAGTTGGATTTTTGCAAACATTTATTGACTTGGCTGACATTATAGAGGCTGTAAGAACAGACAGGAGATAACCTACGTTTCTCTAGCATTTTGGTATTTTTTTCTGCTTCTTTTCTTGCCAAAAATCAATTGGCTTCCCAGTAAAGCACAAATAAAGTGAATAAACAAAACCAAAAATCTCACAGCTATTTACTGATATGAAGAAATTAAAATAATACTGTAATATGATACCAACTCAATTCACTCGGCATCATTTCCTTTTTACATAATATGTTCTATGAAATGTATGTATAATTCTAGTGGCTTGTGTATGTCTTTCCCCCTCAAATTCAATAATCTACCCATTGATGTGATCAACCATTTGTACAAGGA
This sequence comes from Balaenoptera physalus, assembly GCF_965194825.1. Lineage (NCBI taxonomy): Eukaryota > Metazoa > Chordata > Mammalia > Artiodactyla > Balaenopteridae > Balaenoptera > Balaenoptera physalus. Next base: position 34,067,240 of record NC_138883.1, read on the forward strand.
ACTTTGTTATGTAAATGTCTGTGATGCATGTAAGTGGATGAAAAAATAATGATAATTCTGAGATTAATTCTCTTTCCAAATTCTCAATTTATGAGGAAACATCATGGGTATTTCAGTTAGAGACTCCTTGTCTTGCTATTGGTCATTTCTATAACCACCATTGAAAACTTAAAAGAAGCTTTTTCTCTTCTGACCAAGATGGAGTAACAGGATCAAATTTACCCTACCACCTAAAACAACCAAAAAAATATTTTTAAGACAAAACATATGAAACAACTTTTTTTCCCCAAGATACTGGACATCAGGCAATGAAAGACAATGATCCCTTAGAGATGGAAAAAATGAGGAGTGCTCTATGACTGCCCCAGCTTACTAATAATTTCTAGGCTGTGATGCAGGGAGAGGAAACCCAGATGGAGTCCACTCAAGTTGAGGAGATGGAACCTAGGACTGGGAAGAACAAGGCAGCTAGAGTTCACATGAGAGATCTGTGGAGTCTCCCTCAAATACTCAGCAGAGTACTGATTAGTACATGCATGTGAGGAAATTACTTGAGGCTGGCGAAAGAAAGATTTGATAGAAGTAAAGAGAAGAGTGCCTGGCACTCACACAAAGCCAGGAGTAATGCCTATCCTCATCAACCAGAATGGAAACGTCATAAATCATGGAGCACTGAGTACAGTATACAGAAGGATCTTGCCTTGATAGTGGAGAATAATTATCTTTAAACCAAATGGTTCTGGTCCTGCCAAAAAAAAACAAAAACAAAAACTTAAAAGCAATATCCAAAAGGATCAAACTGTTTCCAAATAATTCAACTACATCCCAAAACAAAGCTTAATATTTATAGGAGTACAAAAATATACAGCACCCAAGAAGGTAAAATTCACAATGTCTGGCATCCAATCAAATATAACCAGACATAGACAGAAGCAGCAAAGTGAGACCCATAATAAGGAGAAAACTCAATCACTGAAATGGACTCAGAACTGACACAGATGCTAGAATGAGTAGACAATGATATTAAAATAGTTACTATAACTATATTCCATATGTTTGAAAAGTTAGAGATAGCAAAAAGACCCAAAATCAAACTTTTAGAGATAAACACTATAATATATGATATGACAAATACACTGGATGGAATTAATGGTAGATTACACATTGGAGAACTTGAAGACACAACAATAGAAACTAGTAAACATAGAAATAGACAAAAACAATTAATGAACTTGAAGCTACAGCAATAGAAACTATCTAAAATGAAACAGAAAACAATCAGCCAAATGAAAAGAGCATCAGTGAGCTATGGGACAACTTCAGGTGATTTACTATATGTGTAATAGGAGTCTCCAAGAAGGAGGATAGAAGAAAAAGAGAAGAAAAAACTTTTGAAAAAATAATGGTCAGGATTTTCCCAAATTTGATGAAAACTATAACTCTTCATATGAAGAAGCTCAACAAATCCCAAGCATAAAAAACATGAGAAAATTACATGAAGGTACATCATAATTAAGTTGCTCAAACCAGTGAAAGGAAAAAAACTTAAAAGGAACAAGAGAAAAAGACACATTATATACAGAGAAACAAAGATAAGTGCAGTTTCTAGTTGGAAACAATGAAAATGGAAATACAGTAGCGCAACTTCAAAAAACTGAAAGAAAAAACTGTCAACCGAGAATTCTATTCCCAGCAAAACTATCTTCGAAAAAACAAAGGTAAATAAGGAGCTCTTTAGACATACAAAAGCTGAAAAACTTCATCATCAGCTTACCTACACTACAAGAAATAATACAGTAAGTCCTTTGGGCAGAAGGGAAATAACATCAGATGGAAATCTGGATCTACACAAAGGAATAAAGAACAATGGAAATGGTACCTAGTAGGTAAATATATAAGATATTTTATTATTTAAATATATTTTAAAGACAACTGGCTGCTTAAACAAAACTTTATTGTGTGATTCATAACATGTATAACATGTAAAAGTAAAATATATGACAACTACTATACAGCTACTGTAACATTCTTATACTATATGTAAAGTGGTATAATAGCAGTTAAAGATAGGCTGTGATAAGTTAAAGATGTATACTATAAATTCCAAAACAACTAAAGTTATAGCTAACAAGACAATCAAGGATGTAAAATGGAATCATAAAAAATACTTAATCCAAAGGAAGACAGGATACAAGGTTAATGTACGAAAGTCAATTGCTTCCTTACATACCAGCAATGAACAATTAGAATTTGAAATTAGAAACACAACACCGTTTATCTTGGCACAGAGAGAGAGAGAGAGAGAGAGAGAAATACTTAGGTGTAAACCTAACAAAGTATATACAAATCTATAGGAGGAAACTATAAAACTCTGATGAAAGACCTCAAAGAAGATCTAAATAAATGGAGAGACATTCCATGGATAGGAAGACCCAATATTCTCAAAATGCTGATTCTTCCCAACTCGATCTATAGATTCAATGCAATCCCAATCAAAATCCCCATAAATTACTTAATGGATATGGACAAACTGATTCTAAAGCTTATATGGAAAGGCAAAAGACCCATAGTAGCCCACACAATATTGAAGAAAAACAAAGATGGAGGACCGAAACTACCTGACTTCAAGACTTACTATAAAGCTACAGTAATCTAGGGAGTGTGCTATCAGTGAAAGAACGGATAACTAGATCAATGGAAAAGAGTAGAGAGTTCATAACTCACATATAGTTAACTGAATTTTGACAAAGGAGCCAAAGGCAATTCAACGTAGAAGGATCGTCTTTTTAACAAATGGTGCTGGAACAACTGGACATCCACATTAAAAAAACAAAAAATAACTTAGACACTTACCTTACACCCTTCACAAAAATTAACTCAAAATGGATGATAGAACTAAATATAAAACACAAAACTATAAAACTCTAGACAATAACATAGGAGAAAAGTTAGGTGACTTTGGGCGTGGCCATGAGTTTCTGGATATAACAGCAAAAGCACTCTCCATGAAAGAAAAAATTGTCAAGCTGGACTTCATTAAAATTAAAAACTTCTTAGCAAAAGACACTGTTAAGAGAATGAAAAGACAAGCCACAGACTGAAAGAAAATCTTTGCAAAACACGTACTGGATACAGGACTTGTATCCAAAATATACAAGGGACTCAAGGGACTCTAAAAACTCTTAAACAATCTGATTTAAAAATGGGTAAAAGATCTTAATAGACATCTCACCAAATAAGACATACAGATGACAAATAAGTATTTTAAAAGATGCTCGGGCTTCCCTGGTGGCGCAGTGGCTGGGAGTCCGCCTGCCAATGCGGGGGACACGGGTTCGTGCCCCGGTCCGGGAGGATCCCACATGCCGCGGAGCGGCTAGGCCCGTGAGCCACAACTACTGAGCCCGCGTGTCTGGAGCCTGTGCTCCGCAACGAGAGAGGCCGCGACAGTGAGAGGCCCGCGCACCGCGATGAAGAGTGGCCCCCGCTTGCCACAACTGGAGAAAGCCCTCGCACAGGGGCGAAGACCCAACACAGCCAAAAATAAATAAATAAATAAAAGATGCTCAACCTCATATGTCATTAGGGACTTGAAAATTAAAATAATAATGAGATACCACGAAACATCTATTAGAATGGCTAAGATTCAAAGCACCAGCATTATTAAATGCCGGCAAGCATGTGGAACAACAGGAACTCTACTTCATTGCTGGGGAAATGCAAAAGGGTACAGCCACTTTGGAAGACAGTTTGTTTCTTACAAAGCTAAACATGCACCATCCTATAATCTAGCCATTCTACTCTCAGGTATTTATCCATGAAAAAAGAAAGCATACCTCTATTCAATGACTTGTAGTCAAATGTTCATAGTAGCTTTATTTATAATATTCATAAGCTGGAAAGAACCCAAAATATCCATCAATAGGTGACTGGATAAGTAAATTGTGTTATATGCATACAATGGAATACTACTTAACAATAAAAACCAATAAAATAATGATAGATGCAACACCATGGATGAATCTCAAAATAATTAAGCTCAGTGAAAAAGCTAGACCAAAGAGAGTTTACCCTGTATGATTCTATTTATATAAGACTCTAGAAAATGCAAACTAATCTATAGTGACAAAAACAGATGAGTGGTTTGCTTGAGGAGGGTAAGGTGGGGAAGGATGGGAGAGATGGATTAAAACAGCTACATAGAAACTTTTGGGGATGATGGACATGTTCATTATCTTGATTGTGGTGATGACTTCATGGGTGTATACATATGTTAAAACTTATCAAATTGTATTAAATATGTGCTCTTTATTGGATGTCAATTATGACTCAATAAAGCTGTTAAAAATTTTTAAAGCTCCCATTTTTAGTCTCCTGTTTGACTCTTTAGCCACAGTAATTCCTTCCTGTTGTGTTGTCTTTCTCCACAATAGTCAGTTGTTTAAAATATAAAGTACTTCCTCATTCACCATTAAATAAAAAATATTTAATGAAAACCTAATGTATGTAAGTCAGTGGACTGGGCAATTGAAGGGGATACAATTGGACAATACAGGGATCGATGTCAGGTGACAAGGGATAAGCAATACTGATGATGATGAAGTGTAGTTAATTTTACCAGAGTATAAAAAGCCTCAGAGAATGATTAAACAGGAAGGTAAATTTTAGGTCACGAAGAACTCTTCCAGAAAAGTCTTAAAAAATGGTAAGGTTAACATGTCAGAATTTCACGAATACAGAAGAAGTCAAACACAAGTTCTTAAAATTAAATTCTTTTATAATCTTCTCATTTATTAAACTGCAATATATTAAATCTCAAGGAAAGGACATAATATTAGGGAGGAGCTAATTCTAAACAGTGGATTATAGGACACATTTACTCATACTATGTCTTCTGTGTGAAAATTATGGAAACAATTTAGTCCCAGTACCATCTAATTGAACTACTTCTCCTGCGTTTATAGACTTCAGTTGATTGTTCTAAAATTTATCAGCTTTGGCACTCTCCCCTCAAGGGCCAGGAATCTCTGGCTGTTATGCCTCAAGTGGAATAAGTCTCCTGGAGAAATTCTTTTGCTACCACAACTATTTCAGTGTGGTTCTAAGTGGTGAGTCCCAATGCTTGCCAAATTCCTCTGGTTTGATCCCATCTGAATGAACCCAAAATTTAGCAAAATAGCACCTTCTACTTCCTGGTCATATTCAATTATCCAATATTCCTCCAAACTCACGCCTACTTTTATCTTTAAGAAACTGCTGGCCTAAGGCTCGTAACCTAATATATAACAGCGGGTAGGAACAGGCACAAGGAATATCCATTCCACTCTCCACCGCTGCTGCACTCTTTAACTTTCACCTTACTGAAAAAGCGACCAAGGAAAGAAAAGTCTATGTATCTAACCATAGTTATGGACCAAATTACATGAACTTGAAAGTGCCTTAGCAATTAAGGGTTCCATATGGAGGAAAGCACATAGTGCCTCTTTCTAGTTGCACTTAACTTCTGTCTAAAATCTAAGCCAAAGCTCTTTCTCCCAAGCGATCTCTTTATTAGAGAAGCGAAATTCTTTCTGTCTAGTTTCTCAAGGTCCTTCCATCCACTTTAAGCTTAAGTGCATTCCAGTCAGCCAACGACATCTATGCAATCTGAGAGGCCCACAACTGAAATTCCCCTGAATCACTCCTTCTGAAGCTTCCAAACTTTCTTTTGTTGCTTCTGGCCTTTGCTAATTCAATCTTAGCTTTTGTTTCCTAACTCATTCCTCCTCCCCATGCTATTGGGTTCAACAACATAGTTCTACTTCCTTTTAACAGAACAATCTTGGGCCCTTTTATGATGAACACAAGATAACTTCAACCTATACTCCAAACAGGTACATATAATTTCACATCGAAGCTGTTCATCACACAAAGAGTTTCAGAATAACACTAAATATCTCAAGCTTCTCAAAAATATGAATTTAACATTCTATGTAGATTATATTCTAGATTTATATCCTAGTGTTTAGCTAAATGAAAACCAGGGGCCAAACCCAAGTATACTCCAGATGTCTTCCTAGGGTGAGTTCAACATGTACAAAAATTTTTGGACAAGATACACTGTAGCTAAGTACAGATGAAAGCTATAAAGAAAAGGGAAATGCATGAATCACTGTCACGGTATAAATAACTTTCAGGAATTCATTTCCGGACAACTCACTCCATTCATATTTTACTGCTAACTTTAGGAGAATACAATTGAACAAGAACGGCTCAGAATAGCTAATTATAAAATACCTATTTTAAATTATTATTTATATATATGAGATAATATTTCCTATGATCAGTAGATTTTTTATAATAATAATAATTTGTTGAACACAATATGTATAACAGGCACATTATACAGATCATATAGTGCAATACTCATAATAACCCTAAAGTATTCTTATTATTATTCCCATATTACAGAGGAAGAAACAGAGTCCCTAAAAGCTTTAGTTACTTGCCCAATTTACCCTGCCAGTAGGTGGCAGAACAAGATATTCAAACCCAAATCTCTCTGGCTCCAAAACCTCTGCCCTTTCCAGTAAGATGCACTTCCTGCCTGGTGAAGTAGCTATTACTAGTCTAGTGCTTTGGAAAATTCCTGACACATGGAGTCTGGAGTAGTATAGTGGAAAAACACTTGTGAGCCTAAGCTCTGGCAGGTATGTGACCTTGGCCTAATTCTGTTACTTTTGTAGGCTCTTTTTTCATCTATAAAATGAAGCTTGGGTAGTTAACATCTAAGGACCCTTCCAGTACTAATGATTTATCAAACTATGATTCTATGAATTATAGACAATGCAAAAAATGTGGACTGGGAGAAAGGATGAGTGACAGAAGGGTTAACGGGCATTAGAAACAATATAGCCAAGTAAGTCCAGGATTGAGATAAAACAGCAGAATTGAAAGAAAAAATGGCTTGGTAGTATTATATTCCCAGCACGAATAAAAAGACTTTATAGAGTACCTATAAAGTTAAACAGCATTCTATCACCAAAGAATTTTATCAAATAGACTCACCTATTTGAATTTAACATCAATTAAAATTTAAATTCTTTGAAATAAAATACAAAATTCATACAGATAGGAGAAACCATCAGACAAACCCAAACACAGACACACCTTGAGTTTTTTTTCACCAGGCTCTGAGAACTATGTGAGGTTCCTCTTATATAAACAGGAGTGTGTCGTGCCACAACTACTGAAGCCCGCGCACCTAGAGCCCGTGCTCTGCAACAAGAGAAGCCACCGCAATGAGAAGCCCGCGCACTGCAACAAAGAGTAGCTCCCACTTGCCGCAACTAGAGAAAGCCCGCGCGCAGCAACGAAGACCCAACGCAGCCAAAAACAAATATAGATAAATAAATAAATTTATTAAAAAAACCAAAGGAAAACAGGAGTGTGTGCACTGCTAGGTAGAAGGCAAGGTAGTTGATGCAGTTTCCAGAAAGATGGGCAGAGAACAACCCACTGTACCTAAAAAGGCTCTCTTCATCAGCCAAAAACAATGACTGGGTGGGAGTTTTGTTCTGCTTTCAATATTCAGGCCAGCAAGGTCAGTCTGTGCACACTGGAATGATTTAAAACCTTCATAATAACATGGCTTCTCCTTATGTTCAGCCACGATTCTTCAAGCAGATTTCCTGATTCTTGCTCAGCTTTCTAATATGATGAGAACCAAGTGTCTCTTTGTTCGGTTACCATCACTAAGAGCCAATACGAGATGTGTGCAGACAAGCTCCATGGGAAAACCTCACATGCCAGAGGTGAAAGGACACCGAAGCTAGCTCTCCAACTAGAGGCTGGATGGACAGCGAATGACCAAGAGCTCTCTGGGCCTTGGGAGACCTAATGGCTTGGGATATACTGTCAGAGATGAGAAGGGGTCAAGTTTCTAGGCTTGTAAGCTCTGGTTATCCATCTTAAGCTCTCCCAATAGATAAATACGTTTTATGTGGAAAAAAGAAGAAGATGAGCAGCCTGGCAAAAGAACCTAAGACAAACCAAATCTTCCACAGGACGTTCTCAGACTAAAAGGCTGAGGAATGTAGAGGGGGGATAAACTCCCCAAAGAGGGAGGAGAGGGAAAAAGATTAAAGCCATCAGTTCTGACACTTGCCAAGGAAGGAGAGTGAGCACACTCCTCAAACTGCCTATAAACCAGGTAAAAGCGACTGTTGGCTCGGACGGAGTCCACACACCCTAACAACGCCCCACCGCCAAGGCCACCACCCCTGGGCCTCCACTGAAAATTGCAGCTGCTTTCCAAAGCCCGGAAAGCAACAGGCAGAATATAGTGACAGCTGGAAGGAAGGGGATTAGGCAAGGACTTGGCATAAATAGGAGTGCAGCCAAAATGCACAAATATGAAGAGAGAGCGACAATTTTCCTGTGTGGTTTGTGTGTGTGGTATGGGGGTAGTTCAAAATAAGAGTGAGCCAAAGTTCTGGCCTTGATTGCCTGGAGGCTTTGGCAGTCTCAGCCTTTCTCATGGCAGGCGGGCCAGGAAATGAAGCTTTCAGCTGTCTGCTTCAATGTTCTCCTTGCTGTCACCGTTTTCGTGTTCGGCCCCTGGCTCATTTGCATTTTCTTCTTCTTTTGGGGATTAGCGCATACGGGTAGACAAAATCCATTTTGGTTACTCAAGACTGTCATTTCCTCCCACACCTTACTTGTCAACTAAGAACATCAAGAACGTGAAATCCTGACAGAGTACAAAACAAACTATAGAATTAGATGATCTGCAAGGGGCCTTTGAGACCTTCTAATCCAGCCTGATTTTACAGATGGGGAAACTTAAGAGTAGCAAAGGGAAGTAAGGTGATCTGCTGAAATCATACTAATATTTAGAGAGTAGCAAAGTCAGGACAAATATCCAGCTCTCCCATTCCCATCCAGCCAGTGCCCTGTCCAAAAAAATCAGTGTTCCTTTAGGACTCTATCTCAGACAAAATACTACTATTCCCCCACCAAACCCTTTTTAAATGAGGACTTGATAAGAATTGCGACATATTCTCTCTCTGTTTCCTGATCAAGAATTCACACATAAGTTTGGTAAATAATTATACAAAATGTTAGGTCTTAAGGAAAAGAAAGAGACTTGGAGACTCATATAACTAACAGTACTCAGAGAAAAGACTCAACCTAAAACCAAGCAGAATGCTTTTATTTCCTTTGTTTTAGGAGACAGATCCAAAAACAGAAACAAATGGGACCTAATTAAACTTAAAAGCTTTTGCACAGCAAAGGAAACCATCAACAAAACAAAAAGAGAACCTACTGAATGGGAGAAAATATTTGCAAATGATATGACTGATAAGGGATTACTATCCAACATATAAAAACAGCTCACACAACTCAACATAAAAAACAAACCCATACAACCCAATTTAAAAATGGGCAGAAGACCTGAATAGACATTTTTCTGAAGAGGAAATGCAGGTGGCCAAGAGGCACATGAAAAGATGGTCAACATTGTTAATCATCAGGGAAATGCAAATCAAAACCACAATGAGTTATCCCTCACAACTGTAAGAATGGCCATCATCAAAAAGAACACAAGGAACAAACGTTGGCAAGGATGCGGAAAAAAGGGAACCCTCGTACACTGTCGGTGGGAATGTAAATTGGTGTAGCCACTGTGGAAAACAGAATGGAAGTTTCTCAAAAAACTAAAAATAGAACTACCATATGACCCAGGAATTCCACTCCTGGGTACATATCTGAAAACAAAACAAAACAAACAAACAAACAAAAATCCCACTAATTCGAAAAAATACATGCACCTCAATGTTCATAGTAGCATTATTTACAATTGCCAAGATATGGAAGCAACTTAAGTGTCCATCAAACAGATGAGTGGATAAAGAAGATGTGGTATGTATGTATGTTTGTGTGTGTGTGTGTGTATATATATACATATATACATATACATATATATATATAATGGAATTTTTCCCTTTTTGCCAAAAGAAATAATTTCTGATATTGAGAAATATCACATTCTCAGAAAAAGGTAACCAACCTTTAAGGGCTTAAAAGATTCCTACTCTGAAAAGGAGTTTATGAGTGTGGAGAGAGGTGGAAATATGGCCCCTTGGCATCCACAGGGGATTGGTTCCAGGACACCCCGCATAGACAGCAAAATCCTCAGACGCTCAAGTCCCCTACATAAAATGCCCCAGTACAGTTGGCTCTCCGTATCCACAGGTTCCACATCCATGGATATGCAGGGCCCACTGTATATTGGTTTATACATAAGGTCATAACAAAGCAATCTCAAATTGTGGTTTCTTCCACTAAAAATTTTCTTTTCAGTACTATGGAAACCATGTTAAAATATGACATTAAAAAATGAAAACAAAAATACCTCACCTCCCTTTGCTGCATCTACTGCAAGAATGAAGCCAGTTCTCAACAATCAGACTCTCGACATTCTGGAAATGTCAACATCACCCTGAAGGGATGCATAGTTACTGTGAAGGGCCCCAAAGGCACCCTGCGGGGGGACTTCAATCACATCAATGTAGATCTCAGTCGTCTTGGAAGGAAAAAGAAGAGGCTCTGGGTTGACATACTGTGGGGAAACAAAGGACTGGCCACGATGGGCACTATCTATAGTTGTGTAAAGAACATGAGCAAGGGCGTTACACTGGGGGTCGTTACAAGGTGAAGTCTATGTGTGCTCACCTCCCCATCAATATCCTCATTCAGAATAGGTCTCTCATTGAACTCTAAAATGTCCTGGGTGGAAAAAACATCCACAGGGTATCTCAAGCCCAGAAAAATTAGTTAATTCTTGAAGGAAACTATATTGAACTTGTGTCAAATTCAGCGGCTTTGATTTAGCAAGTCACAATAGTTAAAAATATCAGAAAAATTGGGGGAATGATATCTATGTCTTCTAAAAAGGAATAGTTCAACAGGCTGATGAATAAGATCTAAAAGCTGTCTAGCTATGGAAACAAGATGTTGGATAATTCCTAAGACCTGTTTGTGATATTTTAAAGATGCAATAAATACCCTCTATTTTGGGGAGGCAGGTGGGGCACTGGACACTTCACTAAATAGTTAAATTAGCTAACTCTTCCTTCCTTCCATACATTTTCATTTAACAGATACTCTAGTGCTTACCCTTTACCAAGTACTATTCAATTCTGGGAATAAGGAAATTAAAGACAGTACTTCTGACATAAAGGCATGCAAAGTTAACTGGGGGAAACCAAAATGTCAATGGCATGACCAGAGTAGTACTTCCAGTAATAAAGGTTACTTAGAAAGCACATGGGAGGGGTGCCAGGCCAGCCTGGGAAGGTCCAGGAAGGCTAATTGAAGAAGGTGACACCTGAGATGAGGATAAAGAAGAATTGGCAGGTTAAAAAAATAAAAGTAATGAGTTCTATTATTCTTCATGTTTTTTTTTTTAAATCTAACATTGTTCATATGAGAATTTGATCTATTACATAAAACTTTGGAAGGAAAAAAATGACATCATTACTGTTATGTCAAAATATCAATAATATTATTTAACAAAAAGTACTAGAACACATTAAATATCAAAAGACAAAGACACACACAAAAAAAAACAAACACACAACAGTGTACATCAACTATACCTCAATTAAAAAAAACAATAATGTTAATGTAACACCCAAACATGAGAGAACGTGGTAACTTTTCAGAGCTGTCACAGGAGCTCATCTATGCATATTTATAAACAGCACTAACTGTGGGCAAGGCATTCTGCTGGGTGCTGTAGTAGATGAGATAATGAATAAAGATGGTCTCTCTCACAGGGAATTTATCACCTCAACTTACCAGCATGTTCCTTCAGGAGAGAGAAAGGTCTAGAACAGCAGTTCTCAAACCTTTCCCACCTGGGACCAATTTATACTCTTAAAAACTATTAAGGACTCATAGAGCTTTTATTTATGAGGGATATGTTGACCATATCAGAAGTTAAAACTGATGATCCCAAACTCCCATTCCTTCCTTTCCCTACCCCATCCCTCCTTGGCAACCACAAGTCTGTTATCTATATCTGTGAGTCTGTTTTTGTTTCCTAGACATGTTGATTTGCATCGTAGTTTGGATTCCATATATAACTGATATCATATGGTATTTGTCTTTCTCTTTCTGATTTACTTTGCTTAGTATGATAATCTCTAGTTTGGGATTAGCAGCGGCAAATTATTATATATAGTATGGATAAACAACAAGGTCCTACTGTATAGCACAGGGAACTATATTCAATATTCTGTGACAAACCATAATGGAAAAGAATATGAAAAAGAATATATATATATGTGTATGTATAATGACTCACTTTGCTGTACAGAAGAAATTAACCCAACACTGTAAATCAACTATGCTTCAATAAAATTTAAAAAAACTAAAAAAAAGAAATTAAAACTGAATAATTTTTAAGTATTTGTTGATTTGTTTAAAAGTAACACTAATAAACCTATAACCTCAACATAAATAATGTATTTTTATGAAAAATAGTTGTATTTTCTAAAATGAAAAAACTTAGTGAGACAAGTGCCACTGTTTTACAGTCTTGCCAATCTCTTTAATGTCTGGCTTAATACATTCCAATATCTGGTTCTTCATTAATCTGGCTCTTCATTACAATATCATACTTCACATGTCCTCTAGAAAACTCCACTGTACACTTGTGAGAAAATGAGAATGAAAAAGGCAAATAATGCCTTAATATTATGATGAAAAAAGTTCACCCTCACAGATCTCTTGAAAGGATCTCTGGGGACCCTCAGGTATCTCATCACATTTTAAGAACCACTGGTCTATGGCAATAAAAGTCATATTCAAAACTGGGTAAATAAAGACTATGAGTTCAAGTTTACTCTACTTGAGGTTTTAACTAAGGGGAAATCTTGCAGTAAGAGTTCCCTATCTAGGCCACTAATTCTAAGAGTGGACTTGTTTTCTTGGAACTGAGACAACCCAGGTTGCATGAATGGGTCCACTCTCTCTGGCATTGTGAAGACTGCCTCCTCAAAGGGCTTGGGCTGGGTGGGTCTTAGCAGTGATGGAGGTGACCATATTCCTGCTTTGCTTGAGACAGTCCAGCTTTATTCCCATTGCGCCAGAGTAATTATTAGTAGAGCCCCTTCACTCTCCAAAGTATCCAGTTTGGACGGTAAGTTATATGGTCACCTTGACAATACCTTGCACAAGCATTCTGCTTCTTCCCACCTTGTAGACAGGTCTAAAAGAAGCCATGCTGGTTTTGGTTTAGATAATAATATTCCTCTAACCTCTCTCCTAAAAAAAAAAAAAAGCCAATCATGGGAGAAAATTCCTCCCGATCTCTTGGTTTCTATGTCTTCCTTTCCTTTCTTAAACTGTTGACAGCAACCATTCTCAACAACTCTATACGACAGCACGTGCTGCTTGTTCTCTTGCTATGCACCTAGTTCAGTGTTTGAACTACAGGGTGTCACTTTGCCCAACTATTGGTTGGAATATAACCTATTGATCAAGGGCTACAAGTTAACCAGACTGGGTTAACCGCTAGGCTAATAAAACACTAGGCAAAACCTAGCACACAGATTCACCCCATCACCAGAAATGGAGGCAACTCACTAAGACAAGAGACTTCTTTGAAAAAGTATTAAATCTCCCAGGCCTAATCCTGTGAGCATGGCAGGGGGTATGAAGAGGAATGGAAAAGAAGTGCCGTAAATTCTGAACAGTGAACCTTGAAAGTGACGTGAATTTGGCTTTGCATACCCGAGTGGCAGAGAAACCTCAGCAGTTATCCAGTGCTTTTAGAGAGCAGGGTAAAATTATAAGAACATTTTTATGAGTTGTGGCTGGCAAGCCCTAGCCTGTTAAAACTCTTTAAAAACCAATGCCTTGGTGGAGGTAACATTTACTGTTTACTGTAGCTCTGGTTGTTAGGGGTTACTGCTAAGGTCCCAGTTTTCCATGACATCAGCAGCATTCCAAGGGAAGTGTGTGTCAGTGACTTTCAGTAATGACTCCGTTTTCCAAATGTTCAAAGCTTCTGCCAAGCTGCCCTACACCTGCACACCAGCTGAGTTAGAGGAAAAGGAAAAGCAAGATGGATTAAGTGGGATTTTTGTCTGGGTTCCTTAATGAGACTAAAGGCTTTCTTCTTTCAGTGTTTGCTTTGGTGTAATAAATGGATGCCAGTGCCTTGAGGAGTGACATGACTCATCCTTACCTTTTCATAAACCAATCAGACTATCTCTCACAACTTCTCGCTATCTTATTCTGGACTAGCCTTTCGAGACTTTTCTTCTGAGGGAAAAGTTTAGGGCTTAGTGAGAAGATCAGCACGGCATGCCAACGCTCTGGGAGGGATTCCGAGGGAGGCATCTGCTGCTCCCCAAATTAGCAGGAAACAGAAGCAGTGAAGAGACATTACTGCGTAGCTGCTAAAAGGATCACCTGGCTTTCAACGTTTCAAACCAGACGTGTCCTCTCAAGGCAGCAGCAGACCTCATTCCAGAGTCTGTCCTCACCAAAACAAGCATCTGGTTAACTTCATCCAAGGGTGCCTACTGCCCACTCAAGAGGCTTGTGACCGGTGCTGTGGCCAATACTAATTGTGTACTTATATAAGACAGACCTTTTTTCCAAAAGGCTTGAAGCATTTTTTCGGCGTTAAACTCATCAGTGTTCATGACAACCCTCTGAGAGGCGGCAAAATATTAGTTCAGGTGTGAGAAATTGGGGGATGGGGTTGAGGAGAATTAAGTCCTCTGCCAAGAGTAAGGCAGGAGGAGATCTCCCAGAGCCCCAGCCCCACACCTTTACGCCTGTGGTAACTGGCCCCTCTCCAGGCTTGCTCCAGTCTGCCCAGGCTAACCTGCCCTTTTGTCTCCGTCAAAGGGGTTGTGGAATACAAAATTTGTTGTTAACGAGGCAAAGCTTGGAAGCTAGCAAAGGAAAACAAGAAAAATTTTATGTAAAGACACAGAGGAATATCCTCTTAAGGGTTTTGGTAAGAATGATTTACGCATTCAATATCTGCTTCTATGAATGACACAGGTAGAAGATTCAGTCTTTCTGTACCTCAGTTTCCTCACCTATAAAATCTAAATATATATATATATACATATATATATACACACAGACACACACATATACACACACACATATACCGTTAAAAATACCAGAGATGTTTAGAAATTTTAATAATTAATGTTTTAAACTGCGTAGAGATGTTTAAGGGGGGGGAATCTCTGAAATGCTAAAATGTGCCCTCTTTTATAGTATATTGCACAGTTCTAGAGGAAATTCCTTTAATTACTGGTATATCTGTTCTTAGGAAATAGGAATAAATTCATACGCTTTCAAGTGATTCTTAAAAGCCTCTACAATTTAGAAAAATAATCATCATCTTTATCTTTGCAGAAACAACAAGGATTTTTTTTAAGCTGTAGGGGTGGCATCCTCTGTGGTTTAGGGTAGCCACAGATAACATAACACTCACAAAAATGGCTGTGTCTCGTAATTTCTCTTAGACTTCATTAAAAAGAATTCAAACATGAAAAAATACTAAAAGAATCATTGTCATTCAACCGTAGATTGCCTGTGAAGACTGGAAAACACAAGTTTTGGGTTCAGTCCCTGGATTAAACTATAAAAGTCTGTCCAGTGTAATCTCACGTTGAGTCCTGAGCCTGTTTCCTTGAATAATTTTTAAAGAGGGAATTTTACAATTATGGCTTGTTAGCAAGAGACTGAGCTATTACCAATTAGAAAACAAGTCTTTCAGTAAACTTTCTGGTGCACAGAATGAACAGTTATCTCTGAGGCTAAATTCCACAAGTCATTTTCATAAATAAGTACATATATATAAATCAGGAAGAGGGGGTGTGGCATGGGGTATACCTAAAATGCTTAAATTCTAAGAAAAAAGAATTGAAAAAAAAGAAGTTTCTTTTCTTCCTGAAGATAAAAGATTTAATGAGTGACTAATTCCCCTCAGTAAAGTTCCTTTGGTAATTGCCCTATTCTAAGCCACACTAATTTTGCTAGGAGCCTTTACTGTTAAAAGATGTTGTTTTACGATGTTAAGCTACACACAAAAGCCATGTAAGAAAATGGCAAAATATGCTTCCGATTTTGTTACATTACCAACCTATACTTATCCAGAAATTCTAACTGCCAAGTGTCTTTTACCTAACACAGACTGCATCTTTCACCACCCTCCCTTCCCCATATAAAGTAACGTCATTAAGAGTGGAAAACTGGGAATAAAAACCTGAGCCCTGGAAAAAAATACTAAATGGGAATCTGCCTCCAGCTCTGCAAATTTTCAAACCTGTCCTGGCCTCTCGGGTCTGGAAGCTAGACTTCTGTGCCCAGAATATGGCTGGATGAGGAAGGCAGTCTCAAATCACACCCTGAGGGCTAGGAACAGAACACACACTCCATACAGACCTCTAAAGAGGTTCAGGGGCTTGTGTGACAAAGGAGCCTTTTTTAATTGGCCCTTGGTGATGTCATGCCCATGTCTCCAGGGCCCAGGAAATGCACCATGACTAATGGAGCGCCTCATTTGTGAATACACATTCCATCTCAGAGGAGCAGCAGCAGGCAGAGTTTCAAGGCAACGAAGACCCAGTTAGAGAATGCCAGTCAGCCGCGCACAGAGGGCCTTCAGTTGTCCTGAAATAGACTGCTCTTGTTCACCGCCTCGGAAAACCCTACAACTACCTGTATCCCTGTGGCCTGTGTAGGATAGTAGCCCTAAAACTGGGTTGTTTGGTCGTTTTTTTTTTTGGCTGTGTTGGGTCTTCATTGCTGCATGCAGGCTTTCTCTAGTTGTGGCGAGCGGGGGCTACTCTTGGTTGCGGTGCGCAGGCTTCTCATTGCAGTGGCTTCTCTTGTTGCGGAACACGGGCTCTAGGCGCATGGGCTTCAGTAGCTGTGGCTCGCGGGCTCTAGAGCACAGGCTCAGTAGTTGTGGCGCACGGGCTTAGTTGCTCTGTGGCATGTGGTATCTTCCCGAACCAGGGCTTGAACCCGTGTCCCCTGCACTGGCAGGCAGATTCTTAACCACTGCACCACCAGGGAAGTCCTTAGGGTTGTTTTGTCTTTTAAGTTACTCTCTTTAGGGAAAGAAAAATGGTCACTGTAATAGGGCACACACCCTTCCAGATTTCTTTCATCAAACCTTCTGTGTAAAGGACAAGATGATACAAATGGCCATATGGTCTCTGTTGAAACACTCATTTCTGCCCTTGCAGTGCAAAAACAGCCATAGACAATACATAAATGAATAAACATGGCTGGGTTACAATAACATGTGATTTACAAAAATAGGCAGCAGGCTGATTTGGCTCACTGGCCGTGGTCTGCTGACCTCTGTATTAAAGAGTGGACCACTCCTTCCTCTGCCACATACTCGGACCAAAGTACTCTCAAATAAGGGTGCAGTTACAGGAAAGGATGTGAAGGAGTTTCCACAATATACCTGTGATAGCTACCCTATCTAGAACCTAAAGACAGTTTACAGAGAGGCAACCTAGCCCGTGGTTTCAGAACGTAGGCTCTGCAGTCAAATGACTAGGTCACAAATTCTGACTTTGCTACTTCTGCATTTAAAGCCTTGGACAAGGTACATTATTCCTATGAGCCTTGGTTTCTTCATCTGCAAAATTGGGTTCCAAACTGTTCCTACTCAATAGGGTTAATACGAAACTTCAATGAGATAATATGTGAATAAAGCTTAGCCTAGTGCCTAGGATATTGGAGTGCCCAATACTTACCTGCCACTATTGTTAGATTTTTTCTAAGTAACCATAATTACTACTCTTGACTGCAGTAGGCCAAAGTGAAGAGGCAGATTACCACAAATGCTAGTACACCGTGAACTTCTTTCCAATTCCATTAATATCTATTAATGCAATCATCATCTTTAGTAGCTGCATAGAATTTCACAGGGAGGGCTTCCCTGGTGGCGCAGTGGTTGAGAGTCCGCCTGCCGATGCAGGGGACATGGGTTCGAGCCCTGGTCTGGGAGGATCCCACATGCCGCGGAGCAACTAGGCCCGTGAGCCACAGTTACTGAGCTTGCGCGTCTGGAGCCTGTGCTCCGCAACGACAGGCCGCGACAGTGAGAGGCCGGCGCACCGCCATGAAGAGTGGCTCCCCCGCTCGCCGCAACTGGAGAAAGCCCTCGCGCAGAAACTAAGACCCAACACAGCCAAAAATAAATTAATTAATTAATTAAAAAAAAAAAAAAAAAGAATTTCACAGGGAATGAATGCACCATAGCTGAACCAAATGCCAATTGTTCAACATCCGTTTACTGTCTTTTTGCCATTATAAACAACAGTATGATGAACATCTTTAAACATGCACCTGTGAACACTTCTTCGAATTCTGATCCTTGGGGCAAAAAAGTTTGCACGTTTTAAAGAACTTGAAATTATTCTGCAAATTGGCTCTCCAGAAGAGTTATACTAATTCCTATTTCCAACAGCACTGAAAGAGAGGATCTGTTTCCTAAGATTCTTGACAATACAACTACTTTGTTTCACCACTAAGACCCAGAGAGGTTAAATGAAAAAACTAAGAAAAAACTAAGACCCAGAGAGGTTAAATGACTTGCTCAATTTTAATGAAGAATGCTTAATGTTTCCTTTGGCCTACAACTTTATAAAGCATTTCATAATTATTCTGATAATAGCTAATCTTTCCAGAATCCATATAATTTATTATTATTATTAATAATGCCATTTTATGGTTGAGAGAGCTGGAGCCCAGAAGTTGACTTAAGTAGCCAAAGTTCTCCAGATAAGGCAAAGGATACAAAAGAACATGATCAAAATAGAAATAAACTTCATCCTATTATCAGGTCACTATTACCAGGCTCACTATAACATCTCAGGCAAAATTTAATTTTCAATCAGGAAACTATTCACGGGAACTAATTTAATTTTCCTTTCTTGTGGCAAATAGCTAATCCAGAGACTTTTTTTTCTTTGCTGTTAAATTAAATAAGCCTATAAAACCAAATGTCCTTTCCTCAGAAGAAAAACTTAAAACCTCTGAGCTTTTGACAAGACAGTCACAGATCTAGGCATTTGTTAAGGCTATTTTCTTCACTCTACCTATTACCTTGCTTTTTTTCTTCTTAACACTTACCACAATTTGAAATATATTAGTTATTTGTCTGTAACAACTAAGTTCCATTAAAACAGGAACTTGCTTACTAGTCTTAGTCTTGTTTATTATCTTTTCAGTACCTAGAATACTACGTGGGGCATAGCAAGTAACTGATAAAGATTTACTGGAGGTATAAATCCTCCCAGGTGCCATCTATGTATTTCCCTGGCTGTACAACCTACAAGGTAGGCAGGCAGGCTCTGGCATTATATATTAATAAGAGTTGTCATTCCCTATTTACAACACTGCAAAAGACAAACAAACAAAAACACCAAAAAACAAAAAACAGCTTCCTAATGGAGAAGAGCAGCCTGTCTCTCACCTGCAGAGTTTGTAGCCAGTTATATGCCAATCCAACCCCCATTATCAGTGGGACCATGCCACGTGCCGTCATACCACGATCTCCCACCTTACCCTTTCACCTAGGAGATGCTGCTACTGTTAGCCCATGCAAGTGTGTGCACTTGTTTTATCTATTTGGTTGGTTTGTCTTCAAAAGAGCCTCCTTGGTGGGTCACTAATTAGAAAGAAGTTCTAAAAAACAAATGCACCACCTGTTGACTGTTTCATTGAAAGATGCACTGAATGTCATAGTTGACGACCCAACATCCATTCTGTCTCAAATGACTGATCTAGCTCTATGTGGCCCAATATGGCATCCACTAACCATATATGGTTGAATTTAAATTAATTTTAAATATTCAGTTCCTCATTGGCACTAGCCACATTTTCATTGCTCAAAAACTGCCATATGTGGTTAGTGGCTACTGTACTGGACAGCACAAATATAGAGTATTTCCATCACTACAGAAAGTTCCGTTGGACAGCATGGAGTCTAGTCAAACATGGTAATGACATTCTCCTTGCCTAAAACTGATTTTAAAATGGGCACGTAAGGGGGCGCCTTCAAGATGGCAGAGGAGTAAGACATGGAGATCACCTTCCTCCCCACAAATACATCAAAACTACATCTACATGTGGAACAACTCCTACAGAACACCTACTGAACGCTGGCAGAAGACCTCAGACTTCCCAAAAGGCAGGAAACTCCCCACATACCTGAGCAGGGCAAAAGACAAAAGGAAAAACAGAGACAAAAGAATAGGGACGGGACCTGCACCAGTGGGAGGGAGCAGTGAAGGAGGAAAAGTTTCCACACACTAGGAAGCCCCTTCACTGGCGGAGACGGCGGGGTGGTGGGGGGGAAGCTTTGAAGCCATGGAGGAGAGCGCAGCAACAGGGGTGCAGAGGGCAAAGCGGAGAGATTCCCGCACAGAGGATCAGTGCCGACCAGCACTCACTAGCCTGAGAGGCTTGTCTGCTCACCCGCCAGGGCGGGTTGGGGCTGGGAGCTGGGAGCTGAGGCTCTGGCTTCGGAGGTCAGACCCCAGGGAGAGGACTGGGGCTGGATGCGTGAACACAGCCTGAAGGGGGCTAGTGCGCCACAGCTAGCCGGGAGGGAGTCTGGGAAAAAGTCTGGACCTGTCTAAGAGTCAAGAGACCATTGTTGCGGGGTGCATGAGGACAGGGATTCAGAACACTGCCTAAACGAGCTCCAGAGATGGGCGTAAGCAGCGGCTACCAGTGCAGACCCCAGAGACAGGCATGAAATACTAAGTCTGCTGCTGCAGCCACCAAGAAGCCTGTGTGCAAGCACAGGTCACTCTCCACACCTCCCCTCCCAGGAGCCTGTGCAGCATGCCACTGCCAGGGTCCTGTGATCCAGGGACAGCTCCCCTGGAGAATACACAGCGCCTCAGGCTGTTACAACATCACGCCAGACTCTGCCACCACAGGCACCCCTCGCATTCCGTATTCCTCCCTCCCCTCTGCCTGAGTGAGCCAGAGCCCCCAAATCAGCCGCTCCTTTAACTCCCTCCTGTCTGGGCGGGGAACAGATGCCATCAGGTGACCTACATGCAGAGGCGGGGCCAAATCAAAGCTGAACCCCGGGAGCTGTGCGAACAAAGAAGAGAAAGGGAAATCTCTCCCAGCAGCCTCAGGAGCAGCGGATTAAAGCTCCACAATCAGTTTGATGTACCCTGCATCTGTGGAATACCTGAATAGACAACGAATCATCCCAAAATTGAGGTGGTGGACTTTGGGAGCAACTGTAGACTTGGGGTTTGCTTTCTGCATCTAACTAGTTTCTGGTTTTATGTTTATCTTAGTTTAGTATTTAGAATTTATTATAATTGGAAGATTTGTTTATTGATGTGGTTGCTCTCTGCCTTTTTAAATTTTTTATATTTATATATATATATTTTTTTCTTCCTTTTTCTCTTTTTGTGAATGTGTATGTGTATGCTTCTTTGTATGATTTTGTCTGTATAGCTTTGCTTTTGCCATTTGTCCTAGGGTTCTGACTGTCCATTTTTTGTGTTTTTTGTTTTCTTTTTTTTTAGTATAGTTTTTAGCGCTTGTTATCATTGGAGTATTTGTTTTTTGGTTTGGTTGCTCTCTTCTTTCGTTTTTTTAATTATATTTTATTTTTTTAGCAATTTTTTTCTATTTTAATAACTTTATTTTATTTTACTTACCTTTCTCTCTCTCTCTTTCTTTCTTTCTCTCCCTTTTCTTCTGAGCCGTGGCTGACAGGATCTTGGTGCTCTGGCCGGGTGTCCAGCCTGAGGCTCTGAAGTGGGAGACCGAGTTCAGGACACTGCTCCACCAGATACCTCCTGGCCCCACGTAATATCAAACAGCAAAAGCTCTCCCTGAGATCTCCATCTGAACGCTAAGACCCAGCTACACTCAACAACCAGCAAGCTACAGTGCTGCGCACCCTGTGCCAAACAACTAGCAAGACAGGAACACAAACCCACCCATTAGCAGAGAGTCTGCCTAAAATCATAGTAAGGTCAAAAACACCCCAAAACACACCACCAGACGCGGTCCTACCCACCAGAAAGACAAGATCCAGCCTCATCCTCCAGAACACAGGCACTAGTCCCCTCCACCAGGAAGACTACACAATCCACTGAACCAACCTTACCCACTGGGAGCAGACACCAAAAACAGTGGGAACTATGAACCTGCAGCCTGCAAAAAGGAGACCCCAAACACAGTAGGTTAAGCAAAATGAGAAGACAGAGAAATACACAGCAGATAAAGGACCAAGGTAAAAACCCACCAGACCAAACAAATGAAGAGGAAATAGGCAGTCTACCTGAAAAAGAATTCAGAGTAACGATAGTAAAGATGATCCAAAATCTTAGAAATAGATTGGAGAAAATACAAAAAACGTTTAACAAGTACCTAGAAGAACTAAAGAGCAAACAAACAATGATGACCAACATAATAAATGAAATTTAAAATTCTCTACAAGGAATCAATAGCAGAATAACTGAGGCAGAAGAACGGATAAGTGACCTGGGAGATAAAATAGTGGAAATAACTACTGCAGAGCAGAATAAAGAAAAAGAATGAAAAGAATTGAGGACAGTCTCAGAGACCTCTGGGACAACATTAAACACACCAACATTCGAATTATAGGGGTCCCAGAAGAACAAGAGAAAAAGAAAGGGACTGAGAAAATATTTGAAGAGATTATAGTCGAAAACTTCCCTAATATGGGTAAGGAAATAATCAATCAAGTCCAGGAAGCACAGACACTCCCATACAGGATAAATCGAAGGAGAAACACACAAAGACACATATTAATCAAACTATCAAAAATTAAATACAAGAAAAAATATTAAAAGCAGCAAGGGAAAGGCAAAAATTAACATACAAGGGAATCCCCATAAGGTTTACAGCTGATCTTTCAGCAGAAACTCTGCAAGCCAGAAGGGAGTGGCAGGACATATTTAAAGTGATGAAAGGGAAAAACCTACAACCAAGATTACTCTCCCCAGCAAAGATCTCATTCATATTTGATGGAGAAATTAAAATCTTTACAGGTAAGCAAAAGCTAAGAGAATTCAGCAACACCAAACCAGCTTCACAACAAATGCTAAAGGAATTTCTGTAGGCAGGAAGCACAAGAGAAGGAAAAGGCTTACAAGAACAAACCCAAAACAGTTAAGAAAATGGTAATACGAACATACATATTGATAACTACCTTAAATGTAAATGGATTAAATGCTCCAACCAAAAGACATAGACTGGCTGAATGGATACAAAAAGAAGACCCATACATATGCTGTCTACAAGAGACCCACTTCAGACCTAGGGACACACACAGACTGAAAGTGAGGGGATGGAAAAAGATATTCCATGCAAATGGAAATCAAAAGAAAGCTGGAGTAGAAATTCTCATATCAGACAAAATAGACTTTAAAATAAAGACTATTACAAGACACAAAGAAGGGCACTACACAATGATCAAGGGATCGATCCAAGAAGAAGATATAACAATTCTAAATATTTATGCACTCAACATCGGAGCACCTCAATACATAAGGCAAATGCTAACAGCCATAAAAGGGGAAATCAACAGTAACGCAACCATAGTAGGGGACTTTAACACCCCACTTTCACCAATGGAGAGATCATCCAAAATGAAAATAAATAAGGAAACACAAGCTTTAAATGATACATTAAACAAGATGGACTTAACTGATATTTACAGGACATTCCATCCAAAAACAGCAGATTGCACTTTCTTCGCAAGTGCTCATGGAACATTCTCCAGGATAGATCATATCTTGGGTCACAAATCAAGCCTTGGTAAATTTAAGAAAATTGAAATCATATCAAGTATCTTTTCCGACCACAACGCTATGAGACTACATATCAATTACAGGAAAAAATATGTAAAAAATACAAACACATGGAGGCTACACAATACACTATTAAATAACCAAGAGATCACTGAAGAAATCAAAGAGGAGAGCAAAAAATACCTAGATATAAATGACAATGAAAACACGACAACCTAACACCTATGGGACACAGCAAAAGCAGTTCTAAGATGGAAGTTTATAGCAATACAATCCTACATCAAGAAGCAAGAAACATCTCAAATAAACAACCTAACCTTATACCTAAAGCAATTAGAGAAAGAAGAACAAAAAATCCCCAAAGTTAGCAGAAGGAAAGAAATCAAAAAGATCAGATCAGAAATAAATCAAAAAGAAATAATGGAAACAATAGCAAAGATCAATAAAACTAAAAGCTAGTTCTTTGAGAAGATAAACAAAATTGATAAACCATTAGCCAGACTCATCAAGAAAAAAAGAGAGAAGACTCAAATCAACAGAATTAGAAATGAAAAAGGAGAGGTAACAACTGAAACTGCAGAAAGACAAAGGATCATGAGAGATTACGACAAGCAACTATACGCCAATAAAATGGACAACCTGGAAGAAATGGACAAATTCTTAGAAAAGCACAACCTTCCGAGACTGAACCAGGAAGAAATAGAAAATATAAACAGACCATCACAAGCACTGAAATTGGAACTGTGATTAAAAATCTTCCAACAAACAAAAGCCCAGGACCAGATGGCTTCACAGGCGAATTCTGTCAAGCATTTAGAGAAGAGCTAACACCTATCCTTCTCAAACTCTTCCAAAATATAGCAGAGGGAGGAACACTCCCAAACTCATTCTACGAGGCCACCATCACCCTGATACCAAAACTAGACAAAGATGTCAGAAAGAAAGAAAAACACAGGCCAATATCACTGATGAACATAGATGCAAAAATCCTCAACAAAATACTAGCAAACAGAATCCAACAGCACATGCAAAGGATCATACACCATGATCAAGTGGGGTTTATCCCAGGAATGCAAGGATTCTTCAATATACGCAAATCAATCAATGTGATACACCATATAAACAAACTGAAGGAGAAAAACCATATGATCATCTCAATAGATGCAGAAAAAGCTTTCGACAAAATTCAACACCGATTTATGACAAAAACCCTCCAGAAAGCAGTCATAGAGGAAACTTACCTCAACACAATAAAAGCCATATATGACAAACCCACAGCCAATATCGTTCTCAATGGTGAAAAACTGAAACCGTTTCCACTAAGATGAGGAACAAGACAAGGTTGCCCACTCTCACCACTACTATTCAACATAGTTTTGGAAGTTTTAGCCACAGCAATCAGAGAAGAAAAAGAAATAAAAGGAATCCAAATCAGAAAAGAAGAAGTAAAACTGTCACTGTTTGCAGATGACATGACACTATACATAGAGAATCCTAAAGATGCTACCAGAAAACTACTAGAGCTAATCAATGAATTTGGTAAAGTTGCAGGATACAAAATTAATGCACAGAAATCTCTTGCATTCCTGTACACTAATGATGAACAATCTGAAAGAGAAATTAAGGAAATGCTCCTATTTACCATTGCATCAAAAAGTATAAAATACCTAGGAATAAACCTACCTAAGGAGACAAAACACCTGCATGCAGAAAACTATAAGACACTGATGAAAGAAATTAAAGATGATACCAACAGATGGAGAGATATACCATGTTCTTGGATTGGAAGAATCAATATTGTGAAAATTACTCTACTACCCAAAGCAATCTACAGACTCAATGCAATCCCTATCAAACTGCCAACGGCATTTTTCACAGAACTAGAACAAAAAATTTCACAATTTGTATGGAAACACAAAAGACCCCGAATAGCCAAAGCAATCTTGAGGAGGAAAAACGGAGCTGGAGGAATCAGGCTGCTGAACTTCAGACTATACTACAAAGCTACAGTAATCAAGACAGTATGGTACTGGCACAAAAACAAAAATATAAATCAATGGAACAGGATAGAAAGCCCAGAGATAAACCCACACACATATGGTCACCTTATACTTGATAAAGGAGGCAAGACTACACAATGGAGAAAAGACAGCCTCTTCAATAAGTGGTGCTGGGAAAACTGGAGAGCTGCATGTAAAAGAATGAAATTAGAACACTCCCTAACACCATACACAAAAATAAACTCAAAATGGATTTGAGACCTAAATGTAAGGCCAGACACTATAAAACCCTCAGAGCAAAACATAGGCAGAACACTCTATGACATAAATCACAGGAAGATCCTTTTTGACCCACCTCCTAGAGAAATGGAAATAAAACAAAAATAAACATATGGGACCTAATGAAACTTCAAAGCTTTTGCACAGCAAAGGAAACCATAAACAAGACGAAAAGACAACCCTCAGAATGGGAGAAAATATTTGCAAATGAAGCTACTGACAAAGGATTAATCTCCAAAATTTACAAGCAGGTCATGCCGCTCAATATCAAAAAAACAAACAACCCAATCCAAAAATGGGCAGAAGACCTAAATAGACATTTCTCCAAAGAAGACATACAGATGGCCAAGAAGCACATGAAAAGTTGCTCAACATCACTAATCATTAGAGAAATGCAAATCAAAACTACAATGAGGTATCACCTCACACCGGTCAGAATGGCCATCATCAAAAAATCTACAAACAATAAATGCTGGAGAGGGTGTGGAGAAAAGGGAACCCTCTTGCACTGTTGGTGGGAATGTAAATTGATACAGCCACTATGGAGAACAGTATGGAGGTTCCTCAAAAAACTAAAAATAGAACTACCATATGACTCAGCAATCCCACTACTGGGCATATACCCTGAGAAAACCTTAATTCAAAAAGAGTCATGTACCACAATGTTCATTGCAGCTCTATTTACAATAGCCAGGACATAGAAGCAACTTAAGTGTCCATCGACAGATGAATGGATAAAGAAGATGTGGCACATATATACAATGGAATATTACTCAGCCATAAAAAGAAATGAAATTGAGTTGTTTGTAGTGAGGTGGATGGACTTAGAGACTGTCATGCAGAGTGAAGTAAGTCAAAAGAGAAAAATAAATACCACATGCTAACATATATATATGGAATCTAAAAAAAAATAAAATAAAATAAAAATGGGGCAGGGCAGCAATAAAGATGCAGACATACAGAATGGACTTGAGGACATGGGGAGGGGGAAGGGTAAGCTGGGACGAAGTGCGAGAGTGGCATGGACATATATACACTACCAAATGTAGCCGCATAGCACAGGGAGATCAGCTCGGTGCTTGCGTCCACCTAGAGGGGTGGGATAGGGAGGGTGGGAGGGAGACACAAGAGGGAGGAGATATGGGGATGTATGTATATGTATAGCTGATTCACTTTGTTATACAGCAGAAACTAACACACCATTGTAAAGAAATTATACCCCAATAAAGATGTTAAAAAAAAAATGGTCACGTTACAGAATTCTGGTCAGTAAAACATATGGGAAAGTCTGTCAAGTGGCTTTTCTGAAAGGTTTCCTTATTCCTAAAAAAAGTTGCACAAGGGAGGGTCTCTGCTGTCTTTGGATATTGTTGCTTTAGATTGTGATAGAAATGCTACAGCCGCTTTGTGAACATGAGGAGAGCTAGTCTGAGACCAAAGCCTCCCCACTAAATGGCAGAGTAGAGTAATGGATGGAATATGAGTTCTTAATGAAATCAGGGAGTCGCTGAATTGTTAACAAGTCTGTATTCTCATCATGTGAAATGACAAGATGGTAAATTTCCTTTTGTTAAATCACTTGGAGTTGAAGTTATGTAACTTATAGACAAATACAACCTAATAAAGAGTTTTATTTATATTTTTGTATTACTTTCTAATAAAAAAAGTTCTAATCAGTCAATGACTATTACAAATCTACAAGAACTCTCCACTTTGATGTAGGTTCCAAAGTTCAGCTATAACAATGCTAAAGAATATCATCTCTCACAGATGTGAGCATATTAGTTTCTTTCTCCCTCTGTTCTTAATTCTATTTATCCTATCACTTTGTTATCCTATTGAATAACAAAGAATTTAACTCAAAATTAAAATCTCAACTCAGAATGTTTCTTAACCAATTTTGATTTTTTAACTAACACATTTTAGATGCTATTTTAGAATTTTCTCTATGTTTGAGCAATTTACATTTAAGCCAGACTACAAATAGGTCAGCCAGTTTACAGATTGGAAAAGTGTCTCATTTATACCATAAAACTAACATGGAATCACAGTTATTATAAATTACACAAGATCAAGTTTTTTAAAAACACGGCCTATGCAAAAGGTATTTGATTAACCGGTTAATTCAAATGGCTGGGCTTCATTTTAAAGAGTAAGGTGAATGGGAGCCTTTGAGGTCTCATATTTAGAATCCTCAATCACTTTTAAGATAACTTAAGTCTCTGCCAAAAATTTCCTTAATTGGCAAGAAAGTAACTAAATATGAGGATTATCCTCCTCATAACATATTTTCATGTGTATGCTTGTATTACTTGTTTGGCTTGGTTTTCATTTTAATGGAATGCAACCACTCCCAAAGCATTAAAATCATTCACTGAAATTTGGACACACTATTCTGGATGAGTAAGAAAGATTCTGTAACAAGAAATGGGAAATAAGGATGTTTAACTGAATCAGTGAAACACTGACGGGCAACACAAGTCTACAGTAAGAACGAAAATGTAAACTCCATGAGGGCAGCACCTATATGTCTATCCTGTTCCCCATTATAACCCTGATGTATTGGTAGGTGATGCAGTATTTTAGACTGAACAAATGGACTGCCCAAAGGAAAACCCAAAGGACAAACATGTATAAGCAAAGCAATATGGAATGTGGCTGCACTTCCTGGTGTGTTTGGGATTGTGTGGAGAGGAAAATAGTAGTAATGTGAGGTGTCTTTATTTGCAAAGTCAGTGGTACAAGTAGAATCACGTGTCCTCTTTCCAGTCTGTAATATCTTGCTGAAATTCAAAATGAAACTACCTCCATAAAGAAGCTGAATTTTCTTTTTCTTCATTAATTAAAATACCACTAAAGAGAAAAAAATAGGTTTTAGAAGAGTCAAACACACAGGCATTCCACTACATTTGAACACCGTATGCTAAATGATTTTACTTGTTTTAAATTTAACCATGTCTCAGCAGAAAAAGGAGAAGGTGGAGCGGGTAATTTGGCAATTTAAAATTCTTTAGATCAATCACAAACATGAAAAATCTATTCCTTCATTATTTAAAATAGAATCATCTTCAACAAAATTTAAAACTTTTTCTCTGCAAAAGACCATGTTAAGAGGATGAAAGAACAATTTACAGCCTGGTAGAAAATATTTGTAAACCACATATCTAACAAAGGACTTGTATCCAGACTATGAAGAGAATTCTCAAAATTCAACATTAAAAAAACAAGCAATTCAATTAGAAAATAAGGAAAAAAGATGTGCACAGACATTCCAGCAAAGAAGATACACAAACGGCAAGTAAGCACATAAAAAGATGTTCAGTATCATTAGTCACTAGAAAAATATAAATTTAAACCACAATGAAATTAACTATACACCTATCAAAATGGATAAAATAAAAATTTGTGATAACACCAATTGCTGAAGAGGACACGAAGAAACTAGAAGACTCAAACTTTGCTGGGGGGAATGTAAAATGGAATAGCAACTCTGGGAATAGTTTGACTGTGCCTTTTAAAACTAAAAACAGATTTAACAAACAACCCAGATATGCACTCTTAGACACATATCTTAGAGAAATGAAAACAATTTCATTTGGAAACTTGTACATGAATGTTCATAGCAGCTTTATTCATAATAGCCTCCAAATGGAAACTATCCAAATATCCTTAAAAGGGTGAATAGTTAAGCAAACTATGGTACATCCATACCATAGAATAATACTCAGCAATAACAAGGTATGAATTATATATCCACACAACAGCGTGGACGAACCTTAAGGAAATTATGCTGAGTGAAAACAGTCCATCTCAAAAGGACACATACAGCATGATTCCATTTATATAACATTTGTGAAATAACATAATTATAGATGTGGAGAACAGGTTAGTGGTTGCCAGAGGTTAGGGACTGGGGGATGGTATGGGTGTGGCTATGGAGATACTTGTGGTAATGGTACAGTTAAATATGTTGATGGCGGTTAAACAAAGCTACACATGTGATTAAACTGCAGAATTACATACATACACACACAGACAAATGAGTGCATATATAACAACTGGTGAAAAGTAACCTCAGTGGATTTTACCAATGCAAGTTTCCTGGTTTTGGTATTGTACTAGAGTCACACAAGATATTAACATTAGAGGAGGCTGGGTGAAGGGCACAGGAGACTTCCCTGGACATTTCGTTGCACTTTCCTGTGAATCTATAACTATTTCAAAATAAAAAGTTTTTTCAAATCATCTTAGAACAAATAATTCAGAGGGCAGACAGCAGAAGCAAGAAGAACTACAATCCTGCAGCCTGTGGAACAAAAACCACATTCACAGAAAGATAGACAAGATGAAAAGGCAGAGGGCTATGTACCAGATGAAGGAACAAGATACAACCCCAGAAAAACAACTAAATAAAGTGGAGATAGGCAACCTTCCAGAAAAAGAATTCAGAATAATGATACTGAAGATGATCCAGGACCTCGGAAAAAGAATGGAGGCAAAGATTGAGAAGATGCAAGAAATGTTTAACAAAGACCTAGAAGAACTGAAGAACAAACAAACAGAGATGAACAATACAATAACTGAAATGAAAACTACACTAGAAGGAATCAATAGCAGAATAACTGAGGCAGAAGAACGGATAAGTGACCTGGAAGACAGAATGGTGGAATTCACTGCTGCAGAACAGAATAAAGAAAAAAGAATGAAAAGAAATGAAGACAGCCTGAGACTTCTGGGACAACAATAAATGGAACAACATTTGCATTATAGGGGTCCCAGAAGGAGGAGACAGAAAGGACCAGAGAAAATATTTGAAGAGATTATAGTTGAAAATTTCCCTAACATGGGAAAGGAAATAGCCACCCAAGTCCAGGAAGCGCAGAGAGTGCCATACAGGATAAACCCAAGGAGAAACACGCTGAGACACATAGTAATCAAATTGGCAAAAATTAAAGACAAAGACAAATTATTGAAAGCAGCAAGGGAAAAATGACAAATAACATACAAGGGAACGCCCATAAGGTTAACAGCTGATTTTTCAGCAGAAACTCCACAAGCCAGAAGGGAGTGGCAGGATACACTTAAAGTGACGAAAGGGAAGAAACTACAACCAAGATTACTCTACCCGGCAAGGATCTCATTCAGATTCGATGGAGAAATCAAAAGTTTTACAGACAAGCAAAAGCTAAGAGAATTCAGCACCACCAAACCAGCTCTACAACAAATGTTAAAGCAACTTATCTAAGTGGGAAACAGAAGAGAAGAAAAGATTCTACAAAAACAAACCCAAAACAATTAAGAAAATGGTCATAGGAACATACATATCAATAATTACCTTAAACGTGAATGGATTAAATGCTCCAACCAGAAGACACAGGCTTGCTGAATGGATACAAAAACAAGACCCATATATATGCTGTTTACAAGAGACCCACTTCAGACCTGGCAACACATACAGACTGAAAGTGAGGGGATGGAAAAAGATATTCCATGCAAATGGAAATCAAAAGAAAGCTGGAGTAGCAATTCTCATATCAGACAAAATAGACTTTAAAATAAAGACTATTACAGGAGACAAAGAAGGACACTGCATAATGATCAAGGGATCAATCCAAGAAGAAGATATAACAATTGTAAATATTTATGCACCAAACATAGGAGCACCTCAATACATAAGGCAACTGCTAACAGCTATAAAAGAGGAAATCGACAGTAACACAGTAATAGTGGGGGACTTTAACACCTCACTTACACCAATGGACAGATCATCCAAAATGAAAATAAATAAGGAAACAGAAGCTTTAAATGACACAATAGACCAGATAGATTTAATTGATATTTATAGGACATTCCATCCAAAAACAGCAGATTACACTTTCTTCTCAAGTGCGCACGGAACATTCTCCAGGATAGATCACATCTTGGGTCACAAATCAAGCATCAGTAAATTTAACAAAATTGAAATCACATCAAGCATCTTTTCTGACCACAAAACTATGAGATTAGAAATCAATTACAGGGAAAAAAACATAATAAACACAAACACATGGAGGCTAAACAATACGCTACTAAATAACCAAGAGATCACTGAAGAAATCAAAGGGGAAATCAAAAAATACCTAGAGACAAATGACAATGAAAACACGACAATCCAAAACCTATGGGATGCAGCAAAAGCAGTTCTAAGAGGGAAGTTTATAGCTATACAAGCCTACCTAAAGAAACAGGAAAAATCTCAAATAAACAATCTAACCTTACACCTAAAGAAACTAGAGAAAGAAGAACAAAAAAACCCCAAAGTTAGCAGAAGGAAAGAAATCATAAAGATCAGAGCAGAAATAAATGAAATAGAAACAAAGAAAACAATAGCAATGATCAATAAAACTAAAATCTGGTTCTTTGAGAAGATAAACAAAATTGATAAACCATTAGCCAGACTCATCAAGAAAAAGAGGGAGAGGACTCAAATCAATAAAATTAGAAATGAAAAAGAAGAAGGTACAACAGACACCACAGAAATACAAAGCATCCTAAGAGATTACTACAAGCAACTCTATGCCAACAAAATGGACAACCTGGAAGAAATGGACAAATTCTTAGAAAGGTATAACCTTCCAAGACTGAACCAGGAAGAAACAGAAAATATGAACAGACCAAACACAAGTAATGAAATTGAAACTGTGATTAAAAATCTTCCAACAAACCGAAGTCCAGGACCAGATGGCTTCACAGGTGAATTCTATCAAACATTTAGAGAAGAGCTAACACCCATCCTTCTCAAACTCTTCCAAAAAATTGCAGAGGAAGGAACACTCCCAAACTCATTCTATGAGGCCACCATCACCCTGATACCAAAACCAAACAAAGGCACTACAAAAAGGGAAATTTACAGACCAATATCACTCATGAATATAGATGCAAAACTCCTCAACAAAATACTAGCAAAGAGAGTCCAACAACACATTAAAAGGATAATACACCATGATCAAGTGGGATTTATCCCAGGGATGCAAGGATTCTTCAATATACGCAAATCAATCACCGTGATACACCACATTAACAAATTGAAGAATAAAAACCATATGATCATCTCAATAGATGCAGAAAAAGCTTTTGACAAAATTCTACACCCATTTATGATAAAAACTCTCCAGAAAGTGGGCACAGAGGGAGCCTACCTCAACATAATAAAGGCCATATACGACAAACCCACAGCAAACATCATTCTTAATGGTGAAAAACTGAAAGCATTTCCTCTAAGATCAGGAACAAGACAAGGATGTCCACTCTCACCACTATTATTCAACATAGTTTTGGAAGTCCTAGCCACAGCAATCAGAGAAGAAAAAGAAATAAAAAGAATACAAATTGGAAAAGAAGAAGTAAAACTGTCACTGTTTGCAGACGACATGATACATAGAGAATCCTAAAAATGCCACCAGAAAACTACTAGAGCTAATCAATGAATTTGGTAAAGTTGCAGGATACAAAATTAATGCACAGAAATCTCTTGCATTCCTATACACTAATAATGAAAAATCGGAAAGAGAAATTAAGGAAACACTCTCATTTACCATTTCAACAAAAAGAATAAAATACCTAGGAATAAACCTACCTAGGGAGACAAAAGACCTGTATGCAGAAAACTATAAGACACTGATGAAAGAAATTAAAGACGATACCAACAGATGGAGAGATATACCATGTTCTTGGCTTGGAAGAATCAACATTGTGAAAATTACTATACTACCCAAAGCAATCTACAGATTCAATGCAATCCCTATCAAATTACCAATGGCATTTTTTACGGAACTAGAGTAAAAAATCTTAAAATTTGTATGGAGACACAAAAGACCCCGAATAGCCAGAGCAGTCTTGAGGGAAAAAAACGGAGCTGGAGGAATCAGAATCCCTGACTTCAGACTATACTACAAAGCTACAGTAATCAAGACAATATGGTACTGGCACAAAAACAGAAACATGGATCAATGGAACAAGATACAAAGCCCAGAGATAAACCCACGCACCTATGGTCAACTAATCTATGACAAAGGAGGCAAGCATATACAATGGAGAAAAGACAGTCTCTTCAATAAGTGGTGCTGGGAAAACTGGACAGCTACATGTAAAACAATGAAATTAGAACACTCCCTAACACCATACACAAAAATAAACTCAAAATGGATTCTAGACTTAAATGTAAGACCGGACACTATAAAACTCTTAGAAGAAAACATAGGAAGAACACTCTTTGACATAAATCACAGCAAGATCTTTTTTGATCCACCTCCTAGAGTAATGGAAATAAAAACAAAAATAAACAAATGGGACCTAATGAAACTGCAAACCTTTTGTACAGCAAAGGAAACCATAAACAAGACGAAAAGACAACCCTCAGAATGGGAGAAAATATTTGCAAACGAATCAATGGACAAAGGATTAATCTCCAAAATACATAAAAAGCTCATGCAGCTCAATATTAAAGAAACAAACAACCCAATCCAAAAATGGGCAGAAGACCTAAATAGACATTTCTCCTAAGAAGACATACAGATGGCCAAGAAGCACATGAAAAGCTGCTCAACATCACTAATCATTAGAGAAATGCAAATCAAAACTACAATGAGGTATCATCTCACACCAGTTAGAATGGGCATCATCAGAAAATCTACAAACAACAAATGCTGGAGAGGGTGTGGAGAAAAGGGAACTCTCTTGCACTGTTGGTGGGAATGTAAATTGATACAGCCACTATGGAGAACAGTATGGAGGGTCCTTCAAAAACTAAAAATAGAATTACCATATGATCCAGCAATCCCACTACTGGGCATATACCCAGAGAAAACCATAATTCAAAAAGACACATGCACCCCAATGTTCATTGCAGCACTATTTACAATAGCCAGGTCATAGAAGCAACCTAAATGCCCAGCAACAGAAGAATGCATAAAGAAGATGTGGTACATATATACAATGGAATATTACTCAGCCATAAAAAGGAACGAAATTGAGTCATTTGTTGAGACGTGGATGGATCTAGAGACTGTCATACAGAGTGAAGTAAGTCAGAAAGAGAAAAAGAAATATCGTATATTAACACATGTATGTGGAATCTAGAAAAATGTTACAGATGAACCGGTTTGCAGGGCAGAAGTTGAGACACAGATGTAGAGAACAAATATATGGACACCAAGGGGGGAAAGCCACGGAGGGGTGGGGATGGTGGTGTGCTAAATTGGGTGATTGGGATTGACATGTATACGCTGATGTGTATAAAACTGACAACTAATAAGAACCTCCTGTATAAAAAAATAAATAAAATAAAATTCAAAAATTAAAAAAAACCAAATAATTCAAATTTAATAGTGTTCTATCCCTTTGAAGATAATTTATGTGATTTTAAGTCCCTAAGTTCCATTTTTTTTTTTAAGTATACATGACCCCTCCCCTGGACATTCATTTTTAAATAATAAAATATTTTCTTCTGCTCTCAAACTAAAAAAAAAAAAAAAGCTGGGTAAATGTTCCCTGGTTTCCAACTAGAATAACTGTTGAGTGGTAATACACAGAAAAAGAAATTTTCATGTACAACCCAAAACTAATATATGCCTGCCTTATTTAGAAAGCAGCTGGAATCTTTGCATCTCCAAGTTGGAAAGAACTTAAGGTTCTAAGTTCTCAGAGCTTAGGGTTCTAAGAATTCCAGTTCAAATTTCCACCAACGTAAGAATCCTTTCTGTAATATCTCTGACTGGTCCAACCTTTGTTTGAACATGTACAGGGACGGAGCAATGGACACTTATTGTCTTACCTGCCCACCACATTCCTTTCTGACAAAAGCATCCCTCTTTATTCTGTGGTGAACTGCTCTTCTCAGTTGTGGTTCTACCAACAGCCAAATTTCTCCTGTACTCTAGAGTTCAGTCCAGAGAAGGTACCTGAACCAAACTGAGTATCCAGTCCCTTAGCCTTAGTTGATTTGCCCAGAGTTGGACACCTGGCACAAGGTGGACCAGAGCCTAGTCCCAAAATTTTTCTCAAATGTGATAGAGAAAGAGAGTTTCTCTGCAGCATTGTGAGATGTGAAACTCAGGCACTCTTAGCAACCATGTTTCACACAACGTACATGAGAGAGAGTCTGCAAAGAAAAAAAAATGAAGCCACAACTCAGAGAGAAGCAGTGATGGTAGAAACAGAAGTAGGGCCAGATGCATTTGAGTCCCTTGTTCTAGTTGTTTCTGAGTCCCAGTGGGATGTCTGCCCTTCCCACAGTTTGGCTGGTCAATCCTTCCCTTGTTCACATGAGATAGTTCTAGTATTTTTCTAATAATTTTCTCATTTTACCAAGCTAGTGCAAGTCAAATTTCTGCTGCATGCAACCAAAAGAATCCTAATAAAAATGAGAGGTCCAGAACCTCACACTGCAGCCTGTTAATACCTCTAATTGTTAGGTTTTTCCTCAAGTTGAAATACAGTAAGACCCCCTTGACATTCTAATCATTGCCCTACTTCTGTACCAAGTCTCACCTCTTTTCCAAATATTCAAAGATCATGATCACATAACCTGTTGTGGACATTTGTTACTTTTTGACAAATGTTACTTTTTGACATTTGTTACTTTTTGACATATAGCATACCCTTTCCCTGTTATTTCAATAATAGCACCCCAATTCTTTGTGGGAAATTACCTCTCCCCTACTGAATATAGCCTGGTGGGACTGTGAGTCAAGGTATCTTGCCTTCCTCTAGCCAAAGAGTGAGCACATGGCCCAAGCTAGACACCCTAGTTTTGAATCTTGACAAAAATGCTGAAGGTTGCCGAGGCACGATCACTCTGCGGTGAAACCCTGCAGAATATGACCACCAGGCTTACTGAGACCTCTGCTGTGGCGCCCATTTTTTCTAAGCCTGATTCTTCCACCTTCTCTTTGAGTCTGTAAACTCCTTGATACTCTTCCAATGAGGTATGTTATTGTTTAACTAGTTTATGCAATCAAAGAATCCTAACTGAAACATACCCCCAAAATTCTTTTTAGACTATGTAACTCCAGTTTGTTAAACTGTACTATTTCATGTGAGTTGACTTCCAATCTCTAACTTGAATGATTCCCTCCTAAGTAAAGTCATTTATCAAAATATTTCCAAACAGTCAAACAAAAGGTGGCCTGATCTTAGCAGAGATAGGGATAATATGCCCATCTTTGGTCTGGACATGTGCTTATGTAAATGTGGCTTATGTAAAAGTCCATGTCACAAGTGTATGACACTGATGGCAGACTTTGAGTTTATAGGGAACTAAAATTTTAGGTCTTTTTCATACTAAATTCTATAAAATTAAATATTTCCTGCCCTAAATTATATAGTTGACTTTTAAAAATCTGAGTAACATTTCAGCTTGTTGGGTTTATGTAGCTCATTCCAGTTTAGTCTACAAAGGTTTACTATCACCAATGTTCTGACATGGTTGTCACTGACTGTAGGAAAGAACTGAAATAAAGACTGAGTTTTATTCTCTGGCAATGTGAGCCTATCCTGAGTTAACAAAGGAATGAACTAAGAATAGTCCTATTATCAATCTTTACTAAAGGAATTTAAGAATTCTATATTTGGATATTTGAGTTATATTAAAAAAATCAGCTAATTAAATGTGTATTAAAGGACCTCTGGGCCATTGATATCCCTTCTCCTAAGGGATAAAGAAACAAAATTAGGAAAACAGAAATAAAACACACACATACACAGTCAGGCATATAGACCAGGCATTAAAAACTAGTAGATCACAAAGCTTTAGTTGTTAATTCTTAACCATTTGTAACTGCCATGCACCCCTCCTCCCTGATGTTGGCAGGAATTTCCAAGGGAAATGAAGTGAAGCTGCCACTGTTTTACCTTTTATCATTTTATTTTCAGTATCCCACTTTGGTTCAGAAACTTTATATCGCTCAGCAATCTCAAGGAGATGTTGGGGAGACCGGCTAAAGAAAAACCAGTGGACATTTTGTCTGAATTTCTGAGAACTTTTCCATTTTAATTTTAATCATGGCTTTAGTCTAAGATATGCTAGTTTGAAGAACAAGTACAGTTGTAAAGCAGGAGATAGGGATGATGCCTAGGAAAGTAGGCAGGCTGCCCAGTCTGCTCCCTAACCCTGGTTTCCATTTTGGTGAGTTTATTTTCATCCAGGATCTGAATCTCTGCTAATCAGTCTCAAAACCCAATCTATTAAACACAGTAAGAATGGGACCTTATACGAAGAGGAGATTCACATTAAATAAGTTCACAGGAGCTGACAGATGTAATCAGGATACTGATTTATTAATCTCCTGAGAGAAATCAAGCACTACCTAGACCAGGAACATTTGAGTCGGCCAGTCTAGCATAGTTTCTCCCTTGAAGGCATCCTCTATGAACATGACAGTGACCACCAGGCGCTGAGAGCAGCCCCCAACTCTGGCTAGAGCTGCCAGCAAAAAAACAGGACTTCAGTACCATTACTTCAAGGGAATGATTTCTGCCAATTAACAGGAATGAGCTTGGAAAAGGACCCTGAGCTCCAGATGAGAATGTTGTCAGTCAACACCTTGATTTCGGCCTGAACAGAGAACTCAGCCATGCTGTCCCCTATTTCTGACCTACAGCACTGTGAGCTAATAGACAAGTGTTGTTTTAGGCTACTAAGTTTGTTAACAGTTTAGTAGTTTGTTACACAAATATAGAAAACTAATACACCTATAGACCCGTGATTCTCAAAATGTAGTTCCCCAACCAGCATCACTATCATCTAGGCACTTGTTAGAAATGCAAATTCTTGGGCCTTAAGAATGTGGGGGGGTAGGGCCCGGAAATCTGTATTTTAACAAGCCCTCCAGCTAATTCTGAAGTGCACTACAGTTTGGGAACCACTGAAGTACATGATGCTTAAGGCACAGGTAACCTTTACCTTGTGATAGACCTTGTCTAGGCTTCAATAGCTGGCCAACACATTTTCTGACTGATACACTCTTTCTCTGGGATGTTAACACATGCTATTTAGATTTGCAGTCGTCTTTTTTTGCTTTGGCATAATACTCTTTAAGACTTTTGTATAAACATCCACTGGGAGCCAGTACCTCTTGATTTCTAGTTTAACCTCTAAGGAAAAACCTCACTTCCCTCATTAACTGAGAGGTACCTTACTGTCGTTCCCCTATGGTATCTACATTGTACCTACTGTCTAGCTCTCTAGTGAAAGAATAATGTAGTGTATTTAAGTCTTTACATCTTGGCTGTGTGTTTTACATTTTAGCCACCCAAAACTCTCAACTCATACAACTCTGATGGTCAATTTCAGCAATAAGGGCCTGGAAGTGAGCATCTTGCCTCACTAGATAAAGAAAACCTATAAGGCACAGTAGAAAGGGTCTTAGACAAGCTGTCAAAAGACTCAGGTTCCAGTTTAGGCTCTACCATGGTGTAATCTTAAGAAGTCAGTTAACATCCAGAGCCTTTATTTCCTCATCTGTAAAATGAAGAGCTCAAAATGGGTGGTCTCTAAGGTCTCCTGCAGCTAAATCACTGTGTGGTTTTCTCATTCACAGATCATTCCTCCAGAAGCAAGACCAGTGCCCATGATGATAAAAAAAAGATATAAAGTAGTAAATGATACTGCAAGTGGCTTAGTTTACATAATATGCCACAGGAAGTAGAAAAGATTAGATATCTTTCCATCTCTAGGAAGCTATCTTTGGGAATAAAGAAAAATTGATTTCAGTAATACATTAACTTTTAAAATTAGAGGGGTATCAAAATTAGGTTGAGAGTCTAAATTAAAATTATTTAATGCCACTTTAAAAGTAAGTGATAACTTACTAGGAGTTGTGTATTTAATACCAATTCATTTCATGTGAGAATACGCAGAGCAGGATCTATA
Organism: Balaenoptera physalus; assembly: GCF_965194825.1. NCBI lineage: Eukaryota > Metazoa > Chordata > Mammalia > Artiodactyla > Balaenopteridae > Balaenoptera > Balaenoptera physalus. Next base: position 34,107,292 of record NC_138883.1, read on the forward strand.
AGCTCTTTATTAACGAAACCTGCACTTCTGTCAGATTCAATCTGAAAACTACAGAAAATCTGACTGCTGAGAAACTTTACTCTTATGATCTAACTGACTGCTCCTCACATTACCTTTTCTGAAAGTCTGTTTCTCTGGTTGGGAATCTAAGATAGAAATAGGGAAGCAAATAGGATTAAGCTTCTAAAGGAATGAAGCTTAATTTTCTAAAAAAGGAATCTGGGAACAACCAACACCAGACCCATATTCTAGCTTTTAAATGCCACCCATCTTTGCAAAGTTTCAACATTTATCTTAAAAGCCATTTGGCCCAGTGAGTCTTCCCAAGCAATCAAGAGAACTTTCACTTGAAAATTAAGATAAAGAATTTATATAGGTTTTTCTAATTGGGTCATATTCATTTTTACATTCAATTTAATAGATATTTATTGATCATTTACCATACTTTTCCGGCTCTATGCTAGGAACCTGGGGATAAGGGGCACGGTCACCACACCCAGGGAGTGCACATTCCTGGGAGAGACAGACTAATTAACAGGCAATTCTATCAGTAGATACAATGAAAACTCAAAAATTCAAGTCTAAATCTGGTTATGGATCAGACAAAAAGACAGAAATCAATTCTATTTAACCTTCTAAGAGATAATAGATTATCATCTCTGGGTTTTAAAGTGAGAATTAAAAGCAACATATCCTTCTTGTCTTGATGATATGAACATAAAGCAGAATACTTCTTGAGTACGTACGGTTCTCCAGGGACAAAAAGCACTAAAGCGTGTGCATGTATTGTAATGTGAAACTTTTATTTATGCCTTATTATTATTATGCAGTACAGCTGACTTTGGTAAATGGGCCTCTATCTTTCCCATTTCATATAACTCAAGGCCACTGTTCACTAAGTCCAACATTCATTCAGTAGAAATTTAATGAGTACTCTCTGTGTCCCAACACTGCTAGGCCCTGGGGAAATACAGATGGAGGGTATAGTCGTGTCCCCATGGAGTATGCAATCTAATAGAAGAAACAGCTATACAAGCAAGTCACTGGAATAGTGTGTGAGCAGTGCTTTTAAGAGCACATAATCCTAGCAGAGATGAGGGAGTTAACAGACCTTCTTAGAGGAAGAAATCAATCAGGTGGGTTGGGGCCGGTGCCTGATCTATGTCTACAATCAACAGTCTGGATTTAACAGTTGGAGGAATACAAAATGAGTAAGACAAAATTCCTACCCTGATTTCAATGGTGGATGAGGAGAGAAACGAAAAAAACCTAATTAGAGGCAGATTGAGATAGGAGATAAGCACTTTTTTGTAAGTGGAAAGTGCTTTGGAAAAGCAGAGCAGGGATGACTGCTTTCTTTTCAACAAGGGCAATGAAGAAGGCTACATAAAGGAGGTGGTATTTGTGGCGGTTCACTGGCTTATACTCTAGAAGGTTCTATTTATACTGGGACATATAAATTGCTTCAGTTCTGAAGAGGTGCTTTTAGATTTTCCCTTACTTACTTTAAAGTCTTTACAGAGAAACTGCAATAAGCAAATATATTTTCTGCAGAAAGAATCCACCCAAACACCTTGACATTCTCATTCCACATATTTCACACATGGTATCTTTTATGTCTGGGAAAGTAGGCTAGGAAATGGTTCAAATACCCAAGGGCCTCAAAACATATATGTTGGAAAGCGTACCTAATTTCCAAAAAAGGTCAAACTGCAGAAGAACCCACCGTGATTGGAAAACAAGCTGTTCACTTCTGGGTATAGACAAATGGTGCAGTTTAGGCATAAAGGAAGCTCAAAAGCTCCTCTGCTGCCAAGAGGGTCCTTGCACAGCCTCTGCTCCAGTCCAGCAGCGATCTCACACTGATCAGAGGTATCACAATGTAAAACCCATTTGGGGGGTGGGGAGGTAGTTACAGTTTTGTATAGTTGTTCAAAGGAGTAGAGTACTTCTGACTGATGCTTCTAATCTTTGCTGACAGTGATTTAGGACTAAAAGACTTGACAACAGAATAATCCATAAAGAAGAAAAGTAATTCTGCATCTTGAATGTGAGATGTTTTTTGGCCTACACAAGAACTAAAGGGCTCCCCCAGAAAAATAATATGCACAACAGAACCAAGGTAGTGAAAGTGATCAGAAAATTAGTCCATACAAACTAAGAGCTAAGTATGAATATTTAAAAACTGATAACAAGAATGATGATTCTTTTTTGTTACTATGGGAAAAAAACATCATTAGCCCAAAGAAACTGCATGGCTATAACACAGATGTATATAATTCAATCTCCATTTCATTACAATTATTGCAGCCAAGTAATTCATGTCAGATCTAGCACCATGAGAAAACATCAGGTTGAGTTAAGAGCTCCCTTCAACATAAATACTGATAGTCATTATGAAGATCAGGTATGGAGATGTCTTGTTTTTTGACTTCACAGGTATCATTTCAGGAACTCCTTAATAAACTCTGTTTTTATGTGATCCCTGTGGGACCTTGGTACCTTGTTATATTTAATATACTTCTAAATAACACCACGAGAATGGGCTTTGATGCAACTCCAGTTCTCAGAAAACAGCCTACCATCAAATTTCATAGCAGATTACATGATAGTTAAAGATCAACTGTCTGATCACCCAAAAAGGGATTTACCGTTAAAAAATACATCTCTGAAATATCTAAATGATTACAATATCTCCAGAAATGAGGCACTCTGTCTTTCCCACTCATATCCAATCTTCTTGGCAATCGAATTGACCAAAGTCAAACTGCACCGATTAACCCTGCAAACCTGGATGTGTACACCGTAACCAAAGTGCTCTGCACTGCTCACATATAAGCTCAGCTTACAGGCACTGGAATTGTATTCATGACGCCCCAGTTGTAAGGGTTATCAGAGTAAGTTCACATTTTGAGGAGCACAGGGCACTGAGAATTACATAGCCAGCTACTTACAAACGGCTACATGTGCTTTTTCCATTGCATCTTTTCTTCCAGCTCTCATGGAAACAAGCACTGCCACAGCCCCTTGATGAGCCAGCAGAGCCCAGTCATCTGGCAACCATGACTGGTCTCTCTGGCATCTGAGAAGAACATCAGCTAAAGAAAATGAGAGGATTAAAAAAAGAAGTGAACACAGAAAATTCATTTTTCATCCCCTTAAATTCTGCAGTTCCACTTGCCTGACTCTAAATTAATTTTCTTTTGAATGCTGTATAAATGGATTCTAGAGCCCTATCCAATTTTCAGACCTCTTTGTTATGTGCCTAGTATAGGGCTCAGTAATGTTACTGCTGGCATGAGTGCACTGTAAAGCTTGTGACTCGCTGATATAATATTTTAAATAAGGATACATTTCTCATCCAACATGACATTACGTGGGAAAACTTAGCTTTTGCCACCTGGTTTCTCATGAGAGCTTGAGAAAGTTATATAATCTTTCAACTGTATCTTTATGTCATTATGAGAATAAGAAAATTTGTCTTCTTTTTATTAACAACTGATGAGACCTATTCATTATTCAAAATGAACCAAAACAATCTGCAAATTCAGTGACATCAAGGAGGTAGTTCACTGTTTTACTTTAGGAAAAACTCATATATGGCCTCGAAGAACAGAGATGTCATAATGAAATACCTAAGTGCAAAATCACACCATCTTGTATATAAAAGTCCTTTTTGTCTAGCTAGAAGCTTGAAACTACCCAAAGTCTCATTAATCTACCACCCTCTGAATAAGAAAGGTACCAACATAATTGCTCCTCCGTTAGGAATACACAGGCTTGAGGTCAAAGTGTATGAAACTGCTTACTCAGTGTTACCCAGCAGCTCCATTGTAGGAATGGAAAAATAAGGCTGGACCTGCACTGTTGGATGGGATTATGAGTTTACATTCCCTCCTTCCATTTAAGGACATTTCCAAAATGATGGCTCCAATCTTTATATGTGCTTATCACACAATGTGCTACCACTATAAAATTAAATTTCTTTTTAAAAAATGGGGAAAGAGTTCTACCCCCCAAACATCTATTTGCCAGATGATTTAAACAGCACATCATAGGTCTCTGACCTATAGACCACTAATCACAAGAGCCTAGGGAGCTAATGCATCATGTTGGAATATTAGCTCCTACAGAAACATAGTCAAATCAGAGCAGGGCCAACCAGGCTTTTATCCTTCTAAGGGAAACAAATGAAATTCCACACAGTTTCCTGTGCATGTAGGTCTTTTCAATAACAGTCTGAAATGCAACCATGAATTGATATCATCTCACATTTAAAAAGACTAATAAATTCACGACATTTACATGGTTAATTTTATTTTTTGGAACAGGCAAAGCCAGAATGTGATATAAAATATAAAGGGACTTGCAGTGAAAAGAGAGTCTCTTTCTTTTCCTGTTTCCCAAGCATCAATTCCCTCCCTAAAAACAATCTTATAAAGATAAGCTATGTACTTGTGTGTAATTTATACAAATGGTAGCACATTAGACTTATTGTTCTCACTTTGCTTTATTTACTTAATATATCTTGGATTTTGTTCCGTTACCACTGTAGAACTTCCTCATTCTTTTAAAAAGTTGCATAGCATATTCTATGGTATACCATATTATATTTAATCAGTCCCCAACTGATGGACATTTAAGTTGTTTCCAAACCTCTGGTATTACAAATGATGATGCAATAACTACACTTATGTCAGTCATTTTGCTCAGATGAAAGTACAAATGCAAGAAAATTCCTAAGAGTGGAATTACTTAGTCAAAGGATACATGCATTTAAGTTTTTTTTATAGACTGTCCATTACAGAAGTTGTTTATCATTCCACCAGAAGTATGAGACCAACTGCTTTCTCAAACCCTTGACAATCCAGTTTTGATCAAACTTCTTTACGTTCTTCTTTATCTCCGTGGCGTGTGGGATCTTCCTGGACCAGGGATCAAACCCGTGTCCTCTGCACTGGCAAGCGGATTCTTAACCACTGCACCACCAGGGAAGTCCAACATCATAGTCTTTAAATTATAGTTCAGTATTTTTATTAAAAAGATGGACTAGCTCCATCTCAATACTCTTCTTCCTCAGCATTTGTCATTATGCATTCTTATCTTTATACGCTTTTCAGTTGAGTCACTTGGGTTTTCCAGATATACAATTATATCAGCTAGAAAGTATGGTTAACACTTCTCCTTTCTAATTTTTTTTTTTAACCTCTAATTGTTTTCTTGTAAGACTACTTTGGCCAGTATCTCTATAACAATATTAAGGAATAATGAGAATAGAGGTATTCATTGTCTTAATAATGTTATGGAAATGCTTTTGGTGTTTCCCTATTAAGCAAGATGTTGGCCTCTCAAATGAGATATATACATACATATATGAAAAAAGTGTCTTTACATGAAAGACAATATAGTATAGTAGTTAAAAGCACAAACTCTGCAACTAAATTCTTCTACATATAAACTATGTGGTCCTGAGTAAATAAGTTACTTAACTTCTTTGTGCCTTTAAAGATAATATTATTGCTTCGTAGGGATTTTGGAAGAATTACTTGTCAGAACTCATAAAGTGCTTGGAAAAGTACCTAGAATGTAGTAAGCATTCATATTGCAGATGCTTGTGAGGACTACCAATCCAGGGACATCACCAAAACAGAAACTTCTTCATATCAAATTTTAATCTGCAGGTTTCCAGGCCACATAAGTGGTTTAAATTTCTAGCCCTAAACCTTCATTAGCCAGGTTTTGGTTAGAAATTCTCACAAGGGCAGAGATCTTTGCTGCCCAGTGTCTAAAGTTCTGTGCCTGGCACAGAATAGGCACTCAAATATTTGTTGAATGAAGAATGAATGAATGACTGGAGATGCCCCCACCCCCACCCCCACCCCCAGTGCCTTTTGTTTTTTCTTGATCTATCCAGAGCCATGGCTGAGAAGGACAGGTCTCCTGCTTTAGGATGAGGTTTTTTTTCTAGTTTACCCATTGACAGTATCACCCTTAGGGAGTCTGAGCTATAAGAACCATTTAACCTCTTATCCTGTTTGAGCCCCAGCTTTGTGTTCTATCCCCCCAACTCTGAGTGAGTCATGCGTCCACTAGAACCAAGGCTCTAGTTCACTAAGGACTGGTAGCTGCTCTCAGGAGAAAATCCTTGCAAGTTTTTTCCTTTGGAAAAGTTTTCTTTTTTCAGTCGTTTCTGGCCTACAGTTATTTCTCTTACTTTATCTCCAGCTGAACTGTGCTTTAAGAAGATAGATTTTATATTTTAACCAGAATTTTTAGGTGTAAAGTATTCATTTTCTATTATATTGCTAGAAGTAGAGTTCTCTATAACCACTTATTTAAAGTGTCATAATATAAAAATTGATGTGGAAAAATGGGTTATAAGAAAGTTAGTGTCCCTGAGTTCACGACATTATCTTTTACCCCATGGAAGTTATAGCTTTCTTTTGTGTGTTCCAAATTAGAATATTTTTTATTATTATCTCATAGATGAATAACACTAGCTATAACTTACTGAGTACTACTGTGTACCAGGCATTTCACATATATTATCTCTAATCATTACACTAACTTTGCAACTATGCCTTATTAGCCTTATTTTAAAAGTAAAGAAACTAAAAGTCAGAGCATTTATGAAACTTTTCCAATGATTCAAGGTAGTAAGAAGTTGTAGTAGATACGTATTATGGCACCTGCCTACCCACATGCTTCTAAGAGACATTATTTCACCCTGTTGAGGGGTAACAGTCAAAGTTTACGCCATATGACTCTACCCACATGTCCCAGCCAAGTGGATGAAAGGTACTAACTTGACCTAGGATCCACAATCCATAGGTTGGTCAGTGCCCTCTTACCAATCTAAAAATAGATTAGGTCCAATCAGATTCTCCCTGTTCTATATGAACTTTGCCAGTAGTAGGTTACCCCTAATGCTCAAACTTTCCCTTTAAAAGTAAGTGTTAGGAAAAACAAAAAGTCAAGAAGTTCTAAATGGTCAGATTCTTGAGAACAAGTGACAAAGGGCTACATTTTTCAGCCCTCTGCCCCATTTATCTTCGTAAATACAGTGTTTCTTATTTAAATAAGAATTACAGCCTAACTGGAAGTGCTGTAGGTAAGGAACTATACAATAACTTCTCCTATAAGATTATTCTACTTCTTTATTAAACTGCAAATATTTATGAGACCAGAGGAAACAGGGAAAAGAGCCACTATTTGTTTAAAATTTCCCTGCTTGGAATTGCTTAACTTTAAAGCACTTGTACAGTATTGACATAGTGCCTTATTGCACTAGAAGAAGCTAAAGCCACTTGTATCACTGCAAAAAAATGTATTTATTCCCTTGTATTATTACTAATTAATTCATTCCTTTATTCCATAAATGCATATTTGTGGAGCACCTACTGTGCTCTCAGAATTGTACTGGGTGTAAGGGGTATAATGGTGAACAAAACAAACTTGGTTCTTGCCTTCAAAGACATCAAGTGAATAACTGGACAAATAATTACTAATTATAGTAGCAAAAAGTACTACAAAAGGGAAATAAGATATCTAATAGAAAGACTAGAGAATGAGGAACTAACATAAAAAAATTAATAGTACAAATAAATTTTAGTCATTATGGGTACAAAGTTCTACATAAAACATTAGCAAAAAGAATCCAGTGGTACCTTGAAAGAATAATCACTATGACCAAATGGAGTTCATACTAGGAATGTAAGGATAGTTCAATATTAAGAAATCTATTAATATAATTTACCATATTAGAACATCAATAGAAAAATTACATAATCATGTCTTTACATGATGAGAGGCATTTTATAAAATTCACCATTCTTAATTAAATAAGATTTTGTATTTTTATTGACTGCTTACTACATTCCAAGCACTTTTCTAAGCACTTTATGAGTTCTCACTCATCTAATCCTTCCCAAAACCCCACGAGGCAATAATATTATGGTCAGATCATACAAGGACTAATAGGTCTTGCTAAAGATTTTGGATGGTATCCTATAAACAATGGGAAATCACTGAAAGGGTTAAACAGAAGTATGGTGTGGTCAGAGTTACATTTTGAAAAGATCACTCTGTATAATACGAAGGTGCAGGAGCAGATATAGGGCAACCAATTAGAAAGCTATTAGAGTAGGTCCAGTGATTAACAGAAACATTAGAGTGCCAAGTTAAGAAACTGGGAAATTATTAAGAAATTAAACTTGGGAAGAGCTACAAAGAGTTACTGAATAGAGAGATGATACATATAAGAGGTATTTTAGGTGAATTGGAAGGGGGAAGGGAATTATAGTTAGAGAGACCAGTTAGGAAACTACTGTGATAGATAAGGCATGAGGTTGTGAGAGGCTGAACTAAGGTGACAGCAGAGGAAATGGAAAGGAAGGCAGAGAAACAAGAGGCTCTGAGGATCACGAAAAAATCCAGAGCTCGATATACACCTGGCACCATGGTATCAGACAGGTCTCTTGCCTTCATGCACTGTGAGCTCCTTTATGTCCAAGCATGTCTTACTTTTCTTTTTATTTCAGCAATCAGCACAAATTTTGCACATGATAGGTCACAACAAATCAAATATTGACAAGACAGTGACAGAGACAGATATTTAGGGAATTACATTCAGAGTCTATTGCTCTTCTTTTCAGGGGGAGTACTTTCTTTTAAATGTTCTCATTGGGAACTGTCACAGATTATAAGAGACTAAGGAGATGTGACAACTAAATGCAGTGTGGGATCCTGGATTGTATCCTGAAGCAGAAAAAGTATATTAGTAGGGAAAACTGGAGAAATTTCAATAATGTCTGTAGATTAGCAAATAGTATTTTATCAATGTCAATTTCCTGATATTTATAACTGTACTATACTTAAGTTAGACGCTAACATTAGGGGAAGCTGGGTGAAGGATAATGAGAACTCCATAGTGTTTCGTAACTTCATAAGTCTAAGTCATTTTTTTAAGTTAAAAAACTAATAAATACCCTTGTTAATGGCAAATCTTTATTTTTTTGAAGTATAGAACTGATTTTGAAAACAAAAAAGACAAGAAAAATTAGTGCAGAACAAAGACTGGTGAAAAGGTCAGTAATCTATCTGGGTAATAAATTTCTTGGTAGGCAAGGGGTTGATTAAAAAAACATGGTGTGACTTTAAGTAAATATGAGACTGTTTTCTTTTATAGTTCATAAATGGCTTCTAAAGGCAATTCAAAAGGACGAGGTCTAAACATATTTTTTGCAATGACAGCATTGTTGAATTAGTGTAAAGAGTGGCTACGCTGAAGAATGGCATTCATTTAAACAGTGTACCTTAAGGTATATTTATTCCAAAAAGTCACTGTTCGTTACCTTATGGTCACACCTCAAGGTGCTGAAGCAGTTTCTGTGCACTTAGTAAGTGAAAGAAAAGTTAATTGAATGCAGTAATTTATCATGTCTCCCGCTTTCTAACACAAGAGGCTGAGTGATTTTCTAATCTCTTCTGTTATGGAAGTTCTTCTCGTTTTACCTTTTTGAGGTCATGAGAAAATTTATTGCTCTTTAGCAGAAATTTGCTATTCTTTGGGGGGAAAAGGAAAGTACAAAGAGAAACAGAGTGAGCGAGAGAGTGATATACAGGAAGCGTGTGGTCAGCAAGGTCAGCTCTCCTGGGTCATCCCTCAGTTGGTCTCACAGTGTATTCTATCAAGGTCAACACTGAGCATCCCCTGGACATATTCACCAATATGTTGGTCATGACATATGCAACATTTTATGGAGAATTTACTGGGCTGGCCAAAAAGTTTGTTAGGGTTTTTCTGTAAGCATTTACGGAAAAACCCGAAAGAACTTTCTGGCCAACCCAATATAACTAGGGACCTTAACCATGAGTTAATAAGCTCAAAATTTCATTCATTAGAATTTCTGTTGGAAGGCCTTTCAGCCACATGACCAAAATATGAAATAATATGTAAAATTATATAAATATCTAAACAATTACCCAAATAGGCACTATGCCCAAGTCTACAACAAAACAGAAGCATTTTATTTCTTTATTTCCCTAAAGGAGTAAGATGGTATAGGATATAGGCCCAAGGCTTAGAATCAATGTCCTAATTTCTCTTCCTCTTTGCCACTTAACTTGTCTATATTTTGCCTGTCTTGCTTATAAAACAGATGTAATAACATTGTTACCTTCCAGGGGACTTATGTAAGTTAATGAATATGGCTGTAAAACATTTTGCAAACATGAAGTGTTACATAAATACTTACTAATTCCTTGAATGTGCTCATTATATTGCCTGCTTTGAACCTTAATATTTGCTTATAACTCTACACTCCAAATTTCCCCAAGGAAGAAATTCCAACTTTACTTGCCTGTGGCTTTATAGACATCTCTTTATATAAGCAAAGTCCAATTCCTTAGGATGCAGAACCAGGAACAAACACAACTAACGAAAATCCAAGCAGTATTCACAGATGCTCTAAGCCTGTGAATGCACCTCAGTAATAGCTAAGCACATTAACTCAACGTTTCCAGTTGGGGAATGTAAGAGAAATATAATGATTTAGGGAGTTAGATAGTAAAAATTAAAAGTTCACAATATAATCTCATGACTCTCAAATGCTCTGCTTAAACAGAAGACCATATTCTCTCACTATTCAAAGGTCAGAATCCTATAAAGGCTAAAAGAAAATTTTATATCTGAACAAGATTTGAATCATTTAGCCTCTGTTGCTCTAGTTTTACATATTTTCTCAATGAATCCCTTCAAATTACTGCCACTCATGCTCTACTGAGCCAGTCCGAAACTATTACTCACTTGAAAACACAGTACCATACTAAAAATTACTAAGATGATTAAATGAGATAGTACATGAGATATAAGTATAGTATCTGTTCTGTAGTATGCACTCAATAAATATTACTTACAAAAATGATTTGTAATTAATAATAATTAATTCTGACAAATCAATTGATGTCCAATAAAATTGATTTTATGGATGACTTAGGGAAATACCAATATTTCTACTTGTACTGTACATTAAACACATGACAATGAAACACAAGTTAATAAATATTTAGCCCATATTTTGATAAGTAACTCATCACAATGAGAGTAACAAGATTAAGAAAACAAATACTCTTGAAGTAACAATTTTAACATGTTGATATATTATGAAATAGAACACAGAAACCATCATATATAACTGCACAAATTTAATGACAAAAGGTTATGTATATCCCTCACAAGCTTAATTGAAAGAGTGACTATCATACTAAGCTGGTAGATAAGAGAAGTACTGTCATTCAACTGTGTGACACTCAGATTGCATAGCTGAAGGATTATTATAGCAAGTCAGTATGCAATCTACATAAATGGATCAGCATAAAACAAATGGTCTTCCAATATTGTAACTTGGAACAATTTCTATTATGTAACAGAGAAACAGTCCAACTCTACTTTAATAAATTCAGATATAAAACAAAAAAAATATAAAGAGTATGTCATTCAATGAGGCTGAAGGGTTTGCCATAACTCAGAACTAACAAGGATCACAAGTATTTAGGACAAAATAGTAAAACAAGCATGGATGCTGCAATTCCTAGGACATCAGTGAGTCCACAGAGAAGAAAAACTATATATATACCGAATGTGGAAAAACTCTCACCAAAAGATCGAGAGTTCTTTCATACCAGAAAACTCTTACTGGAGAGAAACTCTATGTACTGAATGTTGGCAGGTCTACAGAGAGAAGTCAGAGCTGACTTATTCATCAGAAGATTCACACTGCAGATAAACCTCATGGATATACTATCTGTGGGAAATCTTTTGCTGGGAAATCACACGTTCAATTGCATCATTTAATTCATACAGGTGAAAGAGCTATGTATGAACTGACTGTGGGAAGCTCAACCTCAAAATGCTCATCCTTAAAATAAAGCCTGTCAATACAGCGACTGTGCTTAAGGGTTCCATCCAGTTACCCTCATGACCAGATATGAGTTCTAATATGCATCAAAGCAGCCATACATGAGAAAAAATAAATCACTTTTTTTGGAAAGTGATCAAGCCTTCTCACAGCAATCAGATCTAATAATAAAATTGAGGCTCTAGGCTGCAAAGAACCTTAGAATATGTTACATGTGAGAAAGTCTTGAACAAAAAGCTGCTCGCACTGTTTGAGTGAGAACTCATTCCCAAGAGAACCTCGAATGATGTCTGGCTGAAGGAACCTTTCCTAATGGGCACCTGTCTCACTATCACACCCTTCTGCTCACAGTATTAGGAAGAGCTTTCCCACCGAATGCACTAAAATTTCCATTTCTTTAAGTATTATTGACGTTATTAGCATATTGTAGTTCTTCATCTATGAAGCCCTTTTCAAAGCTATTTTTCTTATGAGTTTTCTTTAATTGATTTGTACAATTCTGAATATATTATGGATACTAGTCACTCATTTGTTATGCATGGCAAAAATTTTATTCCAGCTTTTGTTACAGTATCATTTACAATAGGGACAATGTTGATTAAGTTACAAACAATGGTTTGCCTCCAAAAAAGCTAAAAGTAGCTAATGCAAATTCTGGTGAGAATTAATAAAATCAGTAAACCAACTGAATATATTTTAAACATAAATATGCTATTCTACCCAGTAGAATCTATAAATATTTTCAGGCAAAAATTAGACAGCATAGGTCAAAATCTTAATGACAGTTTAGAGAACTTTAAGACAGTCAACCTTAAAAGCATGTCTTTGTTAATTCAGGGAAAATATTGCCTGATCACATAAGGTAAGTAGTCTTTATGTCAGGGGTTTATTAAATTTGTAAGGAAGAAAATGATGATGACATGCCCACTAAACATGCACTATATTCTTAATACCTTTTTGCTGAAGTCTCACTTCTGAGTGTTAATTGCACTGGCCTCAAAAGCATCTGGCAGGGCTTGCCTTGGGTGACTGAAGAAGACCGTCTCCTGGAGCTGGGGAGCCTGGGGAGCTGCCACCGCTTTTCCCTCTGAATAGAGCTCAACAGAACCAGCTGGGACACAGCTGCATCCCAGCTGTCAGCTTTGATTTCTTATGGCTACACTAAAAACAATCACTCCAGCTTGATCACGTGATAATTCAATCTATATTACTACAGCTAAGACAACATTAAAAATTAAAATGTGCCCAGAATTCGGAAAGACTATCTGCATAAAGAATTATATTTGTGGCTGTGTCATGTATCCCTATGCACATTTTGTCATCTCATCTGAGGTCAGGTAGACAAAAGCGCTGATCATATTTTGTGGAGGGAAAAAAAATATCACATTGGCCAGATGAAGAAGGAGAGAAATACACTATTAAAACTATTATTGACATAAATGCCATTAACAGCAAGTAATTATCATATCAACACTCAGAAAAACACTTTCCTCACAGCTCACCAGACCATAAGCTCTCAAGAGCAGGGGACATAGTTCACCAGTTTTTCTAACATCAGTCCTAGCACAGTACCTGGCACATAGCAGGTGCTCAATAAACATTTTCTGAATGAATAAGAAGGGAAACTGGCACAGAATATATAAGGTAATTTATACAAACAGTTAAATCTCCCTTAACTAGGTAACAATGAGACAAGTCTGATGATTTAATTCTTTCTGTGATACAGAGAAAGTAAGAGGTAGAATATTCCTAACTTCCATAGACTGTCCATTTGAGCATTCACAGAATGAGTGCCCAAAATCTTCCTGATCAAAAAGAGGAATGTTTTTGGTATCTACTCTGGAGCTTAACCAGGAGAAAAAGGAAGAAAGCATTCAGAGGAGTTAACAGAAGCAGTTCCAGAACTAAGAAGCAAATATTCTCACCAACAAAATCACTGGTAAGCTCACAGCTTACTTTCAATAATGACATCTGCTTCAGGAAATGTCTTTGGAAAGATGGGGATCTTTGCTGGTGCCTATGAACTGGTGCCTGCCCCACTTACTTGGTAGAAGTAATACTGAGTGTAGGAGCTGTAATGTGATCACTGGGAGGCCATTTACTCACTCACGTAGATTATATGTAAATTATATCAGAGAAGTAGAGAAAATAATCAAGATGTACTTATTTTGCTAGCACTTTTCTCCTGGTCAGAGAAAATGCTGACCCTAAAGTAGTGACTACTGCCAGCCAGAATGGCTATCACCCAAAAACAACACAAATAACAAATGTTGGCGAGGATGTGGAGAAAAGGGAACCCTCCTACACTCTTGGTGGGAATGTAAGTTGGTGCAGCCACTATGGAAAACAGTGAGCAGGTTTCTCAAAGAAACTAAAGAAACATACACCCCAATGTTCATAGCAGCACTATTTACAATTGCCAAGATATGGAAGCAACCCTAAGTGTCTATCAACAGATGATGAATAGATTAAGAAGATGTGGTGTGTGTGTGTGTGTATATATATATATATATATATATATATATATATACACACACATACACACACACATACACAAGAAAATACCACTCAGCCATAAAAAAAGAATGAAATCTTGCCATTTGCAACAACATGGATGGCCTTGGAGGGTATTATGCTAAGTGAAGTAAGTCAGACAGAGAAAGACAACTACTGTATGATATCATTTATATGTAGAGTCTAAAAAACACAACAAACTAGTGAATATAACAAAAGAGAAACAGACTCACAGATACAGAGAACAAATTAGTGATTACCAGTGGGGAGAGGGAAGGAGGGAGAGACAATATAGAGGTAGGGGATTAAGAGGGCACCAACAATTATGTACAAAATAAGCTACACAGGTATATTGTACAACACAGAGAATATAACCAATATTTTATAATAACTATAAATGGAGCATAACCTTTAAAAATTGTGAATCGCTATATTGTACAGCTGTAACTTATATAATATTGTACATCAACAATATTTCAATTAAGTAAATAAATATAAAGTAGTGACTACTGGCATTTTAATCTTTTGTTCTTATTTGCAAATGTAGCTTTATAAATGGGGAACTATGGGATTCCCAGGATGTTCTTGTGACTCAGTTTGAAAATATGTCCACGTGCTTAGTTGGCGAGACCAGATATGGTACCATTTCCTAGTCTCCTGGAGACCTGGGTTCAGATACTCCAGGAACAATAATTGGATCTACACTGTGACAAGGCTGGTAGATATGGAGGGAGAGCTGTAGACGTGCATGCTATGAATCAAGGGATTCCTTAACCTCAGCCAAGCGGGTGACCGTGCACTTGTGTTCTGAATCATAAAAAATAAGGAAGGTGCTGAGGGGACAGCAAGCATGATCTCAAAAGAAGGCAGTTGAGATAGGACCTCAACGAATTATGGACGACCATTGTTAAACGGAGTTGAAAACATAAAAATTCAACGTTAGGAGAGGCTCCAGAGACTAAAGCTGTATGAGTGCAACATTATCCTAGGACTCCTAACGTCAAATGCTAAGTGAATTTCCTGAATGAGCTTATGCTGTGGATAGGTTATACTTCAACAGTACGACCCCAAAGGTTTTTAAAAAAATTCCTTTAAAGACAGTTCCATGTGTAGCACTGTATCTGCCGCTGGAGGGCCCAGCAGAGATCCTACTATGAGCTACCATCTAGCACGAAGATTGGAAGACAGTAGAGTGAAGTTTTTTGGCAGAAGCAGGGTTTTAGGGTAAGACCCAGGAACACATATCCAAACGAGGAGCAATGAGGTCTTGGGGGCAGGGAGGAACATCACACAGGTAACATAACTCGAACGCTTTGAAAGTACAAAGTAAAATCACAAATCAAAGGCTTCATAACATCACGGTTCTTATCACCACAGGTGACCATCTGCTCTGAGTCTGTTATGGGATGTAATTGCTCCCTACTTGCTAGCAGCAGCCGTTTTAGGAGACCCCGGCAGCACCTCTGGCAACCTGCCCAAGGTGGTCCTTCCTCTTTTGCATTTTGGCAGAAAGAGAGAAGTTCTGGGTAAAGGAAGTGGTTGGGTGAACATTCCTGGATCTGCAATTTAACCAAAACGAAAGACAGTACTCAGAATGGCATTGTAGTGGGGTTGTGCTGTATTTACTTCTCAGAAAAGAAAGAACTGCCGCACACTTGATGTATGGAAAGCAGACACCTACTCACCAAGAGCAAATAATAATTTGAGATGAATGAACTGAAAAGACATGCAACAGCACAACCACAAGAGAGCTTTTGTGTATGTAAATTTGCTTGCTTTTTAAACCACTGATATCCTGTTTCTGAAAACTTATTCCTAGCCTCTATTCTTCCCTAATAGAACCCAATCAGTTTCTGACAGCTCTTTCCCAAACAGCTGTCTTTCATTTAATTTCATTTAGTGTGCAAACCGTTTCAAGTTGCATGCACAAGCATACTGTGAAGAATTCATTTTCTCTAGTTTCCTGGCGACGATAAAAGAATTTAATAAAAAAAAAAAAAAAAAAGTTGAACTTTGGCCTGAAATGTTGCTGTCCTGCCGAAATGGTGAATTACACAAGTGGAAGTGATCCAAAGGTTATTCCGTCTACCCCCTACCAGCAAAAGAGCCTAAACAGATCCTTTCATGTAATTATCTTACTTGTCCTTTTAAAATCTTGTAAGAAGAATTCTACATTCTCACTAAATAAATTTGGTCCAGACCTTGATAATTTGAAGAATGAACTTTCCTAGGGATAAGTGTGGGGGCGGGAGGATTTAGGACTCACAAACTGGAACAAGTCAGAATACAGAATTAAAAAACAAGTATGATCCTAGAATGTATATAACGGAGAAGATCAGGAAAGACTTTTGTAAAGGAAGCTTAGTTCTTGAAGGAAAGGGACACGACATTGCATAATGGTTTAAAGCATGTAATTCAGAGTTTAATAGCCATGGATTCAAATTCTACCAATGCTATTCTAAGAAAATTCTCTTATCTTCAAAATGGGTATTAACAATAACATTTATTGAGTTCTTGCTATATTTCAGGCACTATTCTAAGTGCTTTACATTCATTAACTTATAGAGAAACGCTTATATTACAGAGCTGTATAGATTAAATAAAACAATGTACTTAAAAGTGCTTAGCACAATTTTTGTGTTCAATAAATGGTAATAATTATTATTCCTACTTTTGCTCATGAAAACCTAAACTGACCATCAACAAGACTTCGGCATCCAAAGTCCGAAAAAAAGAAATTAAAGTAAGTGATGCCACTTTGCTCCCTCCCTAATTCCCTTCCATCCAATGTAGGAAACAACCTTGAGGCAGACGTGAGAAAGGAAATTCAGTTTTGTCCATTTACCAAAGTAATAATGGTAAGAAGAGGGGATTATGGGATAGTGTGAACACCTTCCAATTCCTTTCAGCAGTTAAGAACTTCCTCATCCTCCACTTCTTTTCAGACCCCTCGTCTCATTGCATCATTCTCTGAGTTTCTAACCCACCAGGATTTTGAACACAAAAGGGAGCCTCAAAGAACAGGCCTGCTGCCCCTTGTGCACGGCCCTGCTCCACCGTAAACTTCCACCTTTCACAGAAGACACACTAAACTTACTTTTCCAATTTCTCAGTAGCTCCTGAATGTAATGGTTCTTGGGAATGGCAGATGTCTAGTTACGAACTTCAGCAGAATTTGGACTTCGGAGACTCCAACCTATTAATAATACTTAACTGTCAGCATCTCTCTGGGTAGTAAAATCAGACATCTATGTTCAATTCAAGCACAACTTGAACTCAAGGGAGCTATAACTCAAGGGTGACTATGAAGCCACTTGTCTAAGAGATTTTTTTTCCCTATTTGGGAGAGAAATATTTAGTGTAAAGTAGAGAAGAATGACTTGCTTCAGATTGAGGGTGAACATATTCAAAATCTACCTGACATGATAATAGGAAAAAATAAGTGAGAAAACTGAATTAACCTTGCTTAAGGAAAGCAATTTAAAAAATTTTAAAGCACAATTCCCCTGATTGTGAAAACCCGTAAACTCTAGAATGAGTTATCTCTTTGAAGAGGCTTTTAAAATTAAGATTGTTAATTTCTTAGGGTGCTTTTAGCTAAAGCATTCCGTTAGGAAGAAGAGGGTGGATGATATCTCAAGATTCCATTTAACACCAAGATGATGTAATAACTAAAATGCATTTTTAGCATGAAACCATATATTTGTTTAGAAATTTAGGTGAACAAATAGTCATTATTCAAGGAACCCACTCCTGCCACCTTTAAAGGTTGAATGATCTATTCTAGTTTAAGCAAAATGGATCACTATTAATCAAGGTTCAAAACTGCTTTGAAAAACAGAAAATAAAAAAATTTAAAAAAAATATGCCAACTGCCCATGGTACCACTGAAAGCAACAACTATAAGGTTAGTCAGGAATTAAGGGAGCTAAATTTGGAGGTTGCTATCACTTGAATTGGGCAGAAAGACTAAATGGCAAAGAGGGAAAGTTGCTGAAGGGTAGGACCAATGTATGAGAGAGTTGATTAAAATTAACAATTCAAATGCAGCTGGCAACTGAAGCTTTACAGAATTCTTTCCATGTATGCCAATGACTTGGCAGGCAGGCTATGGCTACAGGGATACTCAGCACTCAATTTGACAAGATTCTAAAACACAATCTATTTTAAAAGAGAAGACCAGAAATGAAATTGGTGATGCCAGTGCCTCCTGTTATCAAGTACTGCCGCCCACTCTTTCCAGTCCCGCTTACATTACCATCACCAACAAGTATGCCGGGGCCAGACACCACATTCAGAACCATGGCTCCTTGCTGTCTACACTCCAGGCCCCAAATCACTGGTTTCTTTATCCAATCACCCTGCAAAAGGGGAAATATTATCTAGCAACTACAGCAGAGGATCCCCAGACACACCCTGCGGAAATGCATTGGGAATATCAATGGAAAAGAACTGTCCCCCAGCAAAAATTTTTATCTTCTCTTTCTGCCAGGCTCCTTATTTCTCTCAGAAAACTCTGCTTCCTGTTACAGAATGCTCTGGGTAGGACACTCACACTTCTCACCAGCACCATGCCAGAACATCAAGAAATCAAACCTACTTCAATTCCATGTTTACAAAAGAAAGAGACATGTACAAATTCATACCATAAGCTGGGCTCACAGCCACATTATAAAAGTCATATTCCACCTGCCTGCATTTTATCAAACCATGAATCATTTCTACACTGACCCCCCAAGACTCTTGTGTTCTGGCCAGGGAGCATTTCAAGTGTGTGGCCATCAAGTGCCATGAATAACAGAGAAAGGAGTAAAAGCAGTTTCTAAATCAAATCCTGAAAATAAACGTGTTTCCAAGCGATGTAATTACAACAATATGCCACTCTTGGTTTGAAAAATAATATAACATTAAGGTTTTTTAAAAAGGGATCAAGAAGGAAGTATAAACAAAAATGGCATCATACTGTTCTGTATCAGTTTTTGCCTATACATAATAAGGCTAGCTGGTATAAAGTAAGGCAACAGACAAAGTAGACTGAAGGTCCTCATGGATAATAAAAGTCTAGGTTACACTATACTCAAATTGAAATAACCAAACACAAACAGATAATCCAAATTGAACCCAAACTCCCAAAACCAAAGTAACAGGGTTTTTAAAAAAAATACATGTAACAGTTTTATTGAGAAATAACTCACATACCGTAAAATTTACTCTTTTACAATTCAGTGTTTTTTTTAGTATACTCACAGAGTTGTGCCACCATCATCAATACCTAAGTCCAAAACATTTTCATTAACTCCCAAAAAAACTCATTAGTAGTCGCTCCCCATTTTTCTTTCTATCTAGACCCTAGCAACCACTAATCTATTTTCTTAAGTCTAATCCACTGATCTATATTTCTATCTTATGCCAGCACCACATTATCTGGATTACTATAGCTTTGCGATTAAGTTCTGAAGTTGGAAAGTTGAGTCTTCCAACTTTGTTTTTCTTTTTAAGATTACTTTGGCTATTCTGAGTCAAAATGAATTTTAGGATCAGTTGAGGTTTTCATAGAGATTGTATTAAATCTGTAGAACAATCTGTGGAATATCTCCATCTTAACTATTGAGTCTTCTAATCCATAAACATGAGATATCTTTCCATTGTTTAGGCTTCTTTCATTTCTTTCTGCAATGTTTTGTAGCTTTCAGTGTAAAAATCTTAAAATTTTTTTGGTTAAATTTATTCCTAAGTATTGTACCCTTTTTGATGCTTAAAGTATTGGGTTTGAGTGTCTCTTCTAGCTTTCTTGAAGCACCAAGGTTAAAAAGGAATAATTATGTCTATAATCAAGCATGTTCAAACCAATGCTGGATGTTTATAAACATCTTTGACGAAGAAGGAAATAGTACTGATTATCATGAGGCAGTAGCATGGAGCAGAATGCAGACTGGAATCAAACAAGACAGGTTCAAACTAAAACTTGGTCACTTATAGGTTACAGAATGCTGGAAAATTTGTTTTCCTTCTCTAGCCTTGTCTTTCTCATTTATAAAATTAAGACAATATCTACCTTGTCCAATTTTATGTAGATTAGAAACAATATATGATACATTACCTTCTTAAGGGCTTTTTTGGTCTTAATCACTACTATATCATTAGCCCCTAGATTAATGCCTGGGGCATAAAAAGTACTCAAATATTTGCGAAATGAATGAACAAAATGTCTAAAGTAGTATCTAGCAAAAATCAGGGCTTAATAAATAGCAACAATAGTTATTATCATCATTACCATGAGATTATCGACATGAGCAAAAATAACTTAATGCGCCAATGAAGTAACAAGTAAACCAAATCATAATGGTACCAAAACCTAAAAGAAGTGGAAATACAAATAAATTTAGCCAGAGGCAATGCAAATATGATAAGAACGAAAGTAAACTTTAACAACTCCAATGTGGCAGTTCATCTTTAACTTTTGCTTACAGTCGGTCCTCCACATCAGCAGGTTTGATATCAGAAGTTCCGTGTCCTTGGATTCAACTAATAGGGCACTGAAAATATTTGAAAAGAATCCAGAAAGTTCCATAAAGCAAAACTTGAATTTGCCAAGAACTGGCAACTATTCACACAGTGTTTACATTGTATTTGCAACTATATAATAGCATTTACATTGTATTAGGTATCATAAGTAATCTAGAGATAATTTAAAGTATACGGGAGGATGTGCATAGGTAATATACAAAGTGTATGCCATTTTATACAAGGGACCTGACCATCCTTGGATTTTGGTACCCATGGGGGTCCTGGAACCAATCTCCCTAGGATACAAAGGGACCACTGTACTTGCTACTGTTGAATCTGGGTAAGGCTAGAAAACATTGATCCAGATAGGGGGAAATGTTCAAGGTTTGATAGAACAACTGAAAATAAAAAACCTACCACGTCTATATTATACTGATTATAATAATATAAATATATTAACAGTGCTAAGAAGGTACTCCAATTTTTCAAAAATAGAATGGAATGTTCCTTTAGGTTCTCATTTTCTGTAAAGTTCATTTTTTTTCAAAAAGAAAAAAAGTAGAAAAGATAAAAAGAAAAGGAACCCCACAAATATGCCAGGCTAGAAACATCTGGTTTCTGGGTTCTTATGGTTTCTCAAAAGTTCATAGAAGCATCTGTAAAAATAGGAAAAGAAGACAAAAACCAATGTTCAAACCAAAATTCAAGTCCAGTTGCCATATGCAGCTTCTAAAAATGCCTTCTAATGTTTCAACAGACTTTTTCATTTCCTGTAGTTTTATCTTGTAAGAGGATTAAGAGAGAGCTACTGTTTTGCATTTAAGACATGGCAATATGACTGTGAGACACTCTAAACTTGGCACTCATCATTACTAATTGGTTTGAAAACCAATTTTTTTCCCACCTCTATTTCATTCCCATAGCTGCAAATCAAACGAAGATAATTCTAGAAACTGTTACAGATAGGATAAAGAATAAGATCTTCAAAGGACCAAATAAATAGAAGCTTTATAATCCTGTCATTAACACTGCTAAACCTTGCCTCTATGCTTTTAAAAGGCTGCTTGTTTCATCACACAAAAGTAGCTGCTCTCATTGATAGATAGGATTTAAAAGACCTTTAATAAAAGCAAAAAGTTTACTTATAATTTCAAATAATACTTTAAGGTTAAATAAAATATTTGGAGTCTGGAATTAAATTACAGATATTATTATTCTGGTAAACATTCTCTGATGATTTGAAACTCTTCCTTTTGTCCTTTGAAAAATAATAAGGCCAATTTAAAAAAACTTAAACCATGCATGGATTTAGTAAAAAAAAAAAAAAAGTTAGCAAACGAAAGTATAAAATAAATGTAAAATTCTTCCTCTCTTACCCGCAAACCCATAGCCCTGCTCCTCAGAAGAAACCATTGTTAACCATTTCTTATTAACAACCTGAAATTTTCCATTCGTTGGCCATGTATAACCAATCATACATACACAAAAGAAATTTCAAGTCTACTATTGACAAACATAAACCATCTTCTTTACTGCAAAATAAAATTATGCACATATCTAAATTTTTTTCATTATCAGTGCATGACTATAACACAGTAATTAGAGAACCTAGGAGCTTGAAGCAACTATGAAGAGCATTTACCTGAAGAGCATTTATCCTTGTTTTAGAGTTCAGGA
This sequence comes from Balaenoptera physalus, assembly GCF_965194825.1. Taxonomy (NCBI): domain Eukaryota; kingdom Metazoa; phylum Chordata; class Mammalia; order Artiodactyla; family Balaenopteridae; genus Balaenoptera; species Balaenoptera physalus. Next base: position 34,129,908 of record NC_138883.1, read on the forward strand.
AACAAACTCACTTAATTAGGTAACTTGTGCAAAGTTAGTTAACTGCCAGAGCTATTCCTAATTTTTAGTACTTGGAAGCTCTGGTATTTTGTTCCTTGTAATTTTAAAGATATTGCTATTCCTATTAGACCTTAGAACATCTTTCTCAAATGGGGGGAAAAATTCCTGGCGTTTAAAGGTGAAGAAGGCACAAACTTAAAGTCTTTCCCACTGTTTCAACCTTTTACTTCATCAGGAGGATTTCATTTAGTTTCATCCAAAACAACGGTTCTGCCTCCTGGGCAGACTCAACAGTCCTATTCGTATCTGTAGTCTTAAGTAAACATGTAAAAATAAAGTATAAACCTTACAAATTTAGCTAATTCCTTTACTGTGTAAGCTCAGTTAAATGATGGATTTGATTTTCTCAGTTGAAAGCCCTAGACTTCCAAGAGCCCCTACCTGTACCCTGAGTAAGAAACAAATAACGATATCTCATCAAGGCGCTCGAGAGGCAAAGTTCTTAGTTTCATCAGAAGTGAATGAAATCTATCATGGATTCCTTCTAATCCACTTACAAGAATCATGTGGGCCAATATTCACCCAATTGGTATGTGAGCAGAGACATGATGTCAACAGTCTAGAGATAACCCTGTTCCAAAGCCACTGTGTTTATAGCAAGACTCCACAGTGTTGAAAAGTACTTTAGTGAATGACTGCTAGCAGAATACGCAGTGGAGTGGGGAGATTAGATAACTGAGTTTTAAGACACAGAATTCGGTTTTGGTCACACCGTGTGTGTGACCCTAGGCCTATCTTCTAAGTGCTTTGTTTCTCAGTTTACCTGCTTTTTTAATCGGTCACAAAAGTATTTATAGGTTTGGGGAGGGGGGTGGGTTTCCAAGAGTTTTGCAAACAAAGGCCTTGCTCAAAGAACCAAAAAATACACTGTTTCTTGAGTTCCTTTAATTAAAGCAACAACAACAAAATAGAAGCAGCTGTTTGCCTTCCCGCGTATCTCTGAAAGTTTCTATAGAAGCCAGAATCTCCATTGTCTATTATCTATTATATAATCTTTTTGCTGATTCTTTGTACCTTTCAAAAACACACAGAAATAGAAACTGCCCCTTAAGCCTGACCTGGCACTAAATACTAAAACTTCTTTAGACTGTTAGCAGTAAAAATGCCAAATAAAAATCTCCTGGATATACTCTCTCACTCTGCGTATGTTGTTACCTTGAGTTTCTGGGATTTGTCTCCAACATAAACAGTACTATGGTCACACTGAACGAGGTTACCTCTGCCCTTCTGAAAATTGTGACTGGGTGAGTTCTATTCCCTAAAACAAAGACAGAAGGAGGATAGGCCAGGCTAGCCACAACTAATGCTGACAACTAGTGGTACTGGCGACTAATACTGACAAATGCCAACTATCTCTTCTAATAGGGAACAAAATATTGAACCTGCAAAATTCCCTACATTTCTACAGGAGTAATTAACTATATTTTTCATCCATAAAGCACTTTTCTTTTGAGGAATTATTTGATACTAATGCCTTTTTAAATTAATTTTTTAAAAATTTGTTTGTTCTCTGCCAGAAGTGGTCTGCTGGAAGTAGTCAATAATATATTTTCTCCTCCTTTATTCTAGTCAGGGCAAGGATCCTTCCTCTTCAGCCTATCCTCTAAGAAAATCTCAAAAAGCTTTCCTTCCTCAATTTGTACTAGCATTTTAAATCAACTTTGCACACTGGGAAAAGAGAATGAGAAAGTGCTGTAGGTTGTGGAGACATAAAATGTTGTAATAATAGTCACAGCAACCCAAACTATATTCATGGGAGTCATAGTTTAGAATCTCAATTATTGGCACTTAATAATGTAATTATTACCTTTGGTTTTGTTCTTCACCTGCTGGTTGACTAACTTTGTGCTACTTCATTTTATTTTTTTAATTACCATATTTGCCACAGCAGGAAGAGAAACACAACAAATTGAAACTTAACATGGTCATCTATTTTCTATTTGCTCTCGGAGAAGGTTTGATGGAAAAAAGAGATTGAATATGAGGTTTTGAATTATACGAAAATTCATTCAATTATTTCATTAATTATTCTATATAAATCAATAAAGTAAACTGCTATAGTTCTCTCCACTGTATGTAATACTGAACTCTAAGCAGCTCAAAAGATATGCATCGACATAGGAAAAAAAAAAAGAGAGGGGTGCGGTCAGGATCTGGGTGGAGTCCTTGTGTATTTACTTGCCATCTGACGGTCCCTAAGCAAGCCACTTGACTTCTCTGGGCTTCCATTTCCTCTTTACAAAATGGCAGGGGTGGGCCAAATGATCTCTAAAGCTTACAAGTCTATGAATTATTTTTAACCAGTTAAATATCCATAGCCCCTCTGAGATAGGTCAAACTCAAGTAAAAATTATTCATAAAGATTTAAAAAAAGAAAAAAAGTAAGGCACAACGGAGGGATGAGAGACCAGGGTCCACACCCAGTAAACAGAGAAGCTGAGTACCACCTGGCCTTGACGTAATATCCTGAACTTGGAACATGGCCCATATTGAAAGCCCATGAACTTTTCCTGAAAAAAATTACAGACTTTCAAAAATAAACCTTTGGGTGACAGGCCAGAGTTTTTACATATCCCACAAGCAAACGATCATCCAATATGATTTATAAAATAGCTTTGAAAGGCATTTTTAAAAGAAATTTGTATTTGATCACTTTGCCTCTACAGTTCAGGTAGTTAGGAATACACTTCTATCTCCTTCCTTCCCTATCAAACTCACACATGTTTACAAGGGCTGGCTCTAATCCGAGCATGAACGAGGTCATGAGACAAGAGTGTGATCAGGAAGAAAGTCAGTAAGAACGTCTCCCACCCTGTGAAATTTTAGCTCCTGTCCAGGCACTCCCTCTCACCCCACACTCCTCTCGTAAAACGTGGTATTTATTTATCTTTGACTCTCCTCAAGGGTACCCGGAGAAGCCTGTCGAGTGAGCTGCCACCTTCCAGATTTAATCGGTTTTCCTCAGTTGTTGGGCAGCTCTAAACGCAGAAACCAAAAACTCTTCCGCTCGATTGGGTGTTCTCAATACAAGAGCTGGCACAGCCTCACACAAACTGCATCAAGCGGAACAATAACAATATTAAGTTCCCTCCTATCACAATGGCCCTAGTGTTATTTGGTTGGGTTGTCATTCCACCTGTCAGCTGCCACCAGGGGACAACAAATTTGCAAATTTACACAGTTTTCTTTGGAATGTTCTTTCTTTTTTTCTCTCTGGACTCTACGTTTCTGGAGCTCCTATTCTTCTAGGGCATGGAGACTTATTTAAAGAGAGATTTTTTTACAACTTAACTGGAAGGGTGCCCTGCTTACAAATGCGAAACTGCCACAGAGCAGACTTAACTTACGCAGTAAGCAGGTCACAAAGTAAGGAATAACATCCAAAATTGTGACGTCTTAGATACGGAGAACAAACTTGGAGTTACCAGTGAGGAGAGGGATGTGGGGAGGGGCGAGATAGCGGTATGGGATTACGAGACAAACTACTATGTATAAAATAAATAGGCAACAAAGATATATTGTACAGCACAGGGAAATATACTCATTATTTTGTAATAACTCTAAATGGAGTACAATTTATAAAAATATAAAATCAATGTGTTGTACACCTGAAACTAACATAACATTGTAAACCACCCATACTTCAATTTTTTAAAAATTGTGATTTCTTGTCTTAGTGAGGCAAAAGGATCTAAAAATGTTTTATCCAGGATTGTGGGCTACACTGGGGGTCTGGACAAAGGAAATGGTAGTATCTACACGTAGATACTGTAGGTTACAGTAAGGGAATTTTATGGACATACACAATTCGTGTCAACTCAAAGGCAGAAATATCTAAGACACTTTCACACAACCCTGAACACCATGATTAAATATGGCTAGGTTGAGGATCTGCCCCCTGAATCAGTATCCTACTGTGTTAGGAGCTCCAAAATAATAAAAATCTAGGGGTTCTCCTTCTGGAGAAAAGAGTAGGAAGTGACAAGCAGTTAGGGAGAACAAAGGGACTTTCCCATGGTGGGATTTTTCAATTTCAGAAAATCAAGCAATTAAAGAAAGGTATGATATGTAATACTGAAAAAGAACACACTGCACAGTTAAACAATAAACAGTGTTGTTCACTGTTGTCCCCAGGGCCCCTAGAACAGGGCCTCGTACTCAGAAATGTTATTCTCTCTGCCTAGAACCACACTTCCCCACACCACCACCAGAGCCACATGGTTCCTCTCTCTTCATTCAGGTCTCTGCTCAAAGGTTTCCTCTCTAGACATGCCTTGCTTGACGTTATGCTCTAGAATCTCCATATCCCTCTTCATTTTCCTTATAACACTTAACACTACCCAACACTGTACATCTATTTGCTAATTTTATAATTGACTGTGTAGGAACTGTTCACTGCAGTATCCCCAGCCTCTCAATATCTGATATGTAGTAAGTACTCAATAAATAGTTACTGAAAAAATGGTTAGATTGGATGATAACCTACAGACTTATTCTATTCCATATTCAGTCAGTAAGTCAGGCAATTACTGGTTATTCACTAAATGTTGGACACTGTCTAGGAGTAAAGAGCCCATATTAAGAAAAGGCCCCTAGATAAGGAAGTCATGATAACAGTTTAATGTGGGATGTGCCATGTGCTGTGCATAAAGGAATATGAGGGCAATGAGAAAAAACATCTAATTCAGACTGGCAGAGTCAGTCAAGTTCTCCAGGGAACCTATAGTTAGGTTCTGCAGAATGAACAGCATGTGGGAGGAGATGGAACACACAGTCACACGATGAAACTACAAGGTCAGTAGAGAGAAATGTAGGAGGTAACAACACATTAAAAGGATCAGAAACCATGATCAAGTGGGATTTATCCCAGGGATGCAAGGATTCTTCAATATACGCAAATCAATCAATGTGGTACACCATATTAACAAACTGAAGAATAAAAACCATATGATCATCTCAATAGATGCAGAAAAAGCTTTCCACAAAATTCAACACCCGTTTATGATAAAAACTCTCCAGAAAGTGGGCAGAGAGGGAAACTACCTCAACATCATAAAGGCCATATACAACAAACCCACAGCAAACATCATTCTCTATGGTGAAAAACTGAAAGCATTTCTTCTAAGATCAGGAACAAGGCAAGGATGTCCACTCTCACCACTATTATTCAACATAGCTTTGGAAGTCCTAGCCACAGCAATCATAGAAGAAAAAGAAATAAAAGGAATACAAATTGGAAATGAAGAAGTAAAACTGTCACTGTTTACAGATGACATGATACCTAGAGAATCCTATAGATGCCACCAGAAAACTACTAGAGCTAATCAATGAATTTGGTAAAGTTGCAGGATATAAAATTAATGCACAGAAATCTCTTGCATTCCTATACACTAATGATGAAAAATCTGAAAGAGAAATTAAGGAAACACTCCCATTTACCATTGCAACAAAAAGAATAAAATACCAAGGAATAAACCTACCTAGGGAGACAAAAGACCTGTATGCAGAAAACTATAAGACACTTGTTGAAAGAAATTAAAGATGATACCAACAGATGGAGAGATATACCATGTACTTGGATTGGAAGAATCAATATTGTGAAAATGACTATACTACCCAAAGCAATCTACAGATTCAATGCAATCCCTATCAAATTACCAATGGCATTTTTTTACGGAACTAGAGTAAAAAATCTTAAAATTTGTATGGAGACACAAAAGACCCCGAATAGCCAAAGCAGTCTTGAGGGAAAAAAAAACGGAGCTGGAGGAATCAGATTTCCTGACTTCAGACTATACTACAAAGCTACAGTAATCAAGACAATGTGGTACTGGCACAAAATCAGAAACATAGATCAATGGAACAAGATAGAAAGCCCAGAGATAAACCTACACACCTATGGTCAACTAATCTATGACAAAGGAGGCAAGGATATACAATGGAGAAAAGACAGTCTCTTCAATAAGTGGTGCTGGGAAAACTGGACAGCTACATGTAAAAGAATGAAATTAGAACACTCCCTAACACCATACACAAAAATAAACTCAAAATGGATTCAAGGCCTAAATGTAAGACCAGACACTATAAAGCTCTTAGAGGAAAACACAGGAAGAACACTCTTTGGCATAAATCACAGCAAGATCTTTTTTGATCCACCTCCTAGAGTAATGGAAATAAAAACAAAAATAAACAAATGGGACCTAATGAAACTTCAAAGCTTTTGCACAGCAAAGGAAACCATAAACAAGACAAAAAGACAACCCTCAGAATGGGAGAAAATATTTGCAAACGAATCAATGGACAAAGGATTAATCTCCAAAATATATAAAGAGCTCATGCAGCTCAATATTAAAAAAACAAACAACCCAATCGAAAAATGGGCAGAAGACCTAAAGAGACATTTCTCCAAAGAAGACATACAGATGGCCAAGAAGCACATGAAAAGCTGCTCAACATCACTAATTATTAGAGAAATGCAAATCAAAACTACAATGAGGTATCACCTGACACCAGTTAGAATGGACGTCGCCAGAAAATCTACAAACAACAAATGCTGGAGAGGGTGTGGAGAAAAGGGAGCCCTCTTGCACTGTTGGTGGGAATGTAAATTGATACAGTCACTATGGAGAACAGTATGGAGGGTCCTTAAAAAACTAAAAATAGAATTACCATATGACCCAGCAATCCTACTACTGGGCATATACCCAGAGAAAACCATAATTCAAAAAGACACATGCACCCCAATGTTCACTGCAGCACTATTTACAATAGCCAGGTCATGGAAGCAACCTAAATGCCCATCGACAGACGAATGGATAAAGAAGATGTGGTACATATATACAATGGAATATTACTCAGCCATAAAAAGGAACAAAATTGGGTCATTTGTTGGACCTGGATGGATCTAGAGACTGTCATACAGAGTGAAGTAAGTCAGAAAGAGAAAAACAATTATCGTATATTAACGCATATATGTGGAACCTAGAAAAATGGTACAGATGAACCGGTTTGCAGGGCAGAAATTGAGACACAGATGTAGAGAACAAACGTATGGACACCAAGGGGGGAAAGCAGCGGGGGGGTGGGGGTGGTGGTGTGATGAATTGGGCGATTGGGATTGACATGTATACACCGATGTGTATAAAATTGATGACTAATAAGAACCTGCTGTATAAAAAATAAATAAAATAAAATTCAAAAATGGAAAAAAAAAAAAAAGATGCAGGGGACTTAGCATGAAGGGCCTTGATACTAAACCAAACCTAATCCTGGAAGCTGGAAGGAGTCACTGAAGGTTTTAAACAGAAGAGTGACAGGATTTGATTTGCATTTTAGGAATATCACTCTGACGACATTAGGAGGGGCCAGGATAGAGGCAGGAAGGTAGGATCTTGCAGTAGTCCAGACAGAAGCAATGAAATGAAGACAATTTATTCCCAAATTCATTCATCCATTTCTTCATTTCTTCAACCAAAAATTTGGAGTGCCTGCTTAGGAAAGGCTATGTGCAAGGCACTGGAATTGGTAAAAAGCAATGGGCCTGGAAAAGAGCCAGCTTAAAAGCTGTGAAGTAGGTAAACATAAAGAACTGAGCGACTGATTAGAGGAGTCTAATACAACTGCCACATGTATATGATTTGGGTGACCAGGTACAGAGTAATACCAGTCACCAAATTAGGAAATGGAATGGGGAATGGGGAGGGGGAAACGGTGGAGGTAACTTTATTGGGGAGGGGAATTATATGTGAAGTTTCAGGCAATCTGAAGTAGCAGTTGAACATCCAATTAGAGATGTCCATTAGGCAATAGACAGGGAATTCATTGCCCTCATGAGAACAAGCTGAAAAAAATCATTCTGTTCTCTATATAAACTCTCTGTTCTCTATATAAACTCATTCTGTTCTCTATATAAACTCCTACTCTTATCTTCAGATGAAAAAAATCAAATTAGTTAAATTTATTTATGTTTTCATAAAAATTTATACTTTTACTAAAAACATCGACTTAGAGAAATACAAATTACAAGATTAATTTGTCTAAAAAAATAACTCTTTATGTTGACAGTCAACAATGAAAAGCACCACTGAAATTCTAACTAGTCTGTTAATCAAGGGAGAAATCTGTAATAAACAATGGAAAATTAGAAGGCGATGAAAGAATGGAGGAAACAAATGAGAAAGATGAACGTGTACACATGACATTTCCTAGCAGGAATATGATAGAACTGTCAAGTCAGGAAAACTTACACATGATATTATATATTTTTGGCACCAATGAAATGATTTGTGACAGTTTATGAAAATACACTCAATACAAACAAATAAGAAACACGAAATCAAAGAGGAACACAGGAAAATAATGCTAGGAGTAAGATTAGCACACAAATGCATATTGTTTATTCCCCCACAGCTATTAGAAATGATCTGCAAACTTGGCTCTAACCCACTTAAAGAAGAAAATATAATCAAATATAAGATTCATAATGGCCACAAGATTTTTTTTTTTTAGAAAATGAATCAGTGTTTCCTGACCCTGAGGTCTGGGAGGAATTTCATCTCTAGGTCCTCTTAAAGATGATGGGGTGTGGTGTACTGAGGCCTCCTCAAAAACTCCATCACTGACAGATAGTCAATTTCATCCCACTGTTTGATACAACAGCCATCATTGAAGGCCCATGATTTAATACCAATCTTCTACAAGCAGATTTTTGAGCAACTGGACAACAGAGAGTTCAAAGTTCTAATCTCTAAAAGGAATCTGAATACAGACTTTCTGTGATGCAACTTAAAGATGTCCACCTCTTTTAGCAACAGTGGGAGCAGAGGGTAGGGTTAATGTCCTCTTTCAAAATTAAGAAGCCTAATGAAGACACCACACTCTACACAAATATGGATTTTGAAGATGGCCTATGAAAAATATAATGCAGTCAGGTAGAAAAAAGACAAGCTTTGGAGTTATGCTTGGCTTCAAATCCTGGTTCTGTTCCTTATGGCTGTATGACTCTAGAAAAATCACTTCCACTTTCTGAGTCTGTTTCCTTTATCTATAGTACGCAGGTTGTAATGAGGAACAAATGAGATAAAAAATATAGAGTGCTAGTATAATGAGTATGCAGACATAAAATAAATGAGGGGGCATGGGACAGAGTACCAACAGAACTAATACAGAAAACAAAAACAAAAACAAAAAACCCACAACCAGATGTAGTTATTTAAGAGCATTTTTCTTCCTTACAGGCATCTTACTTATGAATCACAACACTTAAAATATTTTATTTTTATTTTCCTTCAATTAACCTTTTTTGGCTAGTCACCTAACCTACTTTCTGGTTACCCCTCTAAATTATATTCACCCTATCCCCAAACCACTGGGTTAATAACACTTCTCAGCCCAGAATACACTATTACTATCTATGCAAGGCCCCTCTCTTGAGTTTATTTTAATTTATTGGGTTTTTTCCCCTTTATCTCTAATCCCCATTCTGTCCTACTCCTACATAAGCAAACACTTAATTGTCTGGTTCTATCTTTGGATATGGGTTGTTTACTTGAAAAACATAAAGTTTTGTCCTGTGTATATACATGTTTAAATTTTTTCATAAGTGGTAATGTACTATGCATCCATAGCCTTCTTTTGTTTTTCACTGAATCCTCTCTTCAAACTGCATCCATGATACAGTATGGCCCTTTAGTTCATGCCAAACTGCTGCATCATGTTCCAAAGTATGAATCTGCTGTCTCAAACAATGCCACTATATTCAAAAGTGACCTCTAGATGAATTAAAGCTTAAAAGTAATGTGGCTAACAGAAAAAAGTGTCAGAGAGCAACCCCGTGGCCTTGGATCCTCAAAGCATAGACTGTAAAATTAAAATATACGTAATTTTTTGCATATATTTGCCAAACTCAAAATTAAGGTCTATATCAACATGAAACCTTAAATCAAGTCATGATAGTAAAAAGCCAAATAACTAACTAGTATATAAAGAAATGCTCAACTTCATTAGTAATCAGAGAAATGTAAATTAAAATGAAATATCACTTCACACCCATCAGTTTGGAAAAAATGAGAAAGTCTAAACATAGCAAATCTTGGCAAGGATGTGGGGAAGCAGGAGCATTCATCTACTGTTGGTGGGATACAGACGGGTGCAGCCTTTCCGGGAAGCAATCTGGGAGTACATAGGGATGTTCAGAATGTGTATTCTCGATGACCCTGCAATCCTACCCCTGAGTACATACCCTGGAGAGTCCAAAGATGTTCCTATACTGCTGTCTGTGGTAGCAGGAAGGGACAATCCCCTTCTTTTTTATGCGATATAAAATTGTGTAGACACAGACTATGAAAATATTTCTCTCTTATCTCTATAAATTTTTTAAACAAAGAGTCTATCCAAAACTTTCTGTAGAAAATTAGAGCACGTCTGCAAACCTGAAGTACAAAACAAAAACAGCATCTCACATTTCCAAATGTATATTATTTTCCTGTAGACTCCAAGGGGATTTTTCTTAAATTACTGAATACTCTCTATAAATGAAGGCTCTAAATATCTCATACAGTCTGAATATTATCATTTAAATGTAATAACCATGAACTTTGAGATTTAAAGAATTTAGAACAATTTGGACTTCCCTGGTGGCGCAGTGGTTAAGAATCCACCTGCCAATGCAGGGGACGCGGGTTCGAGCCCTGGTCCGGGAAGATCCCACATGCCGCGGAGCAACTAAGCCCGTGTGCCACAACTACTGAGCCTGCGCTCTAGAGCCTGCGAGTCACAACTACTGAAGCCCGTGCTCCGCAACAAGAGAAGCCACCGCAATGAGAGGCCTGCGCACAGCAATGAAGAGTAGCCCCTGCTCGCTGCAACTAAAACAAACAAAACAAACAAACAAAAAAAAAGAATTTAGAACAATTTATTAGAACTTCAAATCTTACCCTGTTATTGCAGTGATGATGTGACAACAATCAAAGGATAAGAAAGTTGAGCTCTACTCAAGGCTCTAATGGTCATTTAATAACAAAAGGTCCCTTATTTTTATTTTCCCACACTGCCTTAAAATAAGTACAGTAATCAGTTCCCAAGAATTATAGCATATTATAACACGGGAAGTTGAACAAGGCACAATGCTTTGAGTACCCCAAGTGCTTTAAAGAAAGGTTTGATGGACACCGTTCATGTTAGTGTCACATTTTATTACAAAGTTCACGAACACATGTGGCTCTGGTATCAGGGAGAGTTCTCCAGGTGACTGGGTTTTTAATAAGACAAGAACTGGGTCACTCTGGAAGGTTAGGAAAAACAACTTGAATTATAAATATATAACCCAGTTTTCTATAGCATCTCTAAGTTTTCACACCCTTTCCCAAACTTCCTATATAAATCTGAAATGATGTCACTTGGGGCATAAAAGCTCACAAATATCTGCTGCCTACAGTTCTCACAAGAAACTACTGTCCCGAACTGTGCTTTAAATACAAAAGATTTTCGCCCAGAGCCTGCATTTTCACACACACATAAACATTTACCTGACACAGAGGCTACCAAAAGAACCACATTCAGAGGAAGGGGAGGAAGCTGGGGGGTGGGACGGGCTCTTGGCAAGGATGGCAATTTGAGAGGCCCTGGCAGATTGGGACGTATGGCTTTTTTCCATCCAGAGGTCGTCTGAAGCACAGTATTTTATTTTCATAGTAGGGTACTGAGTTCTGAGATCTCCGATACACCCCAGGGAACCAGCAAAAGCTAGTCTCAGCACTGTGTCCGTCCCCACCGGCACCAGGTCGCTAATGAAGGTGTGGGGCTGTGAGTGCACCCAAATAAAACACAGCAAAAGGAGAAAAAGAACTCCGAGCTGGGCCCATTCCTTTTATTCCAGGGGAGCAACCTTTTCTGTACTGAGCGACTAATGAGTCCTGAACAGGAGTGGGAACAAATCACACAGTGCGCTACCAGGAGGGACAACACGGGTCGGCCTTTGTGTTCTGTGGCCGGTTCAGTTTTCAGAGCATTTCCCAGCAAGGACCAAAAGCAAGCTGCACAAAGGAAACAGAGCAGTTAGATACTTGAACTGTGTCCTGGGTGCTTCAGTCTGGAGTGACGGTGAGGGTGGGGAGGATAGAGGCGAGGGGGTCCAAGGGAATCAAATAAGGATGGCTTTATCTGAAAAGTTCATAAAAACGTTTTCTTCCCAGAGCTGTTATTTTGAACTTTATCTTTTCTAAGGGACATGAGCTCCAATCCCTCAGCAGACTTTTAAAGGGAGAACAGAAATAAAGCCTAAGAAGGAATTTTATTTTTCCATCCTCACCACTTAATTAGAAGGGCCTTTACAGTGTTCAAGGTTTTAATTGCCTTCTCCCCCTCCCTGACCCCCTTCTTCAGTGACACCCATAGAGCAACTGAGCCAGAGCCAAACAGTATCTGAAGCTTCTCTGAAGGAGGAAGAACACCAGCACAGGGACCCGAGACACCATTTCTCTCCCTTCCTTCCTCTAGCTCTCTCCTCCCTCCCAGCCACCCTCCACCCCCTCCCCTCCTCCTATCTCTCTCTCGCGCTCTCTCTCTCTTTTCTCTCTTGCACGAAAACATCTGATAGCTTTTCTGGTGCACAAGAAGCTTTCCCGGCATGACTGATAGCAGCAAATGCTGCAACACGAGCAAGTTCCCAATAATCTGAAGAAAAGCAAGAAGAGGAAAAAGAGAGGGGAAAGGGAATTACTAAACAAAAGAAAAGAGGGGTTGAAGAGGCTAAGTCTATTAAAAAAAAAAAAAATCTAACTGAGATGCATTAATAGAAAATAATCAGGATCCAATAAAAATTTAATTTACTTCCACAGACTTTTAAAATCTAGAATGTTACCTCTTTTCTCCTTATTTACTATGTAAATAAACATGAAGCCCAATAAAAGATATTTTCAGTTGGCCCAGGATTACTTCTGTAATCTTCTGTCCCTACCAAAACTTAGACCAAGGACATCACCATTAATCTCTCTTAGATCCATGGAAGAATAAGATCCTTGATTTTTGATTTGGAATTCTAACAAATTCAGAGTGTGCTCGCTAAGGGTCCTATAATAGTAAATAATAAATTATTTTTAAATAATTAAAAACAATATCAGCTTCTATTTAAGATCAACAAAGTACTGATATATATGCATGACCTCTAATTAACCGTGATGCAAGTTAGACATCACCAGGAATTATTGTCATGAGGATACTACAAAGTAAATGACTTGCTCAAGGCCACATAAGCTTAGTCAATGACGGAGCCAGGATTTGAATCCATTTTTTTTTTTCTGGCTCGAAAGCCTACCCTCTTTCTATTAAACCACAGGAGAAAATGAGCTATAAAAAACCCTTCAACACTTGAACGGTATCATTTTTTAAACTTAGTACTATAATAACCCAGAGTTTTCTACAATCAACAATCTATCATGTAGATTAGTAATAATAAAGAATCATAATACGAATGACATATTTGTTAATTAAAGTAGACTGGCTGTAGGTGATCTCCAGGTTGTACTTCAACACCTGGGTAAGTCTTCAGAGGCGTTCAAAGCACCCTGCTACTCTGCTTATTTAGACAATAATTGGACACCAAGCCCTAACCTAACCCATAGGTTCGGAGTCCAATTCTAGAACATGCCTGCTACCCAAAATAAAGAGTCGTTAAATGAACCTCTGGGAATCAATGTACCCTAGGGAATTTAGAAATGGTATGGACTTTGCCAGGAGTCTCTTAATGACTCTGTCACTCTGAGCCTTCAGGAAGCCCCAGAAGAATCATTCCCTAAAAAGGCCCCATAGACTGGAAACTAATCCCAGAAGAATATGAACACTCTCAATCACTAACGACATCTCTCCAGTTTGCAGGGTTACCCTATCTAAGATTAGTCCCTCTCCCTGTGCTCTGAACCTACCCCATCTCAAGTTGATCCCATCCCCATTTTCTCCTCTCCTGCATCAGCGTCTATGTCTCCATTGTCCCCTTCCTATCAGCATTTAAACGTGCTCAAGCCCACATGCCCTCTCCCAGCCCACACCACCCTTCACATACTATTTCCAGTCTCTTCTTTATAGCCAAAATACATCAAAGCATGACCTACACATGCTGATTCCATCCATTTACTCTCACTTACTCTTTAACCAAATCTCCTGAACTCTTGCAACCACCAGTCTACCAAAAAGGTTCTCAAAAAGTCACCCATGCTTTTCAGTTGTAAAATTCAATGGTCTTCTCAGTCTTCATCTTATTTGACCTCTTAGTTGAATTCAAAACCATTAAACACTCCCTTATCTTGGAAATGTTCTCTTCTCTTCCATAAACCATACACTCCTGATTTTCCTCATACTTCTCCAGCCCCTCCTCTTCAGTTCCTTGAGCAAACATATCTCCCAGAATGTTGCTTCTCCCTATAGGCCCTCTCCTTGGGAAATTTCATCTGTTTCCCTGATTTCAATCACACCAGCTACACCCTGAAGAACACAAAATCTATATATCTAGGCTAAACTTGCCTCCATTCCTAGAAATGTAAACACCATCCAAAGAATGGGGGATAGAACACGGAACAAAATAGTTCTCAAGTTCATTGTCTAGCTCATCCTCTTGGATGTCTCAAAGGCACCTTCAACTGAAAGTGTCACAAGGTAAAATCAATATCTGCTCCCACTCTCCCAAAAAGCCCATTCTTCCAACTCTATTTCTCTTCTTAGTGAATGCCAACACTCTTCACCCTTTTAACTATGCCAGAAACCTGGGAATTATTCTTGACTCCTTCCTTTCTCCAATCAATCATCAAATCCTAATGTTTTTACCTCCTAAATATCTTTGTATAAAATCTCTTCTCATCATCCCAGCTCACTACCCAAATCCAGGCAACCATCATTTCTCACCTATATTTCACCCAACAGCTTCTTAACTGGTCTACCTGCAGGCTTACTACCCACCAATTCACTACATATAGCCACAAGAACCACACAGCAGCACACATGTCACCAACACTGAAAGCGGCATGTAGCAGGGGCTCAATATAGTTTTGCTGAGTGAACGAATCGATCAATTGACCAACCAATTAATCAACCAATTCAGAACCCAAGAGCTAGCTTTAATGTTTCTCGAAAATTGCCCCAAAATTGAGTGGTGGTCTTAGGAAAAATATATATATTGCCCCCAAATTTGTGTCTTTGTGTTGCTTTGCTGCTCCAGATCACAAATACTGGGGAAGTGCATCAGACAGTTGAATACTGTGCGGGATCCACTTTTAAACCTGCTGTGTAGAATCAACATGTATGTCTATAGTAGTGGTTCTCAGTTGGGGACAGTTTTGTCTCCCAGGGCAGGGGACCGGAGGGTTTCCTACAGGCATCTGGTGGGTTGAAGCCAGAGCTGCTGCTAAATATTCTGCAACATACAGAAGAGGCCCCCACAACAAGGAATTACCCAGTCCAAAATGTCAATGTCAAAAACAAGGTACTACCAGAGTAACACTATTTCCAAATGCCACAATATTAGGATTTCACAAGATAATAAACACATTTATTCCTCTGTAGAATGAGATATGACACAGTCCACTTTCTAAAGTAAAAGTTAATAGATTTCTCCAATCAAAAAAAAAATGTAGATAAAATTTAAATAATGGCTTAGCATTTCAGCTCTGAAAATAAAAAATATTTATAACAAGTTCTAATAAAATTTATTCTTTTCTTTATTGAAAGCTCCTTTCTATCTCTATTCACAACCAAAAAAAAAACACAATAACAAAATACTCCAATGTGCAAATGCACACGCACAATGTTTTATCATTGATTTTCATCATGACTTTTGGAAACAAAAAGACTGTTTCTCCTTCACATCCCCTCTCTACCTCCTCTGCTCTACTTAACCAATCATAACATAGTTAGGAGGTATGTTTTATTATCTCTTGTACTTGATGATGTGCTTCCTATTCCTAAGATAAAAATAAATAAGTGGAATTCTTTACATTTCTCTCAGGAAACAAAGACAAAAACAAAAAACCTAACTCAAGATGCTTCACTTGCATGACTGGAAACTGTTTTTTCTTTTTACAATCAAGAAATAAGAAATATTTTCCATTTCTATCTTAATCGAATAACCATCAAACCAATGCCAATATATAACAATTCAAATGGCTTTATTTCTATTGTCTTTCCCAGATACCACATTTTTAAGATATGATGTTTTCTGCACAAAATCAGAGTAAGCTAAGAGACCAGCAGTTATGATTCACTGAGTGAAAAATTTAGGGGAAAAGTGGTTCAATCTAGTGATTAAATATTGAAACCTCCATTGCTGGCTGTGACAATATTTATTTTTTGTGTTTCATATGATACCGTCAAGATTTAGAATAATGTACATAGATCAACAAACCTGCTCACTGATTTGCTGTCTAAATACTATATCTGATTACTACCTTAAGAGTTCTGATCATCAAATGTCCCAGCTGTAGCCCTAACAGATGTAGACTGAAATAATGTATGAAGACCTTAAAATCAAACAGTAAAACTGTTCTGATTTTCTATACTCATCTCACCCTAAGAGCTTAGATGGTTCCCATTTTCTTAGCCTGCCTTATCAATGATACATTTTTCATTAACACTATTTGAGTCTCACCAAATAAGAGCTGTTCCCTCTAACTGAAACACAGAATATGTCATAGTAATTGAAATCACAGATTAGTAATTGGAACTTTCTAGTTTGCCAATAGGAGCTGTGACCCAGCACTTGTATAGCCTAAGGATTCCAATAAATAGGTTTTATCATAGGTGAATACCCTAGGGAAAGAGAACTAGATAGTTTAGCAGTGTGTACATTTACCTGGATGTCTATATACAAACACCAAATGTGTCAGAATAAATAGCTCTCAGTTCCTGGTACAAATATCTAAGGCCCTGACAAAAGCAGGAAATGAATTCGGAAGTGAAAAATAAGCAGAAAGCAGTATTAATCATTGTTAGTGAAAATAAAAGATTGGCAACAACCTAAATGTCCATTAGTAGGCGCCTAGGTTAAATAAGACTACAATGCACCCATACAACAGACACCATGAGACCACAAGAACAAGAAAGCTTTTTCCAGACCAACATGAAACGATTTTCAAGATACGCTGTTAAATGAAAATAAGCAAGAGTGGAATAGTAGTAAGCATTTCTGTGAAAAGGAAAATTCTTTTGTTACATATAAATATAAATATGTAATATATATATACATACACATGTATATCTTCTATATGTATAAAATATTTATGGAAAGAAATGTAGGAAACTAGTAACAGAAGCTGTGCTTCAGAGAGACTAATATGGTGGTTTGGGGACTTCCCTGGTGGTCCAGTGGTAAGGAATCCACCTTCCAAGGCAGGGGACCCAGGTTCGATCCCTGGTTGGGGAACTAAGATCCCACATGCCGTGGGGCAACTAAGCCCGTGCACCACAACTACTGAGCTCGCATGCCTCAACTAGAGAGCCCTCGTGCCGCAAAGCACAGAGCCCACGCGCTCTGGAGCCCACACACCACAACTAGAGAAGAGAAAAACCCACACGCCACAACTAGAGAGAATCCCGCACCAAAATGAAAGATCCCACATTCCTCAACGAAGATCCTGCATGCCGCAACTAAGACCGGACACAGCCAAAAACATTAAGAAAATAATAAAATAAATAAATAAAATAAATAAATATTTAATATGGTGGTTTGGGGACAAGAGTGAGCAAAAGACTTCTATATACTGCTGTGTACCTCTGGAATTTTGAACCAGGTGAATGTATTTCCTATTCCAAAATAAATAAAACTGAAATATTTTTTAAAAAATCTTATTTGACATTGTAAATCAACTATACACCAATAAAAATTAATTTAAAAAGTAAATAAAATAAACTAGATAACCAACAAGGACCTACTGTAAAAAAAATTTTTTTTAATCTTATTTGCCAAAACAATGCATAATTGTCCATCAGGGGGAAAAAAATTACTTATCACTCTCTAAATGAGTAAATTCTGTTAATATGTAGGTCAATGTGTACCTCAACATTCCATTAACATGGCAGTGGTAAGAGCTCCTAATAAAACAGTAATTAAGTTAAAAAAAAAAAACCCTCTATGGCAGCTTTTTCCTCAATAACCTTCTCTTCAAATCAATATAGTACTTGCAATGAAAAAGAGGCAGCATTAAGTTTTAATTAGTGACTACTGATAAAGCTTATTTTCCTTAATTGTGAAAAAGGAAAAAAAATGAGATGTTTTTGCCTAACTTATTTATCTATCATTAGGAAATACCTATAAATACAGAAATAAGTTTTGACACAAGTGGTTTTAAATTTAAGTGCCAAAAAATAGGATTCTGCCCTAGCTCCTCTCTTTCTAAAAAAATACCTATGTTATTTCATGATGTGACTGTGCAACCTAGACACATGTCCTGGGGCCACAGCTAGCAGAAAGCTGAGGATGCTCTATGGAGCTGGGCCACAGCCCTGCCCACACATTCTAGGAACAGGCTCAAGAAGCATCTGAATCTTTGGCCACCTTCTAACAAAGAAAAACAAATTCAGTATCAGTTATGCCAACCCAAAACCTGTGATCTCTGGAAGACACTCTTAAACAGTAGTAAACAATGACATCTTTTAGGCGTCTTATTATAATGCAAAATTTTAAAAAATCTGTAAGAGCCCTAGTAAAGTGATAGAGGTTTATAATTGTTAACTCCTGACTTCAAAATCTGTCAGGACGAGATCATTTTTTCCAGGTCATGTTAGTGCTAAAAATTTTGGGTCTTCAACCAAGTATTTGCTCCCACTGGCCTTCATAAATCACATCAGGGTCAGGATTTTTGCACAGCCTTATAAATGGTAGCCATTACTCTGGCTCTAACCTTCAGTGAAATTCCATCAATTAATAGTTTGTATCTAAGTTTCAATGCTCTCTTTTTCAAAAATTATAATTATGCTGAAATTTAACTGTTAATAGTTTATCTGTAATTGATAGTGACACCAGATATTGACTACTAAACTATTTTTCTTTTTCTCAATCAGTATCAAGCAGACCAGGCACATATGTGTTGAGGATTGCGGTAAAACATCTGTTCTTCAGATGAGAAATCAAACTTTTCAGTTAATACTCTTGAAGAGACCATCAAACTCAACCCTCGGCCATACCACTGTTTCATAAATGATCATCTAGGTTAAAAGAAAAGACGGTATCTGAGTAGACCAGAGAGGCTTTCAGAAAAGGCTGAAACACTCACCTTGGAACTGATCAGCACTTCAGGTTGGGGACATCCCCTCTTATTATACCCTTCACTGGTCTGGGTCCTGGGTTTTGATAGACACTCCAAAACAAAATGCAGCTATTCAAACATTTGCCCATGTCTGAAAAGTATCTTGAGTACTCAATGCATTATGAAATGTGATTAACATGCTTTGATTTTGAAAAATCCCAGAGAAAGAAAAGAATGTAAATAAAAGAATGGAAAATATATATACAACTGGACATTATGAATTAGAAGTACAGACAGAAAATATACAAATAAGATTAAGTTGATACATCTGGGGAAGGAACACTAGCCCATTCCTTAAATTCTCTATGAAGTAAATGGGAAGCAACTGTTTTTATTCTCATTTTGCAAATAGGAAAATCAGGCATGAAGCAGAAAAGTAACAATGTGGAGAAAAAGAAGTTACAGGTTTACAGAAGTAATGATTGAGTAAGAACACTAAGGTTAAGTCGCCTGATGCCATGTTCTAATCTTTCCTTATGAAAGAAGGACCCCGTTTGTTTTTCCTACCTGTCCTTCAGGAAACTTGTGAACTACCTAATAACCACAAGGTAATATATACAAGGATCACTTTCATGCATACAGAATATAATTTTAGCCAGGTGTAAAAGAAGGGGGAGAAAGAAAAGACATGGTCCTTGATTTCTAGGAGGGGTGTGTGTGTGTGTGTGTGTGTGTGTGTGTCTGTGTGAAAGAGAGGCGGGGGAGATGGAGAGAGAGGGAGAGTGAGAAACACAACCGAAATCTTTTTGGAAACAGAAAGGGATGCATAAAATTCATTTTAAAATAGATGGCATAGATGTAGTCTAATGTAATGGACAATGAGAAAAAAATATACACGTTAAAAAAAACTTTTGCCTTTTTGTCTTTTATATTGTTAATGCACTTTGACTAAATATTCAGAGAGCACCGGGTGCAGCAGTGACAAAATAAAAATCAACTAAAAGATTTAGATTTCATTGAGAGAGGCAGGCTCATTCTAATTCTAAAATATTTACTTACATTGCTAGTAATATTCTATGCTGCAACTAATAATGAAAATACTGCTATGGTATCCTCCGCTTTCTTGAACATATCGGAGTTTAGGCAGAAGTAAATGCTAAACATTGCTATCAAGCAGAACTTAAGGTCTCTGTAGGATTGATGTACATTTTTTTTAAACAGTCACAAATATTATAAAAATCAATGGAACCATAAGTTTCTAAGCATATTTTGACTACAATTTAGGCATAATTTGCCAAGACCACATGAAACTTAAAAAGTAGAGCGAGTAATAATTTATCTGCAGAAGCTTTAACTGAACATATGCTCTTAAGTGTTCCTTTCCTGAAATTACACTGGCAGAGTGGAGAGTTAACAATATATGAACAATGGGAAACAACTTTTTAAAATGCACACTAGGCTCTAAAAGATAAAATGCTTATTTAGAAAAAATAGTCTCTGAGAAACATCCATGGCAAAGTTGGTTAGGTTCTAAGACGACACAGGTTCCCAGAAGAAGGTATAGTATGTTAACTCCTTTGTACCATGAAAATTTGGATAGCCATTTAAAATAAATCCAGGATTTTAAATAGACCAAGATATAGTTAAAAATAGGGTCTTGATAAAACCAATGGCCTATTCAAGTGGAAATCAAATACCTTTTACATTATAGCTAAAGTTCACCTTTGAGGAAACATCCAAACAATTTGCTAGGTCTGCTACTAATTATCTTTATAAGGTTTTAATGTGACTTTCCACCTAGAAAAGCTTCACCACCTTTATTTAGGAAGAAAAAAAAAAGGCTAACGCTGAGAATCTAACACATATGTCACATTATTTTTACTTTATCATCTCCTGTTGATAAACTATTCCACTGGTAGAAAGAATAAGAGCTGAATGTAAAACAGAAATGATAACCTTTCACACACTGCAAACCTAAATGCAGCTTAAACACAGACAGGAAATAATACAATATTCTTAGTCATTCAACTGCAATAAGTACATACCCTTAAAATAATGCACATAAGGATTAGAAATAATACGCATAATCCTTCATATAATATCTGCACATCATGTGTATGTTATGTTATATATGTGGCATATCGAGGTACTGGGTAGCTCACAGACACTTAAAACATTTGTAAGCTTCCTCCTCATGTACAAAGAGGAGTAAGCACACATTTTACTATGATATATTCCTAGCAATGTAAGATATACAACTCATATTTTTGTTTGTTTGATGTGAAGAAATTGGGTGTTTTGTGTTTTTGAAGTCTTTTAGAATTGGCCTACACAAATGTTACATGTGTGGATATCTAGAAGAAAGCAAATGTTTTAATATTCAACTTGAAACCGTTTTTCAGTTTATAGCGAGCTTTTCAACATAATCAGTAGGTTAATCCTTCCAAAGTGAAACCTAAGCAAGATGACCTATTAAATAACAAACAGTCTACTGCACAGAGTGATTATAAATACTGATGGCAGGGACCATATCTTGTATTTCTACATTCTGTCCATCACCTAGCATGGTGCCTTGCATATAATATTTATATAATAAATACTTGTCCGAAATAGACTTAAACAGTCCAAATCCTAGCCCTATTTCTACCACTGACATTTTGGGAAATGTAATAAATAACTTTTGGAGTGTCTAGCCCACAACTTATTCCATCTCTCCTCTTAGAGCTATTAACTACCATCCAGAGGAGAAAGCCCAGGACTACCACCATTTTAACTTTCTATTATATGACCCTTACTCCTTGCGTATAGCTGATTGCATCAAGGGTAGACTCATAACACAAACGAAGGCAATCAGAGTGTCTCATTTGAGAATATGAAATTAGAGGCACATAAACTGGTATTTGGAAGCTAAACATGTCAGTGGCAGAGTATTAAAACAAGGGTTCAGCTGAGTTTCTCAGAGATATCTTAGCTCTTTTTTTCTGAAGTCTAGCTGTACAAATATTCCTTGAACTCTGAGAGGTCCCTTATATTCCTAAAGGAAATTTTCACTTTCATGTAATAAGTAATAGAAATGAACTAAAGTTTGTTTAAGCAAGAATCTGCTGCAACACATGAAAAATATTAGATGTATTCTTCAAGTAAGAGAGGTCCTTAGATGTGTTAGTTCAAACTTTCTCCCAATCAGGAATTACTCTGACAGCCCCCTAAGAAGTAGCTCATGCTAACTACTTTTGAACAGAGAAAGTCAGCTCTAATTGTCAGGTCCCTTTTTAGAAGTAACTAAAAATCTGCATTCCTATAACTTTGATCCACTGGTCCTACTCTGCCTTCTACAGAAATTGGATTTATTCTGCTTTCCATGTGCCAATTTTTTAACTTTTTGAAGAAAGACGCCCTATTACTCCCTTATATTCACTCTCCTTCAGGTTAAACTTCTCCGGCTCACTCATTTTTTAAAACTGAAGTACAGTTGACATATAATATTATATTAGTCATTCATTCTTACCTGTAGTTGGTAAGACACTTGATAAAATACTTATCAGGATAAGATACTTGATTTCTGTCTATGGCTACTGAGATGCGACTACTAAAAAAACTGTACTTTCAGCTCCCCCATCTGTGAAGAAAAGGCATGGAAAAAGTGCCTCTATGCCCAGAGAACATTTCTTGTATAGAGAAGTAATATCATCCCAGTTAGAGATAAGGAAACTGACACACAGAAGCCCAATTGCAAACAACCAATATTTCCCTCAATAGTTCCTTCCATATCACCAGGCGCATCCAGTGGTAGCAAACTTGTCAAAATCAACTCCTCCAGAACTCTGGAAATCAACCAAAAGGCTTGCAACAATCGAGGAGTTACCATATGATCCAGCTATTCCACACCTAGCTAAAAACCCAAGGGAACTGAAAACACGTCCATACAAAACTTGTGAACAAATATTCATAGCAGCATTATTCATAACAGCCAAAAAGTGGAAACAGCCCAAATGTCTATCAAGTGATGAATGAATAAATAAAATGTGATATATCCACACAGTGTAATATTATTTGGCAATGAAAAGAAATAACGCACTGATACACATTAAAACGTGGATAACCATTATGCTAAGTGAAAGAGACTAGTCACAAAAGGTCACATATTGTATGACTCCATTTATATGAAATATCCAGAATGAGCAAATCCATACAGACAGAAAATAGATTAGTGGTTGCCAGGGGCTGGAAAGTGGGAGAAATGGGTGGGGGCAGGGGGTAGGGAATGACTACTAATGGGTACAGGGTTTCTTCATGGGGTGAAGAAAATATTCTAAAATTAGATATAGGTGTTGGTTGTGCAACTCTGCAAACCACAAAATTGTAAATACTAAGTGTTATAAAAAGTTGTTATTTTAAAAAGAGTTTTCACTGATCTAAAAATTGCTCCTGCGTTTTCTCACCTCTGTTTCTTTGATCATGTCTTCCCTCTGCCTGGAATGCATTCCCTTTCATTTCTAACTATTGAAATCAGACCCATTCTCTAAGGGCCCACCTAAATGCCACCCTTTCCACAATCTTTTCTGATCCCCCCAGAGTGATTGTTTTCCTTTTCCTTTGAACTTCGGGAATCATTCTTTTTGGGGGGGTGGGGATTTATTTACTTACTTACTTACTTACTTATTTATTTATTTATTTATTTATTTATGGCTGTGTTGGGCCTTCGTTTCTGTGCGAGGGCTTTCTCTAGTTGCGGCAAGTGGGGGCCACTCGTCATCGCAGTGCGCGGGCCTCTCATTATCGCGGCCTCTCTTCTTGCGGAGCACAGGCTCCAGACGCACAGGCTCAGTAATTTTGGCTCACGGGCCTAGTTGCTCCGCGGCATGCGGGATCTTCCCAGACCAGGGCTCGAACCCGTGTCCCCTGCATTGGCAGGCAGATTCTCAACCACTGCGCCACCAGGGAAGCCCCTTAATCATTCTTTTATGTCACCTTAAATGTGTTAACTTTATCAGTTCTTTGTGAACATCTCTTATATCTTCCCTATCAGATATTAAGATCCCTGAGGGCAGGGATCATGCCTTTTCAGATAATCCGAGTGCACAGTACTTTGGTTTGCACCTAGAAGGCTTTCTTACAATGTTTGCTGAATGAGTATGCTCTGCCATGTGAGTAAAATATATTAAATCACCTTTGTGCAACAGTCTAATGCTTTTTCCATTTTTTTTTCCTGTCTTGTTTCTATTTAGGAATGTGCAATACACTGCTTGAAGAATTAATCATCTGAAAATCTTAATGTCATGTTTCACATCAAATGTGATCTCAAAATTCTCTATTAATAATCAGTCTTGTTTTAAATGCTTTTCCCTTAATTAAAACTCTGTACCCTCCTACACTGTTGATGGGAATGTAGATTGGTGCAGCCACTATGGAAAACAGTATGGAGGTTCCTTTAAAAACTAAAAATAGAGTTACCATATGATCCAGCAATCCCACTCCAGGGCATATACCCGGAAAACACGAAAACTCTAATTCGAAAAGATACATGTACCCCAGTGATCACAGCAGCACTATTTACAAAAGCCAAGACATAGAAACAACCCAAGTGCCCATCAACAGACAACTGGCTTACAAGGATGTGGTATACATAAACAATGGACTATTTCTCAGCCATAAAAAAGAATGAAATATTGCCATTTTCATCAACATGAATGGACCTAAAGAATACTATACTTAATGAAGTCAGACAGAGAAAGACAAATATTATATGCTATCAGTTATATGTGGAATCTTATAAATAATACAAATGAATCTACATACAAAACAGAAATAACGCACACATATAGAAAACAAACTTATGGTTACCAAAGGGGAAGAGGGGGGAATAAATTAGGAGTATGAGATTAACAGATACAAACTACAATACATAAAATAGACAAGCAACAAGGATTTACTGTATAGCACTGGAACTATATTCAATGTCTTATAATAACCTACAATGAAAAATAATCTGAAAAAATATATATATATAACTGAATCACTTTGTTGGACACCTGATACTAACACAATATTGTAAATCAACTATACTTCCAAAAAAAAAAAAAGAATATAAGATGAGATCATTTTGGATTTGGGGTGGGCTCTACAGCCAACAACCAGTGTCCATATAAAAGAAAGGAGAGGGAAATTTTGAGACACAGAACGACAGGGAGAAAGCCATGTGAAGACAGAGATCAGCTGTGACTGGAGTTATGAAGCTACAAGCCAAGGAATGCCAAGGACTACCAGCTGTCACAAGAAGCTAGGAGCGAACCATGGAGCTGATTTTCTCTCAGAGCTTCCAGAAGGAATCAACCCTGCCAACACACTGATTTTGAAATTCTGGGCTCCAGAACTGTGAGAAAATAAATTTCTGTTGTTTTAGGCCAAAACAAAGCAAAACAAACAAACAAAAGTGAAAACACTATATATTTCTTTCTAGAAAAATAGAAAAGCAGGAAAAGCGAAAAGAATTTTTAAAGTATTTATCATGCTATCCATCCAGCAGAAAGACTAACTTTTCTGTATCCCTTCCATACTTTATTTCAGGCATTATCAACATGGTTTGAGATCGCAACTGTATATACAATTTTGTAAAATGTCCCCTAAATTATGTTTCCTCATACTATTAAAAATTCTTTGCAAACATGATATCCTCTCCTCTAACTGAACCATCATCCTCCTTAACTCTCATAAACGTTAGGTTGCTTTCAGAATTTCACAATTATGAATATGACAATGAATGCTTTTCTATATTTCTGATTATTCTTTTGGAATATACTACAAGTCAATAGATTGATCTTACCAGGTGAAAGGAAGAAACTGTCTTTAGAAAATAACATCCATTAGATTATTATAAAAATTGCACGTGATTTCTAAAAAAAATTTTTTAATACAGAAAATATAAAATAAAAATCACTCATAACCCATTGGTATATGTCTTTCAAGTCTTCTCTCTCAAATATATGAAATCACGTTGTACGTAGTTTATTTTCCTGTCTTATTTATCACTATAACATAAGCATGTGAAAACCTTATTAAAATTTTAATAAACATTTTAATGACTTCATAATACTGTATAATATTGTATAAATACACAACATATTTAATCCCTGTGAAATATTTGGATTGTTTTCTATTTTTAATTTTAAATAATAAGGCAGTAAATATCTTTATATATAAATATTTATATATATATGATTATTTCTTTAAGGTAGATTTTCTATTAATCCTGATTTAAAAAAAAAAAAAAGTTTATGGACAATTTCAAAACTCCTGATATTATGACACCAAGTTACAGTCCAGAGAAGCTCTACCATTTTAAACCCCCAATCAGAGGTCTATGAGTGTGCCCGTATCACACACAGCATTAGGCATTATCTTTAAACAAAACTAAATAACTAAATTTTAAGTATGCCTTCGAAATATATGACTTTATTATTTTTCTATTTAAAATTTTTGTATTAATAAACTATTAATATTTTAACACAAATCTATTAATCTTTTATTTCTTCCATTGCTCTTATGCTTAGGAAATTCTCTACTGAGGTTCACATCAACACTTACTGGTATTTTCTTCTAGCTTTTTTTTAGCGCTATACCTGTTTCTTAGGAAATATTCAATTGAGATACAATACCTATTTCAAAAAATATATATATGTGCTGAAAACTGACAAAATCAGAGCCAACCTTGGAATGAAGCTTGAAGGAATCTCACATGCTCTGCTACAGCAATATCAAGATGAAACAAAGTCAAGTGTCACTTTACTTGTTAATAACACTATAAACAAAAGGAAATTTCATTCAAAAAAGGAAAATGTAAACTCTGAAGAGAAAAATAAAGGAAAGGAGAACAGAAAGAGGAGAAAAGGAAAGCTTTTGTAATATTAAAGTTTCAAGACAATTGAAATGACCTTCATTTTCAATAAACTTGCAATATAGACTTTCCATCTATAAAATAGACATTGGAGGAAACTACTTTTTTAAGAGTATTTGAGGCCTGGAATGTAAGGAATATAATATCCTGGTTGTTAAGAGGATATCATATCAGATAGTGGCATCTACTGGCAAATGATAATATTGTAACCAAATTCTAGTAGACATTATAAATATCCAGAAAGTGTGTCTGTGTGATATTTTATCTTATATTTTTACAAAGATATAAATAATCTTATATTTTAAAATATCCAAGATTTCTATATCTAGCATTGCTTATTGATCTCTGGCTGCTGTTATCACATGACTGCTCTCCATCTCACATGGTAAGAGTCCATGAGGTAGTGAAGCCATCTGGTCCTGGACTTTTGTTTGTTGGGAGGTTTTGATTACAGATTCAATCTCCTTACTAGTAATTGGTCTGTTCAGATTTTCTATTTCTTCATGATTCATGGCAGGTTGTGTTTCTAGGAATTTATCCATTTCTTCTAGGTTGTCCAATTTGTTATTTTAACCTCTTTTGTGAATCATTTGTAGAAGAGAATTTTTGCCTTTGATGATAAATGATTTCTCTCTTAATGTAGGTGGTAAAGGATATACACTAATACTGTTATCTGCACATCAGCAAGTATATCAGAATTCTTAAATACTCTAATCATACATAAGTACATAAATAAATCAATAATCACTCATTCTCCAAGGGATTTATTAAGGAGAAAACACTTCCAAAGTGATTTTATAAGGCCAGCATTACCCTGATACCAAAACCAGATAAGGACACTACAAGAAAATTACAGTCCAATATCTCTAGTGAACCATATGCAAAAAATCTTCAACAAAATATTAGCAAACTGAATCAACAATACATTAAAAGGATGACACACCATTATCAAGTGGAATTTACTTCAGGGATGCAGGGATGGTTGGTTCAACATCTGCAAATCAATCTATGTGATAGACCACATTAACAAAATAAAGGATAAAAATCATAGGATCATCTCAATAGATGCAGAAAAAGCTTTTCACAAAATTTAACATCCATTCATGGCAAAAACTCTCCAGAAAGTGGGTAGAGGGAAGGTACCTCAACATAATAAAGGCTATGTATAACAAGCCCACAGCTAACACCATACCCAATGGTAAAAAGCTGAAAGCTTTTCCTCTAAGATCAGGAACAAGACAAGGATGCCCACTCTTGCCACTCTTAGTAAACATAGTACTGGAAGTCTTAGTCAGAGCAATTAGACAAGAAAGAGAAATAAAAGGCATCCAAACTGGAAAGGAATAAAACTGTCTCTATTTTCAGATGACATGATACTATATATAGAAAACCCTAAACACTCCACCAAAAAACTGTTAGAACTGAATCAACAAACTCAGTAAAGTTGCAGGATATACACCTCACACCAGTCAGAATGGCCATCATCAAAAAATCTACAAACAATAAATGCTGGAGAGGGTGTGGAGAAAAGGGAACCCTCTTCCACTGCTGGTGGCAATGTAAATTGATACAGCCACTATGGAGAACAGTATGGAGCTTCCTTAAAAAACTAAAAATAGAACTACCATATGACCCAGCAATCCCCTACTGGGCATATACCCAGAGAAAACCATAATTCAAAAAGAGTCATGTACCACAATGTTTACTGCAGCTCTATTTACAATAGCCAGGACATGGAAGCAACCTAAGTGTCCATCGACAGATGAATGGGTAAAGAAGATGTGGCACATATATACAATGGAATGTTACTTAGCCATAAAAAGAAACGAAATTGAGTTATTTGTAGTGAGGTGGATGGACCTAGAGTCTGTCATACAGAATGAAGTAAGTCAGAAAGAGAAAAACAAATACCGTATGCTAACACATATATATGGAATCTAATAAATATATATATGGTTCTGAAGACCTAGGGACAGGACAGGAATAAAGATGCAGACGTAGAGAATGGACTTGAGGACATGGGGAGGGGGAACGGTAAGCTGGGAGAAAGTAAGAGAGTGGCGTGGACTTATATATACTATCAAATGTAAAATAGAGAGCTAGTGGAAAGCAGCTGCATAGCACAGGGAGATCAGCTCAGTGCTTTGTGACCACCGAGAGGGGTGGGATAGGGAGGGTGGGAGGGAGATGCAAGAGGGAGGAGATATGGGGATATATGTATATGTATAGCTGATTCACTTTGTTATAAAGCAGAAACTAACACACCATTGTAAAGCAATTATATTCCAATAAAGATGTTAAAAAAAAAAGTTGCAGGATACAAAATCAACATATTCAAGATGGAAAGGACATTAGTGATCACCTAGACCAATGCCTTCATATTTATAGATGTAGAAACTAAGGCCCAAAATTATTACATATTTAGATAAGTTCTTTTCACTTATTAGGAATGTTAGTTTATTCCTAAACTGTTGAGTTTGGGGAAATTATTACAATATATTACTACCACCATGACCTAACTAGCTCTCCAAACTGATTAAAACTTAAAGAGGAAAAAGTTCCCTCCGTACAATTAAAGGTTGGTTCAAAAATGTCGTCTTGTGGTATATTGACACAATGGAGCATTATGCAGTTGGAAAAAAAAAGAATGAGGAAAATCTCTTTGAACTGATATGGAATGATATAAGGATATATTATTAAGAAAAAAATACATAAGAGTATCTATGGTATGCTACATTTTTGTGTAAGAAAGAAGAGGAAACAAGAAATATAGAAGTATCTGTTCAAATAAGAAATATATACAAATCTGCAAAAAGAAACACCAGAAGAATGAACAAGAAATGAGAGAGATTAGATACTTACATGTGGGTGGGTAGAAAAGATGCAGAATGGAAATGACATAGAAGGAATTGGAGGTGATGTTTCTCTGAGTATACCTTTTTGTACAGTTCTGAGTTTTGGAAACATGTTGATGTTTTACACATGCACACACAAACAATAAGAATGAGAGAAGACTCAAAAATGAAATATAAACAGAACAAGTGAACCGAACTTGTATTTCAAATGAATAATACAACCACACTTGATGGAGGAATGCAGGGGGACACAGAATGGAAAACTAATCCAAGTAACTTTTGAACACAGTTATTTGCACTATAATAAATACAACAATATTTATTAGGCTAAAAGCAGAGCACTCTAAAATACTGTATACAGTTAGTAGGGTTCCTTTTTGTGGACATATGGGTTAGTAATTCTGAAACTGCTTTCTTTGTATTCTAGGATTGAGTAAATAAGTAAATATATTGAAGATAATGGATCCAATTTCTCACTGTCAAAGAAGGGAGCTAAAACCACAGAAAGGAGGGATAATAAAATGAACTCTGTGATACTGAATTGGAATGGAAGTTATCCGTATGAACTCATAGTTTTTCATAGGAGTAGGTAAGGACAAAATATCGTTTCTGTGGTACTACTGCCCAAAATGCATAATCTGAATCTAATCATAAGGAATCACTAGACAATCTCAAAATGATACACTTTTAGTAAAATAACAGGCCTGTACTTATCAAATATGTTAATGTAGTGGAAGACAAGGATGACTAATAAAGTGCCCAAGAGTAAAGACTAAGAGACATGGCAACTGAATGCAACACAATATCAGGGATTTTAATTTGCTATAAAGGCTATTATTGAAACAACTGGAAGAATCTGAATAAGGTCTATAGACTAGATAATAGTAATATATCAATGTTTATTTCCTGCTTTTAATAACTGTATCATGGTTATATAAGAGATCGTCCTTCTTTTTAGGAATATATATGGAACCATTTAAGGATAAAGGGACATCATGTCTTCAGTTCCAAAATGGTTCAGAAATATAAAGATGTGTGTGCGTGTGTGTAAAGAAACTGTGGTAAACGTTAACATTTGGAAAATTTACGTGAAGGGTATTATTCTAGAATTCTTTGTAATATTTTTCCAATTTTGCTGAAATATGTCCAAATAAAAAGTTTAAAAGTTAGTCCTATTCACTGCTTTAACCTTAATGCCTAGAACCTGGCACAGAGCTGGTATCCAATTAATATTTGCTCAACAGATGAACCTCACTCGTAAGTTGTAAAACTCTAAATTCAAGTTAGAAAGAAGGAACAGAACTTGGAACCTCATTAGGAATCAAATTTCTACACCCTTCCCCCATGATTACAAATACATCAGACACACAGAAGAATGGATCACTGAAAGGAAGAACTATAGTTTCTACTCTATAAAAAACATTTGTCCTGCTTTTGATATATGTGTATGTGAACAATCTACCAGCTTAAATACTGATATCACACACAGCACACACACATCAATCTGATCTCAGAGTAAAGTAAGAACACTTATCAACAGATTACATTACAGTATTTCTCAGATACAGTGAACTCTTGGAGAAAACTAAGGATTTACGACAATCTGAGGCATCTAGGGACCTTAATTAGAGTTACTCAAGATAATAGGTTCAGGTATTTAAGGAAATTAGAATGAAAGGTGCTTTTTAAGAATCCAACAGGTTCTTTCTTCTTGACCAGAAAGGTTCAACTTCGGTATACAAGGACTTCTGATGGTACAGCCCAGAGTTAAATAAGCCTTACCTGGAGGGGAATAATCACTTCTAGAACAACCATTCTATCTTCTCATTCTCAGTCTCTATAATTAACTCATTCATTCCATTACTTACCCAGGCAATTTA
Source organism: Balaenoptera physalus (assembly GCF_965194825.1). Classification (NCBI taxonomy): domain Eukaryota; kingdom Metazoa; phylum Chordata; class Mammalia; order Artiodactyla; family Balaenopteridae; genus Balaenoptera; species Balaenoptera physalus. The sequence continues at coordinate 34,161,823 of NC_138883.1, forward strand.
CATTTATTGAGCACTTACTTCATGCCGGGTCCTATGCTACCATTCTGGTTACCCAAAAACATAGAAGTCAGAGATAGGGTATAAAGATATTTCAAAAAGACAGATTCTGCTTGATTCATACATTCTTTCATTCCAAAGAACAAAGCAGAGACAGGTGAACAAGTTATTCATGTCAAAAATTTGCCTAGGCATTCCTAATAAGTTGATCATACTCCTAATTTTCCAAAATACATTTCAAGAGCCTATTCTTTCATACATATAACTCAACCTTTCAGAGCCATTCAGGGGAAAGTAACCTTTTTTTTTTTTTCCCAAAAACTACATTCTAAAGATCTAAAATAAAAAGCAAAACTCCAGCTCCCTAATTCTACTAGGACCCTTTATTAGAAAACCGATCAGCATTTAAATGGCAGCACCCACAGCTCAATTAAATAACAAGGCAAATAAACATTCTTTCCAACTGAATGGGCTGTAGAACCACTCCCTTTTGCTCCGGAAGGAGATCAAGCTTATAGGTAGGTTAAATTAAATGTGGTTACCTATAAAACTAATGGGTGATAAGACATAGAAAAAAAAGCAGAAGAAGGCAGTTATGTGTCCATATGACAGGGAGGCAGGGAAGTGAGACAGAGAAAAGGAAGACACCAAGAAAGAAAAAGAGTAAAGAAATCTAGAAATGACTAGAGGTGATGAAGCAGGAGTTAGGAGTAATGACAGAAAAGACTGAATGGGGGGAGTGATTCTAGTTAGTGGTAATGAGGCCAACTGCAGAGTTCGTTCTGTCCTCTCACTCAGTGGCAAGTTAGTTAATCCCTCTTAAGGGTAAATTTTCCCATCAGTCAAAAGAAACAAAATATTTAAATTCCATCTCAGGTACACTGCACAGTGCCTGGCACACAGTATATGTTGGATATATGAAATTTTAATTATTACTATTATTGCTAATTAATTAATAGCAGGAGCTGAAGAAATATACCTTGATGGTGTTACCCAAGTTGGACCTAAGAAGAAAATTTAAGAGATTTCTGGTATAGAATTCCCCAGATGTCACAGTGTGCTTATCACTTATTTCCTCAAGCTGTTATAGTTAATGTCCTAATTGCCATAGAGACTGAAGCAGAGAGAAATGCAGAAAAACCAGATCTTTCTGTCATGTTCAAAAAAGTTGGAGTCTGTAGCTTGATTGTAATTTGTGTACCATTTACATCTCAAAATGCCTTACGCCTCAAGTAAGTTTTCTTAGTTTTTAAAGCTAATGAGTTGATCCCTTTGTAGTTCCCCTAAAAACACCTGTCAAAAAAGAAAAATATACTTGTCAAATATAAATGACAAATGTGAAAAAATGTTCAGTCTCTTTAGTAAACAAAGAGTCCACTGGGAATTAGATCAGTAAAGTCTATTGTTAGTAGCACAATAATGGGCACCCTTGTGGCAAAGGCCTTAAAAATGTGAAAATCCATCTAGCAATTTTACTTCTAGGTCTTTATTTCATAGAAACAATCAGGGTCGTTCACAAGAATTTATCCACAGGATGCTCCCCACAACGTATTTATAATAGCAAAAAAATATTCAAAACAAAGAAATAACCTAAACTTAAAATAAACGATTTAAATGATAGTAGGGGACTTCCCTGGCGGTCCAGTGGTTAAGACTCCGTACTTCCACTGCAGGGGGCACAGGTTTGATCCCTGGTCAGGGAACTAAGATCCCGCATGCCTAACGGTGAGGCCAAAAAAAAAAAAAAAAAAAGATACCAGCCGTTAAAAGCCATGTTGTAGAAGAATTTAGCAGCACAGAAAAAAATGTTAAATATATATTTATATTTTAAAAATTGTAAGTAGCTTATCTTTTTTCACAAGCTTATTGGTTCTTTTCACACATTACTTTTTCCATATAAACTTTAACATTATTTTCTCCATTTTTTAAGAAAACCAGAATTCCAGAAATCTGGTAACTTTTTCCCTTTCAGTTTACCCTTAAGGATTTTTGAGATTTTTGACACTGCTATGAATAGAACAATAATTATTTTTTTTAGCTAGTTATTTAATGGTATAGAGAAAAGCTATTAAGACACATATATATTTAGTATCTAGTCATCTAATCAGATTTTTCCCTTATTAATTCAAATTCCTTGTTAATATTTCTTCTGGAGTTAGACATAAAGCAATTCTTTTGGAAGGATTTTCTTAATATACAGTTAAGGGGAAAGGCAAAATCCCAATAACTGTATATAATATGATCCCACTTTGGCAAAATACGCTCTCCTCCACATATGTAACACTATATTCTCCCATATATATATATATATATATATCATTATACATATTATATTTGTATATGATTTTTTTTTTGGACGCACCGCATGGCATGAGGGATCTTAGTTCCCCGACAAGGGATTGAAGCCGTGCCCCCTGCAGTGGAAGCACGGAGTCTTAACCACTGGACCACCAGGGAAGTCCCTGTATTTGTATATGATTAAATGAGCTTGGTGAATGCTTAGACTTATAGCTTGTTAACATGGATGCCCAAAGAGATAGTAAGAAAAGGGGGAAAAAGATTAACTTCCTTCTCCAAAAACATATACATTTTTGTAAAGATATTCATGAAAAGCAGCATGGCACTTGTGTCAATGTGTGTATAAATAGAAATGCCTGAACAGATAGTCACCAAAATGTTCATGATAGGCTTCTTACAGTGATGGGATTTCAGGTTCTTTTTATGTAGGATTCAAAAATGTTTTACATGAAAATAATTATACAATATTGTGTAAGAAAAAACAAGCTCTTTTCACTATAGACTAAAATGTGATACATACTAGAGCATGCCGGTATATTGATGAGTCTTTCAAAAGAAAAAAGAGAAATTTAATGGAAGGGAGAGGAGATAATAGTCCAATGATCTGAATGATCAAGGAGGGGTGATAGGAACAAAGCTGGAGAAGAAAAAAAAAACAGAATAAGCTTTTAAAGGGTTCCTGCTTTACCATGATGATGAAGAGAAGGAAACACACTCATTCTTTCTTTTTTTTTTTTTTAAATTTATTTTTGTCTGTGTTGGGTCTTTGTTGCTGCGCAGGGGCTTTCTCTAGTTGCGGCGAGGAGGGGCTACTCTTCGTTGCGGTGCGCAGGCTTCTCATTGCAGTGGCTTCGCTTGTTGTGGAGCACGGGCTCTAGGCAAGCGGGCTTCAGTAGTTGTGGCTCGCGGGCTCTAGAGTGCAGGCTCAGTAGTTGTGGCGCATGGGCTTAGCTGCTCTGCGGTGTGTGGGATCTTCCCGGACCAGGGATCAAACCTGTGTCCCCTGCATTGGCAGGCAGATTCTTATCCACTGCGTCACCAGGGAAGCCCTCATTCAATTTTTATTATGGTTGATGAGAAGTTTATAACTTCCATAATAACATGATTTTATCTATATGATACTGCCTATAGAGGAAGTACAGAAAAAGGAAACACTTAGGAAAATTGAATTAGGAAACACTTAATAGAAGAAATAGAATTTGAGGATAAGATTTGGGCAAATTTTAAAGAGAACTAAGGATTTTCTAGACCTGTGGGAAAAAAAGACAATCAAAGGGATACAGGCTAAAATGCACACCTGTGGACCGCAAAGGACGTTTCATGTGGGAATGGGAAATCAAATTGCCCAGTAGGCGGTGGTCAGATTAGAGAGGGCTTTGGCAGACAGGCTGAGAAATTTAGGCCTGATGCTCAAGGCATTCTTGAGCAGAGGAATGACAGAAGAGAAATGTTTTAGAAAGATAAATCTGGAGATGGTATGTAAGAGGGTGAGTAATGAGGGAAGAAGCAAAAGGGCTGTTTAGGAGGCTGCTGAAGTAATGAAGGCCTGGATTACTCTCTTGGCTATGGTGATAGATACAGAGGGGCAAACCCAAGAGATACTCGGATGGACTGTTTGCAAACTCTTGCTATAAAATCTCAAAGTCTTAATAGCAATTCCAAGGAGATCTTGGGCTCTAGGAACTACAGACCACTTGGACCCAGGAAATCTGGAGTTGTCTGGAATCCAAAAGGAGAAGGAGAGGGCAAGGAGTGCCTCTGAGAAGGAAAGATGAATAGGCCTTGGGTGTTGGCAGAGGAACAGGGGCACTTATTCAGAGAGGTATTCTGGAACAAGCATCAGTGCAACCTCTAGGAACTCTGATGTGTCCTGGCACCTTAGAGGTAAGTGGGGCCTGGCCCAGGGTCTGAGTAGCAGCTCAGTCAGCTAACAGAATGTCCAAGTTACTGATTGCTTAACTCATATCTATCTAACTCTATCATATAAGCTCTATGGAGGCTGATCTTAACTTCCTATTAAATGCATAAAGAATGCTTACTCACTAGGTAGCTATCTAAACATTATAAAATTCAGTTACTCCCCTGTATACTTCATCCAGGCTTTAGAGGAGTGAACACCCAACAAACATGGCCATATCATTTTCAAAGCAGCCTTTCTTCTGATAAGACTTTTTCACAATTTAGAACTTGTTCACACACTAAACACGGCAGATAAAGACTTCAGTTAAAAACCATTTTATCCTTTAAAAGAAAAAAATTCCTTTTCCTTCCCTCCAAAATAAAACCTCAAGAAGAAAGAGAGACAGAGAAAGAGAAAGGAGGAGAAAATGAAAAGAACAGATAAATGATGTCTAGCTTTCTTTCCTATTTTCTGCATTCTCTCCATACAGTGAAGCCCACTTAAAGAAGCAGACTCATTTATAGACATTCCCTGAAACACAACCTCAAGGCATAATAATATCTATACTCATAGTGTTGATGAAAGGAGATAATATTTGTAAAATGCTTAACACAGTGCCTGGGACATTGTAATGAGAACAAAAAACAGTGGTCAACAAAACCAACTGCAGGCCAAGACAGTGTTTATTCAACATGGGCAAAGGATCTGAATAGACATTTTCCATAGAAGATACTCAAATGGCCAACAAGTATATGAAAAGATGCTCGACATCACTAATCATCAGGGAAAGGCAAATCAAAACCACAATGAGGTATCACCTCACACCTGTTAGAATGGCTACTATTAAAAAGACAAATGCCGAAGAGGATGGAAGAAAAGGGAACTTTTTAAAAATTTTATTGAAGTATAGTTGATTTACAATGTTGTATTTAATGTCTGCTTTACAACAAAGTGTATGACTCAGTTATACATATATATTCTTTTTCATATTCTTTTCCATTAAGGTTTATCACAGGATATTGAATATAGTTCCCTGTGCTATACAGTAGGACCTTGTTGTTTATCCATCCTATATATACTAGTTTGCATCTGCTAATCCCAAACTTCCAATCCTTCCCTCCCCCACCCCCTGCTTGGCAACCACAAGTCTGTTCTCTATATCTGTGACTCTGTTTTTGTTTCGTAGATATGTTCATTTGTGTTGTATTTTAGATTCCACATGTAAGTGACATCATATGGTATTTGTCTTTCTCTTTCTGACTTAATTCACTTAATATGATAATCCCTAGGTCCATCCATGTTGCTGCAAATGGCATTATTTTTTTCTTTTTAATGGCTGAGTAATATTCCATTGTATATATGTACAACATCTTCATTATCTATTCATCTGTCGATGGACATTTAGGTTGCTTCCATGTCTTGGCTATCGTAAATAGTGCTGCTATGAACATAGGGGTGCGTGTATCTTTTCAAATTATAGTTTTGTCTGGGTATATGCCCAGGAGTGGGATTGCTGGATCATATGGCAACTCTATTTTTAGTTTATTGAGGAACCTCCATACTGCTTTCCACAGTGGCTGCACCGATTTACAGTCCCACCAAGAGTGTAAGAGGGTTCAAGAAAAGGGAACTTTACTACACTGTTGGTAGGAATGCAAATTAGTGCAGCCACTATGGAAAACAGTATGGAGGTTCCTGAAAAACTAAAATAGAACTGCCATATGATTCAGAAATTTTACTTCAGGGTATATATCCAAAGGAAATGAAATCACTATCTCAAAGAGATAGCTGCACCACAATGTTCACTGCAGCATTATTTACAATAGCCAAGATATGGAAATAATCTGTGTCCATCAACAAATGAATGGATAAAGAAAATGTGATACACACACAAACATACACACACACAATGGAATATTATTCAGCCATTAAAAACAAAAAAGGAAATCCTGCCATTTACAGCAACATGGAAACATGGATGGACCTTGAGGGCATTACACTAGGTGAATTAAGTCAGATAGAGAAAGACAAATTCTGTATGATAACACTTACCTGTGGAATCTAACAAAAATGAACTCAGAGAAACATAGAAGATTGGTGGCTGCCAGGGTCTGGGTGGGTGGAGGGTGTGCATATGGTTAAAGGGTACCAACTTCCAGTTTTAAGATTAATAAGTTCTGAAGATGTAATGTACAGCCTGGTGACCATAGTTAACAATTCTGTATTGTATATTTGAAAGTTCTCACCACAAAAATAAACAAAACAAAAACAAACAAACAAAACCTAACTCTGTGAGGTGATGGATATATTAACTAACCTTATCATGGTAATCACTTCACAATACTATATACATATATCAAACCATTACACTGTACACTTTAAACTTAACACAATGTTATGTTAAGTCAATTATATTTCAATAAAGGTGGAAAAACTAAATTGCACTAATAAAGTCATGCAACCATGAAAAAAAGTCATTATCTCCAGGTGGGTGGCGTTACATGGTTACCCTCCTTTATTTTTCTCATTCTTTTCAAATTTCTCACAACTGGCACATATTTCTTTTATAATCATAATGTGAAAATATCTAGTATTAACAGGATTTTGCATAGAAGTCGGAGAGGGTTTTACTTCCTCTGGTAAGCAGAGACTGATAGAATTTTGTCATCTCCCTCTGTTGAATACCTTGGCTCCCTTAACAAAACCAAACTCTTCTCATAAACTTTATTTTCCTTCTTCTTATTCCCTCTGCTTCTTTAAAAGTTGTCTACCTGCTATTCTTTCGTTTGCTTTCTGATTTTAAGGAATCAAAATTTTATATGTACTATGTATAAAAAAGATGAACAAGGACCCACTGTATAGCGTAGGGAACTATATTCAATATCTTTAATTACCTATAATGGAAAAGAATCTGAAAAAGAATATATATATATATATATCTATATATATCTATATATATATATATCTGAGTCACTTTGCTGTACACTTGAAACTAACACAACATTCGTAAACGAACTATACTTCAGTTAAAAAAAAAATTATATGCATAAAAGATAAATAGGGGCCTCCCTGGTGGTGCAGTGATTAAGAATCCGCCTGCCAAAGCAGGAGACCCGGGTTCAAGCCCTGGTCCGGGAAGATCCTACATGCCGCAGAGCAACTAAGCCCACGTGCCACAACTACTGAGCTTGTGCTCTAGAACCCATAAGCCACAACTACTGAAGCCCTTGCGCCTGGAGCCTGTGCTCCACAACAAGAGAAGTCAACGCAATGAGAAGCCTGTGCACCGCAATGAAGAGCAGCCCTCGCTCGCCACAACTAGAAGAAAGCCCGTGCGCAGCAACGAAGATCCAACACAGCCAAAAATAAATAAAGTTAAAAAAACATTTAAAAAAATTAAAAAATAAAAAGCACTGGAATGATAAACACCAATAAATAAATAAATAAATAAAAATTGGCTCTGAAGAAGCTTACTTCTAAATAGAAATCTTTTTTATGCAGATCATGACATATTATATAGTAAAAGCCTCCTACAGTGAGTACATGATGTGAAATGGCCTCTTAATACGGTAGAAACACAGGAGATGTTAGAATGTAAAAATCCCTAGAATCCTATTATCCTATACCTTATATATTATAAACACTATACTAAAATGGAAGCTCTTTCATCTAATGAGCTTAAATTGGACCACAGCATAATTCTATATGGTTTGTAGAGAAGTATCAATAATTAATCCCATTTTATACTGAAAACCACAAAGCTTATAGATGGTTTTAAACGTTTTTTAGAAGCAATATTCCAAATGGCTACAAGATGTACAAGCTCTTCCACAGAACCTTTTTTTCTACAATGAAATACAGTATTCTGCAATTTCCAGAGGAGGAAGCCAGGGTTTCCAGTAGTGCTGCTACTAAATCTAAGAAGAAAAAACTGAGAAGAATTGAGAAAATAGTTTAAGTATTTAAACTTTTAAAATCTAATCATTTTAAACCCTGAAAAAATCTATAAAGCTTTTCTTTTTTAAGCAGGTAAAACATCATTCATGACAGCTTGCATATCTCGCTCTCTATTACAGGTTGAATGTATTCCCCCCAAAATTCATATGTTGAAGCCCTACTCCCCCCATGTGATGGTATTTGGAGGTGGGGTCTTTGGGAGGTAATTAGGTTAGATTAAGTCACGAAGGTGGGATCTTCGTGATGGGATTAGTGCCTTTACAAGAAGAGGGCCACAGAGGTCCTACTCTCTCTCCACACACAAGCACTGAGGAAAGGCCAGATGAATACAGAGCAGGAAGGCAGCTGTCTACAAGCTAGGAAGAGAGCGCTCACCAAGAAGTGAATCTGCAGGTACCTTGACCTTGGGCTTCTCAGCCTCCAGAAATATAAGAAATAAGTATCTGTTGTTTAAACCACCTGGTCTCTGGTATTTTGTTATAGCAGCCTAGGCTAAATAAGATGCTCTCTTTTCTCCTATCCCATATTACACCCTGGCTTGTCCTCCAGTCATTAATTAATACCTACTGTAGAACAGTAGTAAATACAGAGGTAAGGTATTTTCACATTATTGTTTCACATACTTATTCACGAGAACGCTTTGCTTCTTGATTTTAATTTCAAATGCAGACTGCAGAACATTTTATTCTTCTCTCTAAAAAAATTAAACTTGTAAAAACTAAATTACTTCTTACTTATATGATCCTCACTGGTTTTTGTTTCCTATGGTTAATGGATTTTTGGCAGAAAATATTGTTTACCACTCCTGCATAACATATTAAGATACAGAATTAATTTATCTTCCCTCATACTCAAAAATTAACAGAATTAAAATCAGTAACAATTTTGTATTCAGCCTCTACTATGTAAAAGGCACTGTGGGAGATAAGAAGTATAAAGCAAGAGCTGCCCTTAAAACGTTTACTTATATTCTCTATTGTCCAAATATAAGGTATGCTCTCAACAATGCAACAAATCATTTCGATTTTCTAAAAAGTAATAGTATCGAATGGGTGGGATCCATCTTCTCCTCTCAATTTCACACAAATCCTCCCTGCTAGAACAGACTGTAAGTAGGCAAAAAGTAAAATGTCACAATGTTCCCGCTGGTCATTAATAAGCACCCACTAATTAGATTATAACCAGTAAGAAAGGGTAGGAAGGAGGAACAAGAAAAGAAGGGTAGAGAAAGAGAAGAGAAAAAAAGAAAAAGGAAAAGGTTGTCTTCAGCAAATTGTCTGTTTTAAGGTCATCAGGACCAAAGTTTAAGAAGAAAAACATGACTTTTTACTTACACTGAAAGGAACACTTACAATTACTTAAAGTTGGCCCAAATAAAAAATTTTAGACCTACATCAGTGTGGTTCTCTATAGACCACCTAATAATCTCACCAGTTAAACCAGTACCAGGATAAAGCCAAGGATTCAAAACAGATTTTCCTCCTTCTTTGGCATTTTAAGCAGTTTGAAGAACATATGGAATAAGGGAGAGAAGAAACCCATCAACACTAGCTCAACCACACGTCCATAGCCTCCTGCACCCCACTATCTGAAGCAAATAAAAGAGTCTATATGATTCTGTCCCCTCCTATCACCAGTTAGCAGAATTCATAACTAAAATTTCCTGACATTTCCTACCAGTTAGTTTTAAAATAATTTGAACGTGAAGACATCCACATCAATTTGTTTGAAATGCTTTTTCCTTCTCCTGTTAGATGATTATTTGCATTGCTGTTTTCTCAAGGAGACAGTGAGTAGTCATTCAGGTTGCTGGCACTGCTGTTTCTGGGCCAATTATAAAAGATAGGAAGCTGGCGATAGACAAGAAGAAGCTTGTTTTTATCATCATGCTTTGCTGCAACCCAATGGGCAGTAAGAAGTTCAGTGCCATTTAGCCATGTCCTTTCTCTGTTCTTTAAAAAGTTTATGGCTTAGTCCTCATTTGTAAAGTCTCAGCATGCTTCCTTGTTTTACAAGCTTTTCTACAAACTGTAATGGAAAAGCTAGCTCATGGCACCTTATATAACTTTAGTCCTCCCCAGGGGTTTTGTCATTCCTGGTAATTTGGCTTTAGAACCCAAAATCTACCCTATGCTTAGTCTCCTTGGGTTGTTGTTTTAATTCCAGTTTATTTCTCCAGAAGAGGGTTCCTCTCTCTACTTATTTGTTGAAAACCTTTTTTTTTTCTTTAACATTAATTTTCAAATTAAGAGTTGGCACAAGGTTGCAGATCAGGTCTGCAACTTTTGTAAAGATTTGCAGATCAAGCCAGGGAAGCAGTCTGGTTTGCTTTTGTGGAAAAAGTGATAAACAAATTTAGAAACCACTACTTAAAGATTCCAAGTTCCAAATCTTACTGAAAATATTTGGAGCTTGAATTCCATTTCTATCCTCATCTAAGAAAATGCTGGTACTAAAAAAGCTGTCTGTAAAGCTCCTAATATTTGTCAGTCATCAAGTATCTTTTCCAAAACAGCATTCTGATCGGTATAATGCAAATGAATCACCAATAAAGCAATTAAATTCCACCCAGGATATTCCTGTACTAAAATTCAAAGGCAAATGCTTGGCAAAATGCATCTTAGGATCTGCCAAACCCCAAACATTTGAAAACAAATAGTAACTCTAGGATGCTTTGCCAAGCCCCAAAAACCCAATGGCCACCCCTCTTTGAGAATGTCTGCATGTTTCCGAACATCTACTTAGGCTTCATATTCTAAGCCCTTAAGTGTCAAAGGTCAAGAACCACCAATCGGAGAATTAATAAAACTGAAGCTCTAGGTAAATAAACTTCAAACTCCAAAGGTCTGTCAGATAGATTTACACACAGTTCGTCTGTTGAGAGAAGATTTTTTTTTTTTTCCCCATTCAAGGAGCATTTTAGCCTCAGGATTACCTTTCATTCAGCAAGGATCACCTACATTCTAACTCTTGTGGTTATTAGAGCAAATCATGGGGTGTTGAGAACTTGGCTTCCTCCATCTTAATAAAACAGTTCAAGTCCTAGAGGCAGTTAATCCCTGGAAGGCTTTGTGATCCCATCCCCTGACATGTTTGATAAATATGGAAATTGTAAAATGTTCTGACTTGTTAAAATTTTTTCAGCCTGCTTAATGTGCTCTTTGGCCTTCACATGCACAAAGTGCTGACTTGGCATGCCTGGGAGCTTCCATTACCTTCTCTATTGTGTATACACTGACAACCCCTGAAGCGTAAATAAGTCACACTTCACAAAGAAATGTTTACTCTACACTCTAAGAGGGACTCTCCTTTTCTCAAGGAAATAAGAAAATGACAAAGGGGAAGGAAGAAGGGTGTATACCCAAAAAATGTGCCAGAAAGGAGAAAAAAAAAAAACAAAAAACCTCAAGTCTAAATGACTACAAAGCTGAAGAGCATTAAAAAAAATCTGGGTTGGGATAGGTGTGTCTACAGTTGGCTGATAAACAAATCTTTCAGAGTCTGAAATTACTACGGTAAGAAACAACTATTCCTCTTTGTTTCTCCCTTTACAATATGTAACGAATAGTACAGTTTTCTTTCAGTGCCTCTTATAATTCAAATGAGTCAACTCCCTTTTAACAGTATCAAAGTTAAGAAAATGAAATACTATTGTGCCGTGTATCTGGCCACCAGTGAACAAGAAGGCAAGGTCTGACCTCATGATAGATCCAACTTCTACTCATCTCAATTAACTAGTCGTCTTGGAGACTGAATGAGCAACTACATAAATACCAAGACAGAAGGCCTGTAACTGTACAAACTGGCTGCGGTGTCTAGAAACCCTGCAGACTCCTCCAGGCATAGGATTCACGGGGAAATTCTATGAAAAAAACACAAAGACAATAAGCTGATGAAATACTGATGACACACTGGGATACTTCAACATTTATAGCCAATTATGCTCATCAGTCACAGCCATTCCTGATATTCCGAGAACCAACCGTCAAATTCCCAACACTTTGACCACTTCCAGAAGATTGTCTTAATAGGGTCTCCTGAGGCTGTTGCTTGTATTAAAACTTCCAATTGTGCGAGCAACGGCAAGAGTGAGATGCACGGCAGAATGGAAACAGAGGCTTCACAAATGCAGAGGGTAAGCACAGCCTTCTGCAAAGAAAAGCCAGCAATAAAATAGCTAAGTGGCAGAGAGCAGCAGGCAGAAGGAAAGAAGCCAAGAGTCAGGATGGTATACGTACTATTACAACCATCCAAGAATAATTGAAAATTAATTGTAGCTGTGCAGACAGTGCTCAGGGCCTAAGCAGTTTTGGGGTAGGCAGGAAAAAAACGACCAGGCCATTTCAAAGGGCAAGAACTTGATCTGGGGATTCTGGGGAAGGAAACCAGGAGAAAAGAGTGAAAATGTTGACCTCTCAGCCTAGCCTTGATACCTCAATTAAGGAAAAAAGGAAAGCAAACAAAAGATGACTTTAGGAGAGAAAAATAACCAAAATGATTAAGAATATTATTTCCTACCTTCCCATCGATAACCAAGTTTCTCAAAAACCAGTTGTATCTCAGAGCAGCAGGGCATGAAGGAAATAATACTGCAGAGAGAAAAGGAGACCAGCCAAATCAACGGCCGAAGCATCCATCTTCTTCTCTTACAGTAGGCAGACCGCACAGGAGTCTGGATCAAGGCTTCTCACATCTTAACGTCCATGAGAATCACCTGGGAATCTCGTTAAACTTCGGATTCTGATTAATTAGGTCTGGAGCTGGGCCAGAGCTTTTGCGTTTCCAACAAGCTCCCAGGTGATGCTGATACTGCTGGTCTACAAATCCTACTGTGAGTAGCAAGGGTTAGTATGGATCTTGGTCAAGTAAATTTTGGCTCAACTCATGACTCTGGACAAGTTAGTTAACATCTCTAATTTCTCAGTTTCTGCACTTATTAAATAGAGATAGCAATGCCTACCTCATAAAGTTGACATGAGGAGTAAACAAAACTATTTGGCCTAATGCCTAGTTATTACCACCAGAAGCATATTTCCCAAAGTGTGGTACGCATACCATTGGTGGTACAAGGACAAACTTTTAAAAATTGTAACTGTTAGGCAATATTTTAATAAGTATCAGAAAAAAATAACTTAAAACTCAAGATAATTACCTTAAACTCAAGATTTCATGGGTAATGTCACCTAGGATAAAGCTATGTTAAAAGGAAAAAGTCAACTTTAAAAATTACTAAGTAAATAAAGGTACAAGAGATACATGGATATGACAAAAATGATGAGGGTGATACTCAACTGACTGAAGTTGAAACATCAATTAAAATAGGGTTACTAAGTTTCTGAAGGCAGGGGCTTGACCAGATTACCCCATCATAAGGAGCAGGTGTGTAATAGAGTTCTGAATGTATTTCAAAACCTTCTGGTCACTCAAGGCTTAGAAACTGAACTTTAACCATATGATATTCTCACCCACATTTACTTGTGTGAATTGCATATGCTATCATGGATCATCAGACTATCCGTAAGACTTAGGAAAACAAATTCTGTTGAGTAAAGCCATTTCCGCCTGATATGTAAATCTAAACAACCTCCCAACAGTGGGTTAAATAATAGAATTATGTCTCCAAGGAAGGAAAGCTACGATTTCATAAATCCAGTATTAAGATGTTTCTCTTTTCCCACAGACTTTTTGTAACACCATTCGAAGGTGATTTGTGGTCACAGGGATGGGTGTGGATGACTGAACAAATGAATTTGTCATAGCCTTTAACAATAACCTTAAGAGCAAAGAGAGGAAAAGTCATAGATGAGCTGGAAAAGAGGCAGCATGTTTGTGAGTAGCATGGTTTTCCGAAGAGAACTATAAAAGGCTTCCTGATGTATTTAGCATCTGATGTCTGGTATACTTGGAGCAGTATATCATTCTTACAATTCTGCTTAGTTGGTTGACGGTTTTGTTCAAGTTAATGAGAAAAAGGAACATGAACACAGACATCTATCAGAACTTCACTCATTCATTTCTCCATGGAGTGAACCACTTCTTTGCTGGATCGGATAATAGCTTCAAATACTGGAAAAATATTTTCTCAAGTTTTTTGTGCTATTCAAAATATAGTGGCTATAGACATGACACACTTTCAAGTTTAATCTACATTATTAACGCTTTATCGCTTTCTTAAGTCTAGACAATTAACAAAACAATAAATCAAGTCCTGATTTGTTGTGTTTGCTAATTTCCATGGGGTTAGTACCTCTTTTGTGGCTGATTTCAAGTTACCAACATGATGTCAGTGAACACAGAGCTGGAAAAAGTGTTCAGTAGTATACACCATTATACAGTATTTCCAATGCAGATAAAATAGGCACAAATGACTTCAAGAGCATTGATAACAGTAAAATGTAGTAAAAATAATTATGAAGTGATGAGTTTTGAGTACTTATTTTTTGTTTTTAATGTAATTTATTTTAATGATAAGTTTATATAGTTTAATTTTTACTGATAACCAGCTCAGAAAATTTCTGAAAATTTAATAGTTTGTTGTCAGGAGCTGGTAGGGGCTGGATCCTGCCCACCACTGGTCTCGAATCACATCCCACACATTGTTGCTATTCCACCAGGTTTACAAACAACTTTTCAGTTTTCCAAGTTAAAAATCTCTTGGAGAAAGATGATGAATTTTGTGTGTTAAAGAGACAACAACAACAACAACAAAAAAACCAAAAATAAATAAAAATTGCAATACTGCAATTTGTATCTTTTATGTAGTCAAGTTTGTAGCTAACAACAGAAAACATATGAAACATTTATACACCCAGAGCCTTTAGGAAATCAAGTAATAAAAGCACCTTTGCATCTTGGGGGAAAGAAATGTAGGCAGAAGATATTTGTTTGGGTAAAAAAGGACATGGAGATAAGAATAAAGATGTTTGCATCAATTTCCACATTTAAAACTGGTCAGAAAGACTTGATTTCCTAAGGGAACAGAAAATAAAAGAAATAGCTCCTTATAAGTGAATCATAAGGATTCTTTCCATAGACAAAAAAGCAACCGCAATATAAATGCTTTAGATGCCATCATTACATGGCAATACTAACTTTTCAATTTGTAAAGATAAAAGGGAAAATGTTTAGGAAATCCAAAGCCATTTCACTAATCCCTATAGCCAAAGTAAACCAGTGAGAGAATGAGAGAACTTATTCCACGAAATGGTCATTTATGATGTTAACTAGCACTTTTAAAGACTTTCAAAAATAGCTCTGCATTGCCTGGTTAATCTTTGAAAAACTAAAAGCAATTAAGTAGCTCTCCATCCTTTAGAAAAGTTCAATTAACCAGTTTCACACTAAAAGGGTAAATTTTCACATTAAAAGGGTGAAAATTCACTGCCTTCCCTTTCATGGAAAGTATGTGTAAATTACTTTCCAAAACTGAGCATAATATCCTATGGAATTGTTTATTTCAAAAAGTAAGTCTTCAAAGCTGAGGGAAATGTACAGCACACATTGTTTATCTCTACAAGATGGAGCATATGGAAAAACTTATAACTGTCAAGTGTTATTACACTGCAAAACAAACGTGGAAGTACACAATAGGGATAAATATAGTGAGACTCGTTCACAAATTGGAGATGCTGGAGGCACATGGAAAAGTTTACAAAAATTGCAATGTTTAAGAGATCAGGAGGACAGCGGTGCTAACCCGGCTTTACAAAAAGATCATATGCAATAGATTCCACTGTTCCTTCTGAATTATAACGCACGTTTAGGCATGCAGGTTAATTTGAGAAGCAGCCCTTAAAGAAAAGGAAAGAAGAAAAACAATTCCTGTCTTGTGTTAAAAATTCCAAATAAGCATTATTGATACTAAAAAAGAAAAGGGTGGGGTGTGTAAAACAATTAAAATCATAAATTTAATAAGCCTTGAGTGGTAAAATACTCAAATGAAAACATAGTTGAAAAATTATTTTAACAAAACATTTATTATAAGCATACGATTTCATTTTTAAAAACTTTAATGCACAGTAATATAAGTTGCTGAGTTAGGGTAATTTTAAAGTGTAATCCATTTTTGCAATGACTTTCAGGGAAAAAAGAAAAAAGGGGGAAAAGGCACTAAACCTACATTTTAAAATGTAAAAATTTGCAGTTATCTCCCCAAATCCTCTCTTTCAATGTGGTCTAGTATTGGAATATACATTATTTCAAAGGTCTAATTTTCACACATAAAGCTTTAATTAAAAAAAATAATAATAATTTCCCTAAAATTTCTCAGTATCAGCAGTGCCCTAAAGAAAAATTCTTTCTGAGTATAAAGACAGAAAAGTACTCCCAGGGAAGTAAAAGCACTCTGTGTTCAAAGTTCACATGAACTAAAGGCAGAGGCTGAACTAAGGTTTGGAAGTACTTTCTATTTTCTTTAGTCCCCTAGTCATTACTTTAACAGGCAAAGAATAACTAAACAGCAAAACTCGTTGACGGAAGCACATACTTTCCACACACTCTAAGTGTCAAAGGCCTGTTTAGAGAAAGGCCAAACAATCTACTGCATCTTAGATGCAAGGGCCAGAATTAGGAGATGTTTCTGACTAAGAAGTCTATTTCTGCCTCTACTATGGCCTCATTTTATAACCTTAGTGAAGAGATTTATCTGTTCCTCACTTGACTTCAAAAATAAAGATGGAGCCACGTAAACTCTACTTAGCTCCCTAGAATATTGTGAGACTACAATAAATAATGTCCATAAAAGCTTTGATCTCTTCAGGAAAAAAATGATTTCTGACATAGGCAGGAGAGGTTTTAGAGGTTCCTGAGAAACTAGTGCTAAGTCAAGGTGGAACACAAGGAACAGATAAACCACAGATCACTAGAAAATGCCTGTTAACCCTTCTTATTTATTTTCCAGGTAAAAATGGTCTTTGAAACTAAGCCCATAAACTGCCATCTAGATCATATCCAATTTCCACTTCCATTACATCCACTTATGCCATCACTACAAATTATAACATCTGAACAGATAAGAGACAGCTATAGTAACTAAACTTATGACTAGAAAAGCAGAGGAGAAATCAGAGTGCTTGATTTCTAGGCCTGGCTCCTCCTGACATTAAAAAAATGAAGAATTAGAAAGTGGGGAAAAAAAAAGATTTCATGCCTCTTTTTAGTCCCATCTGCCCCTCTCATGAGAAGTCATCAGTATGGCTGCCAAGATTTCTTGGTAGAAAGATGATTTTTTAAGATGCAACAACTGTATTTAATTGAACCTTACTTTCTGGATATATGCCAGTATTTGCATTTAAATTATTAAGGTACTGGGGCACAATGGTTTCAATTGAATCTTCTCTATATAAACTCTCTCATGTGTTTAATGCATATCATTTCTATTTTTTTAACTACTGAGCATATAGCGATGGCAACAGTTTACTTTTTCTTCCTTAGACGTTCCATTCACAATAGCCGCACACTTCAAATGCCAGGTACTTGCTAACAGGCCATATAACAAGACAGCAGCATTTGAAGATTTACAATGTGAAATGAAATCATACAGAGTAAAAAAGGAGAGAATAACTGAGTGCATAAACAATCTTAGCAAAAATTCTACACCTTAACATAATCTGTGTTTGTTCCATTGACCACAATTCTAATCCTTAGGGTTTGAAATCTACCATATAACCAATCTTTAATCATTATAATCTTCTAGGAAAGAGCAGTAGATCACTTTTAACTTCTTTTACCGTTAACTAATTCTGTTATTTTCTTTGTATTCCAAGGATACCTAAATGTGGTGTTAGGTTTTGTTATAAATCTTAGTTTATGTCATTAATAAATTGGTATCATGGTCAGGAACAATAGGGCAATAATAGTAATAGACCTTTGAAGGCTGTACCTACTTTTTTATGCTCTGAAACAGGAGGCACAGCTCTACTGGGTGAATCAGACCATAAACATAAAATGTCATATTTTTTCTCCCTCAGTTTCAAACTCATTTAATCTCTCTAAGCATCAGAAAATGCAGTTTGCTTAAGACTAAACAGCAAGTAAATCACAGAACAGGGATTTGAGCCCAAGTCCCTCTTGCTTCAAATGTCTGTGTTCTTTCCATTATGCCCTGGGGCCTCTTACCAGGGGACAGTATTTTCTATACTACTAGAGGAAGGCATGGTCCTCTCAGCATCCAGAATATCAGCGGCAGCTCCTGCTGGCCCAAACCTTCCTACCACAATCAAGCAGAAGGAAATTGTGAGAGGGGGAGAATCCTGATTGCTGTTCCCTATCTAACTCTGGATATATTTTTCCCACAGAGTTAACTTAATAAATGGCAGATGGAATCCACCTTCCGGAGTGCTGGAGTAGCAATGAGGTAAGCTTTCCTTGCATATTGGTACTCAACAAGAGGAGATTAATGTTATATTTTCTTATTTTTGTGTCCCACCCAAGAATATAACTCAGAATGCGTTAATTTGTGAGAAAGTAATTCTTCACTTTTTAAAGACTTGAATTAATTTTCCTTGAATTAGTTGACGTTTACACAGAGTATCTGATCATGTACATAAAACAGAAACAACTCATTTTCTGAACACTTTAAAACTGACATCCTGCTAACCTTCCTAAGGCAAACACCTTAAGTTATTTTTTTAAAAGATAAGGAAAGGGCTTGCCTGGTGGTGCACTGGTTGAGAATCTGCCTGCCAATGCAGGGGACACGGGTTCGAGCCCTGGTCTGGGAAGATCCCATATGCCACGGAGCAACTGGGCCCGTGAGCCACAATTACTGAGCCTGCGCGTCTGGAGCCTGTGCTCCACAACAAGAAAGGCCGCGACAGTGAGAGGCCCGCGCACCGCGATGAAGAGTGGCCCCCACTTGCCACAACTAGAGAAAGCCCTCGCACAGAAACGAAGACCCAACGCAGCCATAGATAAATAAATAAATAAATAAAAGAGAAAAAAAAAAAAAAAAAAGCCGCCTCCTCAGCCTTGCCTTATAAAAAAAAAAAAAAAGATAAGGAAAAAAGAAAAAAAAAGACTCTGGAAATAAGAGATAAAATGATGAAATCCATGAATATAAATTCTTGACAGTTTAACTTATATAAGTAAAAGAACTGAGTAAATTAAATTATCAGAATCCAAAAGAACCAGAGATCATATTGCAACCAAGCAGCAGACCTAAACCCAAAATGGATTTAGAATATATTTAACATTGGAGGCGCAAAGTTAATTCCTTTGTCATATCCTCTTCTTGCTTCTGCTTGAAATCCAAGGCACATGGGGTGAATTTGCTTAATCTGCAACATTAGGAATCCCAAACTCTTCAGAGGAGCCCTCCAGGCTCTCTGGGTATAGACAATTGCCAGAGCAGAATCTGAAAAATATGGAACAGCTTACTCTTTCTCCCTAAAGGACTTTTTCATAACTAACTAGACTAATCTTCCTCCGAGGGATTTTAAAACAACAGATTTACCTTTTTTGCTAAAAGTGATATCTAGGTCTGCCTGAAACTGTGCACAAGGGACATCCATTAAATTACCTCTAGTTAATGATAATTTTGTATCAAATGGGGTTATACAAATAAACTATCTTCCTAACATTCCTGTTATAGACTTAAGAAGGCAAATAATCCTGACTGGTCTAAAAACAAAAGTCTAATCTGTTCTGGGAAAAGAGTTCTGACAAATCCTAATTCCAACAGTATGAAAGGCCCAGTAATGACAAGATTAGGAATATTTCCCTGTAAAATTTTCCTAATTAACGTTTTTGATCCAAGATGCACTAAAAAATGAACAAAAGCTGCTCCAAACTACATTATCAAACAAACAGTCAAAGAGTTGGTACTCATATTAGTAAGGTAGTAAGGCAAGGAAAACTAATATATAGTGATCTGTTTGTTTTCTCAGATTTTAAAAAAAAAAGGACTTCTTCCTTAGGAACAATAAAAACACAATCAGTATCAACTACCTTCCATAATGAAGCTTTCATAAATAACCTTGAAGACAATGCGTCTTAGCTAGCAGGTTCTAGTCACCCATGTCTTTCTAGAGCATTCATTTTTCCTTGTCAGGGATGATTCAGCTCCATAGCCTACTTAGACCCAAGGTTGACTGGGAAGGAGAGGGTCATTAATCCAGCAACAGGTTCCCCCTTTGCAGTCTCCACGCATGCAAACAGCCTGTGGAGGGGCTATGAAGAGCCAAAAAGTCTAAGCCACAGCCCTATGTCCTCCTAGTGCTTTCTATTTAGCTTGTTGGAGAACAAGACAGTTCAGTGGGCTTCACTATCTTCTCAAATGCACCATTAGAAGACTACATGATTTAGATTCAACATCTAGTTGAAAAACTTCACAAAATTGTCCATGGAAATGTCATCCAAATACAGCTGTAAGACTGAATGAAAGTTGGAGACGTCCTGATGTTAAGTGGCATTTTACACTCAAAAGCATCCAAATGGATGGAAAAAAATTGGTGTTTGTAGTATAGAATAAAAACAAACATTAAAAGATTTTAAAATAAGGGAATGTGTGAAGATAGAAAAATAAGAGCATGTGTTGAAAAGCAGTCTTATTATTTTCCACATTTATTTATGTTTAAAGATATATTCAAAGCTAAATACAGGAATACCATATGTAGCTCTAAACACTAACAAATGTTGTGACATAGGATGGTTCTTCTCCTCACTGAATTAATTATTTACCAACAACATTTAATAAAATTTTGCTGAGTGTCTACTATAGCCAGGCACTCTACTAGGAAATACACTGATGAGCAAACAGCACATGGTTCCTGCCTTCAGGGATCGTGAGAGGAGACAAGGAACTTTCATATGTAACAAACACTATGATGATATAATGATATGGAACAGACCACAGGGACACCAACCCTGCAGGAAGGCCCATCTGAGGAAGTAAAATGTAGGTTGAGAACAGAGGCTTAAGCAGGAAAGAGGAATGATGAAAGAGGCGGTGGAACAGTACGTGAAAGAGCTGAACAAAGTGGAAAGAAATTAAATTCAACAGGGCTAGGGCATGGACAATGGGAACCATGGTGCAAGATAAAGCTGAAGAAATAAGTAGGATCTGATCAAGAAGGGCTTGGCCCTAAGGATTATAAGAAGTCGCTGGAATGTTTAGAAAAGGGAATAATATTATCAGCTTTGCGTTTTTTAGAAGATCACTCTATCTACAGTGTGGAGTATGGAATAGTGTGGTACAGGAATGAATGACAGAAAGCTGTTATCACAATTTTTTGGGAGATGATAGCTCTTTGGACTGGAATGATGGCATCTAAGGAAAAAGAGATGTAGAAAAATTGAAGAGCTATTTAGGAGGTAAAATTATCAGAATTCTGCTTGGTGATGGAATGTAGGGAAGGAAGAAGAAGAAGGGGACAAGGCTACCTCCCAGGTTTCTGACTTGAACCGCTGGGAGATGTAGTCACTGGAGGCAGAACAGGTTTGGAGAGGGAAGGGCGGGAAAGTAATGAGATATCAGGATTGGGAATAAAATCTGAAATGTTTGGGAAGCCAGACTGGAGTGGGTTCCAAAATGAGCAGGAGGTAAAAACTGGAGAAGAGGTGTGATGGGGAAGAGAAAAATAGAGTGCTAAATATGTAGTTGAAATAGGACAATATATAAAGATGAGCTTAATAAATTTAGAAGCCAGTAGAAAGGGAGGTAATAATAATAATACAGAAATAATAATAATAATACAAAGACCTTTCTTTTGAGTGCTTAATTTGTTCCAACCACAAAGCTTATAGCACTTTAAAAATAAAAATATTCAATCTTTCAATCTTCACAACAACCCTATGACATAGGTATTATTATCCCCAACTAACACACAAGGAAACTGAGGATGAGAGATATTATATAATTTGCCCAAAATTTCACAGCAACAGACCTCAACTTTGAATCCAAGTATGTCTGATTACAAAGCCCATGCTCATAATCACCATGCTACACACAGGATTTAAGAGAGAGACAGGATTAAGAAAAATCAAGACCCCTCTAAGGTGGAAAAGGATAGGCCCCGGACTTTAGGAAATGAGGGAAACCTTTTTTCATAACAGAAGGGACAAAGGAAAAAAAAAAACATGTGGAAAGCTTTACTTTTTTTTAATTTCTATTTTTATTATTATTATTTTTAACATCTTTATTGGAGTATAATTGCTTTAAAATGGTGTGTTAGTTTCTGCTGTATAACAAAGTGAATCAAGCTATACGTATACATATATCCCCATATCTCCTCCCTCTTGCGTCTCCCTCCCACCCTCCCTATCCCACCCCTCTAGGTGGTCACAAAGCACCAAGCTGATCTCCCTGTGCTATGTGGCTGCTTCCCACTAGCGATCTGTTTTACATTTGGTAGTGTATATATGTCCATGCCACTCTCTCACTTCGTCCCAGCTTACCCTTCCCCCTCCCCGTGTCCTCAAGTCCATTCTCTACATCTGCGTGAAAGGTTTACTTCTAATGGCAGATGAGGAACGAGTTTTCCATTGGAAGATTTCTATCTTTCCTATTGACTTGGAAGTAGTCATTTGCTGAGGATCAAGACAGAATGAATGAGTAAGGTATTTGAGAAGAGTAGAAAATAATTGAAATTGTCCTTCATTCATTGAACAAAATGCATTGGGTACTATTCTAGGCACCGGGGTCATAGTAGTAAAAAAAAGAGATGAAGTTACCAGTTCATATGATCCTTAAATTTAAGCAGGGGAACACATAAAATAAACAAGATAATTTCACATTGTGATATGCTAATGGAGGAAATTAAGCAGGGTAATGGGGCTGAGAGAGCTTAGGGAGAACTGTTTTATATGAGGGGCTCAGGGGGACACAAGCTGGGACCAGCAGGAGAAGCCCCAGGTGAAGTATATTGTCATGGAGAATGGAGGAGAGAGTTATTTAGGGAATGACACAAGTTTGCTGGGTAATGCTGAGAGGACAGATGAGGTGAGGGCCCTGTATTTATGGAGACATTAATCTGCCTCACTCTATATTTTTCTCCAACTGAACTCAGCAGCTCAGGAGCAATGGCAGAAAAAGCTCAGAGTCACCCACAGTTAGGAATATACCAAGCAGACATGACTGATAATGGGGCCCAGGAGTTCAGTAAGCTGACAAGAGATAAGTTAGAGTTATGGTCCATGGACCCTGAAGTGAAGAGAAAGGAGAGTGAAGAATGCATCCCATATAATTGCAAGTCCTTATAAGGCTGAAGATGTGGTGGATTAGCTGGAAAGATAAGGAAATTATGGCCAGAGAGGAAAACATCTGAATTTCAGAAGAGAGAAAGAAAAAGGTATCAAAGATGTGATTTTAAAAAAAGATGAAGAGACAAAGGAATTGGAAGAAGAATAATGGGAGAAATGGAGGTACAAATACAAGAAGATGGAGAGTAAAGTAGAGGGACTGGGGGACAATGATAGCCCAGAAAAGAAATACGAGTTGGTTTAGCTGAGTAGCAAAAGCATCCTCAAAGAAGCAGAGTATTTTAGAGCAGATGAAGAAATGGTGGTCTAAAAGAGGTAGGGGGAGCTTAGGAAGACAATGACCCTGTGAGTGTGAAAGTGTGGGAAAATGATGGGTATCCTCTCAAAAGAGGTGTAGAAAAAATAGCATCTCAGGAGAGACCCAGACCTCAAGTCAGGAGGAACCTTCCTAAGAGTGGCTTACCAATGCTGAAATTTCAGACATGCCTGCCATCACTGGCATCTGATCCTTGTGTGAAGGAACCAATTCTCAGGGTGCAATATTCTCCATCTATGTTTCTCTTTTGCCCTGATTCCTCTAATATGACATTAACATAGTAGGGCAGAAATCCAAGAAAACCACTAGTCCGGAATAAACATCCTTTTAGACAATTAAAAAAAAAATTTATACTTGGAAAAAAAAGAAAGCAAAGCTGCCATGTTGACATCAGAACAGTAAAGCAGTTTATTTAGAGAGTCATTTGAACAAGGCAGACACAGTTTAAGGACCCAGGGGAGGTTTTCAGTTTCCACCATCTGGTTATTTCCCCAAGTCCTCTGCCATGCATCACAAAGCTCTCTGTGAATCCACTTAAAAAGGAAAGGGCTAACACTCCTTTTTATTTCCTTAACACTGCCCTCAATAAAAGGTGGTGTTATCCAAAGGATAAAATAAATATTCAGCCACAAGATTCACAGGGCAAAAATATACTTACTTATATGGAAAGGTGTTCTTTTTCATTGTTGAACATAAAAAGTAGGTTATAAAATAAGATATTGAGTACGAGCTCATTTATGCAAACAATAAATGTTTTTTTTTTATTGCAGTAAAATATGCATAACATAAAACTTACCATTTAACCATTTTCAAGTGTACAGTTCAGTGACATTAAATACACTCACACTGTTGTGCAACCATCGTTACCATCCATCTCCCGAACTTTTTCATCTTCCCAAACTTAAATTCTGTACACGTCACATAAAACAATGAATTTTTACATATGAACACAGAAAAAGTCTGAATGGATACACTCTAAAAATGTTAATAGCGGATAGTGCAATTATAGGTGGTTTTCTTTTCTATGTTTTCTATGTTTTAGTCCTCTATATTTTCTGATTTTTTTCTAAAAGGAACTGCATCTCTACTGTACTTTTTTAAAGTAATTTTTAATGATTCTTTAAAAGACATTAAAGTTCAAACATTAAAAAAGAAAAGAAAAACAGGATTAGAGGCGATGCTCATTACCTTCTTTAGATCCGGACTAGTAACTAAAGTATATTCCATGAGTGATCTCAAGCAACTCAAATTTTCTATGTATCTTTTAGAAATACATATTTTTAGAATTTAGGACTACATATTTTTTAAAAAGTCAATGCATTATCAGTTGCCTAATAAACAGAACAATACTTGAAAATACTTGAAAAATGATTACTGCAGTATAGAAAGCTAATTATCCCCCGCTGCCCATTTTCTCCCTTCTTCCAAGTAATAAGAACCCCAATTCTTAGCTGGGTACACTGATGTCCAACCAAAAGACAATATTTCCTGGTTGTTGCTCCTGGAGTTATGGCCATGTGACTAAATTTTAGCCAAAGAGGAAGTGCTATGTGCAACTTCCCAGAAGTGCCCTTGAAGGGAAGGGGTGCACTCAAAGAGTTTGCTTCTTCCCCCCACCCCCCTCTTTCTACCCCCAGCCCTAACCATGTGAGGCCACATGCAATCCAGGAAAAGGAACTGAATTGGCCGGCACCTTGATCTTCAACTTTTGAGCCTCCAGAACTGTGAGAAAATTAATTTCTCATGTTTAAGCACCTGATCTATGGTGTTTTGTTATAGCAGCCCAAGCAGACTAATATACAGTCATTCACTCAGTTGTTACTGATTACCTGATAACTAATTTATTGAATACCTACTATATGCCAGGAACATTACATACTTTACCGCTAACCCTCTCAGTAACCCCACAAACTAGAGATCATTATATTCACTTTGGTGATAAGACGCCTGAGGCCCAAAGAATAATTACCTGAGGTCCCATAGCTGGGAAGTGAAAAGTCAGATTTACTTACTCTAAAGTTCATTACCTATCATACCCCATGGCCCACACATCTCTGCATCAAGGAGTTTATGGTATTTTAGAAAGACAATCCAGACAAATAAAAAGCTGAGTAATTCAAAAGGTTAATAAGGTTAGCACATGACACAAACACAGAAATAATAAGAAGTACTAGGAGTTCCTAGGAGGGAGAGTTCAAGAGATCATGAAATGCTTCAATTTCTCCCCCATAAAAATATAGAGAATTACATTAAACCAAATCCTTGTTGAAACCCATCCAAACCAAGTAAATAAAGTGGTAAGAGACATTACAACCTTGGAACAAAGGTAAAATCTTAATAGAACTTGCTTTGACATTTAAATTGGTACCTTTAAAAGTCACCAAAAAAGCATTTTCCTGCTACAAGGTATGCCACAGGTGATTTGCTTCATCACATCTCCATCTTTAGGAGAAAAAAATTACACAGAAGCTTAGCTTTTCTAAATTGTCTACTATAGTTAACCAGTCATTGACTAAAAAGGGACAGGGAAAATAGTTAAAACCATTTTCTGGAAGTGTGTGAAATTAGATTATCTGCTTTTATTTAAAGATAATTTGAAAAAGTCTGAGAAATTCTTTCACAAAAGAAGAGCTATAAATGGTCAAATAAATTTTTAACAATGCATAGATTAGACAGGAATGTGGGACACATAGAAGCCAGCATCATTTTGGAACAATATGTCTTCAACTTTCTTAAAGTGATAGTTAGCTACTTAACTACTAAGCAGCCTTTCTGAATCGGTAATTCCGAAGTTAACGCTTTTAACATAGGATACTTTTACAAAAATTCAAAATCTTCCATGGAAATCTATGATAACCTGTACATGAAATCCAGGGGGAAAAACAAATCCAGTATTGATCTATAAAAACCTAATTCAATTTGTATGTTCTATTGGTTGTTAGAAAAAAATATTTAATGTCTAAATCTGGAAAGATGTATCTTGATAATGCTTTTAATTCAACACAAAATTAGAGGTATTATTTAGAATTTGGTTTTGTGACAAAGATGATACTATGTTTTCATTATAAATATAAAATATGCTCATTACTGGAAATTTGTAAAATGAAGAAAAGGATAAAGAACACAGCCATGTCCTCACCACTAACAGTTCCTTCTAATTAACATATTTTTATATTTTTAAAAAATTTTGATAATTCTATATAGATTAGATATTCAGCATTTTTTTCTTTTTCACTTCAACATATGGCATTTTTCTATGTTGTTATTAAACCAACAACATAAGTCGCTTTTAATTCTAGGAAACATTCCAATAAAGTTTCTTAACCACAATTCACTTTAAACAATTAGGTTGCTTTTTGTTATGCTAATAATGCCAAGATAAATATCTTTGTGTTCTTTCCAATTCACAGATAATTTCCTTAGCCTAAATTCTAGCAGTGAAATTACGAGCCAAAGTCATACAATCAGTAAATAGCAGGGCCTGGGTAAAGAGATGTGGTAGAGTTCACAAGTGCTTATTGCTAAACTTTCAGGAATTTCCTAAGCCAGTTGTTAAATACAGAGATCATTAAAAATTAAATTTTGTAAATGTATAATTAAATAAATTTTAAATAAAACAAATACTCAAAATTCATCATTTTTCATTGTGTTACTACATTTTACTACTATCCTGGCTCAGAGTTGTTAACATCTACTGTATCTATATTGTGGGGACACTACTATATAATGGTATTCTACTGCACATCTCTTCCGTCAACATTCAGTGATGTCATGTTGTAGCATGCATTTGGCCATAGTGGGAGTATTCATACCATGGAAATTGGAAAATGGTACAAATGGGGCTTTTTACCCTCCTAGAGAATCCAGAGAATTAGCCTGATAATTCAGATGGTGAGCTATACATGTATCTTATTTATTTCACCCTCAAACTGTGTATTTTTCAACCTATCTACACCTTTTAAAAGCCCTCAAAAAGATGGGAGCAGAGACTGACATCTAAGCATTTTAATCAGTTTTACTACTTGAGCCACTTGGTAAATGTTTATAAAGTATTTTTGAAGAGTACTGTGTTGAGTGGCTGTAGGTGATACAGAAATGTTGAAGTCTTCAAGTAAAAAATGATAAATACCATGAGATAAAAATGATACAGGGATGCAAAGAAAGGAGAGATTATGTCCTGAAGAATTTTAAAAGGTCCACAAAAGAGAACATTTTCAGATGAATAAATAGTGCCATAGAAAAGTAAAATGATTAAGGCTATCAAAAACTCCATCCTCTTCCTTTTCAGAGCACTTTTATATAACTGCTTTATAACATATCACTCCCCTCATCCTATGTTATAATGACTATTATATACCTCTGCTCCACTATACTACTCATACCTTCAGAGCAGAGCTTCCTTTATCTTTTTATCCCCATCATAGTAGATGTTCAATAAATGTTTCTTTAATGAGTGAGTGAGTGAAAGAATGGATTAATGAATAAGAGCTGACATTTATGAGTTTACAATGTGCTAAGCACTGTCCTAAGCACTTTACATATATTAAATCATTTAATTTTCACTACAACACTATGAGGTAGGTTCTGTCTTGACCAATGAGAGAACTCAGCCATTACACATACAATGAAACTGAATCACGAAGATCACGCAGATGGCAGAAGAGCTAGAATATAAATGCAGTCAGTCTAAGTCTAGAGCCCCTGTTTTTTGCCACTACAGCATACCACATCTCAGATTAATGAATGAGCAACAGGACAGCTCCTTTTTGCATTCATTCTTACTACTTCAAAGTCTAAATAAATAAATAAATAATGCATGCTTCTATATTACATATTCCACTCAATGTCATCAGTTCATTCATATTCAGAGTAGTACTGGTCTCTCTCTTAGCTCTCTAAATTTAAAAAAATAAAATAAGTGAGTCTTAAATTTGGCAAGTTTTGATATGCAAATTTCTACATGTACTCCTAATCAAATATCTGTTTTAAAAGAACACCCCAAATTTTCCAATTAGAAAGAAATTTAAATATTCCCCCCAAAATGTTAGACACTTCATTTGAGTTTTGATAATCTAACAAAGCTAACCTTTTCTTATCTGCATACTTTATACTTGATATACATATGTGTGTGTGTGTGTGTGTGTGTGTGTGTGTGGAGAGACTAGGAGATATAGTGTTAACTGTGTCACAAATGAACCAGGGTGAAAGTCACTTTGGCCCACCTTTAAAACATCACTACTGAATTCTGAGGGACAAAAAAGACTGAAAAGCTATAAACAACTTGGTCAGAGACTGTTAAATCTCCAAGGCAAAAATCTATCAACAGATGTTAAAAAACAAAAACAAAAAACCACACAAAACAAAAAAACCCAAGGGCTTGAAATATGTCCAACAAACACTCATAGTGTTAATGGAAAAAAGAAAAAGGGGAGGAGGACTCTTTCTCCCTGATAAAACGCCTTCATGACAATGGAGACTGAAAGGTCACTGACCTTACCAACAAAAGGGTGTGATTTCAACAGCAATGAAGGTAAAGATAGCAATTAGGTAAGATTATCACACCTAGACCAAGATATTGTATTGATTTTCATAAAAGGACACAGAATCAATCTATCATTCAAGTTTGGTAAGTTAGTACACGATTATTGTCAGAGTATTATTCATACTTATTCATTTGAAACCTGATTCATGAAGAAATCCCAACTTATTTACCATAGCCCAGCTCTAAGAATATGTAAGGATGGAATCTTGGAGGCTTGACCACTGCACTCATTTAAAAAATTACCTACTAGAAACTATGCTTCTCTTAAATGCATTCTAATGCAAGAAATAGAAGTGTGCATTTGAAATATTTTTAAATCTTTAAATAAATAATACTATGCAAGTTTTTAAAAAACCACAGTAACTTCTTTATTATCCATCAAGGTCAGAGAATGTTGTATTCCAGTTAATCCAATATTCTGATTCAGTTTCTTCATCTGTAAAATAAGACTATTATGAATTATATGAATTAATATTTGTAAAGTACTTAGTGTCTGGCATATTGATTAAATCCTATATAAGTGATTGTTAAATAAATAAAATGATATAATTATAGTAAACTGTATTTCCAAAAATGTCCTCAGCCTTTTTTCTGGTCCCACATGCTCTTCCAGAACCCTGCCACTCCCTGTCAAAAGGTGGAGTCTTTTTTCTCCCCTTGAACTTGGTGGACTTGTGACTGTTCTGAACATCAAAGAAGGAAAGAAATGATGTTCTGTAATTCCCAAGGCTATGTCATAGAAAGGATACAGCTTCTGCCTGGCTCTCTCTTTTTGGAATGCATGCTCTGGGGAACCCAGATAGCGCACTTAAAGAAGGCCAAACTAATCCATTTGGAGAGATCACAAGCAGAGACCCATATGGAGAGGAATTGGAGCCTTCCTAGCCAACAGCCAGCAACAACTGCCAGAATGAATGAGTCTTCAGATGATTCCAGTTCCCAGCCTTTGAAGTTTTCCAGCTTCAGACATTGTGGAACAAAGAGAGAAGCCATCCTGCTGTGCCCTGTCCAAACTCCTGATCCACAGAATCTGTGAGCATAATAACCTATTTTTTCACACCACTAAATTTTGGGGTAATTTGTTACACAGCCATAGGACCAGGAACAATAAAACCGCTACACTTAAGATTTGCATTTCAACTAAAATCAAAAAGATTTTAAAGTGGCTTACAAAATTAAATATAATGCAAACAGGGCCCAGATAAAACAGAACAGAGACTCATAAAACAAAGCAGAAACAACTGTCAGGCATTCAACACAGTATTATAACAACACTGATGGAGCCATGAGTCAATGCTCCTAATAGCCCTAGAAGGCTACTGGTATTATCTCTATTTTACATAGCACATGCAAATCAGAAATGAAATACCCTAAAACTAAAACTATGGAAAACATATTTTCCATACTTTCATCTCGCTTTGTTGATTCCGATGGCACTTTTTGGATCCTTGTAATGGATCTTCACCGTGACTATTGCTAATCTATACTAGTAGGAGTTGGCAAACTTTTTCTTAAAGGGCCAGATGAACATTTTAGTCTCTGAAGGTTATATGTAGTCTTTGCTGCATATTCTTCGTTCGTTTGTTATAGCCCTTTAAAAATGTAAAACCATGCTTAGACTGTGCTCACCACAAAAACATTCTGTGGGCTGGCCCTTGGGCCATAGTTTGCCCGACAGACCACTATAGGGAAATGTTGAATACTAGAAGTTTAAATTAATAAACCCATTTTTATTATAATACTTATAATGGCATCTACAGTTATACTAAATTAAGAAAACATCGTTTCTGGCTCCAGCCTACTATTATCCACTGAAACCACAAGCTTCCATGAACTGTTGGTAAGTGAAAATGTAGCTCCAAACATCCATAATTTCCATTATAATAAATGTCTATTCATAATTGACATTCACCAACACTGAAAAGGTCTGGAAGACTGTCTGAAAGAAATGATCTCTCTAGGGTCTAACTGCTTTTCCAGGCATCTACATGGATATCTCTTTGTTTGTTTATTGAGATAGCCCAGTGTGACTGATAAAACACTGAATACTTCTAACCTCTAGTGTCAATCCTTTACAAGAAAATGTTTATTATTCTTGGCAGGAAATGATGGAAACTGGTGAGAAATAGCCAGACTACCTTCACATGTAAGTGAACTGGAATTTTTAGGGAACAGTTCTCCCTAGTAAATTTGTCTACACAGAGCTTAATCAACCAAATTTACAACTGTTAACAGGTTGTGCCTCTGTATTCCCAAACATATAAATAAACTTCTTAATCAGAATGAAAACAGGTTCAAGGTCCAGTTGTTTAAACTGGAATTGGTACAGCCAGGACCCAACTGCAGTTAAAGTGACTGTTAAGGAGAATCATAATCTTAGTAGAAAAGTTGTTTTCCAGTTTCTTCAAAGCTACAAAGATACTGCTTGACAAATACTTCTGTGATCACCTAAAACCAAAGTTATCTGATCTCATCTAAAATGCCCAATCTAATGCCAAATCAAACACACTAATTTTCAAGTTGAAGTTCCAAATTAGGAAGAAGCTAATTACTTAAATTCAAATTGGAAGGGGAAAGATTTTTAAGTGCCTATAAATCAAAAGGCCCATAGAAACTGGAATGAGTACTGGAGTGAGGAAATGAAATCACATGTATAAAAAGTTTTATTCATTTTGCTTAGGAATGCGAAAGTAAATAAAGTTTAAGTAAATAAAAAGCAGTAAGTATAGGTTCAAAGACAGCCCTTTTTACAGACTAAGAATAGATAGCTGAACACTAGTAACTAAGGTGTTGGCCATGTCATGATAATAGAAACAATTTATCTTGCTGAATTAATTAGTTAAAACAGTCATCAAGAAAAGTAACCAAACCAATCACCAAAAAGGTACAGCCAATTTACACCCTTCCATTTTTGAAAATCCCTGGAAAATTAGAAGTGTTATTTCACGGCATCTGATATTTTTATTATTGTGTTTAACACTCTACATTTCTTTCACCAAAAGATCATCCAAAAGACAAAGAAATATAAATTTCTTTGTATTGAGTACAAACAAAACAGAGCAGCTAACCATACAGAAAAAAACTATCACCCATAAAAATAGCACTTTTGAGCCTATATTACTACACAACTGACAAATTCTATTTATTATAACTTGAGCTTAAACAATGCTATATCCTGTTTGAAACCTCAATTTTATGATAGATACTCAAATGCTATATCTGCCAAATTCTACTTTTCCTCAAATTATTCCAATATGACTTCAAACTAACTGTCCACAGTAGAAGCTGATGAGAAGAAATAGCTCAGGTATATACATTTTCAAAGTTCTGGGAAGGGATCCTATAACATTTAAAATAATGACATTTAAGCACAAGTATCTATTTATAAGCATCTGAATTCTTCTGACAAAGGAAATATTTTTATACTGACAAAACCGAGCCCATTACTCTAAAACCTTACATATTTGTTAGAAAAGCAGGGAGAAATTTGGTCTGAATAAATAAAATGAATAAATGATTCAGGATCCCAAACAACTCTCAGCTTCTCCAATGAAGCTGTAGGTCTGATGACCCAAGGTTTCAATGACCTTTTTCCCTGAACTTCTACGCATCTATGGAATAATCACATGGCCAAGCAATTAATTATATATCGATTTCTATTGTTTTCAAGACATTTGTTACGTTGTTTTAGTCTTTAAAATCTTTTGAACCTCAAAGCCATCTAAACACATCAGTAAGCAATTCTTAAGAACTTACTTCCTTTAAAACTTTCCCTAGTGCTGTGGAAAGGTATGTTCCAATTAAATATAAAAATGTTTGAATATCAAGTTAAGGATTTGCACTTAATGCATAGATCATGGGAAGCCACCGAATTAAAGTGGAATGGTAACAGCAATATCTGAAGAAGAGTAATCTAGATATCTTGTACAGGTCGGATTAGAAGGTTGAAAGACTGAAGGAAAAACAAAATAAAATTAAGAAACTATTCAATTGTCCACAAAATAGGTGGCTGGTGTCTGAGCTAAAGTGGTGGGAAGGAAAGCAGAAGTGGGCATAGAAACAGATAAATAGATAGAGGGAGCCTAAAAATTGTCACAAACTGGTAATTTCTTAAGTCTGAGAATAAGATAGAAAGCATGGTCAAAGATGATTAGTTTCAGTCCAGCAAACATTTACGGAGAACCTACTTTGTACAAGGCATTCAAAAATGATGAAAATGAAGTTTGATCATAATCAATACTATAATATACGTATAAACAACATATTATCATAGTCCAGAGGATGACACAATCAATCTTGAGTAGAATTTTGGGAAGACCAACATTTTAAGCCTGACTCTTAGAATAATGATACTTATGCCAAATGTTGTCTATTCGTTCTTCAAAATGTACTTTAATCCACCTCCCTTAAATCTCTTTCTACAAAGTCCAAGCACAGGTCTTCTTTTACCTGTAATACTTCATTAGACTCCCAGCATCAAGCATGCTCTCTCACCCAGCTGCTCCTCAGTATAGCAAATCAAGTTAATTACCAAGTTTTAGCAGACTGCTTTCCTCCTGCTACTCTCTTACTACTCTAAAGGAGAGGACTTTGGTGACTTTCAGTGATTTTGAGGATCAATCTGTTGCTGCCCAAACAGTCACTTCTTTAAAGCCTCTCATCCTACTTTTCATCTGAGCTCTTCTCATTTTGGTCATAAGAGTTTTACATTCCTTTTTATCCAGGTTAAAGCGATGTATCCTCATTGTAAAGGTGGTTTGAGGAGCACATGACTTATGAGTCAGAAAATGTGAGACTGCATACTGGCTCTACCACCTCCTGGTTATATGATATTGGACAAGTCCGTCTGCACTCTTATTTCTGTACCTGAAGAAACAGAGCCAACCTCACAGGGATATTTTGAGGATTTATGTGAAGTTTTCATAAAGTGAGAAGAGACAGGACATAAACTTCGGTAAATATGAAGATGATTATAGATCCATATTAAGTAAAGTCAATTCTTTACCTAATGAGTAATGGTTCAGAGCCTAGATCAGGGATTGGCTAGTCCAAGTTTCTGACTCCATTTGTTTTGGCATGCCAGGCTAATGGGGCAGGGTAGAGAGGCACATTAGATAATTTTTAATCTATATCCATGTAGTGATGTCCCAATACTCCTGAAGCTTTTGGCTTTGTATCTCTATCCAATCCAAATAAATTGAAGTTTTCATCTACAGAGAAAAAAAAAAGTCTAACTGACCTTTTTAAGCTTGATTACTGTAGAATTTCCAATAACTGCTCCCCACTCTTTTTTTTTTAATTAATTAATTAATTTATTTATTTTTGGGTGCGTTGGGTCTTCCTTTCTGCGCGAGGGCTTTCTCCAGCTGCGTTAAGCGGGGGCCACTCCTCATCGCGGTGCGCGGGCCTCTTACTATCGTGGCCTCTCTTATTGCGGAGCACAGGCTCCAGACGCGCAGGCTCAGTAGTTGTGGCTCACGGCCTAGTCGCTCCGCGGCATGTGGGATCCTCCCAAACCAGGGCTCGAACCCGTGTCCCCTGCACCGGCAGGCAGACTGTCAACCACTGCGCCACCAGGGAAGCCCCCCACTCTGTTTTTAAAAACATTTGTAGTTTGGGAAATGTAGGCTTTTTTTAATTCACTACTCTCTTCTTCTATGTAAAGGTTCTGCTCAAGTCCTCTATCCAATCATGTGTTAACTGTGTAAAACAATGCTGTGCCACAGAACTTTCTGCAATAGATATGTTCCATATCTGCACTAGCCAATATAGCAGTCACTGGCCACCTGTGGCTCTTGAGCACCTGTAATGCAGCTAGTGCATCTGGAGAATTAATATTTTACTTTAATCTTAATTAATTTATATTTAAATGGCCACAGGTGTCCACCGGCTACCATTTTGGACAGCTCAGGTCTATTGCATGTATGCCAGAGACATACCCATTGAACTTGTAAAATCTACTGAGCCACAGTGTCCATTCCACCCCAATCATAAAAATTCTGCTGCTGCTCTTCAGAGCCCAGAGCTAGTTCCCATACGTGTACCTGCATAACCATGGTTTCTGTCATTGCTCATGGTGTTCCCTCTGCTTAGAACACCCCTCCCCTCACTGTTAGGCCAAGCAAATTCCCATTCATCTTTCAAAGCCAGTTCAAACGTTACCGTCCCCAAGAGCCTCCTTTAAATTTTTTTGAGAGTAACACAGCAGTGAAAAGAGCCATAGCTGAAGAAAAAGGCAGATTAAAGTTTGAATCCCAGATTAAAGTTTGGCCCTTACTAGCCAGCAATTACTATACCTTGAACAAATCTTGAGCCTCAATTTTCTTATCTATAAAATAGTAAAAAAAAAAAAAAAAAAAAATACTACTTTTGCAAATTTGTTGTAAGAATTAGAAATTCGGAGCAGAATTACATTATGGCTAGCATTTATTAAACATCTACTTGTATCAGTCATTATGGAAGTACAACACGTGAATTTTTTCATTTCACTGATAGCAACCCTATAAAGTAAGCAATATCCCTTTACCTATGCATCCATATATTCAGCACTTTTATGCACTTATTCATTCAACAAAACATTTGAGAGCCTAATGTGCCTGGCGAGAAATTGAGGATCAAGGAGTAAACAAAAAAAGTCCTAGCACTCAGAGATCTTATATTCTAGTGGAAAATATAGACAATAAGCAAGAAAACAGACAGATATATAACATCAGTAGTGTTAAGCGTTAATGGAGACAAATGAGGCAAGATAAATAGAGAATAATGGAGGATGCTATTTTATATATGAGGTTGTCTAGCAAGGCCCCTCCACAGAGGTGATACTTGGGCAGGGGACTAACTAAAGCATGAGGATGAGCTATGTGCAAACATGTAGAAATAATGCTCCCAGGAGAAGGAACAACAATTTACTGAGAGCTATTACGTAGTAGATCCTATGCTAGACGCTGGAAATACATGAGTGAACCAGGATTTTACATTATTGTAAATAAATAAACAAAACCATAATGCCTTAGAAGTGACAAGTTCAATGAAGAAAAGGGAAAGATATAAGCAAATAGAGAGTGATGGAAGGAAGCACTGTTATTTCTACTTTAGAGATGAGGATGCTGAGAGGTTAAATAACAAGCTGATAAACTATAAAGCAGGCATTTAAACCCATAAAGTAGCTCATTCTTTCAATTACTATACCATTCTCTCCTGCCTATACTATAAAGTCTCCACTGGGAACTACAGAATGGCAAAAATCATGGTCCATTCTTTGCTATACCCCTAATACCAGTACAATGATACACAGGAGATGCAAAATAAGGTTGAATTAACTAAGATTTCCACTCTAGATGTAATATGAAAACTCCACTGTAATTAAAGAGACCATGACTCTAAAACCAGGAAGATGCCTCTCCTTATTTAGGGAAATCCCATTAACATATTCACAACAATAAATAAAATATAACATTTAGGTTCTGGAAGGAGGTTAGAGTGAGAGAGAAATAGTCAAATGGGCCTAGTGCTTATTACTGCAACACGGAACTACTTGTACGGGCTTGGCAAAGGGTGGGATGGGAGACTGTAATAAATGGGGGAGGAATAACAAAGTTAAGGAATAACAAAGTTATCATCACACAGATGTTAACCGAACTGGTGACAAGTTAGCAATATATATCAGGCTTATTGACACTATTTGCCCAAGTATTTTCTTCATTGTAAACCCTTAAGATTTAGAATACTTCAAGTTTCAAAGCTGCTTCCTATCACTTAGCAAACTAGTTCACAACCACCAGCACTTTAACTCATAAACCGAAGGAAGAAAATCCTAGGGCCATATGAACAAATTCTCACCATGCCATAATAACCTGTTTAATCTATGTGAAAACATCTTATTCGTAATCATTGTACTTCTTTCCTAATTAAAAAGCAATATATATCTATTCTTGAAAATCTGGAAAATTCAGAACTATCTAAAGGAGAAAATATTACCCAAAGATAACTGCTATCAATGAGATGGGGTTTATTTCCAATATAAAGAGGTGTCTATTTTTATATATGTGTATGCGTGTACATGTTTAATAGTTGTTGTGGGGGTGATTGTTGTTTTTTATGGAACTGTTATACTTTTTTACATAGCTCTGTATATTGCTATTTTTCATTTAACATTAACATTACTTGAAGAGCAATTTGCCCACATTTAAAAATACTAATTTTAATAATTGTAAAATATTCTACTGTATGTAATTAACCATCTCTCTGTTGTTGATTCCAAATTTATGCCATTAAAGTTGATGTTGGGATGAACATCACTGTACTTAATCTGTATTAAAAATAATGATTATTTTCTTAGAATAAATTCCAAGCAGTAGAACTACTGGTTTAAATTATACAGATATATTATACCAAATTTTATAAGCGTTGTCAAATGTCTTTGACAAGGCAACCCCAACTTACATTTCTGCTACTGAGTTATGAGGCTTTCCATTCCATACTTGCCCACAAAAGGCATCATATTTTTTGAAAATATGCAAGGCAAAAAATAACGTCACTATTCTAATTTGCATTTATTTTATCAATGAAGCTAAGTATTTTTTTTCTATTACAAGTTGTATTTCTTCTGTGAATTCTTTTTAAAAAAATATTATTTGGCCATTTTCTGTTGGGGTTAGCACTTTTTTCTATCATTGATTTTTAAGAACACTTTATATAGAGAGAGAGATTTGCCCTTTATCAACATACATGTTACAAATATTTCTACCTCTTTGTTGTCGGCCTTTAAAGTTTTTCTAATGTAGAGATGTTTAAGTTTTTCATGTAGTCATATTTATCAGCACTTTGTTATTAATCTGCTCCATTTAATTTATGCTGGAAAAGTCCTTATTACCTTTCTCTTAAAATTGGGTTGGAGCTACTGAAAACTATTTACACCTAGAAAATCTACTGATGAAATTCCAGCAATATGAGGGAATAATCCAACCTAGAACTCTCCAACCACTCACACAGATATACAGTTACTCTCTCTTCAATCAAAATATATAGAAATATTAAATAAGATACACAAAGGTTTTTGGTTTAAAAACACAGATGAGTTTCAAATGAATAAAGGGAAATCCCCCAAATGCAAGATGTAAAACAAGAAAATCAGAGGACAACAATATAGCTGTCCCTGTCCCTCAGTATTGGTGGGAGACTGGCTCCAGGAGGGAGCGCCCACCCCGCCCCAATACCAAAAACCTGTGGACAGAAATTTTGATTCATAGTTGGTTGAATCCACAGATGCAAAATCAATGGATAGGAAGCGCTGACTGTATTACACTTCCATGGTGAAGTTTATTCCTAAGTATTTTATTCTTTTTCTTTCTATTATAAATAGAATTCTTTTCTTAATTTCATTTTCACATTTCATGGCTAGTATATAGAAACACAACTGATTTGGGTACATTGATCTTGTATCATGCAACCTTGGAGAACTCATCTGTTATATCAAATAGGTTTTATTTTTCATTTGGGGGAATTCTTTATGGGGGGTTATATATATAAGATCACGCTATCTTCAAATAGAGATAGTTCTAGTTCTTCCTTTCCCATCTGGTTGTCTTTTCTTTGTCTTGCCTAATTGCCCTGGCTAGAACCTCCAGCACAATGTCAAATGAAGTGGCAAGAGCCATTACTGAAAGAATTTAAAGATCTTAAAAAAAATAGGAAAGATGTTCATGGACTTGAATACTTGATATTGTTAAGATACCAGTACTCCCCTAAGATTCAATTCAATCTTTATCAAAATTCCAGTTGTTTTTTTTTAAAAACAGAAATGGACAAGCTAATCCTAAAAATCATACAAAAATGCAAACGACCCAGAATAGCCAAAACAATCTCGAGAAAGAACAAAGGAAGAGGACTTGTTTCCCGATTTCAAAATATACTAAAAAGTTATAGTAATCAAGACTGTGTGATGCTGATATAAGGAGAGCCATATAGAACAAAGGAAAAAACTTAAGAATCTAGAAACAAACCCATAGATCTATGGTCAACAAGAGTGCCAAGACCATTCAATGAGGAAAAAATAGTGTTTTTAACAAATAGTTCTGAGATTGGATATCCACATGCAAAAGAATGAAATTGGACCCTTACCCGACACCACGTACAAAAACTCTCAAAATGGATGAAAGACCTAAATGTAAAAACTACAACTATAAACACAGAGTAAATCTTTACAACTCAGATTTGGTAATGGATTCTTAAATATGATACCCAAAACACAAACAACAAAAGAAAAAAATAGATAAATTAGAATTCATTAAAAGTTTTAGAAGTTTGCTTCAAAAGACACTAACAAACGAACATATTTACAAAACAGAGACAGACTCACAGACTTAGAGAATGAACTTATGGTTACCGGGGTGGGGGGAAGGGCAGAGGAAAGGGATAGTTAGGGACTTTGGGATTGACATGTACACCTTGCTGTATTTAAAAAGGATAACCAACAAGGACCTATTGTATAGCACAGGGAACTCTGCTCAATGTTATGTGGCAGCCTGGATGGGAGGGGAGTCTGGGGAAGAATGGATACATGTATATGTATGGCTGAGTCACTTTGCTGTGCACCTGAAACTATCACAACATTGCTAATCGGCTATACTCCAATATAAAAAATATATAAAAAATAAACAAATAAAAAATAAGTAGAAAAAAATTATGTTATATTGATCAAAGTTTCTTTGCATAAACTACATCTTTAAAATAATTCTTCTAAATAATGGGACTACTTTTCTAATAAATTGGAGTAGTGGTTACCACTAGGGAGGAGCAGTGGCTGAAAGGGCACACAATGAAGACTTCTGGAGTGCTGGTAATTTTTAATTTCTTAATCTGGATTCTGGTTACATGGATTTGTTCAGTTTGTGAAAATTCATTGAGCTACACGTTTATGATTTGTACACTTTTCCATATGTGTGTTATACTCCAATTTTTAAAAAATTTAAGACAAAACAAAAAATCTCCCACCTAAAAACTCCACACTAGGTACAGAGGGTATAAAATAAGTTTACCGTATCTTCAGGGAAGAAATAAATCCTATGTTATATAAATGTTTAAAGATAATAGAAAATGAGGAAAAGCTACCAAGCTTACCCTATGATCTAGAAGGTAGGTATAATACTAGAAAGAAAAATCCCACGGTAGTCCTTAACAAAATATTAAAGAAAGAAACCTAGGAATATATTATTTTTATATAACCAAATAGACGTTGGGGATATAAGAATGGTTTAACACTAGAAAATCCATTAACATATTTCACTACATTAATAAAAGAGAAAATCCATATGATTTATCTCAGTAGACACAGAAAAAACATTTGTAAAATTCTATACTGATTCACTACTTTAAAAATTGTCCACCAATTCAGCAACAAAAAGAAACTTTCTAACATGAAAAATGATA
Organism: Balaenoptera physalus; assembly: GCF_965194825.1. Classification (NCBI taxonomy): domain Eukaryota; kingdom Metazoa; phylum Chordata; class Mammalia; order Artiodactyla; family Balaenopteridae; genus Balaenoptera; species Balaenoptera physalus. The sequence goes on from NC_138883.1 coordinate 34,202,458, forward strand.
CATTAGAAGAAGTCTCTTTAAATCTGGAACAAAATAAGGTCCCACTATCACCATTTCCATTCAAGAATAAAGAAGTATGAGATTTGAAAAGGAAAGAATTGCCATTGCATAGGATATGATTCTCTCCCTGGAAAATCCAAGAAAATCTACAAGTCATTTTAATAAGCAAGTAAAGCAAGTTTGCTAGATTCAAAATCTATATTTAAAATCAATTTTCTGAGGCAGTTGCCCATTTGACTGTCCATAACTCCCATTTTTAAAACACTCTTAAAAACTTTTATTAGAATAAATCTAATAAAAGATGTGTAAGTTCTTTGGGGATAAAACTCTATAATATTACTGAAGAAGGCCTAAATAAATAGAGAAAAAACATTTTCATGAGTGAGAAAATTCACTGTTATAAATATGTAAATTCTCCCCACTTAAGTTAGGAACTCAATATAATCCTAGTACAAACACAAGAGGATTTTTGCTGAAAACATCACAGAGAAGGAGAGGGATAGACTTCCAAATGACTGGTATCAGAGACGGAGGCAAAGGACTTGCGGAAATCAAGATTTCAAGGGTGATATCTGACTTCTGTTTTTCCTATTTCTGATCTTTTCATTTTCAGGGATGACAGCTCTTCTCCATGAGCCTTTATGGTTTTTTTGGGTTTTTTTGGCTGCTCTGCACAGCATGTGGGATCTTAGTTCCCCAACCAGGGATCGAACCCATGCCCCCTGCAGTGGAAGTGCGGACCCTTAACCACTGGACAGCCAGGAAGTCCCAAGCCTTATTTTTTCTAAAACATTCCAGAGCTTCAAAAACCAAACCAAACTATATTAGAATAAATACCTAAAGGTCAGATAAAAGTTACCTACTGGAGAAGTGAAGCAAACTCAATCCAGGAAGCCATCTGATTCTTAATAGACAGTATAAAAAATAATAATTTACAACAAACAAACAAAAACCTCATTAGGACAAATCTTAACCTCAGTGAAATAAAGTTTAAAATCCTCTTTAAACTTAAGTTTATGTTTATGATCCCTCACCAAGAGAAATGTAAATTATTTATACAGTTTTCTAAGCCCTTCAGAATTCTTACTAAATGTAAACGCAGAAAGACATACCAGAGTCTTAGAAAGATCTTTTTAGTACTTTCATATTACCAATCACTTAGAAAACCTAGACAATCAATGTTCGCAGGATGAGAAAGAAGAAAAATGGAAGTAACCCAAGAAAACAGATAATAGAGAAAAACAATTTAGCAAACTTGGAAACTTGGGGACATGCTCTGGAGTTTAATATTAATGAAATGATCAGCTTAGAATATCAACTTAAAGTAGTTTTGAAAAGTGGTTAGGAAAATATCAGCCCACAGGAATTTTCCACAGGCCTGCCCAAATTTATTAGTCATGGCACTAAATAGGAATGGACTAAGGAAGTATACTTGTACTACGGGTTAGATTTTCTGTTTGTCCTTTTTGATTCATTTTTACTTTCCTACTACTAGGAATTTTTTTTTTTTCTTTTTAAGATCCAAACTGCTTTTCTTAAGGCTCTGGACTACCCTAACTTTCATAAGTATATTTGCAAGCTTCCCTGCCTTTTACTCCTTTAAGCCCTTGCTCATTTGGTTCCATAAAAGTAGAATGTCCTTAGAACACATCTAACATATATCAAAATCCTACTTGACCTTCAAGGCACAATTTAAACATCATTTCTTCCCTCAAGAATTCTACGGTAATAATTTCTGTTCCTGCATCCTACGTTTATTCTAAGAAGAAAGAAACTACCACTTCATGAGTCTCTACTACACGTTCTATAAAAGAATTTCATTTTAATCTTAACAGTCGTACAAAGTACTATTCTCTCCATTCTGCAGAATGGGAAACTAAGGCTATGAGAGGTTACACAGCACAATAATGTCATGGATATGAGATTCAAATGAAGCCTGTCTGATTTCAAAGTCCATGGTCTTTAGATAATTTCATGCTGCCTCTATTATAGCCTTCACCATAGACTGAGTTATGATGAGTTGTTTGTATGTCAGTCCACCCTCATAGGTTACAAGATCTTTGAAGGCAAAGGCCCTATCCTATTTAGGTTTGAATATTCCTATCCTGGCACAGTGTCTATTATGTAGTACATACAGCACTCTAGTAGTGCTAGAAATAATACGAAGAAATTAATACAACGTTCACTTTTCTCATATAATTAGCTCTCGTATGACCTCATGACAATAAAAAATAAGTACCTGGCTTCCAGCCATAGCAGTAACTGGGACCAGAGCTGTCCTCCTATTATAAGCAATGAGAAACCTGGATAAAATATACAAAAGAATTATTGTTACACCTTGGACAAAAGTCAGTATAGGACTGGATCCCTAAGCTAAGGGAAATGACCAAGGTAAGCTCCCAAATTACCCAGGATGTCTGTCTGGAAGCATTTTCTGGAATGCAACACAGTGAGTGATAACCCAAACAGAGTATAGACGTCTTGCTGAGTTGGGCTGAACAGAGTTCAGAATTTCTAGAGGAGGAAGGGGATGGAATCTGCAGGACAGAGTACTAAAGAGGAGGCAGCTATGCAGAGAAAAGTTTGAAAAATCTGTATAGGGGTCTTCTTGAGACTCTGGGTGAAAACTAAGCTGCACATGCACAGAATAAATGCCACAAAGACAAGCAAAGTTCAATGAGTGGTAATCTAAATAACATCCAGAATTCATACAAGGCTGTGAAATATTTTGACCAGCTAAAGTATAGGTCTTGATGAATACCTAGAGCATTGCATAGAGACTCCCGAAGGGTCCCTAGTAGCTCTAGAGTAGCACTTCTTAAAAGTTAGAATGCATCAAAAAACTAGGAGGGTTAGTTAAAACACAGACTGTTAAGCATCACCCCCACAGTTTTTGATTTAGTGATTCTGGAGCAAAGTTCTAGAATCCACATTTCTAACAGTTTCTCACATGATACTGATGCTGTTGGTTCAGATACCATATTTTGAGAACCACTGCCCTAGAGGAAAGACAACTCTAGACACACTCCAACCCAGGTCAAAAGAACTGATCCAAAATTAACTCAAACAACTGGCTATAACTAAGTCTAATAAACTCTTGATAGAAAGACAATAAAATTCTGCATTTGACAAAATAACATTCACAGTGTCCAGCATCTAATAAAAACTATCAGACACGCAAGGAAGCAAGAGAATGAGACCCATAAATGAGAAAAATTAGTAAATAAAACAGCTATGTGAATGACAAAGATACAGAAATAGATAAATACTGCAAAATAACTAAAATTATTTATTGCGTGGATATAAAGGGAAACATAAAAATACTGAGAGAGACAAGCCTCTTAGATAGCCTCATCCACCAGAGGGCAGACAGCAGAAGCAAGAAAAACTACAATTCTGCAGCCTGAGGAACGAAAACCACATTCACAGAAAGACAGACAAAATGAAAAGGCAGAGGACTATGTACCAGATAAAGGAACAAGATAAAAACCCCAGAAAAACAACTAAATGAAGTAGAAACAGACAACCTTCCAGAAAAAGAATTCAGAATAATGATAGTGAAGATGATCCAGGACCTCGGAAAAAGAATGGAGGCAAAATTCAAGAAGATGCAAGAAATGTTTAACGAAGACCTAGAAGAATTAAAGAACAAAAAAACAGAGATGAACAATACAATAACTGAAATGAAAAATACACTAGAATGAATCAATAGCAGAATAACTAAGGCAGAAGAATGGATAAGTAACCTGGAAGACAAAATGGTGGAATTCACTGCTGTGAAAGAGAATACAGAAGAAAGAATGAGAAGAAATGAAGACAGCCTAAGAGACCTCTGGGACAACATTAAGTGCAACAACATTCACATTATAAGCGTCCCAGAAGGAGAAGAGAGAGAGAAGGACCAGAGAAAATATTTGAAGAGATTATACTCGAAAACTTCCCGACCATGGGAAAGGAAATAGCTACCCAAGTCCAGGAAGCGCAGAGAGTCCCAGGCAGGATAAACTCAAGGAGAAACACACCAAGACACATAGTAATTAAATTGACAAAAAATAAAAACAAAGAAAAATTATTAAAAGCAACAAGGGATGAAAGGGAAGAACCTACAAACAAGATTGTTCTACCTGGCAAGGATCTCATTCAAATTTAACAGAGAAATCAAAAGCTTTACAGACAAGCAAAAGCTAAGAGAATTCAGCACCACCAAACCAGCTCTACAACAAATGCTAAGGGATCTTCTCTAAGTGGGAAACACAAGAGAAGAAAAGGGCCTACAAAAACAAACGCATAACAATTAAGAAAATGGTATTAGGAACATACATATTGATAAGTACCTTAAATGTGAATGGATTGAACGGTGCAACCAAAAGACACAGGCTTGCTGAATGGATACAAAGACAAGACCCATATATATGCTGTCTAGAAGAGACCCACTTCAGACATAGGGACACACAGAGACTGAAAGTGAGGGGATGGAAAAAGATATTCCATGCAAAGGGAAATCAAAAGAAAGCTGGAATAGCAATACTCATATCAGATAAAATAGACTTTAAAATAAAGAATGTTACAAGAAACAAGGAAGGACACCACATAATGATCAAGGGATCAATCCAAGAAGAAGATACAACAATCATAAATATATATACACCCAACATAGGAGCACCTCAATACATAAGGCAACTGCTAACAGCTATAAAAGAGGAAATCAACACTAACACAATAATAGTGGGGAACTTTAACACCTCACTTACACCAATGGACAGATCATCCAGACAGAAAATTAATAAGGAAACACATGCTTTAAATGACACAATAGGCCAGATAGATTTAATTGATATTTATAGGACATTCAATCCGAAAACAGCAGATTACACTTTCTTCTCAAGTGCACATGGAACATTCTCCAGGATAGATCACATCTTGGGTCACAAATCAAGCCTCAGTAAATTCAGGAAAATTGAAATCCTATCAAGCATCTTTTCCGACCACAGAACTATGAGATTAGAAATCAATTACTAGGAAAAAAAAGTAAGAAACACAAACACATGGAGGAAAAACAATACGTTACTAATTAACCAAGAGTTCACTGAAGAAATCAAAGAGGAAATCAAAAAATACCTAGAGACAAATGACAACGAAAACACGATGATCCAAAACCTATGAGATGCAGCAAAAGCAGGTCTAAGAGAGAATTTTATAGCAATACAGTGGTACTTCAAGAAACAAGACAAATCTCAAATAAACAATCTAACCTTACACCTAAAGGAACTAGAGAAAGAACAAACAAAACCCAAAGTTAGTAAAAGGAAAGAAATCATAAAGATTAGAGCAGAAATAAATGAAATAGAAACAAAGAAAACAAGAGCAAAGATCAATAAAACTAAAAGCTGGTTCTTTGAGAAGATAAGCAAAATTGATAAACCATTAGCCAGACTCATCAAGAAAAAGAGGGAGAGGACTCAAATCAATAAAATTAGAAATGAGAAAAGAGAAGTTACAACAGACACCACAGAAATACAAAGCATCCTAAGAGTCTACTTCAAGCAACTCTATGCCAATAAAATGGACAACCTGGAAGAAATGAACAAATTCTTAGAAAGGTATAACCTCCCAAGACTGAACCAGGATTTTCAAATAGAAAATATGAACAGACCAATCACAAGTAATGAACTTGAAACTGTCATTAAAAATCTTCCAACAAAGTCCAGGACCAGATGGCTTCACAGGTGAATTCTATCAAACATTTATTTTTTATTTATTTATTTATTTTATAAATTTATTTATTTTATTTACTTTATTTTTGGCTGCTTTGGATCTTCGTTGCTGCGTGTGGGCTTTCTCTAGTTGCAGCAAGCGGGGGCTACTCTTCATTGCAGTGCACGTGCTTTTCATTGCGGTGGCTTCTATTGCTAGGGAACATGGACTCTACGTGCGCGGCCTTCAGTAGTTGTGGCTTGCGGGTACACTAGTTGTGGCTGGTGGGCTCTAGAGCGCAGGTTCTGTAGCTGTGGCGCATGGACTTAGTTACTCTGCAGCATGTGGGATCTACCTGGGTCAGGGCTCAAACCCGTATCCCCCGCACTGGCAGGCAGATTCTTAACCACTGTGCCACCAAGGAAGCCCCTGTCAAACATTTAGAGAACAGCTAACACCCATCCTTCTCAAACTCTTTGAAAAAACTGCAGAGGAAGGAACATTCCCAAACTCGTTCTACGAGGCCACCATCACCCTCATACCAAAACCAGGCAGAGATACTACAAAAAAAGAAAATTACAGACCAATATCACTGATGAATAGAGATGCAAAAATCCTCAACAAAAACTAGCAAACAGAATCCAACAACACATTAAAAGGATCATACACCATGATCAAGCAGGATTTATCCCAGGGATGCAAGGATTCTTCAATATATGCAAATCAATCAATGTGATACACTATATTAACAAATTGAAGAATAAAAACCATATGATCATCTCAATAGATGCAGAAAAAGCTTTTGACAAAACTCAACACCCATTTACGATAAAAACTCTCCAGAAAGTGGGCATAGAGGGAACCTACCTCAACATAATAAAGGCCATATACGACAAACCCACAGCAAACATCATTCTCAATGGTGAAAAATTGAAAGCATTTCCTCTAAGATCAGGAACAAGACAGGATGTCTACTCTCACCACTATTATTCAACATAGTTTTGGAAGTCCTAGCCACAGCAATCAGAGAAGAAAAAGAAATAAAAGGAATCCAAATTGGAAAAGAAGAAGTAAAACTGTCACTGTTTGCAGATGACATGATACATAGAGAATCCTAAAAATGCCACCAGAAAATTACTAGAGCTAATCAATGAATTTGGTAAAGTTGCAGGATACAAAATTAATGCACAGAAATCTCTTGCATTCCTATACACTAATGATGAAAAGTCTGAAAGAGAAAGTAAGGAAACACTCCCATTTACCATTGCAACAAAAAGAATAAAATACCTAGGAAGAAACCTACCTAGGGAGACAAAAGACCTGTATGCAGAAAACTGTAAGACACTGAAGAAAGAAATTAAAGATGACACAAACAGATGGAGAGATATACCATGTTCTTGGATTGGAAGAATTAATATTGTGAAAATGGCTGTACTTCCCAAAGCAATCTACAGATTCAATGCAATCCCTATCAAATTACCAATGGCATTTTTTACAGGACCAGAACAAAAAATCTTAAAATTTGTATGGAGACACAAAAGACCCCAAATAGCCAAAGCAATATTGAGGGGAAAAAACGGAGCTGGAGGAATCAGACTCCCTGCCTTCAGACTGTACTACAAAGCTACAGTAATCAAGACACTATGGTACTGGCACAAAAACAGAAATATAGATCAATGGACCAGGATAGAAAGCCCAGAGATAAACCAACGCACCTGTGGTCAACTTATCTATGACAAAGGAGGCAAGGATATATAATGGAGAAAAGACAGTCTCTTCAATAAGTGGTGCTGGGAAAACTGGACAGCTACGTGTAAAAGAATGAAATTAGAACACTCCCTAACACCATACACACAAAAAAAACCTCAAAATGGATTAAAAATGTAAGACTGGACACTATAAAACTCTTAGAGGAAAACATAGGAAGAACACTCTTTGATATATATCACAGCAAGATCTTTTTTGATCCACCTCCTAGAGTAATGGAAATAAAAACAAAAACAAACAAATGGGACCTAATGAAACTTAAAACCTTTTGCAAAGCAAAGGAAACCACAAACAAGACGAAAAGACAACCCTCAGAATGGGAGAAAATATTTGCAAACGAATCGAGGAACAAAGGATTAATCTCCAAAATATATAAACAGCTCATACAGCTCAATATTAAGAAAACAAACAACCCAATCAGAAAATGGGCAGAAGACCTAAATAGACATCTCTCCAAAGAAGACATACAGATCGCCAACAAGCACATGAAAAGATGCTCAACATCACTAATCATTAGAGAAATTCAAATCAAAACGACAATGAGGTATCATCTCATACCATTTAGAATGGGCATCGTCAGAAAATCTACAAACAACAAATGCTGGAGAGGGTGTGGAGAAAGGAGAAACTTCTTGCACTGTTGGTGGGAAGGTAAATTGATACAGCCACTATGGAGAACAGTATGGAGGTTCCTTAAAAAACTAAAAATAGAATTACCATATGACCCAGCAATCCCACTACTGGGCATATACCCTGAGAAAACCGTAATTCAAAAAGACACATGCACCCCAATGTTCATTGCAGCACTATTTACAATAGCCAGGTCATGGAAGCAACCTAAATGCCCATCGAAAGACGAATGGATAAAGAAGATGTGGTACATACATACAATGGAGTATTACTCAGCCACAAAAAGGAACAAAATTGGGTCATTTGTAGAGACGTGGATGGACCTAGAGACTGTCATACAGAGTGAAGTAAGTCAGAAAGAGAAAAACAAATATCATGTATTAACACATATATATGGAAACTAGGAAAATGGTACAGATGAACCCGTTTTCAAGGCAGAAATAGAGACACAGATGTAGAGAACAAACGTATGGACACCAAGGGGGGAAAGTTGTGGGGGGTGGTGGTGGTGGGATGAATTGGGAGATTGGGATTGACATATATACACTAATATGTATAAAACAGATAACTGATAAGAACCTGCTCTATAAAAAAATTAATAAAATAAAATTGATAAAAAGTAAAAAAATAAAAACCTGCTGTATAAAAAAGTAAATAAAATAAAATTCAAAAATTCAAAAAAAAAAAAAGAAATGTTAAAGAATATTCATCAGGATAAAGTTAAATGATGCCAGATGAAAACCTGGATCTATATAAAGGAACAAAGAACACCAGAAAAGTTAAATATGTAACATTTATTATTAATATTTAGTTTCAATACTTAATATTTACTAATAAATACTGAATGATTTAAAAATTATTTTATTATATTAAATCTTTTTATAAATTAAACTTTAATAAATTTATAAAATGAATTTAAATATTAGTGTTTAATGTTAAAGTAAACATAAAAGACTTTTTTCTTCATTTATTTAATTCCTTCAAAGACTGTTTAAAGCAAAAAAGTTACCTTTTAACAAGCAGTTGTTTGGTACCACTATGTATCACACATTATGAAAGAATCTAGGGATATAGAGACGAATCAGAAATAATATTTGCCCTCAAGAAGCTTATTAGGGGGACTTCCCTGGTGGTCCGGTGGTTAAGACTTCGCCTTCCACCCTCACTTGCAGGGGGTGTGGGTTCGATCCCTGGTCGGGGAGCTAAGATCCCACATGCCTCACGACCAAAAAACCAAAACAGAAAACTGAAGCAATATTGTAGCAAATTCAATAAAGACTTTAAAAATGGTCCACATCAAAAAAATAAAAATCTTTGGAAAAAAAAAAACTTATGAGGAAGAAAGACAGATAACCAAATATGTTTATATATACCCAATAATCTAAAGATATTTGAGAAAAGTATGTAGTTGCTATAGTGGGGGCAAGGAAGGAAAGGGTCAATTCTGCTTGGAGGTAAGTTCTACAGAAAAGCCTTCACCAAAGGTGATGCCAGAGTTAAGATTTGAAAGATATACAGATTTTCGATAAGTGAATTTGGGGATGAAGGCAGAAAAACGCAGTGTATTCCGGAAAGAGAAGAGGCATGAGATAGTGTGAGTCAGTAAATAATTCAGTAAGGCTGAAGCAGAAGATAGAAAGGGAACAGAGGTGAGACTAGAGAAATAGAGATGATAGATCATAAAAATCCGTATCATGAAAAGGAGTATGGATTTCAAAGACAACTGGGAGTACCTGATAAATTTTTAATTGCAGACTAACATTTTCTTTGTGTTTTTGTGTCTTCGTATTTTTGTTCCTTTGTTTTAAAGAGCACTTTGATAACAGAGATAGTAGGAAAAGGATAAGGTATATGGAAAGGGCTGGGGACAGGGTTGGAAATATGGATACTGAACAACATATATACACAGAGGATATTGTATAACTTAGGAAATGACTAAGGAAACCTTAACTAAGGGGGTGATGAATCACTCTCTTCTCCTTGATATATACTTCCTTCACTTGTCTTCCAGGACACCACATTTGACTTCCCCGTTACCTCACTGGTTGCTTCTTCTCAGTCTCCTTTGTCAATTCCCTTTCTTACCCCATCTCACCCAACCTAGACTTCTTAGTGTCGAAGAGCACTGTGCTCAGTTCTTGTCCCTTTGCCCTATCTACTCATTCTTCCAGGGCGTTCATATAGTCTTTGGTTTTAAATACCATATATTTGCATCTGACTCTCAAATTTATTTCCACTGAATTCTGAACTCACATATCTGACTATCGACTCAATACCTTCACTTGGATTTCAAATAGACGTCTCAAAGTTAACAAGTCCAACAATTCAGGGTCTATTGTTCCCTTCTAAACCTCTTCCATTTCCATCTCAGTTGATGGGAAATACAGTTACTCAGAACAACAACAACAACAACAACAACAAAAAAACCCTTAGATTTATCTTGACTCTTTCTGTTATGCCCAATATCTAATCTATTAGAAACTCCTGTTGTCTCTGTCTTCTAAACATCCAGAATCCAACCTCATCTCACCACCTCCACTTACCACTAACCACTCCGTCCAAGCTACCTTCTTTTCTTGATTAAAATATTCCAACGACCTCCTAACTGGTCTCTCTGCTTCAACCCTTGCTCACACAATCCACTCTCAGCCCAGCAATCAAAGTGACTCTTTTAAAATATAAATCTCGTGTCTCTCCTCTGCTCAACGCATCCCTCCACCCAATGCCCAACAAAGGCCCTACACGAACTGACCACTGTTAGCTCTATAATCTCATTTCCCATGGCTCTTCCCCTTGCTCTCTTGTACTCCAGATGTACTGGCTTCCTTGGTGGTCCCTGAACTCACCAAGCATGCTTACAGCCTTTGCACTGGCTTCTTCCCTCTATCTGGAAAGCTTTTCCCCAGATATTCTCATGGCTCATTCCTTTACCTCCTTCAGGTTTATGCTCAGATTTCATCTTCTCAGTGAGGTCTACACAGACCACCATTTTTAAATCACAACTCTTTCCACACCCGCACAGTCCCAAACCCCCATCCTATCCTACTTTTTCTTTTTTCATGGCATTAACACCTTCTAAAATACTATACAATTCACTTAACTCTTAGATCTAGTCTGTATTATCTGTCTTCACCACAAGCTTCATGAAGGCAGGGATCTTTTTTTTTTATTATTTATTGATACATCTCAATCAACTAGAACAGAGTCTAGCACATATATTGCTAACAAAGTATTCCTTAAATGAATAAATTGTATCAGTGACGTGGAGAAGGCAGATAAGAGAAAGGTGAAGAATATGTAATTAGCAGGATTTGGCCATCAGTAGTATTTGGAGGGTAAATGACAAAAAGAAGTGTGAGTTGACATTCATATGTCTAAAATGGGACAGAGGAAGCAAGAACAAATTTGTGAGGAAAAGATGCTAAGTTCAGGGACTTCCCTGGTGGCGCAGTGGTTAAGAATCTGCCTGCCAACGCAGGGGACACGGGTTCGAGTCCTGGTCCGGGAGGATCCCACATGCCGCGGAGCAACTAAGCCCGTGTGCCACAACTACTGAGCCTGTGCTCTAGAGCCCGCGAGCCACAGCTACTGAAGCCCATGTGCCTAGAGCCCGTGTTCCGCAACAAGAGAAGCCACTGCAATGAGAAGTCCGCGCACCACAACGAAGAGTAGCCCCTGCTTGCCACAACTAGAGAAAGCCTGTGCGCAGCAACGAAGACCCAACGCAGCCAAAAATAAATAAATTTATTTAAAAAAAAAAAAAGATGCTAAGTTCAGTTTTGGACATGTGGAGTAAATGACTTAGTTATATCCTCTACTAAGTTTGTCTCACAGTCCAAATCCTGAAGGTCAAAGCCAGAAATCCTTAATCTGGTCACCAGTCTGTTTTGGTGGAGGCCATTTTTTTGTTTTTGTTTTTCATTTCTTTGCAACTTTTTTTTTTTTTTTTAATGTAAAGGGAACACTTTTATTTAGCTAACCTTTTGAAATACCTTTGAAAGTTCTCTTTTTAACTGTGGTAAGGTACATATTACAAAAAATTTACCATCTTAACCATTTATAAGTATACAGTTCAGCAGTGTTAGGTATATTCACGTTGTACAACCAATCTCTAGAACTTTCTCGTCTTGGAAAACTGAAACTCTGTCCCCATTAAACAACTTCCCACTACCACCTCCCCCACCCCTTAGCAACCACCATTCTACTTTCTGTCTCTATGAGTTTGGCTACTCTAGGTACCTCATATAAGTGGAATCATATACTATTTGTCTTTACTACTGTCTTATTACACTCAGCGTTATGTCCTCAAGGTTCATCCATATTGTAACATGTATCAGAATATCCTTCCTTTTTAAGGCTGAATAATGTTCCATTGTATGTATACACCACATTTTGTTTACCCATTCATCTGTTGATGGACATCTGGATAGATTCCATCTTCTGGCTATTGTAAACAATGTTGTTATGAACATGAGTATATAAATATCTTTTCCATTTCTCTGCAATCTTGAGATGATTATGGGAAATGTTAGAGAAGACCATAAGTTGGGGATAGGAAGACAGATTGGTGGGAGCTAACATTTCACCAAAGAATCCTGGAAAACTTCAGAGAAAGACAACATGGCAGTAACAATAGTCTTAGACATGTATAGATGACTTGAAGATCAACCAGTGGGGACCCCTCTCTGACTTAAACACCACTTGGCTATATAGTCACACAGAAGAGGACTTGCTTCTCATTTTATATTTCTAATTATAAAACTAGATACCACTAATCTACCTTACCTGGGTGTGATAATGATTTATAAGCTAACATTGGTAGGTGTACTTTTATGATGAAAGACAGAGTAACCATCTTATATTAAAATGAATTAAGGATAAAACTTGGCAGCATAACCAGTGAATATGTTCAACTATTAACTTATCCTGCAGGCAACGCCTTTGTTGGCTTAATATTTCAAAAGCTTTCTTTTTTCAAGATCATTCTTGTCTACCTAGCAGTAATGCACACTGAATTAAAACTAGCTAAAAACATTTAGCCTAGAGAGCAAGAAAGACTTTTTTCTTAAAGAATAGTATTTAGTATTTTTAAGCCCCTTATATGGTATTTTATTTTTCCTTTCAAAGAGCAACATGGATGTGAACAGTCCAAAGAAGAAAATATACAAAATACTGATGCTAAATGAAGAGAACCCTGAAAAACCAAGTTCCACCTGAGAATCCAGTTTCAAAGCAATGTTCATATTAATGATGTACACAAAATTGTGATTTTTGTATGAATACATATAATCCAGAGTTAACTTCAGGATTTTCCAGAGTTTCTTTTACACTTTCCTCCCCCCCCCCCACACCACATGGCTTGTAGGATATGGGATGTGGGATCTTAGTTCCCCAACCAGGGATTGAACCCGGGCCCTTGGCAGTGAGATCATGAAGTCCTAACCACTGGACCACCAGGGAATTCCCTATACTTTTCTTTGTAGTTTATTATCATCAAAAAATAAAAATTAAGGAGTGATACTTGTTTATTACTTTAAATGAAAGTATTTCTTGGCAAGTTATAAGAAACAGAGCCTGTTAACAGTTGTCTGATGAGAGAAATTGAGCTATATATCAGCTTCCTATCACCTAGCAAAGTGCCCAGCACTTACCAGGTGGTCAAAAAGTATTATAAATGAATGAATGAGTAAAAGAACAAATGAGAGAACAAACCAGTGAACTTGGTTATTCTGATGTGTCTGCATGTATTCATTTCATAGTACTATCTTCTAATAGCTGCCGTATG